>NC_064281.1:84695173-85335888 GCF_003254725.2 Canis lupus dingo
TTCCTCCTGATTGGGAGACTGAAAGCAAAGAAAGATATGTAAGGCCACAAGACCTGGGAGGTCCAACCTTTTTTTTTTTTTTTAAAGATTTTATTTATTTATTCATGATAGTTACACAGAGAGAGACAGAGAGGCAGAGACACAGGCAGAGGGAGAAGCAGGCTCCATGCAGGGAGCCCAACGTGGGATTCGATCCTGGGTCTTCAGGATCGTGCCCCGGGCCAAAGGCAGGCGCCAAACCGCTGCGCCACCCAGGGATCCCTGGGAGGTCCAACCTTTTCCTTGATTGTTTTACCCCAGTGTGGTGGAAGCTAGTCCTATCCCTAAGCAGATAGAAATTTTATCCAGAAACCTTACTTGACACAAAGCAAATGAAAGAAAGGAAATAAAGAGCTTCATATAAGAATTCAAACAATTCAGCTTGAAACTACCCACAGTAGTACACTGATATGAACAACTGGAACATTTTGGTGGGGCTGGCTCCATGTATGAGCAAGCAGCTATACCCTCCACATCCAGGGGCAGAGGCAGGATGAATTATCTGGCAGAGGCTATTGACACCAGCTCACAAATTGCATCAGCCCCCAACAGGGTGGTTGGTACAAAAGGATGAAAAGGTACAGAGCTCTGGGGCCTCTGATCCAGGACTCAATACGTCAGTTTTCTGAGTCCCATAATGCCTTTTCCCGAGTCTCTGGGGATAAGGGGGACATTTCCTACTAATTTTGTAGTGTGAGCAAAGAGTGGTTGTTTTCGGTGACCACAAACCTCAATGGAGCAACAGATCAGTCCTCCTTTGGTAAATGTTTTGTATAGCTCCCCGAACAGCTTGTACTTCTCCTCGACCAGCTCGGTGTATCTTCCCTTCTGCATGTCAATGGTTTCGGCCAATGTGCCAGTGAAGTCCACAATGATATCAGTGGTGGTCAAACCATCGAGGGCTTCATAACAACCCAGCAGTCTGGGGGCAAATATGCAAGGTTATCTTGGTAACATGATTTTTCCAGGTCAAGTACATCTTGTTCCCAAGAATTAGAACAGTCCCCACCCAGCCAGCCTTTACCAGCTGACTTTTCTTCCAGGTATGAAATGAAGATATCTTATTTTGAGATTATAGTCAGAGATTTCTAGGCTTAGGTTATGTTGAACAAGGACAGTCTATGAAGAAGCTTCCTTCTCCAGGGGAATATTAGGGAAGGAGAAAATGTGAGGCCATAATGCCATGTGATCTGCAGATGAGAAGCAGGAAGGGCTACCTAGGAGCAGGGAAGGTTTTTAATGGGAACAAGAAGAGCTAATTTCTCTATCATCCAGGATTTCTGAAGCCATTTCCATGCCCAAAGCAATGCCTTGGATCTGACTGATATCCTACCCAATTTAAACTAAGGGGCCCAGCTGGGAAAGAATGAGCTCCCCAGGACAAAGGTAACCTTCCCTCCCTTGTGTACCCTGACCACTGATTGGTCAACTCCCCTCCTTACTTTGCATAAGCTTTTTCCAGTAGAGCATTCCAAAACTCATTCATGGAGGTGGAGAAGGAGAAAACCAGATCTCCATTGATGGTGGGCAGCAAATCATCAATCACTACCTCAGTCCATTCTCCAAAATGCCAGAAACGGAAGCGAAATATCCCAGCATATTTATCGAGTTTTCGAGGGTCCCATTCCTGTTCCTTATGGTTGGGAATTGTCTGGAAATATAAGAACATTCATACAACTGTTTTTCACCAGACCATATCCAAATACTGAGTGGCGGTTGACTTTCGGCAAATCTATAAGGCAACAGGAAGCACACCAAATATATCTGGTTTGGGTCTAGGTAGGGAAGTCTTAGGTTGGGCATTTTTGCTTCCCTAGTTCAATTTTGCTGAGGATAATACTACCATGCCTGCCCTGAATAAACACAGGGTGACTGGGGGAAGCCAGTTAGGGATTAAATTATTTCCCACAGGTAAACTATAAACTCGATCATGAGAAACCATCTACACAAACATATTCATGCTTGTATGTTTAACCACCTAAGTAAGGCATTTTAAAAGATAAAATCACTGAAAATACAAGACCCTTGTACTTTCAGTTTTTAAAGGTCCATCCTAGAGATTTTACGTAGATTCTACATAGATTTTATTCACACCTTGAACAAAATTATGTTGAGGAAACCGTCCTTTTTATATGCAATTACACATTAATCTTCTAAAATTATTTTTCTGAAGAAAAATCAAGTCAAATTAAGTCAACACTTCTTTGCCTTCAACTCTACCTAAATGCCAAAGGAATTTTTGTACTCAATAATTTATTAGGACCTTTTCAAGGAACTATTTCTACATTTCATGTCTTTTCTGTTATTCATATCTGTGACTTCCTGGCCCCTGCTGGCTCTATACCCCAATCGGTGCAGAGAACACAAGTATGCAGAGCTAATAAGTCAAAGTGCTGCAAATGAGAAAATTAATCACACAACTAATGTGTGAAAAAGCCAATAGAGTAAAATGTTAATGGTAAGAATCTAGGTGAGTATATAGGTGTTCACTGCAAAATTCTTTCAACTTTCTGTATTTGTAAAAATGCTCATAATTTGTAGAAGATTCTCATGATTCAGGAATTTAAAAATCTAAATAAACTTACGACCTGGCTTTTCCCAAAATTACTAAGAAAGACAAGAAAGTGGAAACTGAGTGAGGTTTCACAAGAGAAGGAGATACCTTTGTCCAGTGAGACTCCTGAACAGCCAAACAGGAAAATGCAGAGACCATTGGCTTGTGCCCCAGTCTCCCTTGGATCAGCTGGTGGTTGCTGATGTTGCCCACGATCAGGTGGGGGTCATCACAGATGTCCTGTGGATACAATAATTGGTTCTCAGGGTGTGAAAAGTGTTTCCTGAGAGTCAGTGTGAGCTGAGGTAGGCAGGGCAGACTTTACAGAAGAGGTGGGGTCGAAGATAGCGACTAGAACTTCCATAAGTCGGATAAAGGGAAGGTCTGGGGCAGGAGGCAGTCTGTGGGTGGAAATACAAAGCAGGAGATCATCTGGCCACAGGGAAAGGATTATGTGGGGAAGTGGCAGGACAAACGGAAGAAGAGGATGTAATGGGACAGGTTGAGATATGCTAGTGGGGGCCCTTAGAGCTAGCATTGCAGTTTGGAAGAGTTTTCACTCAATTAGTGAGCTTTTGAAGAGAACTAGAGATTAGCACATTTCTTTCTGGTCCTATTGGTCTTGAGGAGATTTTCTGAAGCACCTGGGCCTGGAAGGGTAATTGCATTTCAAAAGACAAGGCCCTATGGAGATGAATGCTTCTCCCTCCCTGGGAAAATGAGTTTGGAGACCTTGTACAGAAAGCCCCTTCCCAACATAAAGCAAAGGCAATGGCAGTCTCCATGGCAACTAGATTTTTCCACATCTTTGGATGAATATAAGATGGCAGCAGTACTAATAGCAGGTGGTAATAGACTACCCACAGGAGCACTTCAACACACTTTTTTTTCCCCCACAGAGGATGTTCTGAGGGAAGCAGACAGAGTGAGGGTAGCATTTGTTTGGGGCATATGTGTGTTTCTTCCCTCAACATGTCAGCAGCTGTGCCATTAATGAGACACAAATAATATAATGATGACAAAATGTCTGAGGGCACACTGGAGTAATTTTCCAAGTATGATAGGTGTCTAGAGGAAGGATCCCCAAAGTCTCCTTGGTGATAGATAGGATAAATTGAATAGCAGTAGTAATACTGGAGTTGAAGCCTTAGTGGTGACTAGCGTTAGGCAGTTGGACAAGGGAGAGATATGGAGGCATAATGGGTAGAGAGACAGGGGTGGACAAAGGCAGAGCTGCATACATAACATCACATAATTGAAGACATGATTGTGTGACTCAGAGAATCAGCACTTGCAGAGTTCAAAGGCAGGAAATACCAATGAAGTCTTGAGTAGCTGGAGAAAGCTTTGTGGAAGAGGCTGTTGGCCGGTACCTTGACATTCTGCTTACCCAGCAGAAATAAATCCTAGTCTCAAATGGAAAGAAAATCTAGACATATATCCTTTTAAAATTTATTAAATAGAGACAGCTATATTTTCCTGGTTCTCAAACCTCTTTTTTTAATGGACATAATTCTCCCTGATGAAGGGTCTGGTCTACAGAATGAAACATTCCCTATATTATTTAAAAGCCAAAATAGCTCTGGAAAGGAATAAGCATTCTAGGCAGGGACAAATCCAAACTGAAGATTAATTGGGCATCCCTCTGCCAAAAGGAGAGGGTTAGGTGGGTTTTCAGTTTGGGATTTTCTGGTCTTTTCTCTTTTTTTTTAGATGCATACCTAGTGTCGCATCATTACTTTTTTGGTCTTAGAAGAAGACTTCTATCTTAATATATATTTATGGGTTGAGAGTTGCCTGTTTTTCCACTTACTCAATATAGAGCAGGTGTGTTGGGTGAATTAGTCCCTGATATTCTTTCTCTTATAATTGTTTCTTTGGCCTTTTTAAGATGAAACTAAACACAGCTTTTCCTTTGTGGGTCAGGTGTCACCATTTTATTGGGAGCGAGACATAAAGGTCTACAATGACTTCTTGGGTTTTGATGATGCAAATAATAGTTGCCTAGCATGGAAAAATAATAAAGTGAACATGGATGTATGGAAAAGTGTGTTTTTAGATTACTAAGGCAAATTATTTGCTGGTTTTATATAAAGTTATTAGTGGTTGGCATTACATTACAGTGTCTTGGATTTCCACGTGGCTCTCATTTCATAGCAGGGATTCAGGCTCAGCTAACACTTTTGGCATGCCAGGTTTTACTCAAGACCTAAAGGGTCACATAAACAAGTGAATACCAGTAAACAGAACTCAAATTGAGAAACTGAGCAATATTCTCCTGTAGATCTAAGCTGAATGTGGTCATTTGTGTGTGTGTGTGTGTGTGTAGCTGTATGTCATTGTGAAAGCATATAAATTTGGGACAAAAGAGTTCCTTATTTTCCATTTCCCTTTGTAAACTGACCCATGCCTGTTTTCTTAATACATGATGGATGGCCATTTAACAATAGGTTTTAAAGCATGAAAAATTAACAGGCCATAGGTTATCAAAGCTGAAGGAAATTTAGGGGACTGTTTACTAAACCCATCTATCACAAAGGAAAAAACAGGCTCAGGGAAGGGCAGAAACTCCCCCCTTAGCATGCGGCTAAGTTAGCAGGAGACTGAGGATTGGAGTTTTAGGTTCTTCAGAAGTACATATAGTTAGGAAAGAACACTCAAGACCTCAGCTAGTCCACCGCTTTGCCTTTATTTTAATCGATGGCCACCACACAAAGGGCAATGTTGTGCAGCTCTTCAGAAACAGAACTGCAACCACCTCTGTCAGTTATCCATTCCAGTGCTTCATGTCTCTCTGCTTATCCCTTTTAGGCAAAAGCTCTTCATCCTTCTGGAAGACTTGCCAAAAAGTTATAGTTATAAGTTATAGCGTAGCTTTTGGTTCCAGGCTAAATACCACCAATAGTCTTTCAACTCCTGAATTTAATCCACTGAATGTGAATCAATCTCTTATGTGTGTCAGTACCTTGACGTGAAACTAGGGGGAAAATCTTTATTATGCCACATCCTCTACCTCTTGAAGGAAGTCAGAGACTAGAAAGCTCAGAAGGGAGAAAGGGTAAAGGGTAACAAGCCAGTGTGGATCTAGTGGCCAAATGGACTTTTGGGTGTCACATTTGAAAATAATGAAATGGCCATTCATTGACTTTTTCCCTGGTTGTGGATAATGGGGTGTCTTCGTGTTGGAAGCAAGGAAGTAAGGCGGGAGAAATTTTTCTGTAACTCAGAGCTGAGATGAAGAGTGCAGATGGGATATTTCAGCCTTAGCTCTGCTGGACTGGTAAGGAATGGAGTTGGGGAGAGGTCACAGCTCACATATTCACATATTTGGGTGGCTTGAGAGGGAGGGGAGATGCTGGGCCCTTAATGGCTCCCAGCTGTGTTGGCACAGTTGCTGTGATCCTTGAACTGGGCTGTTTGTCAAGGCAAAATAATTTCTTAGGGGGAAACACACACAACTAGGAAGTTGGACACCAAGAGTAAAGCCAGGAATGGTCCCTGCATATCCCCATCCCCAAGCCATAGCCTTCTACAAGCAAAACAGCTTCTCTAGGAAATATGTTCTCTTAGCTGAGCACTGAGAGTCCTTCCCAATGTTCTCACTTCATCTCCCTTCATAGAGACCTCTGAAAGATTGAGGGGGAAGGAGGCATACGATTACAAGCCTTGAAGACCCATACATGTCATTCTATGTGACTCCCTTTACACCTACCACATCTGTACCTTTTGCAATTTTTTGCACACGTGAAATTTGCAGGCAATACACACTGAGGTCCCAGGTAAACCTCAAGAACCACAGTAAAATGAAAGGATGCTGAGAAAACCAGCAGCCTTAGAAAATTGAACCATCTCCAGGCAGGGCATTCGTAGGTGGAGCTGGGCTCAGAGACCCATGTTGGACCAGCCTCTCTCAAGGAGCTCACTTTACCTATTGGGGAATTTCGCTTTTGCATGAAGAGTTTGTCATCAGTAAAATAACCTCTCCAAGGAAAACTCAATATGAAGCCTGAGATTTAAGGCCTTAAGCCAAACTTCCACTTCCAGTGTAGGCAACCAGTAACTACAGAGTTGTCTTCTGATTTGAACCTTTAGACTTCAGATAGAAGACTCCAGGTATAAATCTTAAACTGCTTTATTGGGAAGAATTTACATATCCATGTAATGGAATACTGTTCAGCCACAGGAGGGGCAAACTGATTACATGCTGCCAAATGATTGACCCTTGAAAACACTATGCTAAGCAAAAGAAACCAGTTACTTTTACTCTTCTGTTCCAAGTAAAATGTCTAGAGCTGGGTGAAGCTAGATAGAAACTTGAAGTAGATTAGTGAGTGCCTGTGATGCAGGGAGGCAGTGTTTACTCACTGCAAATGGGCACAAAAGGTCTTACGGGATGATGTGATTGTTCTACAACTGGACCGTAATGAAGTTTTTGCAGCTTTGTGAGTTCAACTAAAAATCATTGCATTGTACTCTTACAACAGGTGAATTTTAGGGTATATAAATTGTGCTGTGATAAAGCTGGTAGAAGGCACACTTTAAAAGAAACAGGACAAAATAAAATAAAAGAAAAGAAAAGAAACAGGACAGATGGAGATAAACAGGATGGGCCCATTCAACTCTCTTCGACTGTGTCACCAGTGGCAAACATTAGGCCTAATTAGTTTGGGGTCATGATCTCTGGGGAGGATGAGAAATTTATGACCAGTCTAGGCCAAAACTATTGTACAGAGGTTCCACATTCAGTGGGTAGCTGGAAACTGCTATCATCACAGAGAAAAGTGTTTCTCCTTTACTGTTTCCTCCCAGGCAATCTGTCACAGAGGCTTATGCATTCTGCTTCTAATGTCTCCTTTCATCAAACTTTCCCTCCATTCCTACCACTTTGCCTTTCATCCAGACCCTCATCACCCTCCTCCCACCCCGTGTAGTGAAATGGCTCCTAGGGTGGATATTCCTCATGGAAGGACCTGGGCAAGGGTAATGGTGAGTAGAAACCGAACTCAAAACTCGACCAGAGCTGACAGAAGATCTTGTGCAGGTGCCCTTGCTTTCCCCACAGCTGGCTGTGCAGATCCCCATGAGGGCTTGTTGCACTTTAGTTAGGGATTAGATGTGTCTGACTCTAAGACACTGCTGTAGCTGGGTATGAGTCAGTCAGGAAAAAAGCCAGAGACGGGTAAGAGGGGAGAGTGGCTGGAGAAAGCAAGAAAAGGGATTTTTGTGGGAATTTGGCAGCCAGATTTTAGCCTAAAAATTTCACCTGAAGCCTTACACTGTAAGTCAGTGTAAATTGGTACAACTTAGAATTTACTAAGACTATATATGTTGAAGCTCCAGGAGGGCAGGGAAGTTTAGTAGTACACATCTTGAGCAATATATTCGTGTGCCCAGGAAGCTAGGACAACAGCTGGGGCCATTGGACCAGTGGAGGAGTTTAGGAGAAGGATGTTTTTCTGGAGGGTATGGGCATATGAGCTGGCCCTGAATAACTACAAAACATTCCCCAAATCCCGTTCTATCTAAAGTGGCTCCCTAGGACACAGAAAGGAGGTAGCAATTGGGAAGAAGCGGAAATTCAGTCCTGCCTGAGGATACTGGGGGCTTGGCTGAAGTCATTTGGTTCAACAAGCAGTGGGGTTTACAGGCATGGAGGCTTATAAAGCCTTTTGAACACAGGAAAGAAAAGAAACAGAAACTATTAGGTTAATCACGCTTCCTCCATCTTAGAGACTTCAGAAAATAGTCCTGGTTGGGGATGAAGCAGTGTGGCATGCCAAGGGACAAGATGTCTGCAAGCTTCCCTGCAAACCAGGCTCTCAACCTTGCCAATGAAGTGGGTGAGGCCAACGACCCATCTGGTCTTCCTGAGCCAATTCAGAGAGGCCCAGGGCTGTCTCTCGGCTTTCCTGATGGGAGGCCAGAGAACTTTGACGTGGTTGTTGACCACAGGCTTGGCCTCCATTCTGGCTGGAAAGGAATCCACAGCTTTTTGAGCCTCAGATGGTGGTCCAGAACCTTGTTTTTCCCTCACTTTCCACAAGAGGCCCCTGCCCCAGCCACTCCAATCTATGCTGATCTGCCCGTTCTTCAAACCCCTCCAGGATTTACTGTCTGTGTGCCTGAAAACAGCATTTCTTATATCAGGCATTAATTTATTATTTAACTCTTTGATAGCTCCATATCCATCTCTCCAGATACAATGGGAGTGCCTCACCCCAGGCTGTGTCTACAAACTGCACAGAATAGGCTCTCAATAAATGCTTCTCAAGACCCTCCCTTTGGGCTTAACACTAGGCTCACAGTATGCTCTCAAAAGGGAGAATATGGATCAGTTCATGGACATACAGCATCAACCCAGGGAGGAGGAATGTGAGAGCTGACTGGTGGGAAACTTATTAATTTTAGCAAACGAAGACACACAAATAACTCTGTCTCCTTGAAACAGCAGCATGGCAGCATGAAAACCAACATGGGCTTTGGAGTTAAACCTGGATTCAAATCCTGGGGTGTCAGCAGTCTGACCCCCGAGTAAATTCTTACCTTCTCTCTGAGACGCAGTTTCATCATCAATAAAATGGACGTAGTAATATTTACCTTTATTTTTCAAACCAGAAAAAAAGAATCACATCAGAGAAATGTATAAGATACCTACCTTGCCAAGCCATGGCAAATGAAGATGAAACGAAAAAAATGTTTGGAAAACTCCAAACACAGCCTCTAGGACCAGAGTAGGCATGATATAAGTGCTGATTTCTTTTCCCACCCATCCCAATTCACCCTTTCTTTCTGACATCCCCTCACCCTAGAAGGAGCATTGCTTGCTTCAGAGGCAAGATGGACTTTTGCCATGGTTAATAAGTCTTTTTCCTTCCTTGCTTATCCATGTAGGATTGAGTCTACAGAATTTGGAAGAAGAAGGCAAAGGACAGAGGGTTGAGCCAAGACAGAGTGGGAAGCACATGCCTAAAGACCGGCCAGTACAGGAAGCATTGTCAGCTTGGTTCACATCTGGGAAATGGCTTCATGTAGCTTGCGATTTTGCGGCCCATTGGGTCTCCTCCTATCTCCTCCAGGACCTCTCCCTCATCAATCATTCCTTCTCTCTTCTGTGTCTTCAACCTCTTCTTCTTTACTGTTTACTCCTTGGCCTAGAAATACTTTCAAGTCTGTCCTATTTTAAAAAGCTATTTCCCCCAACCCCCAGAAAACCTTCCTCAATTTCCTGTCTCCTTTTCAGCTATTTCTGCCCCATCCAGTCTTTTCCTTCAGATCCAGGCATCAAAAAAGAGTGATGCCCCTCATTTTCATCATCCATTCATGAGAGTGGCATTCAAACAACGTATTTCTATTTTACCATGTATTTCTGCAAAAAACAAAACAAAACAAAACAAAACTTACCTCTTTGCATACCGAATTAGTGGCTAGTGAATTCTGCTCATGTTTCCCAGATTTTTATTGCAGGTCAGTGATCTGCAGGGATGTCAACAACTGGAGGCACGGAAAGTCAGGAGTGTAATCTTCCTTCCGATGGAGAGAACTTCTCCAAGTCTCATACTCTCAATGGCTATCATATTTTGTGGGCAAACACTGAGACATGTCCTTTGAGTCACATGGGAAAAACAAGAGCCTTCAAGTGACCAATGTATCTTGGCACCACCTGGTGGCAACCTACATCAACTGAAGAGGCTCTTGAGAGAAGTTCATTTAGGAGTGTAAACTGTGGAAATTGCAACTAAAAAGTTTGTTCACTGAAGAAAGCAAACCTCCAGTTGCTGAAGGAGGTGGTTGCATAAGAGTGCATAAAAAGATACATCAATACATGAGATCAGAAGGCCTTCAGGATATTGTGAGGGTCCAAGAATGTGCACTTCTTTTTTTTAAGATTTTTTTTAGATTTTATTTATTTATTAGAGAGGGAGAGAGAGCACAAGCAGGCAGAGGGAGAGGGAGACTCCCTGCTGAGTAGAGAGCCCTAAGACATGGGATTGGATCCCAGAACCCCAGGATCATAACTTGAGCCGAAGGCAGACATTTAACTGACTGAGCCACCCAGGTGCCCCTAAGGATGTGCATTTCATAACACCCTCTGTGGTCTTTGTCCCTGGTCACCCACTTTGGGAAGGAGATCAGGTATAATATCCTTCTTCCAGTTATACCCATTAGAGAGGGAGAGGTTGCCATTTATTCTTCAGATTCCATCATCCTATCATTCTATACATTGAGCTCCTACTCACACAAGGCTTGCGAAGAGGTCCTGAGACTTGCTTTAGAGACACAATCTATAGCTGTTCCAGAGAACCATAATGGCTATTAATAGGTAGTGAAAGAGCTACATTTTACTTAGATCCCACTTGGCTAACAGTGAGGGGATCCAGGTGATGGTATGCAAAGAGCAGCAAAGCAGTCTCCCTCCCCAGTGCAAACTCCATCTTGTCATTGTAGAGTTCATTTCATTTATGCTGGTCACGTAAGGAGTTTTCATCCTCACTGGTCTCAGATTATCTTGAGGTTGCTATGATAGGTAACTCAAAAAGAGACAAGAGTATAATTGCTTTTCGAGGTACTCCATTTACTCAAATACGCTTCCAAAAGAAAACATGCCTGGCATTTATTTTTGTTGCTGTTCTTTTAAAATTGCTATCTGACCCAATATGACTGAAATACAAGATTTCTCAAGCTAGAGTCAGAAGCACAGATCCATAAAACTTGCCATTTTAAAGCTGTCTCCTGAATTGCTTTACCCGTAGTAGGTGGTGCAAGAGACGCAGTGGACCAGGCAGAGTTACGATGAAAGAGATGGAGAGGGAGACAGAAAGTAGAAAACAAACAAACAACAAAGTTACCTGGGGACGTTTCCACACCACCTTCCCGGGAAGCAGTCGGTTATAGAAAAGTGAATCATTCTCAGGCAGAAAAGTTGGG
Organism: Canis lupus dingo; assembly: GCF_003254725.2. NCBI lineage: Eukaryota > Metazoa > Chordata > Mammalia > Carnivora > Canidae > Canis > Canis lupus. The sequence continues at coordinate 84,706,692 of NC_064281.1, forward strand.
TCACAGAAAAGTCTGCCATCTTTGATGCATTCCTGCTTCAGTTCCTGGTACTTCTGGTTTTTGAAGAGCTTCAGAGGAGGACCCATAGTGCCAAACTATGTTGAGAATGAGAAAATTTGTGGTCACTGAAGGAAGAAGACCTTAAGTCTTTTGAAGATGACCTGAAATTAGACAAACAGTAGCCATCCCAGTGACTTATTCCTGGAGCTAGGAACTTGGAGCTTGGCTTTAAAAGAAAAGTGAAGGGACACCTGGGTGGCTCACTGGTTGAGTGTCTGCCTTCGGCTCAGGACGTCCTGCTTCTCCCTCTGCCTGTGTCTCTGCCTCTCTCTGTGTTTCTCATGAATAAATAATTTTTAAAAAATTTTTAAATAAAAAAAGAAAAGTGAAGATTTTCAGGGAAAGTAGGGTCCAGGCTCTGCAAATAATTAGTTTAGCATGGGGCTTTGGCTAGGTGCCTAACACATTTTGGGGCCTCAGTTTCTTCCTCTGCCAAATGGGGCGATATGGGCCTTAACAATATTATTGAAAAATAGATAACAAATGTTAAGATTGCTCGGTAAATCTGAGTCACTGTCACTTAAAGGGCAATCTTCCATTTACATTGACAGGAGTTTCAGGCAAAGGACAATCAAAATTCGAAATTCAAAGATAAAAGAGAAAAATCGTTTTACTATATTCAGAAGTTGGTGCCTGAAGGGCCACACACTTTGTGCTTGAGAGGAGAAGCGGCCCCTTTCACTTCTAAGGAGCCTTTTTACACAATTCCTTCCCTTTTATCATTTAAAGAGCTTTGCTTTTTTTTTTTTATTACTGGCCAGGAAGGCTAATGCAAGCAACAGAGCTCAGCAGATGGCCTCCAAAGACAAGGAAAGATAGAAAGATTGTATGTGTCTTTCTTCTTCAAAGTCTAACATGCAATCATTAGCCCGCTTTAAAAGGCAGACTATGAAATTCAATTACACTAATTTGATGGACTATAGATTCTTATCCCATGGCAATACATTACATTGTTGCTTTCTTTTCTTTAAAAAAAAAATTTGCAATGGCTAAATAGAGAATTAATATAGAGCTCTTCAAGCAATGATCTATCTGAGTGCCCCACACTCAGATGTCCCTAACAACTGGTTTTTATGAAGATAATTTGAAAGGCAACTTTGATTTTAAATAGTTTTGGGGTGATAATAGGGTTCTCAATGCCTTTGCTTGATTCACTAAGATAGATTCATAATGATTTTAATGATTCTCTCTTGACACTCGATTATTAGTAAGCAGAAGGTTGTGAAATTTACATATTTCAAAAATACAGTTTACTGATAACTGTATCTATATTTCATTGTTACATGCGGGTGGGAACAGGAAAATCTGACTAAGGTCACAGTATGTGCTGAAAAGTGGGCAAAGTTTGAAAAAAAAACTAATTAGCGCTTTAAAGAGTGCCTGTTTAGGTAACACAGCTCAAATTCCAGTTAATAAAGAAGGAGCCACTATTTTACAAGAAGTGAAATAATAATCAGACCTCTCTACTGTCTTACTTCATATCCTTTCAGTATTACATTGAAGTGACTTACTGATAAAGAAGTCTTCCAAAAAAATAAAAAATATTAAAAAGTCTTCCTATTTGCAAACCATAAAAAAATTGAATTCAGTGTTATTTGGAAACTACAATATATAAAAACAAACTTGCCATTTCTCTGAATCCAAGGAATAAGAAGCTGAAAAGAACTATAAGTTTTATATATATATATAAAATATATATGGCTTTATTTATTGACAATCGTTTTTCAAATTGAAGGTTACGGGACACTGCAAAATACCAAAATGCCTTTAGTCATCAGATTTAATTCTGTTCACATATTTTGAATATTAAAAATGTATCTCATTGTATTTGAAGTCATGAGAGGTATCAGTAATAATTTTCCGTTAAGCAGTATCAGAGCCAATCTGAATGTATGCCCAGTCTCCTTTCTGGAGCCTGTTACAAATAGGCCCTAATTTTCACGTATGCTCTAACTTATAACAAACACTACTGTGCCTCTAGCTTTCCCTAGAAAGTTTGGTGGACTGCCAGAAGCTGGGGATTGTAAATGGGGGACAGTCTGGGGCAATTAGGGTATTTAGTTTGCCAGAACCTACTAGTCCTTGAACATTTTGGATAAATGGGTATTTCCTGTTCTTGGGAAGGCCCTCTGCCCCATGTCTCCCTTGCTACTCAGTCAAATGGCGAGTCAGGCGGGAGTCTGCAAAAGGAATCCCTGTTATATAAGGAGGGCCTGTCTACAGACAGAAGCTGCATCAATTGAAAAGAAAATTGGGTCTGATTTGAAAACCAGTATGATCCCAGTAGACTCTTTCAGAGGCAGAATATTGAACTGATACGTACAGGGCAGAATATCGAGGCAGAATATCGAGCTGAATATCGAGCTGATACGTACAGGGCAAGCTTTCTGGATGAGGGCACTTGCATTTTGGGGGCGCACGGTAAATATGGAATAGCAGGCTATCGGCCTGAAATTTGACAGGCTTTCGTTAGAATAAAATTGCAGTCTCATCTCGGACTTACAGAGCAGAATTGAGCCCCATTTCTGGGAATGCAGGTAACAGGGGAACTGTGTTCCATTTGCTGAGACCTTGGTTCCTTTGTGAGTCAATTTTCTCATCAGGGGAGTGGGGTTATCTATCCTGCCCTCCTTAAGCTGTGCCTGTACCTAATGAGGCAGTTAGTGTAAAAGTACTTTGAATAAGTAGAAGGGGCTCTGTAAATGCAAGATACACATCGTTAAGTGTTCTCACTGCCTGGCACAGAGCGGGGCACGCATCCGTCGTTCAGGATATTTCTGTGGAACAAAAGAATGTCCTAAGTAGACAATTCATGTTTGTATGGCAATTTCTCATTTGAAAAGCCCATTTGGGGGCAGCCCCGGTGGCTCAGTGGTTTAGCGCCGCCTGCAGCTCAGGGCGTGATCCTGGAGACCCGGGATCGAGTGCCATGTCAGAGGAGCCTGCTTCTCCCTCTGCCTGTGTCTCTGCCTCTCTCTCTCTCTCTCTCTCTCTCTCTGTGTGTGTGTGTGTGTCTCATGAATAAATAAATAACTAATCTTAAAGAAAAGAAAAAAAAAGAAAAGCACATTTCGGTTCACAATCTCTTCGTGGCAGCTGCGTTCCTTAGGTATTATCTGTGTCCTTTCTTTTGTATCTGCAGAAATGGCAACTCGAAGAAGAGGTGGCTAGAAACTGGCAAAACTGACGCAAACCCGGATTTGTGTAATGTCAGATGTAGTGTGCAGCATCCCCTCACACTACACTGCTTCTTTTGGTCACTGCCTTTTTAAGGAAGGGATTTTTTTTTTAAGCTAAAATGAGGAAAACCCTCCAAAGCAAACATGATGCCTAACTTTGAGGCATTCTGCCTAGGATTTATTGCCATGGTGGATATTGAAAAGGTTCTTTATTTCCACGGTCTGATGATCACAAAAGAATTGGAACCCTTCACATCTGCGGGTTCATGAGTTAAGTCTTAAAAAAAAAATTCTGGAAACCCAGAAATTTGTTAGTTGGGTTTGTCATAAACAACTTGCCCTGCTAGAACCTAGGAGAGTGGAGAAGGGAATGCTCCTTCTTGGCTATCTTACTGCACCCAACTGTGAAGACAAGAGGGTTAGTCTAAAGACCGCGTATTGAGAAAAGTCTGTAAACAGAATCAAAGCTAGGGCTTTGGGAATCAACCAAAGAGTGCCTCCGGCTAACAAAGGGAATGAGCACATCTAAGATGAGGCCCTCCTCCCGCTGTGTCCTGAGGGTCCTATCATGAGTGGTTGGGTGAAACAGAGTGGGGGGAGGTTTGCATTGAGACAACGGCCTCAAGCAGTACTATTTCAATTAGGACCCACTGCCTTAGAGATAAAGTCTGAAGAAGGCTGTGTGGATGCAGGCAAGCGGGAGGGATGGGTCCAGAGGAGGGTAAAGTTGGAAATGGCCAGGAGAAGTAGAGGGAGCCTGCCACGTAGACTATAAGGCTTCAGTTGGGGGTTGGAGCTTTTGTTACTCACTGAACTGGAAATCATGGGGAGCTGGGCAAAAGCTTACGAAAGAAATCACTTGTTCTTCACCTGTGGGTCAGCCTTAATGTAGAAACCAGATTTTGCTCTAAAACATGAAATCTGCCTCAGTTTCTTAAAGAGAACTGTTCTGATAAAGGAAATTCAGTCTGCAGTTTACAAACTGCTTTTGCCCTGGGGGGTGAGTGGGAGAGAAAGGACTGGCACTTAAAGTGTGGGGGGGGGCATGGTGCCTGAGGTGTTGTCCCCAGCTGGTTTCTCCCCCACACCTCCCCCAGCCCTGCCCTTGGTTCCTCCTTGTGCTGCACTTGAAGCAAAATAGGAGGTAACAGCAATTAGGAGTTTGTGGAGCAAACTGAATGCAAAGGATCGGATTCTGTCCAAGCATGAAGTAGGGGCCACTCTAGCCTCACGTGAACCTGCCGGGTGGTGTGGAGAGGGAGAAGTAAGAGTAACTCAGCATCCGTGTTACACAGGGTGCTCACTTCCACAGCACATACATTAAAATTGGGACGATACAAAGCAGATTAGCGTGGCCCCTGCACAAGTGTGACAGGCACGTGACCCAGTGAATAGTGCTGTCCATGTCTACACAGGCAGAGTCATAGACCATATGAATGCACACGCATCTACCAGGGAACATATAACTGACCAGATTCCAGTTGTTGGCCAGATATCCTGAGGTCTGAACGGGACCATAAAAGTCCTCTGATCTGGTCTTATCTCGGACATATCTACTCCATCCAGAGAGAAGTTCAAAAAAATTCAAAGAAGAAAAAAAAGAGTGCACAATTTCTTTTAATTCCATTGTTGAAGAACTTTATCAAAGAATACAAAACAATTCAGAATCATAAAAAGAGCACAAGTAGTCAGCAGATCCAGGATCAAGTCCCAAATACCACCATTTAGTGTCAGTAACAGCTCTGTCCCTCAGTTTCCCCATAAGCACAGTGGAAATATGATGGCTGTCCTGTATACTTCAGAGAACCATGTTGGGAGGATCTAATGAAATTAAGCTTGTAAACATACCTTTAACTGTTAAATATAAGATGTACAGTGGCAGTATTAGAAAGCATTCATTTTTAGCAAATTAAATCTCTCTTCTGTCTTAGCGGGAAATGAGATTTAATCACCTGCCTTACTGAGGGGGGCACTTGGCAGGATGAGCACTGCGTGTTATGCTATATGTTGGTAAATTGAACTCCAATAAATTTTTTTTTAAATCACCTGCCTTAACTATGACACTCACTGACATTTAAAAGACCGATTTAAAATGGCCCCTCTGCTATTCAATACCCTCCTTCTCTTCCACCTCTCCTTTTTGGCTGGCTTGCCCCACTACCCGTTTTTTCCCCCTCTTGGATTAATAAGCCCATCCTCTAATGCTAATTTTACAGCTTTGCGAGAATCTAATTCCAATTTTTATAGAATGTTATAGGCTGGAAGGACTCTTAGAAATCACAACACCCCACTCCTCACTCTCATAAGAAGGTGAAAGTACGGGCCCAAGGTTACACATACACAGTTAGTGACAGAGCTGGTGCTAAAACTCAGACCTCTTGCTTTTGAGAATTCTCATTGTCTTCTTCTCCACAAGAATGCACTTAGGAGTTTTGTGTTTGAATTGCAAGCTGTCAGAAGATGAGATGATTTCAAATCAAGGCTAATCAAAGAAACACTGTTTTGGGGTCACAAAGGGACTTTTTTCTGCTTTTAATTTAGGAACTGAAAACACCCAAGGACATGGAAAGACTTTTTTTTTTAACCTATTCCTGACGACAGCAAGTGTTTTGACTTTTTCCCTGGCTTTCTAGGGACTCAGTAAGGATAAATAAAGAACAGTATTTAAATTCCAAGTATTCACAAGTGGACACGTGCATATGCACACAAACTGCCAGAGGAATGAAAGAGTTAATTAGCAGTCTCCCACCCACGCACCCACCAGAAGAATCTTTTTTTTAATTCCTCCACACTGTAAAATATCCTTAATTTCACAACAAAGATTAGTAAATGAGACCTTAGCCATATTCCAATAGAACATTCATACAAACCGTGATGCTTTATCCTGAAGTGGGAGGAGGTGCCTGTCAGGATGTTAGAATTTGTTTCATTTTCCTATATGATTCTCACCAAACTTCAAGCTCCAAATCCTCAGAACTAATTTTCAATTGCAATACCCTGAACATTTTTCTGCCCCTGCCCCTCGCCCCACTCAGCCCACTCTGGCCAAGTAGCCCACGTAAGCCCCTGAAACTCGTGAGTGGCAGTGTAGTGGGGAAGAAGGGGACAGAGCCCCGACTGCAAATCAAAGTTTAAGCTAGAGCAAAAATTGGAGAAGAATCAAAGCATGCTGGCCAGGGGCTAATAATGAAAGATCCAGATATACCTGTCAGCAGGGCAGGAGGACCCCCAGCTGCGTGGAAAGGACAACCTCTGCTGCCATTTCCTCTCGTGCAAGAGTGCGCAGCCTGTACATCCCACTTCCAGGGCTTTTAAAGACCTTTTGTACATAGTAGATCCAAAATTATGCCTGAATTTCAATAATTTGCCCACGGCTGTGGGTCAGCAGAAGCTAGAAGGGAGTCCCATCAGCCTGGTTTCTCCCTCCATGCCTCCTTTCCAGGTTTGTTCTTCCTTATCAGGTATTTTGGGTCATGGAAGGCAACACACACACACACAAAAACAAAAAACCAACACACAACTGATCGATATCACCAGAAAAAAATCTCATTGCCAGACAAACACAATCCCCCAATCAAAAATCATTCCATTCATTTTGAAGTTTTCAAACTATTCTGCACACATATTGGATTCGGACACATCAGAAACTTATAGCTGCAGAGTTTGATTAACTATAAAGTTCAAGTTTTTTCACGTCTTCTAGCCTCCAAGTTATTCAGCAAATAAAATTCCAGGATAAGGCTGCAAATGTCCTCTCTACTCACCTGAGTTATCCCAGGAGCCTTGCTGCAGCTGCCGCCGCTGCCACTCTTAACCAGGTAACCCCTACAAAGTCTGTTCAGTGAGTGTGGCTGAACAAAGATTCAGGCTTTCTTAACCTGAAAACTATTTGGGCTGTACCATGCTCTGCTCACAGGGGGAGGTGCCTCGCAGAAACTTCAGGAGCCTTTGCCCCGCCTAGCAGTCAGAAACTGATCCTGAGTCATGAGGAAAATCTGGAAAGCTCCCCTGCCAGATGTGCAGACGGGATGCCCACTCCAGATCCACCCACCAGCAAATTGGAAAACTCAGGAAGCCACGTTTGAAAGCTCTCTCCTGTTCCAAGGAGAAACAGGACTTTCAGGGAGAGGTCTGCAAGATTTCTGACTTTTCTGTCCCGGGGTGAATAGTGCAGATGTGGACATTACTCGAGAGAGGACATGGAGAGAAAAATCTTGAAGTGTCGACAAAGTTCTTATGGGCTAGGCTGCAGGCATGGCCCTTGTACACGGATCTCTGAGGGTGGTGAGGGCTTCTGCAGGTGAGTGGGAGAGAACGCAGAGCTGATGGGGGTATAGGGAAGAAAAGATTGCTTTGTGAAGCCACAGGTCACTTTTGGCCAAGGGCAGAGAGAAGGGAGCAAGAAGAGGGAAGCAAGTGGGGTTTGATGCCAAAGCAGTTGTAGGGATTTCAAGCAAGGGGGCCATGGCAATTCTACCTGGCCATGTTCGGCATAAAGTAGAACAAGTAAGTGTCTGCTCTGAAAGGCCAACCATGAGGCTTCAGGGGGATACTTTAGGGGAATACCTGTAAAATGCTCTGCTGCATCCTTGTCAAGGCCCTGCTCCCTGAGACAATCACCGGGACACAGTCCCCAGGGACACAATTCCCACGTTGTTTTGTTTGTTTCAGTTTTCTAACCTATGAAGACTCACTGTCTCATTTCTTCTCCAGCTCGCCTAACCAATGTGGTGCCAACCTCTTGACCTGAAATTATCACTCCCTGCCCCTATCCCTGTGCCAGGTCTCCTCCTGGCTAATGGAAGGGAGGGAGACAGGGGAAGAGGGAGAGAGGGAGAAAAAAAAAACAAGCAAGCAAAGACTCCAAGCAGGAAAGAAAGTGTGCTCTCTCTCCTCACCGGCCCCATACCGGTATTTTCATGAAACAGATCTGAGCAATTCTGTGACTGTGGTCTCTGACACTTTCCTCTTGGCATCTCCCCATAATTCCTTCTGTGCCTTCTGCTCCTCAATGCCAAGATGGAAACTGAGCCAGAGGTAAGGGGCAATACAAAAGGCCAAATCCCAGCAGAATTTTGGCTTTAAATAGTGGCAACCAATTTGGTGCTTGAGTGACAGATTTCTCATGCAAGCATCCCCCATGTTGTGGGATTTGGGCTTTGAAACCAAGCATGGTGGGGGTGTGTTTTTTTTCTGGGGTCATCTTCCTCAGCCATCTTTTCCATCTCTGTAATTTTCAAATGAATAAGGAATCATAGAATCTAAGAAGCTCTGGAAAACAGCTTGCTCCGCGTTTGAACATCCCCTACTTGTTAAAAACTTATTCCTTACGTTGAGCAAAAATCAGCTTCACACAAACTGCTTTGAATTCCTCTTTTACATGATAGACTTCTACAGTGTTTGTCACACCAACCCAAGTCTTCTGTCTTCCAGGTGCAATATCTTCAGTTCACTTAAACCATACTTAATGGAACACGGTTTTCCAGATCCTTTGTCATTCTGGTTGTCTTTTGAGCACAGATCTGCTCAGTGTGCAGCTTGTAGCTCAATTAAATCCACCTTCTGTTTCTTGTATGGACTATTATTTGCCTGATTCCATGCTTATGCAATTGACTTTGATTTTAACCTAGATGTTGGGTTACACACATTCCCAAGAACCATCACCAGTGTATTTTTTATTTCAATGTATCCCTTAGAATTTTTTTAGATCTTGAGTCCTTGGTATAAAACATATTCTCTATGCCATTTTTTCTCTTAACCCTTTTTTTCATGATCACACCTCTAAAGACCCTTTTTAGACATTATTTTCCTAATATTTTCCCATGAGAGTTTCATAGCATGGATATGCTGTACATGTTTATGTATTCTATGCATATTTGTGCTCTCTTTTAAAATATTTTTTCATTCCCCAAGAATGAGATTTTCCCTCTTGGGGGTAATATCACCCCCACTGACAGTGCACAATCTATATCACCAAGATTCTTTTATCAGCATGTTTGATCAATCAGACTAATACAATTATTGAATGAGTTAGGGTCCAGGACAGAACACCACATCATGACCTTGGCATCCTCCCCTTAACTAACAACCACGTTTAATACGGTTGTTCAGGTGACTCTGCGGTTGAGCATCTGCCTTCAGCTCAGGGCGTGATCCCAGGGTCTGGGATCAAATCCCACATTGGGCTCCCTGCGGGGAGCCTGCTTCTTCCTCTGCCTATGTCTCCGCCTCTCTCTGTGTGTCTCTCATGAATAAATAAATAAAATCTTTTAAACAATAAGGCTGTCCAAACTTGAAGCAGTCCATATAGTTTCTGCCACCATCCAGCTCCTATTTTCCCATCTATCTCTGTGAGGATATCATAAGGCTTTCTCAAATGTCTCGCTGAAATTCAGATATATTATGCTAGAGTATGCCCTTCATCTACCTTTTTAGATACCCATTCAAAAAAGGAAATGGGTTTAGTTAAGCATGACTTGCTTTTAGTGAGCTCATGCTTACCCCTAGTGATTTCCGCTCCCTTTCTAAAGCCTTAAAAATCATCTGCTTAATAGTGCATTCCATACTTTGGCCAAAGACCAATGCCATGCTCACTGGTCTATAGTTTCCAGGTTCTACATCTTGCGTCCTGAAACACCACTCCTCCCTTCACTAAAAAGGAGAACGTTTGTCTCCCTCTTTGCATCTCTCACCTCTTCCCTTTGCGATAATTTCTCAAAGGTTACTCAGACTGGCTCTGTGATCACATCTGCACATTCTCTCAGTAGCCTCGGATGTAATTTGTCTGGGCCTGGAAACTTGAACTCATTGAAGGCAGCTAAATACTCCCTTATTATCTCTTCATCTATCTTGAGCTGTAATTCGCTTTCCAGTTCAAAGATCATGCTCCTGGATGGAGAGGTTAAGTAACTTGCCCACAGTCGCACACCTAGTAAATTGGCAGAGCTGGAAGTTAAATCTTGCTCTGATTCTAAAGTCTGGTTCTTAACCAGCATGCTACCTAGCTTTCAAGTGTCAAATGGGTGGTATTGCCTATGGGTGCTCTATGAGTTCCAAAGCAGGAGAGAGATCTAGCAAGGGTCGTCAGCACAAGCCTAGTAAAAGAGGTGAAATCTGAGCTGGATCCTTCAGAATGAGTAGGATTCGAATAGGAAGAAGGGAGCAATGTGCGGTAGAATGCTAAGAGGAAATGGAGGATAGCATCTCAGGCAGGGAAAATGATAAAGAATAGTTCCCTGAGGTCTTGCCTCATAGTGCACTTGGTTGATTGTTATGAACACTAAGAGGCCACAAAAGGTCAAGAGCTCTGTGCTTGCTAGCTGTATACCCTTGGGCAAGGCACAGTCTCCCTAAACCTGGCTTTCCTGTTCCAGAAAATGGGAACAACAGTAGGCCTACTTTAGAGGGTTGTCGTGAAGATTCCATCAGCTAGTTAACGCATGTGAAGTACTTAGAACACTGCCTGATGTAAGGCTGAGACTCAATAAATCTTAATAGTGTCATTATTATTGTTATTATTATTATTATTACTGAGATTCATTTATCATTCAGCAAACTTTTACTGAGCTCCTACTGTGCACCAGATATGATGTTAGGACCTGGAGATATAACAGTGAACAGTAAAGAAACATGATCTCAGCTCTCAGTGAGTTAAAGGTCTGCCATCTGTAGACTTTGTGAAAGTTTTCAGTCTGTACTATTATTTTTTTGGGGGGTGAGGGGGTTCATATTCTGTGTAAAGCGGTATGTTTTCCTTACTCCTTCTAAAGTTTTGACCTCCTTTAAGAGTTTGTGGGGACAGTGGGAAGGAGCCTTTGATCCAAGAGCCCAGGATCTGTGGAGCAAGTCACCAAAAACTCTCTCCAAGATGCTATAGAGTCTAATTCCATCTCTGCATTCACCTAGGTCTTGGGTTCTGCCTTTTTGCATCCTCTGACCACATTCCCAGCCCAATCATTTCTCTCGGGCATTTTCCAACGCTAGACTGTAAAATTGAGTTCTGCTGAGGGGAAAAGTCAGCTTCACCCAGTGTGTGTGTGTACCGGGGCGGGGGTGGCACATTAGTGCAGTGCAGGGCGGCAGTGTGGGGCAGCATCCTTGGTCTGGGCCAGCCAACTGCAGTTCTTGCCTATTCTGACATTACAATCCCCCAAGGCCAGTGAGAGTGTGAACAGAAGCCATGGAAGAGGATGGACCAGCAGCTTCCAAACCAAATAGCCTTGGGCCAGTGTGGGGTGGAGTTCAACCAAGATTTTGGGAGGGGGCAAATTGGACGCCTTCCCTGTTGGTCTGGTTAACACAAAAATAAGTTTCACTGGGCTGTTGGCAGAACTTCCTTTAATTAAGGGAAGCAACTCATTTGCCTTGTCAACTAAAGAGCTCTAGTTTCTCAATATTAGTCAAAGGAAACCTCTGTCCCCAAATAAATGGTTACAGTGGTTCCTAATCTCTGACTATCAAATCTTTACTCCTGTACTTGGTCACCAAGGCCCGTCCTCCACCAAGAGACGTCATTTTAGCCATTTTCCATGACTGGTTTCACCACTACTCCTTGGTGCTGGTCTAGTTTGCTTCTGTGTTCCATTTCTTAGGACCAGACAAATTTTCAGGAATGCAACCACCACTGGCTGGTGCTGGGGTAGGAACCTTAGGGCTGGGGAAGTTTGTCTAGGCATGATGCTTTGGATATAGATGTCATCCATGACTTAAGCCCCCAAAGAATTGAGCATTAGGTACCAAGTGAGAGTAGGCAAGGTCACAAACAGAAGGAAGGACAAGGAGTCAGAAACTGAGATGATCTAGGGCTCACAGACTGGGAAGTATCATGCATGGTGAAGGAATGGAGCCAGATAGTGCAAGGCAAAGGCTGAGAGCAATGTCAGAGATCAGGTACTCACTCTAACTGGGTGTTGGATGCATGGCACGATTCAATCCTACTCCCACATTTTTGCTCAAAATGTCCCCTGACTGGGATTCCCTTTTCTGACCCCTCCGTCTATCCAAGTCTTGCTTATCCTTTGATTCCCCAACCTTACTTTCTCTGTGACACCTCCTTCCTGAGGTGCAACCATCGAATAACCATCTCATTTTGAGTCAGCATCATCTCACACAGAGTTCTAGTTGATCATTGTCCAACTGTTTCATGTATATGCTAGAGTTTTTCTTCCATGGTGGACTCCTTGAAGGCAGCAGCTCTGGCTTTGGCACCCTTCCTGGTGCAAGGCACAGTGCAGTAGACACTTGTCGGTGGATTCCAGAAACACTCAGAATGGAAGTCAGTGGCAACTCAGCAAGAGACCCCGAGATGGGTCCATCAGCAACTCACAAAAAGTGCTTAGGACATCAAGTAGACCTGTCTCCTGGGATTTCAAAACTTGAGAAACAGGGGAGGTCTGAAGGAAATGATAGTATCTCTTTGTCAGAGCTACACATCCATAAACAGCCCCTTAAGTGCTGGGAAAGCTTATAGAATTAGAACAAAAAGGACCGAGACAGCCTTGAGCTGTCACTGAGCCTGAGAGTGAAGCAAAAGATTGAGAGGGGGTTGGAAACAAACAGAACTATGAAGCATTTCCAACATGGGGGAGAGGAATCTTTTTCAATCCCAGGAAAATGTCATTCATCTGGCCTCCGCTAATTTAGGATTTTTGGGGAAAAAATTGAACTAAGGGAGGCTGTAGCTTGTTATAGCCAGATCTTGAAAGAAAAGAGCTGCTAAACTAATTAAGCCCTCGTCGATGGTGGAAGAGGGAGTGGGGGATGGGACGAGGTCTTGTTTGGCTTTTAGTTAAAAGGAGTTTCCCCAGTTCCCTCCAGAGCTCTTTAGAAGTCTCATTAAGCTAATTATAAGTCCCAGTTGTATAGTCATTCTTGTCCTGTTTTTCCCTTGTTGTAAATACTTGCGAGTATTAAAACTGCATTTAGAAAAAACAATTTCGACTTCTCGCTATTTTAGAGCCATTCCCTCCACCTCAGCTGGTGCCAAGAAAGAAGGGACCACAGAGAAAGCCCCAAAGTCCTGGGAGCTTTCAGGTGCTATCTCATTTAATCTTCACAAAAATAATTGCGTGTGGAGGGAATTCTTCTTCCCAGTTTGCAGAGGTAGGGGAGATGCTGGGTGGAGGGTGGGGTGATGGTGGTGGAGTATTAAGTATCCAGCCTCAGGCCACACAGGAAGGAAATAATGGAGCCCTGTTTTGTTGTTGTTTTATTTTGAAATGACAATTCTTCCAACTCTAAAATCCTCCAGCTTTCCCTTGGACCGTGTTGCCTCTAAAATTGAAAATAACTGGGCAGCCTGGGTGGCTCAGTGGTTTAGCACCACCTTAAGCCCAGGGTGTGATCCTGGAGACCCGGGATTGAGTCCCATGTCGGGCTCCCAGGATGGAGCCTGCTTCTCCCTCTACCTGTGTCTCTGCCCCTCTCTCTCTCATGAATAAATAAATAAAATCTTTAAAAAGAAGAAAATAACCATTGACTCATGGGGATGTGAAGTCTTTTCTTGGTACATCTTGCTTTATTAATTCATTTAAAAGGCCACGAAGAACCCATGGGCAGAAACAGAGGTGATTTTGTGACAGCAACACCTACAACCAGCCCAGATGCCCCAAGTTCAGAAATGGAGAGCAGACCAGTGTGTGCTGCGGGTGGGGAAGGGAGTCGCGGGAGGGAGGTGGGTGTGGTTTTGGAAGGATCACACCACAAAGCATCCTTGAAGTGACAGCGCTGCTCAGAATCTTGACCGTGGTGGTGAATACATGAACCCACGTATGATAAAATTGTATAGAATCAAATCCACCCACAGATGAGCATGTAAGTAAAGCAGGCAGTCTGAATAAGATTGGTGGAGTTTATCAATATCAATATCCTAGTTGTGATATACTAGAGTTTTGCAGAATGCTCCCTTCGGGGAAGACTGGGGACATGATCAATAGGATGTCTCTGTACTACTTCTTACAACTGCATGGGAATCAACAATTATCTCAAATGTTTCAATATGAAAAGAGAGTACATGCAGGGGGAAGGTTGGTAGGTACATCAAATACATTAATCTAATCACACAGAAATCACTTTTGAAGATGAAGCTGCAGCAACCTGGTAGATCGGAACAGTACAGCCAAGATTTGGAGGTGGTGGGACTCTCAGCTCAGGGAGAAAGTTCACACGGCTTGCTGAGCCTGACCGAGTGCAAAGGAATGGGAGTGTGGTGTGAAATTCGAAGGAACAGATTTCACGCTTGGAGGCCTCTCATTCAAGGCCATAACTTTGCGGGTTCTTCTGCTCTTTTCTGGGAGACTGAACCCTGCTCCCAGAGACCTGACATAGACAGGCCTCAGCTAGAAGCGGCTACCTAATTTGTGAGGCCCAGTGCTAAATGAAAATGAGGGGCCCCTTGTTCAAAATGTACAAGGAATTTTAAGACGGTGACTACAAAGCATGAAACCAGGCACCAGGCCTCCCTCAGGGAGGGGCCCATGTGACTGCATGAGTCCTGGCCCCAGGGAACATTGCTGCTAAATCTTCACAGTTTCAACATCTAGAGAATTCAGACAAGCACCCCTTCTGACCCCTCCCTGCTAGCCTGGACTGACTGAGATGACAGAGGCCCAAGTGGCCTTTCAGGACTTATTCATTGTAAAGTCATGGAACTGGACGCTGCACTGCTGGGGCTTAGACCAGATAGAACAAGAGAGTCCAGAGGCAGAAGATAGAGGGCAAGGCCCTGGGTTCCGACTGGCAGAGGGAGGCTGGGCCAGGGAGAAGCAGATCAAGCTTGTGGCCGTTCCAATGTATATGGTGAAAGGAACACTATACTATGGCCTTGAAGCCTGGGCTCTGCTACTCTTGGAGCAATGAATGAATCTCTGGGTGTGTCCATTTCCTCATCTATAAAATGGATCCTATAACAATATGCTTATTGCATTGTGAGGACCAGATGAAATCGTGGATATGAACACATTATTGAAAGCTCTCATGAGTTATACAAATGTAAGACATGATCATGACATATACATCCCAAAGTCTCTCCTGGCAGGTGGTGACTGACTTGATCTAATGCCTGGAATAAGAAATAGGGGTAAAATTCATGCCCCAGATCTTCCATTCTGGCCAAGCTAGAGAAGTCCTGTTCTTTCCGCCTGGGTGCTCCGTCCTACCGCTAAACACCAGACCTGATACCATGAACAATCATAGAAAGACTGAAAGGTGGGAAGAAGGCAGACAACCCAAGGACCTTAGGACCTGAGGAACAACACAGCCTTGTGTTCTCTGGGTTCTGTTATTTTTTCTTTAAGATTTTATTTATTTATTGTTGAGACACACACAGAGAGAGGCAGAGACATAGGCAGAGGGAGAAGCAGACTACCTGCAGGGAGCCTGAGTGGGACTCCATCCCAAGACCCCAGGATCACAACATGAGCCAAAGGCAGATGCTCAACCACTGAGCCACCCAGGCATCCTTCTGGGTTCTTTTATTATCTCCCCTATATCCCAGATAGGACGCAACTGAAATCCCCAACCCAGAACTTCCAAAAGGAACAGACAATAAAAAGTTTCAAGAAAGCCTGTTCACCCTAGCCAAAGGACTAAGAAAATGGTCACCTATATTATTTTTTGGCACTATCTACCCTACTGCCACTAAAAACCAATGCAACCACTGTACAGCACTCCCCTGGGGTTTCAGAGGGGCTGAGTGGGCAGCTGATCATCTGTGCTCTGCCTGGCGGAAACAATCAGGGTTCCAATGCCCTCCTCAGAGCAGTGCAGTGTTGTGCTGGGTCTCCAACCCCATCCTGTCACAAGGACACTGAATAAGTCAATGTGAGGTGACGCTCCTTGGCTTCAACAAGCAATTATGCATTCCCATGAAACCAAAAACAAAAAAATAAAATCTCAGCAAGGACACAGAAGATATAAAGAAGAACCAATAGGAAATTATAGAACTGAGAAACAGTAACTGAAAAAAAAAACCTCCCTGAATAGGCTCAATAGTAGAGTGGAGAGAGGATAGACTCTGTGAATGTGAAGACAGATGGATAGAATTTACCTAACCTGAATAACAGGTACAAGATAGAATGAAAAAAGTAAGTTGGCAGGACCTCAGGGATCTGTGAAACAATAACAGGAGAGTTAAATAAAAATTGTACTTAGGAAAAAAAACACAACAGGAGTATTAATATGCATACCTTTGGAGTCCCAGAAAGATGTAGTAAAGAGCATAGGACTGAAAAAATATTTGAAGAAATAGTGTCTGAGGATCTTTCCAAATTTGTCAAAAGACATAAAGCTACAAATTCGAGAGGCCGAGTAGGCTCCAAACCGAATAAACCTAAAGAAATCCATGCTGAGAAACAGCATAATGAAACTTCCCCAAACTGGAAGTCATAGTCCAAAAGAGACAGTAGGTTTTGAGGAATTCAGTACAGATCTTCAGGACTCTCCCCTTTCTGTATCTAACCAAGGAAGGAGAAGGAATCCCAACTACTTCCAACCATGGCTTCCTCTGGTCTCTATCCCCAACCCCACCCATCAAGTCTACCATTCACGGATTCGACAAACATTTATGAGCACCTAATATCTGTCAGGCATTCAGCCAGCTGTTGGGAAGACAATGGTGAGCAAGCCAGAGTCCCTGCCCTCATGGAGGTACCTTCTAATAGATGAAGACAGACACACAGAGAATGAGTTGGGAAAGAGAGTAATTAAATATACTAATATCTATTTAGATACATACTTGTCCCAGAAAAGGATCTTACGTCAGTCATGCATTCATTCAATTCAATATTAAGCACTCAAGCACTCATGATGTCTGAGAACCTGCTGGGTCTTAGACGTACAGATGATAGTCATTCTTGTAGGACAGGATTTCTTATCCATGACACTTTTGGCATTTGGGGCTGGATAACTCCTTGTTGTGGAGGCCCGGTCTGTACATTGTACCATGTTTAGCAACATCCCTGGCTTCTACTGACTAGATGCCAGTAGCATCCTCCACGTCACAGCAACCCAAAATATCCACAGACGTGGCCAAATATCTCCTAAGAGGCAAAGGCGGCTCTGGTTGAAAACCGCTGTTGTAGCATAAGTGGACAAGTGGATAGAGAGTTTATATAAAATGTGTTCGCTGATAAGATCAAGAAAGCTCCTTTGACTCCCATTACTTACAGCATATGATGAATACTATTTTCATTTCAAACACCAGACTTTCATTCTCTGCCTCCAGCTGTATGCCCTACTGTGTAGCCAAAGCTCCCACTCTACAGCATTCAAATCATTGCTGGAATAAGACATGTCTTCTCCTTTCCCCAGACCCTTCCACATGCTCTTTTCTTTACCTTGGCCACCTTCCCCTGGCCAGCTATTTCAAATGGCATTGCACTCCTCTCACACCTTTCTTCGAGGTACTTAACCGGCTTTGAGAACAAGGACTGTGTCAAGTTCATCTCTTTAGCCCCAGTAGCTAGCATAGTGCTTCCTCCTGGAAGAAATGCAACAATATAAAACAAAAAAGAGAAGGTATGACTGGCCCTGGCTCTCAGATTGCCTCCATTCTGCCTGGGACGGGGGCAAGCCAGATAGAAACGAAACAGTGACATTTCCTACAACCTGGTTTGTTAAATGAATATGTGCAGGCTGTCTTAATGATAGAGCATGGGTGGGAGGATTCACCAGATGAGGAGTCTGAATTGGGCCTTGAAGGATAAGCCTGGCTTTAATATGATAGGGAGGGAGGAGCAGCTAAGGGAGGTGGGGGGTGGAAAAAGATAAGGGGGAGCCGTACACTCATCAGGCTGTGAGAAAACCAAAACCCAAAGAGTACAGACCTGAGACCTGCCTCATGATCTGCTCCTACCCCAAGGTTTGTTTAAATCTTGGCTCCTTTAAGAAGGTAGCAAAGGAAACTGCCTGCAACAGGCTGGTGTGCACCCCTTAGGAGCCAAGTGAAGCTCAGTGGTGAGGTCAGGCAAAGGCGTATGCCAGGCAGGTTTTCTTGTATCTTGGTGCCACTCAGGGGCTATGCTCAAAGACAGGGACCATGGGAGAGGTCAAGTTGTAGGTTTCAAGGATGCATGGTGTTGGGGCACCTGGGTGATTCAGTGGTTGACCATCTGCCTTTGGCTCGGTCATTATCCCAGATCCCTGGGATTGAGTCCCACATTGGGCTCCCCACGGGAAGCCTGCTTCTCCCTCTGTCTGTGTCTCTGCCTCTCTCTGTGTGTGTCTCTCATGAATAAATTAATAAAAATCTTTTTTTTAAAGGATGGGTGGTGTTGCTGCTACCTCTGACTAAAAGATTCTTGGCAGAGTTGTTCCTCTATAACTAGAACCCAACTTAAAGACTGAAACCTCCTGAAGCTAGAGAACCATGAGAAGATAGTCAGTAGCCAAGGAACAAGAGCACTCAAGAAGCCAAATACCTAGAGTGAAGGATATCAGTTTTTGAAGGCATCTAAGGAGCTTCCCAGCTTGGCCTTCAACCAATATAGTACTCCCACTGTTCCTTTCAAACAGCCCCTGTGGTTCATCTCCACTAGGAAGTCAGGCCTCTTCCTTTCCCAAAACTCCTATAGACACTCTCTCCTCCTCCACCCCAGAGGCACTTTGCTTAGGCTGTGTATTTTTGCTTCTCTGTCAGAAGTGTTCCGAACAGAATCTGGAGCCTAAAGAAAGATACAAACCCCTCCATAAACCCTTACTGCCTTTTGGATCATGTCTAAGGTCCCAGAGCAGAAGGCCCTGTGCCAGATGCTTCATATGCATTATTTCATTGAATTTTTCCATTAGCCCAGTAAGGTAAGTACTGCTAATTACCCCATTTTACAGATGAGGATACAGGTTCAAAGAAGTTGTATGATTTATCCATACTTACGCAGCTACTAAGTAGCAGGACCAGAATTTGAGCACAGGTATTCCACTGATCATACTTTTATGTTGTTTATTTTATTGTTTATATCCTCCATTAGTTGTGCTTTGCATTTTTGTTTCCGTTCTATAGAATTTAGAGTTGTGAAGAACTTATCTGTGCCATAGATGAGACTCTGGCTAGGCCTGGAAGGATAAAGGCGCTCTAAGAGAAGGTAGGCATTTGGGGTGGGGTGAGGGGGAAGTGATCTACAGAGATTAAGGCCTTGAGTCAGTCAAGTGAAAATGTGGTGTGTGCTGGGAATGTGCTTCGGGGAAGAACAGTGAAGGGGACTGGTGGGGCTGAGTTTCAGAGTTCGTGCTAGCAAACAGTGGAAGAGCAGACTGGGTAGAGCCTAAATCTGGAGCAGTTAGGAGTTTACGTGAGTTCCGCAAGCTGGTATGTGTAGACACAGGAGCCTGCCTGTCCAAATATAGCTGTAGAGACAGTCATGGATTAGTTGACTGGGGCAGCTGGAAGGCTGCTCCTGGAGATGGGTAATATTGAAAGTTCTTTCATATCAAGCTCCTCTGGAATGAAGATGGTGAGCCAGGGCCCACTGATGGCAAAACCGTGTGCCTTGGGTCTCTTCACCTGCAGTCTCACCCAGGATCACCTTCCCAAGGAGGTATCTTTTCTTCTCACTACTAATTCCCCGTTCCTTCCTCCATCCAAACCACATGGCTTTTTCTCAGGGCTCTGTCATGTTACTAGTATAAATCTGATAAGCAAGTTCAGAGTAAACGTTAGCTGCTGATAACATCTTAATCTTAAATGTCAATGGGAACCTACAATGGCTTTGCTAGAAGCAGAGGCTGTCGGAGGATTTCAGGCTTAGAGATCAGGGGGACATGGATGGAGTGAAGATGGAGGTAGAGCTGGGAACTTGAAAAGAGAGCATTTTTGGTGACGTTTGCCTGAGGATAGTCCTGGTTATTTCTTAAATGTCTGAAAAGAGGCTTCTTCCCTGCCCCTGCCCCTGCCCCTCTAGTCATTCCCTTGCTGCCCCCCTCCACGTTCTGCCCACCTTATTCCTGCATTCCAGGAACCTGCCAGGAGTAACTGTATTAATTAAACAACCCTCAGATGCAGAGAAAATGCCCAATTTGGTTTGGGGATAGAAACTCTTCCTGAGTTGTCAAGGACCCTATAGAACTGAAGCTGCTGCTCTTAGAGCTCATGTTCACAGCTCCCTTGGACACTAAATTTAACAGATGGGACACTTCAATCCAGGGCACAGTTGTCAAAAACCACAGTTTAAATCAGTCACAGACAACTGTTTCATTCCCCACACTTGCCTGGGTGTAACAACTGCAGGAATGCTTCTGCTTAAATTACACCCAGTGACACCACAGGGAGAGACATGTCTAGGCTGCATTCATTCTCTGTCCTTTCTGAGCTTCTTTTACAGCAGGAGTCAGTGCCCTTTCCAAAATGGGGTGCCAGGGTTCTGAACCGCGTTCTTTTATCAGATGAGCACGTGTGATTTATATATGCAATCAATGGCAAGATGGGAGGGTGATGAGGTAAGAGGGCGAGGAGGGAGCCAGGGGAGATATGCTGCATCTTGCAGAAGTGAGTGTGGTAGCCGAGGGTTAGCCAGAGACATGGCGGCACTGGGTGATGACTTACAAGAATATGTGATGCAAAGAGGCTTCTACCTGTGGCCCCTGACCTGTGTGCCTGTAATAACTGGTCTATGTGTCATCACTGGGTGTCCAGCCACAGGGGACCAGCTCTCGCATTATGGAATCCATCCATTCATTCATTCACTCAGGTCCCTGTTGAGGGACCACACTGTGTCATTCACTATGTCAGGCACTGGGGACACAGAAATAAATGAGATGCAGTGTCTGCCCTTAAGGAGCTCGTTTCCATTTTCAGTTGCTCAACAATTCATCCAGCCTAGAACTCACTGTCATTTACTCCACTTGCACGTGTTGAGTGCCAGCCACTGCATTGCACTCGGTGATGGAGACACAGAGATACAGAGCAAAACAGGACAAGATCCGTGACCTTAAGAGCATTCCGTACCGTAGCGTAGACATGTCCATTTGTATTCAGTGTGGCAAGAGACATTTGGCTTAGATGAACCTCTCCAATGCCCTATGACCAAAGATCTTTGATCCAGGTGGAGTGTGCCTGGAGTTGGGAAGCAGAGGGTCTAGGAGGAGGCCAACTCTTGTGTCTGAGACTTGTCCCATCACCATGCCAGGCACCTAGGTAGGGGCTTGGTAAACATTTGCTTATTTCTGTTTTGGGAATGATCTCTTTCATCATTCCCTCTGCATGGCAAAAAGTCACTTAAGCTAATGAAACATGCATAAATGAAGCAGGGAGGCCTCCTGAAGAGTAGATCCTGTCCTGTTTGTGGTTCATAGGTTTCAAAGCTTCTAAAGCTGATAGTCTTCCTGTCATTGTCCCCACTAGCTTGTACTGGCAGTTCTTGAAACGGAGGTCTCCAAAGGCAGTGACTAGTGCCCTTAAGATTTTTTTTTTAATATTGAAAAAAAGGCTAATAGAAACTGTACATTCAGCCAAGACAAAGCCACAAAGAGCTAAGTACAATATCATGTTTCTTTGCTTTTGACTGAAATTATATTAGCTTGGTGTGGTTATCTCATGTGGATAAGAAGCTCTGAGGGAGTGAAAAATTGGGAAATGAATTATTCCATAATAAAACAGCTTTGCTAGATAAAAATCTTTCCAAACATGGGGCCCTCAGGGGAAAAAGTAATAAAAGGGATCCTTGGTGGTGAAAAGGTTGGAAATCACTGGCCTCCACGTCTGGATGCCAAAGTTTGGCTGCAGATTCAAAGCCTATGACCACAGAATCCTGGGATTATTGGCATCTGACACCCCTGATGTGGTTCCTGTTGGAAAAGCAAACATGCTCCCTGCCCGGCTTTCTAAAGTGTTATACATTAACCGGCTTACAAAGCGCCATTCACGGGTGGACAGGGTTTTTTTGGATCATGGTTTACTGTGTTGTACCTGCAGTGAAAGGACACTTCAGAGGAAGCATATGCTTGCCTGAAATCTACAAAGCTATGCTATTGCTGGACAAGCGCACAGCTCCTTGTAACTTACAGGGCTAGAACAAGTTGTCCACACCTTTCTCCTTCTCGTCAATAGCCTTCATCCAGGACCTCTGAGAAGGCACATTCCATGGCATCGCTGGAAACAGGCTAAGGACATCCATTGGGTATAAGCAAAGGAGGAGGGACCCTGCAGGCTGGGGAGGGAGGGACAGAAGAGGAGGTTTGGAAGTGGCCTGGTCTGAGAATCATTCCCACTCTTCCCATTGTCTGAAAAAGTGTTCTGGAGGAGGCTTGGGGAGAGCTCAGGAAAACAGGAGAGAGGGGAGCTGAGGTTTCTAGACAGAAGCAACTCTCAGAGATACTGATCCCAGCCTGCATTTAAAATTTTTAAAATTCAGGGGATCCCTGGGTGGCTCAGCGGTTTAGCACCTGCCTTCAGCCCAGGGCGTGATCCTGGAGACCCCGGATCGAGTCCCACATCGGGCTCCCTGCATGGAGCCTGCTTCTCCCTCTGCCTGTGTTTCTGCCTCTCTCTCTCTCTCCCTGTCTCTCATGAATAAATAAATAAAATTAAAAAAAATATTTTAAATTAAAAAAATAAAAATAAAATTTTTAAAATTCTAATTGTGATCAAATACATGTCACATTTACTATCTTAGCCATTTTTAAGCCTACAGTTCAGTAATGCTCAGTATATTCACACTGTTGTTGTAACACAGGTCTCTAGAACTTTTTCATCTTGCATAGTGAAACTCTGTACCCACTAAACAACCACTCCCCCAGCTCCTGGTAACCACCATGCTACTTTCTGTTTCTGTGAGTTCGACTACTTTATATACCTCATATAAATGGAATCATACTGTATTTGCCCTTTTTATGGCTGGCTTCTTTCACTTAGCATAATGTCCTCTGCGCATATCCATATTGTAGCATGCATCAGAATCTTCTTCTTTGTAAGGATGAATAATATTCCATTCTATGTAGGTACCACATTTTGTTTATCCATTTGTCCGTCCGTGGGCACTTGGGTTGCTCCACCTTTTGGCTATCGTAAGTAATGCTGCTATGGACATGGGTGTAGAAATATCTCATGGAGACTCTGCTTTCAGTCCTTTGGGGGTACATATCCATAAATAGTATCACTGGATCTTCTGGTAATTCTACTTTTAATTTTTTGAGCAACTGCCAGACCGTGCTCTGTAGTAGCCACACCATTTTACATGCTTCCCACCAATGCACAAGGGTTATAATTCCCTTACATCCTTATCACCATTTGTTATTGGCTGGGGTTTTTTGATAGCAGCCATCCTAACAGGTGTGAAGTGATATCTCCTAGTGTTATGCATTTGCATTTCCATAATTGGTGATGTTGAGCATCTTTTCACATGCACATTGGCCATTCATGTATCTTCTTGGAGAAATGTCTATTCAAGTCCTTTCCCCATTTTTAACTGGATCATTTTTGTTGGTGTTGTCGTCAAGTTGTAGGAGTTTTTTATGTATTCTGGATATTAACCCGTTATCAGATACATGACTTGCAAAGATTTTCTCCCATGCTATAGGTTGTGCCATTCGGTGCTCTGGCCCACATTTTGAAAGACAAGGACAATGTGCTAAAATGGAGAAAGAACCCAGCAAGAATGAAGCTAACAGGTTGGGGGCCACATCAGATGATTTCTCCAAGTCCTTTGAGCTCTCTGTTCTTGAGTTCCCATCCTTCTGGCTTTGTGCACACTGCATCCAAGCTCCATGTTTCGTGTATACTGCACTGCGTTTACCCTATTAGTTCCAGGCTGCTTCTGGAGAGAACATGCTCTATGCTAAGTACCATCCACCTCTAACATCCCATGACTTTCTTCCTGCTTTCTTCATGGCTGTGAGAACTGCCTTTTTAGCCTGCAGCATCTCCAGCTTTGGATGTTGTGACATGACAGCCTCAAATACATTTGCAACCTCTTTGCCACCCTGGGCAGAGATGCATTTCAACCCTAATTCTGTGGTAGCCATGGTGGCAGGATTGAGCATAGAGTCCATTTGCTGTGTCACCATTTCTCTGAGAACCAATTTGGTCGAGTGGAAAGACCATCAGAGCATCACTTCCTGGCTGTGTGATTATTGACAAGTCACTTAACTTCTCTGAGCCAGCTTCCTATCTGCAAACATGAAGATAGCACCATCCACCTCGCTGGGGTTTGGTGAGCCTTGTTCGGAATAAAGCATGTGTGGTGCCAAACTCAGTGTCTGACAGACAATGGGAGAGGCCAGCAATGGGTAGTTCCTCCCTCTGGGCCCAGACTCTTTAGCCAGAAGGAAGTACGCCCAGCAGGGGCCCATTCTACTCAGAGGCCACATAGTACCGAGGGGCCTCGAAAACAAAAGTCTCTCACTGGCCCCTAACCTCTGGTAGACCTGTGCCTTGAAGAAGCCCAGGCTCTATGAGAGTCTGCCACTGGCGAGAGGTCCCCAAATGTCCCTCCCTCAGTGACACCTTTCAGAGACCCTTAGCTATTCCTGGCCCAGAGTTTTCCTATCCCCCTTTCACCCCCCTCCATCCAGAACTGAAGGGTTTCTCCCTCAGATTTAATCCTTCCCTCAGATTTAATCCTTCCCCAAGCCTGTAGATTCCACCTCTTGAGAGAGCCAATTTTTATCTCCTTCCCAACTACACTGCTACCTACTACCCCTGTCCAAGCTGTCACCTGTTCGTCCCTGGATCAGGACATCCCCGCCGGCCACCGCAACCCCCATGCTCTGCTCCTCTCTGGCTCTTGCGACCCTCCTGTCCAGTCTCCTGGCAGCGGCAGGAGTGATCTAGCCACATTTTATCTACTCATCTCACTCTCCTGCTTAAAACTCTTTAATGACTCCCTGGGTGCTCTTCAGGAGGGAAGTTCAAACTCCTTAATGTGGCTTACAGGCCCTGCACGGTCTGGCCTCTGCCTGCCTCTCTGGTGTCACCTCTCACCACCTCTCCTCCATCACCCCCCACACTTGGGCCATATCAGCCTTCATTCTGCTGCTCCGACAAGCAGTGTTTCTCTCAGGGCCTTACCATATTCTCTTCCTCTGACCTGGAACATTCTTCCACCTCTGGGCTAACTCGTATTCGTCTTTAAGTCTCAGTGAAGATGTCACTTCCTCTGGAAAGTTCTAACTGCCCCATCCCACAAGCTGAATTAGGTGACTGCATGCTTCCTCTGCCATTTTGCTCTTCCCCAGGTCACAGCACTTGGGAATGGGGGGGGGGGTGTTGGTATAGTTACTGCCCTCCTTAGCTAGCCTTGGGGCTCTGGGAGGTCAGGGACCCAGCCCATTTCCGCACCAGAGCCCCGGACAGTGACCAACATAGACCGTGGAGCGTGTCCGTCAAACGACAGAAAGGTGCTTCACCTTCGCAACGTGCTCTTCATCTGCTCCCGGCCCCTTCTCTTTGCACCCATGCTCCCTCCACCTCACTGGAGGACTTGCTGTCCCCAGACACAGTGGACACAGCTCACATCTCGTTGTCTTTGTTCACGCTGGCCTTTCTGGCTACAATGCCCCCCCATCCTCCCCTCCTCCCTCATCACCTAACAAACTCCAACTTGTTTAAGTCTCAGCTCAGGTTACATCTCCTCAGTGAAGCCTGGGCCTGAAGGGAACCATTAAAATGAAGATTTATTCCAGGCAGGGTAATTCTTAGCTCATTTTTCATCATTAATGCTTTATTATACTAACTCTAATATCTAGCAGCCTTCATCACCCCAGCCCAGAGGCCAGACTGCCCCTCCTCCATCCTGGCTCTCCTGGCTCCTTGCAGGACCTCTGTTCCAGCACTTTCCCGAGGCCCTAGATGATGGGTTTTTGTTTAGTTGGTTGGTTCGGTGTAGTTTCCTTCCGTTTAGTGCTTTTCCTGAAGGACGTGGAGGACATGGTGTGACCTTAAACCCTTGGCCTCCTTGTGAGGGGAGGGGAACTTGGCTCATTTCTTCAATTAAAAGGAGACGTAAATTCTCTCCCCTCCCCCATCCTTTGTCTTCCCCCACACACACCCTGCCAGTGTGCCCACTCATTACTGAAACAAGCCAGGGCTGCTCCCCTTTCAGGAAACATCATTTTTCCAATTAGCCTTTGATTGGAAACAGTACCATTGCAGCTGGGCTGCTTTTAGTGCCTGCTGGCGATAGGCAGCCTGGTCAATATGGAAAAGGCACTGGCCTGGGAGTCTAGAGTCCTCAATGCTAGTCTACCTTGGCCAAGTATCTGATTGTGGGCATCTTTCTTTCTTGCCCTGGGCCTCAGTTTCCTCCTTTTCTGAATAATGAACTTCAGGCTTTGCTACCGAAAATCTGGTCTGCCAGGGTAGGAGCATAGAGCATGTTGGCTTGTTGCAAATGCAGAATCTGGGTCCCACCCCAAAACTTGTAAATCGGAAGCTGCAGTTTAACAAGATCTTCAGGTGATTCCATCCACAGTAAAGTTTGGGGAGCGCTATGAACTTCCCAGATGAAAAGAATCACTGTGATTCTTGTTAAACATACCTTGCCTGGCCACTGTCCTGGACAGGCTAATGAAGTGGGAATGGGATGGGGTCCCAGAACTTGTATTTGTAGCAAGGAGCCCAATTGACTCACATCCCTGGGGAAGTTTGGGAAACATTGGACAAGTGGTTTATAAGGGCCCTTCCACCTTTGACGTTCTGCAATTCTGTGCGCAAGTGGTTCATTACTGGCGATAGTGAATAGTACATAATGCAGGCCTCTAGGACTTAGCCCTCTCTAAATTGGGTAAAGTATTTTCAGAATCATCCAGGGCCATGCAGGTGGGGGAAGAGGAAGAGGGATTACAACAATTTAAGCCAAGTCTTCTTGATTGGAGAAAATCAAGTCTCCGAGGTTCAAAGAGAAATTACCTGCTTACTCAAGACTGTCTCCTTGATGAAATCAGTCTTGATATAATCAGACAATCTGAAATTCCCTCTTGGAGTACCGAAAAGCGAGGATTAGAGATAGAAGGGCAGTGTCTTTCCTGACACTGGCAAGAGGATGGGGGCCAGGGGAGCCAGACAAGTTGACAAGGAAGCCTGGGGAAAGCCTGTCTCAGAAAGGAATCACATTTTCCAAACCCTCAGTATGGATGTGTGTCCTGACAAGGGATGTTTTCCAATTTTTGAGTGTATTTATACAAAAAAATTTTAAGAAAGGTCTAAAAATGAAGTTGGAGTTAGTTATATGTTTAAAATCACCTTTATTTGGAAAAGGGGGGAAATTACATAAGATCAGGACTGCCCTGAAAAGTTCAGGAGAGAAAAATTGCCAGTTTTCCTCCATGTTTGGATTTGTTTTTCTTATAAATATGCCTTAAGTTCCGTTGCTGGTAGGTTTTGGCTACATCTGAGATTTAGACAGGTGAAGAGAATGTGGAAGGGCATTCAGAGGGTATTTTTCTGGGCAGAGAAAGAAGGGTAGACTCTTGTCAGCAAGAGTGAAGTGT
This sequence comes from Canis lupus dingo, assembly GCF_003254725.2. NCBI lineage: Eukaryota > Metazoa > Chordata > Mammalia > Carnivora > Canidae > Canis > Canis lupus. The sequence goes on from NC_064281.1 coordinate 84,734,345, forward strand.
GAATGAGCATTGCATAGCCAGGGCCCAAGTCAGGGGAGGAGGTGGATAAGAGGGAAGCTACTGAGCTGTCCGGAGCACAGGACCATGTCTAGGAACAGGGGAAGGAAGCTAGGACAGAATTACTCAAGTCGGGGCTTCCCTTCTCTCACATTTCCTCCATGTATCCAGCTGGTCCATCAAATCCTGACACTTCTGTATCAACAGCACCTTGGCTTCATCCTTCCTCTCTACCACCCCTGTTCTGGCCTTAATTCTGGGCCCCCTCATGTCTCCATCCAGACTCCTGCAGCAGTCGCAAAGACTCACTCTCAGTGTCTTTACTTATGCAAGATTTTTCTCAAGCTTGAAAAAGCAGTCTTTCATCAGAAAACTAAACATATAGAGATCTTACCAGAATCACTAGCCTCTTGAGTCTTTGTTCTTCTGGGCAAGATGCAAACTGTAATCCAAATGGACCAGGAGATCATATATACTATTTAGGTCCTCACTGAGTCCTGGGGGAAAAGGAAGTAGAATTCACAAGAGCAGGGGTTCTCAAATGAGGGAGGGCCTCAGAATCCCCTGGAGGGCTTGTTAAAACAGAAATCATTGGGCCCCACTCCCAGAGTTTCTGATCCAGTGTAGTGGGGTGGGCCCCACAGATTTGCATTTCTGACATGTTCCTAGGTGGTTCTGTTGCACTGCTTTGCAATGTGAGCACCTTGAAGGCAGGAAATCCTGTGTCATCTCTGTATCTGCAGGCCCCTAACACAGAGCCTGGGGTGGAGAAGGCTTTCAGCAGCAACTGTTGAAAGAAGGAAATCATAAAAAGAATAAAAAGAGAGGGAGGTGGGGAGGGGAGAGGGAAGAAGGGAGAGGGAGGAAGGGAGAGTGCGGAAGGTGGAGGGCTAACAGGAGAGACTATTTAGGCTCAGAGAAAGAAGTCCCTTCAAATTCCACACATCTTTTTCCTTACAACTCGGCCCCCACTGGTTTCTCCATTTGTCTGTTCTTTTAGTCTAAACCATTGGCTGCCACACTTCCAAACTTCACAGATGATCAAATTAGAAAAGAAAAGAAATTAAGATAGCTAGATTGAATGTAAGCCACTCTTGGTTTTACTTTTTATTTTGCCTTGTTAGGACATTAAAAAACCAACCTGCATCTGTCTTCTAGTCCTCTACATGGAGTAATTTGTTTCTATGAAAAACAAACATACTCCACACCATATTATCCTTAGTTCTCTCTTTTCACCACAGTCTGGTAAAAACTTTATTACAGACTGCCATTGGTTGCTATACCAACTCTTGGGAACCACTGGTCAACCACCCAAACTGTAATTCTAGATGATGCCCTTGTATTTTCCTCCAGAACCCTATATAATGGAACTATAACCTTGCCACCTCAGGTAGTTTTCAGTGTTTAGAGAGGGTCTTGCTTTTTCTGCCATTCCTTGTGCTCTTCCCTCTGCTGAGAACACTTCCTGCCCACCTCGAAAATGAGTCTTTTCTCAAATGCTGCCAGTTCCGTGAAGTTTTCCTGACCATCCCAGGACATTAATGATCCCATCATTGGTGTTCCTGTAGTACAGACTCATTTATTTACAAGTCTGCCTTCCCTGGACTGAAACTCTTAAACCCAAGGCCCTGCAATTGGCAGAGGACCTGGAACATAGTGCTCCAGATATGTCTTGATGAAAACCACATAGAGGAGTTGGACTTGATCTGATGGGCAGTAGACAACTGTCATAAATTCCCAGTCACAGGAATGACAACGTCCAAATCTTTTAGAAAAGTTCTACTTGCAGTGGAGACCAGGACAGATCAAGTTGGGAGAAAGCAACATCATGTAGGATCAGCAAGAAGGAGGGTCTTGCAATAGTGGGCTGGAAGGTTGACCTGGGCTAGTCTGATTGTAGCCAATATATATATTTTGAATCAGGAACACTAAAAATTCCCATTTTTATTTCCTTTTTTTTTTTTTTGTCTCAACCAGATTAATGGCATTGGAGCTAATTGATAAAATACTGAGCTGGGGAAAGGAAAAATCTTAACCATCTCAGTCCTTGGGAATACTCAGGATGCTGGCATCCTTGCTTCTTTAAACACAGGTCAGGTGTTTAAAGGGCTGGCCCTCATTGTGAGTTGCTCAATCTATATTCCAAGACCTCAGCCTCCTCTTTCTGTAACCTTTTCTCCATCTTTTTCAATCAACCTCTTCACAAACCCAGTGCCTTTTCTCCCTGTTAATAAAAGTTTATCTGAGAAAAATAGTCATTTATGCTTGAGGATGAGATATTTAGGTATCCCTTCTCCCCGAGAGTAGCTGCACTATCAACAGGTTGAAAATTTGCAGGTAGGGACTGCAGGTAGAGGTATTTGCATGGAACCCACATGAAGTCTTTCTTGGGCCTCTGCAAACAGAGGACTAGAAGTGGCCACCTATGCTGATAACCAAGATTAACCTTGGTCAAAGCATCTCATACATAAAAAGAGGCCATTTGATTCCTGGTCGACTCTGGGAGGGAGCATCGATCATCAGCTTCCTCATCTATAAAATTAAGGGGTTGGACCGATGAACGTCTAAGTTTTTTCCTAGCTCGGACATTTTGTGGTTTTATGATCATCAGTTCAATGCTTCAAAAAATACAATGTCAGCCAGAAATATTGAAATCAAATTTTATTTTTGGAAAATGGCATACACACATCTTGCAAATGTACACAGAAATGAGAATGAGATGAAGAACAGAGCTTGAGAGCCAAAATGATTGCAAAAGCAGCTCTTTGGCCGCCTGGTATTGAATGCCGTGAATCTGCAGCATTCACAGTTCACAACACGTTACACACATGGGGAACTTCTCTAGACTTTGAAGTCCTCTAACCAAAGAAAGCCCTCATGAAATTGTGGAGGGAGGGAGGGGGATATTAACAGGCACGGGAGATGAAAAGGGTCTGCTCCAGCTGGTTTTACATGGGCCTCATCAAACCTGCCAGTCCAAGTAGGAACAGCAAACCAAAAAGGAGAGTGCCTTCTTGGAACACCACTTTAGAATCATAGTCTGAGAGCAGGTCTAGGCATTGCCTGGGAAACCAACAGCAATGCATATACATGCATGTCCTTGTCTTTTCTGGCTGTAACTCTTTTGAGGGGGCAGCTAAAAAGTCCCTAAATTATCTGCCGTCTTTCTCCATTTTTCTTTTTCTTTCTTAATAAGTATTGCTTGTTGGTCAAGCAGAGCCTTCTGAGGTCTCCAAATACCTCAAAACTGCTGCAGGGATAAAGGAACATCATTGTCCACTGTCTTTCAATTATATGCAATTCCGAGAACTATTCAACTCTGCCATGCAAGCAAGTGGTCAAAGACATTCCCAAGCTGCCACTGATTTTTTTACGCAAAGGGAAGTTGAGTCTTTGATCATAATGTCACCCCTTGAGAAATGGTTGCTAGCTGCTGAGAGACTGAGAAATTGCCTTTCCCCCCTTTTTGGTCTGTTTGTTCTTTGTTGACTTTACTTGGCAAAAAGCATCAGGCCCCCAAATCAGTTATTTACAACTGTAAGACACCTGGGAGCAGGGGGAAGGGGAGGGAAGGGGGACCACAGGGAAGAATATATTCTTTTCAGAGGTTAAAATGAGTTATTTAAGAAATGTGATGTACAATACCATGCATTTACTCTCCAAAGCTAGTCACTAGCAAGCTAACGCCTCTAATACTACAACCACCAATTACAGCTGTTTTGCTACACTTAACTGAGTTCTAACTACGGCTATAGGGCAGAAAGGGTGGGCTGTTTCCATTTTAAACTTTCTCCCTTTGAAAATGGCCATAAAAGCATTTTCTGTACAAGTTTAATGGCACAAAAAGGTGACCCAAAACTTTTTTTAAAGAACTTACCACACATGAGCAATGCAAACTTCAATCAAAACATGCATTAGTTGTGTAAGTCATAAGGGATCATTGGCTTCAAGCTGCAATATATTGCAGGACCATACATGAGAGACGTTTTGGTATAACTTCTTACTTGCTTGAATCCCTTTAAGAGAACTTATAAGGAAAAGCCATTGGAAAGGGCATTCCATATAGCATTGCCAAGCAGTGACATCCCCAAGGGCTGTGCACCATGTTGAATAAATTAGCACCTACAAGCTGACTTCTTGAGGCCCATTAATTACTCTTAATGTGGACTGCCTGTACAGAGATAGGAACAGTTGGAGTCCAGAGTAAATGTTTAGGTGAATTTAGTAACATAAGGACAAATACATTTTAGTTAAGTGAGTATTTCTTTCTATAGTAGGGGTTTGTTAATTATCCTTTCCATTTAAATCAACCCCAATTGCCTATCAGTTCAGCTAAAACAGTTCAACAGTTGGCAAACCCCAAACGTAAGATTGTTACAGACAGCTTAATGTGTCAGTGGGTAAAACTTGAAACGAGTTGCTCCCCCACCCCCACACCTAACGCCCCTGCCCGGCCAAACCAAATGACAGCAGAAATAACCTGTGCTCTCTCATTATATTATATTGCAGCTTTTTAAAATATGAGAAAATCAAACAAAATCTGTTAATAGTATTTAGCTGATAGGAATCCATGGGTGGATTTTTCTGTTCAGCTGATTATTTCTCTGAGCACACTTCACTGCTCCACAAAATGGCAGACTAAAAAGGAACCACAGAGTCTTCTGTACAGCGCTTGGAAGGCAAAGACCTAACAACAGATGGGCTGTAAGGAAACTGCTTGTGAAGATCTGCTTTGGGGAATCGCAACTGAAAATGGAGAAGAAGAGTCAGGATCAGATTGATTCCAACCTCCATACTTCTGACTGAACTGTGGGATCAGCACTGGTTAAGTCCAGAAATAACTTCACATCACCAAGGCAAAATCCCAGGGCTAAGAAGAGGGATATGCCCAAAACCTAGACATGGAGGAAGAAAGGAATAGAACGGGAGACATCAAAGAAGCAAGAGAATTGCAGAGGATGAGGGATGGGCGTTTGTACTCTGGAAAGAGAGAGTGATAGTGGAGTATAAAATTGAGAGCAAATCTAGTGTGCTAGAGAGAGAAAGAAAAGACAAAGAGATACACTGGGGAGGTAGAGAGTGGCAAAAAGACATTGATTCCTCAGGTTATTCACCCAGAAATGAGAAGTTCCCACATCTCCACGTTTGTGCCTTCATTCACAAGGAGTTTGTTCTAACTTCTGTTGTGCCTTCCAACCTCTCCCAACTAGCCTGTCCTAATCAGAAGCAGGAAGATGCCTTAATTTCCCAAGGGAATTCTGTACTCCCCAGACCCCAGCTCCAAGCATCTAAAGTAAGATAAGATTGCATCTGATTCTGGAAGATGCCGGAGCCTATGAAATTGAGGGATACAAATGTAGGCAGTCACAAGTGGATTCGAGAGTCTTGTCGTTTGATAGCCACTGTCACACCACATAGGCCAAAGTGGGATGTCTGCATAGATCCTTAATAAGAAACCAGTAGGAAGTAATGTTGACACTAAGAAGTTGAATGTCAAGGCCACATTATACCTTTGGGGATGCTGAATAAGCTCTAGGGACCAGGGTGGAGAAGACAGAAGAGACAGTCTCCTTTTCCTGAAAAGATAGGAGGGGCAAAGTCCCTTCAACTAGGCATACTGAAAGGCAAGCCGATGGGACAGTTAGCCTTCTAATCTCTGAAAAGAAACAATGGAAGGGGCTTAAGAGGAACTGCTAACAGACCCAGCTCATAGTAGGTTGACCACTGGAGTCAGCACTCTGTGGGTTTAGAAATGCATTTTCCTCCCCACCCCGTGTCTTGGCTGTTGTGACAAAAACCTCCAGCCTTTTTTTTATGTAAACTACTAGGGAAGTGAGGAGTGCTAACTGGAGGAAGAATAAAATTGAGAATTCACTTTTAAGAAATGGATGGTCTGCATTGTCTTGGCCCATAATTACAGCCTTTAGGGCAATCCACTGAATATTACCAGCACTAGTCTGGGTCCGGGCCACCAAGAGCCAGAGAACCTGTTGGAGATGCCTCTTCTACCAAAAGGTATGCATGGGGAATCAATGCATTATCTTTGCTCAAGGTGGTCATACTTACAAGGAAGAGGAAACCCTCTATGGATTCACAGAACAGTGGACAACGCTACATAAAGAGGTCCCCTTCCAGGGGCAGTGGCAGAAGTGTGACAATTCCATTGCTACACAGGAGGTCTCAGATCACTTCTGGCACATCGATGTCTGGAATTTCATTCTCTCTCAATTCCACGTCCCAAAACATAGGACTCTTAACGCCCCCTCATCTCAGGTGAGCTTCAAAATACTGACAGTTTACTAATGAAACCAGCCTAGACCTAAGAGCCAAATCCCTTAATGCAATGCATGATTGAGGCCTTGCCTTGGAGAATCAAGCGGCCCTTTGTGGCCACATACAGGTTCCAATGGCTGTCTTCAAAAAAATGAATCTCTGGGCAGCCCGGTGGCTCAATGGTTAGGCGTCACCTTCAGTCCAGGGTGTGATCCTGGAAACCCAGGATCGAATCCCACATTGGGCTCCTTGTAAGGAGCCTGCTTCTCCCTCTGCCTCTCCTCTCTCTCTCTCTCTCTCTCTCTCTCTGTCTCTCTGTCTCTCATGAATAAATAAATAAATCTTTTTTAAAAATGAATCTCTAATGCCTTTTAGTCCCCAGAGCAAGTTGGGTAGCAAAGGAGGTCGTTCAAACCCCATGGTCCCAGGGCATCTGTCTGGAGATGTCTCTTGGCATAGATGTTTCAGAGGTAGGCTGATCCTGGAAAACAGTCCCATCAGTGTGCCAGAGCTCACTTGGGGCACATGGGCATGCTTATTCCCTTGTCTGAGGGACATGTGTTTTTAAAAAAGAAAAGCTATTTAGAACCAAATCTGAGGGGGATCAGAACATGTCCTTCCAGAGTATTGAAGGGACCAGGGAAGTAGACACAGTTTTGTCCAAAGCAAGCACTGTGGATTGCTGCCCTATGACTTGGGCTGGGTGATTCAAAGAAGTATCTAGGGGCTCAGACCCCTTGTATTTCCCTTCTTCTTAGAACTATACATCCACTTTAAGGTTCCTTGGTTACTTCCAATTGGGGAGGCGAAGCAGGAAGAAGAGAGAATTTCCTGAGAAGTGGAGTAAGCCCAGAAGGAAGTCTCTTGGACCTGAACTAATGAACACCCCCCTTAGTTCCCAGGAGGAGCCATGGTATGAGGAAACCACGTGTTCAGACCCTGTTGCCCTGGTTTCTGCCATGGAAGGCCACAGGACCAAGCAGTGTACACAAGAAGACGAGTATGGGGTATAGAGCACGTAGCTTGCTATTTTAGTGCAAACACAAGGAACCAACGTTTAACATCAGCCAGGGTGCATTTTAGTTACAAAGCCCCTTGCTTATACCTGGAAATTGTCCCCATTGGGGCAGGATGGCTATGGGAACATTGTAGTTGAGAACCACCACAGTGAGACCGTTATTTTCTAGCTGGGCTCTCTCCCATATTTTAAAAGAAATTATGGCCAGTGAATGGCAGTCACAGTCATTTAAAAAATACTGCAAAGCCATCTCAAAAAATCAGGACAAACAAAGCTATGTTCTGCTCTTCCTTCCTTTCCCTGCTCTAAGAACAAGAAACATTTCTCTCAGCCTACAAAGACCCAACCAGTAGGAGATGAAATGAGCTGACAGGGAAAGTCAGTCTTCCCCCATCTCCACTGGACAGGACTGGAGCTCAGAGGGCTGTCCTGAGGGCTCCTTGAGGTGGGGCAGTGATCCCCTGTGTTGAGTTGACAAGGTCAGGGACCTCATTGTTCCTGTGGGTTCTCAATGCCTCCTTCTCTTTGGGGGCATCTGCAGTCCATGTAGATGGGAACCATGTGAACACAGGGAGAAAGGGCCGTATTAGGTTGCTGGGTGGATTTCCCACTGAGCTCAGGGCAGCACCATATGGCTCCAAGATGCAACATGACCCTGGGAAAGAATTCTCAGGAGCCTAGTGGAAGGCAATACAGTTCAGTGGGAAAAGGCCCTGGAAAAAGAGCCAGGAGATGTGGGTTCTAATCCCAGCCCTGCCCCTAGCCAGCTGTGTGACCTTGGGGAAATTACTTTACCTCTGCATCTCCATTCCTGGCATGAAAATGAGGAATTTGGAGTAGATGATGTGATCCTAAGGTTCCTTCCAGCTAGAAAACTCTATGATTCAATCTAGGCTAATACTAAAGTCCTTAAGGACACAAAGCAGTCATGCTAATGGCTATCCTTTCCAAAACAGTGAAGAGAAAAGGAAATTTTCTCTCAATTTATCCCTAGTTAACACTACTTATGAAGTTGTTCAGCCCAGCCCCCATATATACATTTTGCCCTTCTTTGTCCCTATTTCTATTTCTGTAAGGGAGAAAAATCAGGAGGTAGGAACAAGCAACAGATAGACTGTGTGTGTGTGTGTGTGTGTACGCATGCACGTGCGTAGCTCATGCACACGTAAAAGAGGGAGGGAGGATGTGGGGAGCGGTGGCAGATGCTCGCTGAATGACTTGATATTTGCTGAGTGTGCAGAAGGTAACACAATGGGACTTTAGTGGTAATACTGGATTGAGCAAAATCCGGAATGAATGACGGGGGTGAAGGCGCTCAGTGACAATTTTTTCTTTTGCCTTGAAAATGGGCCAATTTAACATGTAATCATTAAACACTTGAATTTGGAATAAGACCAAGCCCCCTGAAGTGGCAGTACAGAAACATTCTCCTATAATTGATTCAAAGAAAGATGGAAGATCTACTTTTATTACTGAAGACTGTTGGGTCAAAGGCCACTCTAAAGAAAGTATGTCCATTTCGTACATACGCCACCAGTGAGGAAATGCTCGTGAAGATAGCATAGGGCCTAGACAGGAGGAAATCCAAATTCCTCCTCTGGTCTTGCTCTTTACCAGCATCTTGGTTAGTTGCCTCAGTGCCTCAGCCTCTGTTTCACCTTAAATTGAAGGAACCAGGCTGAGATCTGGAGAAAGTGGAATCTTTGAGAGGTCTGTCCTGAAGATTAAAAATAGACCTGTCTATACTGGTTTCAAACTCGCCTACAAATAAAGGAGCAGGGCAAAGGGAGATTCTCATGATTTGGGGTTCTTTGATGACCAACTTAACCAGGAATTGGTAGTACCGTCATCAGGACTTTTCTTGAAGCATAATTCTTATAGCTAAGGTATCTGAGGCTTGTCTAGGGACATCCGAGCTACCCCTTCCGCCACCGAGTCCCCTTCTACATATGCACATCAGCAATGCTACCAGGTTGCCACGGATCCATGTAGGGGTATTCTGGAGCATCTCCTAATCATGAAGCAACTGCAAGTACACACACACATACACACACCCCAAGCTCGTTCCAGTTCAAGTGGAGAAACAACCGCGAGTCACTCAGCAGCCAAACAGCGGCTTGGCTTTGAATGCTGCACCTCACAAACTATCCAAAGGATTACAAAGAAATAAGGAAATCTTCATATCTGCTAAAAGCAAACACAGAACTGGCATGCATGGCTTTCCCTTAAATTTAGTTGTCTTTGCCATTATGGGCTATGATTACAGACAAAAAGCAGTGTTATGAACTGGTGCCTCAAAGACTGAGAACTATTTCGAATGATCAGTCCTTAGCAAAGAGAAATCCTTTCTAGTGTTAAAGACAATCGAAAGGTTTCCATGTCTTCAGTATGAAATATCAGAATTGTAGATAAAAAAGAGTTGTTGCTTAAAATATGCCATAACATTTCCTTTAAAATATAATTAGAATGTCTGGTCCACATTGAAATTATTAATGTAAGCAGAACTGTTAAAAAGTTATCAAAAGACTGATTCTATTGAATTGGCCTCTGCTATTCATTTTGTTTCCTCCTGGAGGTTTCTGTTTGGCAGTGACAGCATGATTTCTAAACTACGTTATTCTTTTGCATTTTTTTTTGGTAAATTTTCTGCATGTGTTTTTTAGACAAAAGAAAAATCACCAGTTTATAAAAAAAGGAGCCTGAAGTACAGACATGAAGTTTTATAAAAAGGGTATTGGTTTCTTGCTATAAAAAGTGACTGAAAGGTATCAGACCTGAAAACAAATTCTCACAGTGTTTTCAGTGTTGGCTGTTTACAAGGCATTCAATAGAACAGAGATAGATGGATACCATACAGTTTGTGTAATAACTCGCTATGTTAGACAGCCTCCTAGAGGAATTGGGTATAGGAAGTCCCTCACCGCCAACTCTTAATTGCTTATTGATTGCAAATTGCCCCACTTGGAGAGATTGACAAGAAATTCACTGAGCTTTTAGAAACTCTACTGAAATGTCTACAGTGTTTCTCAATTCTGTCTAGCCCTGCACTGGGCTCATCTAAGCATCTGATGTCAGAATTAGGAGTTGCTGGTGTTTCTCCCCCTTGACAGCCAGAACTGGTGTGAGACGATAAACTGGGGGCTTGATTGGGAGTGAAGAGCGAGGTGTGGGAGCTGCCTTGTTGCCCTCCCAAGATCCTCCAGCATTCTTGAGATCGGGAGACAAGGGGCACTTGTGTTTGTCACTCTTGGATTTGCCAATGAGTTTCTTTCCCACAAATGCATTTTAAGTGCTATGTATGTAAACAACCCTCTACAGAAGGAAGACTGTCGTGTATGAGCAAAGTGAAACGGGAGAAACAATGCAGGCGCCTAAGTTTTCAATAGAAAGGTCACAGATTAGCATATTTTACATCCCCAGAAAGTTACCCCGAAGGATGGTTATCAATCTATCTCTTATAATTGGTAACTGTGGATCAGTGGCCCAGAGGAGAAATCACAGGAACATAAACCCAACATATTACAGTGTGTTTTAAAAAATAACAAGAACAAATAAAAACTTGAAAGCACCAATAGCCCTGTTGGACACTTGAGCATAGAAGTACCCTATTGTAACTGTAAGCTTGGATTTGTACTCTGGACTCTGAACATTCTCTTCTCCTTCACATGGAATCACCAAGTGAGTCCGAATCATCCAAGGACAGAGGCAGGTACAGATCCTGTAAGAAGATAAGAGATAAAGTTAACTCCTTTTCTTGCCATCTTGGGCTCTGAAATGGGCAAAATAGGATGACTTTTTTTTTCTAATTAGTATTTTCTCTAATTTTTATTCTGAACTAATTATAGTTTCAGAGGAAGCTGAAGTATAGGGAGGTATACTTCTACTGATGTACCCTTCACTCAGTTTCCCCCAATGGTAACATCTTGCCATTTCCATTTGCTCATGTGTGTGCATATGCTTGCATGTGTATATGTTGTCCTATGCAATTTTACCACATGTACATATTTGTGTGACCCTCATCACAAATGAGATACAGACCTGTACTGTCGCTAAAGAGCTCCCTCATGCTACCCCAATTTAGGGCTACAGCCCCCCGTCTCCCACCTCTAAACACCCTATGGCAACCAATAATCTGTTTCCCATCTCTACAATTGTGTCATTCTAAGAATGGTATACAAATGGAATTATACAGTATGTAACCTTTTGGGACTGGCCTTCCCCATTTAGCATATAATTCCCTGGGGATTCATACAAGTTGTTGCACATGTCAGCAGGTTTACTCCTGTATATTGCTGAGCAGCATTCCATAGTGCAGTTATACCACAGTTTGGTTAACTATTCACCCTCGAAGGGCATTGCAGGTTATTACAAATTAAGCTTGCTATAAACATTCCTCTACAGGTTTTTGTGTGAACGTAAGTTTACATTTCTCTGGGATAAATGCTCAGGAGTACTACTGCTGAGTTGTATGACATTACATGTTTAATTTGTAGACTGCAGTATTGTTTTCCAGAGTGAGTGTACTATTTACATACATTCTCACCAGAAAAGTATTAGTGATCCAGTTTATCCATATTCTCACCAGTATTTGGCGATTTTGCTACTTTTTTATTTTAATTATTCTTAATGAGTTTGTAGTGATATCTAATTATGGTTTTAATTTGCATTTTCCTGATGGCTGCTGGTGTTAAACATATTTTCATGTCCATAGATGACATCTGTAATTCCTCCTCAGTAAAACGTTTCCTTAGGTCTTTTTTTTTTTTTTTTTTGAGACAGAGTGCGAGAGGAGGGTGTGGCAGAGGGAGAAGGAGAGAATCTCAAGCAGAGTAGACTCCACACTGAACAGAGCCCAACATGGGCTCAATCTCATCACCCTGCAGTCATGACCTGAGCCAAAATCAAGAGTCAGACACATAACCAACTGAGCTACCCAGGCACCCCTCTTCAGGGCTTTTGTTAATTTACTAACTGTTTTTTTTTCTTTCTTATCACGTTTTAACAGTTGTTTGTATACCTTTAGTTAAATATGTGCCCTGCAAATATTTTCTCCCACTCTGTAGCATGTCTTTCCATACCTTTTGCATGGTCTTTGACAAAGCAAAAGTTTTTAATTTTGATGAGGTCCAGTTTATTATTCTTTTTATTTTATGGATGGTACTTTTATTGTCAAACTTAAGAATGCTTTGCCTAGCCAAAGATCACAAGATATTCTCCTCTGTTTCCTTTTTCTCTGTTTTACATTTATACCTATAGTCCATTTTTAAAAGTTAATTTCTACATAAGATATGAGGTTTAGGTTAGCAGTCATTTTATGGCCTTTGGATATTCAATTGCTCCAGCGCCACTTATTGAAAAGACTTTCTTTCCTCCACTGATTGAATCTGTGCCTTTGTCAAAAATCAGTTGTGAATATAAATGTCAATTCATTTCATGGTCCCAGAAAACTGCCAGGTCCTGAACAAATGCCTAACCCTGAAAATGTACCTCATTTGCCTACTTGCAACTTATTTCCTGATGCTCTTCCATTTTGCACCAGGAATTAGGATCCATGGCTTCAATGCTGTCCAAGGCTTATATGTCTTGAGGAGATTGGGAGGTGATATGGCATTGGTTTTTCCCACTGTCCCCAGAACTGTATTTGGAGGTACTTCTGATTCCTCTTGGACTTACTTCACCCATAATCTAAATCAGTGATTTTCAAATCTCTGTCTCTCAATCTCTCTCTCTCTCTCTCTCTCTCTCTTCTCCTTCTAAATCCTCTATTCAAATGAAATTTTGTTTGGAAGCCCAATACATTAAATAAATAAATAAATGTGTAGCTCTTGTGGTTGAATCAGACATGGCGAAGGCAGAATTTCACCCATCACCAAATGAAGCAGTTTGAAAACCACTGCTATCATTCACATTATCAGCAAGATACTAAAGGGAACTGAAAAACTTAGGTCAACTGTGGATATTTAAGAGATTCTCCTTGGTATAATAGAAACAAAGAACGTAGGTAGAGACTTGTCCAAAAAACTGGAGCCTATAGCTTCTCTGTGAGTTAGAGGGAAAAGTGAAGATGAGGAAGAAGGACAAGAAAAAGGAGGAGAGGGACTTGCTTATCTAAATATTAAGAATGCTTTTTGCTGTGGGGCACCTAGCTGGCTCAATCAGTAAAGCATGTGAGTCTCGATCTTGGGGTTGTAAGTTTGAGCCCCATATTAGGGGAAGAGATTACTTAAAAATAAAATCTTTAAAGAAAAAAAGAACACTTTTTGCTGATAAGGAAGGGGTAAGAAAATGTTTAGGCAGCTTCAATGGAAAGAGGAGCTAAGTATATTCGGAAAGCTGAGCTTTTAGTCCTGAATAATCTATACTGTGACACTGAAAAAGTCTTTGACTCTTGGTGTCTTCATCCTGAAAATTTAGTATTGGAAAGGACAATATGTAAGGTCCCCCTCCACCTCTCAGTCTGTTATTTTGGACCCTCAAGGGACTACTTAATCATTAAAAAACACAAGAAAGGCAACTATAGCAAATAGACTCACTTCTTATCAACCCACCATCCCTTCACGGTAGGGGCTGACAAACTTTTTTTGTAAAGGGCTAGATAGTAAATATTTTGGGCTCTCTTTGCTGGTTACATATGGTTTCTTCCATGTAGTCTTGTTTGTTTGGGTTTTGTTTCTTTTACACCCCTTTAAAGATATAAGAAACATTTTTTTTACACATCGGGGGACTACCCCGAAACAACCAGGCCATAGGCAGTATTTGACACCCTTGTTCTACACTACCAAACACCCATCTCTTATAAAACTGATACACAGGTAAGAAGTGCAAGGCTGAGGAAACAACAGGAGTTCAATAAAAACTTGTAAAATTGAATTGGTACACAATTGGGTCACATCTCTGAAGGGATTTTAGTTCTCTTATACTTGAATAAAGTGAAAATCGAACATAGTCAAAAGTATCTTTGAGCTCTAGACTTCCATAATGGCAAAGAAAGACTGAAAATCTGCTCCTGCAGTGACACTGGAAAAATGGTCAAAATCAACTTTTTCAGAACTCTGGAAATTAACCAAAAGCTTTCAGCAATCCAAAACGTGTTTATTCAAGAAAAATGGCTGAATTTTAGTAAGAATATCAAAATTTGTAGTGCATTAGCTTGTTCTATTTCCTTTTCCTCTCCCCAACTACAGTGTACCTTTGAAAACCAACAGCCTCCCAATTACAGTATCTGAAAAACAGCAACTTAGCAGTGACCAGAGGGTGCAGAATGAGTTGGAAGCTCCCCAAAATGCCCCCATTCCCAGAGAATTGTCACTATTTGACCTGTTTAGTAGCTCCTTGGAAACTCCCACTCATGGGACTCTTTATTTGACCTGACGAAAAGCACACTCGCTGTGAACCGCCTTTTCAGGGAGCTTAATCAGCTGCAATTGTTTAAAATCACAGCTGCCTAACATAGAGGAAACTGTTGGGGTAAGTGAAGCTGCTCAAAACCTTAAAAGGGAAAAGCTACAGAATTAATGTCCATAGGAGACTTTGAAAAGCTCTAACATATTCACATATTCCCAGGAATCTCTATGACATGGTACATGATCAGGACTGGGTGTATTCTGAGAAGAGACCGAAGAAGGTCCTAATCTCTCACCTCTGGTTGGCCTTGGGGCCCTCCTCAAGCAGCAAATGAAGGCTGAGGCAAAGTTATAAACTGCCTGACAGAGCACTGAAACCATCCCCAACACACACACACACACACACACACACACGCATGCACGCACGCACGCAGTGTTTCAGCCAAGGCAGGGAAACTTATTAGATCAAAGCATTTAAGAAAATATAGGAAAATTATCCTTCAAGAATGAAGGAGAAAACAAGACATTCTCAGATAAACAAAGACAGAGAGTTCATTGCTAGCAGACATCTCCTCCAAGAAATACTAAAGAGAAGCTTTTGGGGCGGGGGTGGAGGGACTGAAAGGACAATAGACGGTAGTTAAAATCCATATAAAAAAGAAAGAACACTTGGTATATGTAAATATATAGGTAAATACAAAAGACAGTACAAATTTATTTTTGTGACTCTTTCTTCTATTAACCAGTTCAAAAGACAACTGCATGGAATAGTGATTGTATAAGTGTGCTGATGGACTAATTACATTATAAAGATGTAATTTGTATGTCAATAAGAGCCCAGAAGGAGGGGGAGGGACAAAACTGTACTATAGTAAATTTTTTAGTGTTCAATTGAAATTAAGTTGATATTATTCCAGAATAGATTGCATTAAGATGTTAATTGTACTCTCCAGGGCAGCCACTAAGAAAATAACTCAAAATAAAATTAGTAAAACTACAAGGAGATTCAAATGGCACATTAGAAAAATATCTAACACAAAAAAGAACAGACATTGAGGAATAAGGGAACAAAAAAGACATAAGACATATAGAAAAGAACAAAATGGCAGATGTAATCTCCACCCTAGCAGTAATTACATTAAACATAAATAGATTAAGCACTCAAATGAAAAGGCAGGGATTGGCAGAATGGATTTTACAAAAAACAACATGATCCAGCTCTCTGCTGCCTGAAAGAGACACAATTTAAAGACACAAATTGATTGAAAGCAAAAGGATGGACAAAAAACTTACCATGCAGTAAGTAATCAAAAAGAGCTGGAGAGGCTATACTAATAACAGAAAAAAATAGACTTTGAGACAAAAAATTGTTGATAGAGACAAATAAGGATGTTTTCTAATGATAAAAGGGATAAATACACCTGAGAACATAAACATACATGTGCCTTAACAACAGAGCACCAAACTACATAAAGCAGAAAATTACTTAATTGAAGGAAGAAATAAACAACTCATCTAGAATAGTTGAAGACTTCAGTACTCCACCTTCAATAATGTACAGAATAACCAGGCAGAAGACCAATGAGGAAAGACAAAGCTTAAATGACACTACTAACAACTGCACATCTATAGAATACTCCACTCAACCATAGCAGAACACACATTCTTCTCAAGATCCCATTCTGCAGAATAGACAATATGCTAGGTCACAAAACAAATCTCAATAAATGTAAAAGGGTTGAAATCATACAAAGTATGTTCTTTGCAGTGGAATTAAATTAGAAAGCAATGACAGAAAGGTATCTGGGAAATTTACAAATATGTGGAAATTAAACAACATACTGCTAAATAGCCAATAGGTCAAAGGAGAAATCACAAGGGAAATTAGAAAAGACTTTTATCTTTTCTAAGACAGAAAATGAAATAACAATACACCAAAAGTTATGAGAAGCAGCTAAAGCAGTGCTCAGAGGGAAATTTATAGGAGATGTTCAGAATATGAACTCATAGAAACAGAGAGTAGATCAGTGGTTGCCAGAGGTTGGGTGGAGGGAGAAGAGACTGTGAATACTTTTGAGGGTGATGAATATATTCTTGTACAACTTCATGATTATACTAAAAACTACCGAAGCATATACTTTTAAAAGGTGAATTTTACAGTATGTGAATTACATCTCAATAAGCTGTTATTTTTTAAAAAATGGTACCTTTGAAAATACCTTAGGCTGACAACTGAATACTGATTATATGATTCCTGAGCATGGAGCCCTATACAGCAAAATGCATGCATCGACATTTAATGCATAGAGTGATATTTAGCATGTAATGATGTATACAAAAGTAAAAAGACAGTTTTGTGGTAGTTTTGTTCCATGACTCTCCTGTGACTCTCGATGGATTCCATTAGTCTAAATTACACACGATAGAAGTCCACTACAGAGAAAGAGCACAGGATTAAGAGTCAGGAGACCTAGGTTCTAGCCCTATCTTGGCTATTTCATTTCCCCTTACAAGGGCCTTTGATGCTCTGTCTGAATATTGAGGGAGACGTGGAGTACAAGATCTTTCAGGTTCCTTCTTGTTCTAAAATTCTCTAAGTCAGATCACTGCATTTTATGTTTTATTAGTTACACCAAAGCAAAGGAAACAAGGCTGACATTGCCAAGTTCCTAACCACCCTGCACATTTTTTGGGCAACACAGAAGGGCCTTTTCATTATGGAGGCCACTTTGAGTCCTAACACATTGAACCACAGGGCTTCAGCATTCACCCTTGCTCTCAATAACTCTTGTAACAGACCCTTCAGTGTAGTTGGTTGGCTGGTGGAAATAATCATAAAAGATTATTTCAGACGTATATTTCAGAGGAAGGGGGTGCAGGCCTAGGGGTAGAATCGCAAGGAGGCTGCACTTGTAGTCATTATGACTTGGGATGGGTGAGGTGAGAGGCAGGCTATGGAGAGAACCCATAGGACTAGGCTTAGTAATGAATTTCTGTACTTATGTCCTCCATCCACTTACATCGTATTCAAAAGATATTTTCTTGTGTGGGTAGAACAATGTTCAGGAGAAGGAATTATCTCAACTCTGTGTTTTTGTTGATCGATATGTAGAAATACAGAAACACACATATTGCTTAACAATACAAATAATTTGCACCTGAAATTCATTTGCTTAGTCCCTTGGAGCCCTACAGAACAAAATGTTTGTAACAAATACAGCTGTGCTGGCGATACTATTGCGTTAGAGAAAACAAAATCTTGGTCTCTGGTCCAAGGAGCTTATAGTCCAAAGGAAGTCAGAGAGGAGTTTTGAGAAACCTGGCTTCTAGTTTGGGTTTGCTTTTTCCCAAATGTGCCCTGCACTTTTCTGATGGCGTGGCTTTATTCTTGCTGACTTTTTTTGTTTTTTAATGCTGGAATGCCCATTCTCTTCACCAGCCATCAAAAGCCTACCCAGGCTTCAAGGCCCCACTTAAATATCACCTAGTCTGCAAAACTTTCTCCATCTCCCACCCTCACCCCATTAGAGGCCTTTCCCACCCCTCTTTGTGCTCTTAGAGTCCTTTTGTCCGCTCTTGATCACACTACCGAAATCCACTTAGAGTGGTGTCTATGATTTAAGGGTCAGTACCCGACTTTACTCATCAAACTATCTCTCCAAGCACTTACAGGACCACAGAAAAGGGGTCTGAAAACATAGAGGAAAATATGTATTTAAATTATGTTGGTTATATTTTCAAATAATACGTCAAATATACTTCCCTTTGATCTCTAGAAGACTTTACAAGCCAAATATCTCCAAATTTAAAGGAATGAGTGCAATTACCAACCTGGAAAACATTTTTTTTTTTTATTTTTTTTTTATTTTTTTTTATTTTTTATTATTATTTTTTTTTTTGGAAAACATTTTTAAATAAACAGAAGTGTTTTCCTATATTTCTGGGCTTTTTGAACATCTTAAATGTACTATGTTCTCCAAAGTGTTGAATCATACTGGAGTTGTCTTTCACCTTGGCACCCCCTTTTTCTCATTTGGAAAATGGAAACGCTACCTACCTGCCCTATCTCTTTGGCAGTGTTATCACAAGGGTAAATAGGAAAATGTGCAAAAGGATCAAGTAGTATGGAAATGCAAAATGTTGTTCTCATTAACTATCCAAGGACTTACTTTGTGTCCATATTGTTAGCACTCGAGTATGCGGACTTTGGCTAACCCCCTCACAGCTGCATTAAAGAGGATTCTCCATGAGCTGCTTAAGAGGGGAAGCCAAGAGGCTGATTACAGCTTAGGGCCCTGCCACAGCCATCAAGAGTTACCAAAGGGATGCTGGGACTTCAAATTTGTTTCCAATTGCGCAGGAGGAAAGTCATGGCCTCAGACACCTGCTTCCTGTTTCCACCATGACTCACACCTTTCAGGTCCACTTGGATGGAAGTTCAGATGAGAACTGCTTGGGCCCACTGCCCAAGGACCTTACTGGTGCTATCTAAGGTTCAGGTAGCTATGTAGAAGGAGGAACAAGAAGCTGAGGCCTGAGACCCAGGGGGCCTGAGCCAAGGTCACAAGATACTTTTTTAGCTTATTTGGAAAAACCAGTTCACCCTGCATCTTGGTAGTGTCAAGCATGAGGCTGTTGCCTCCCGATCAGATGCACTGAGAGAGACATATTACTTCTATGGCAATTCTGCCCCAAATGCATAATATGGACTTAATCACAAGGAAACATCAGACACACTTAAATCAAAGGACATTCTACCAAATAACTGGCCTGTATTCTCCATTTCTACCATACATCTTCAAAAAGAAAGACTCAAGTTCTAGTTTAAAGAAGACTATAGGAACGTAACAACTGCAGGTGATGTGTGAATCTGGACGGCAATTGCTGAAGTGTGAGTATGAGCTGTAGCGTATATAACAGTGTTTCACCAGTACAAATTTCCTGATTTTGATCACTCTGCTATTGTTAGGAATGAAAATATCCTTATTGTTAGGAAATACACACAAGCATTCAGAGGTAAAATGATATAATGTGTGCAACTTCATCTCAAATGTTAAAAAAAAATGGTAAAGTGTGTGTGTGTGTGCATGTGCGTGTGTGTGCATGTGCATGCGTGTGGGGGGGGTGTGGAGTGAGAGAACACAAGGAATAAATGGAGCAAAAATATAAACTGGTGAATCTGTGTAAAGAGTGTACAGAACTTTTTTATATTATTCTTGCAACTCTCCTGTAAGTTTGAAATGATATAAAAGTAAGAAGTTAAAAAGTTAGTAAGAAGTTCACCAAAACCCAAATTCTTTAAATATTTGCTCTAGAGAATCATATGATTTGTTACTTCATGTGTGTTTGTCTCACTGTCATAAAAAAGAGTCATTTTAAAAATAAAAGGATGTACTGACAATCCCACAGAGAGGCTCTGGCAGTGCCACCATCTATCGCTTGTTCTAGTCCTTCAATGGTTAAATTAGTTCATAGAATTGAGTCAAAACAAAACAAAACACCCACACAAAAAAGCCCACAAACCCAACCAGGAGAAATGGTTTAACAAAGCCAGCACTCACCTCAACAGGCTTATGGACGATGGGTCCTCAGCCTAAATGAACTGAACAGGTCAAGTGAAAAGCTGAATGACTCAAGTGAGCAGGCCAAATAAATGTCCAAGCTGCCCCATTGCTTTTGATGAAGATGCTGGGGTAGGTCAATCTCCTCAGAAGGATGATAAGGGCAGAAATGCATAGGGCAAAGACAGTAAGAAGCAATGTAGCATAGGAGCTCCTGTTGGAGAGTGGAACGACAGAAGGAGGCTACTCCCCATCTTGGAGCATCCATAATTTTTTTTTTAATTTTTTTTTTTTTATTTATGATAGTTACAGAGAGAGAGAGAGAGGCAGAGACACAGGCAGAGGGAGAAGCAGGCTCCATGCACCGGGAGCCCGACGTGGGACTCGATCCCGGGTCTCCAGGATCGCGCCCTGGGCCAAAGGCAGGCGCCAAACCGCTGCGCCACCCAGGGATCCCGGAGCATCCATAATTAATGAGCTTTGCTGCTCAGAAGAGTAACCGAGTGCTGACGGTAAGGGTAGTTTTCATCCATGCTACAACCTCTGCGTAACACTGGCTGCACAGAAGGTTCAGCAGATCCTCATTTGGGGAAACCAAATAGCTGAGCAGGACAATTAGAAGGTTCTGGTCGGGGTCAACACTGGAAACTAAATGGGTCATTACAGGAACAGAATAGGAAGTAGGAATGATGGAACAGGTAATGGTCAATTAACCAAGAAAGTAGAGTCCTAATGTAGAGAAATGAAAATGGATGTCAGGTAGTGGTGTGCTGTTACATTCGTAAAAACTAACTTTCCGGTGGTGGGGGGCATGGGAGGGGGAAGACCACAGCCTTGATTTGTAGTGTGTACTGATTTCTGTGGTGCAAATATTCCCACCACGATGGAGTTCTTGTTACCAAACTGTAATTGCTGAGCATAGAGCTCAGAAGCGATGTACACAATTAACACTTGTGAGCTAGCATGAACTGGCTCCAGCATACTGCTGGCAGTCACTCAGGTGCTAGTTCTATGTCTGCCACCACCTAGCTATGTCACCCTATTAACTTAAGCTTTCTGGGTCTTCATTTCCTCTCCTGCAAATTGTTGACCTCCCAAGATTATCGAGACAATCAAATGAAAGTAATTTATCTCCATCTAAAATCTTTCAGCTCTGACCATCTATGGTCCAGTGATGGAGCTGGCCACATTTGTGGCCTTTTGCCTATTTCCATCTCACACCAGGTCTTGTGAGCAGGGAGAAGACAAAAGAATTCTAGAGGAATCTGCTCCAGAGTGTGGCCATCGAAGCAGAAACCATGTTCACATTGCCTCAGAGGTGAGGTCCAAGGCAGTAACTGCTCCAGATTTTCTATACAGAAGAGATTTCTGGGTGGGAATCTGTTTGGAAAGTGGGGCTAGAGAGTTTACAAACTTGTATTATTTTTGAGGTATATTTATTTGGAATTACTTAGTGGTGTAAATGGTTCCCAGGCAGGGTTGATGTGGTGTATATGTGTCCTCTCCTCCTACAATGTACCAGAAACTGCCTGGTAGTGATGAATACATAGTGAAACTAGGGTGTGTTCATGTTTTGATATCCAGCAAATCCAAAGGGAGTCACTCAGTGCAAACTTTCTTTGACTGCTATCTTTGTCACTTCTTCCGACTGGTGCCTGGGGACATAAGCTGTGCTCAATGCCCTCTTTGCTGTGCTGAGTGCTTTCCAGCTCATCCTCTGAGCCATCATTTGGTGACACCAGTAACTCAGGTATTTAGGACCTTTGTTACCTCTTCCTTTTGGTTAAGTGTAACTGGGAATTGCAGGGGGTTAGGCTGGGGGGACGTTGGTCAAAGGAACAAAATGAAAGTGACTAGAAGCTTGGCACCTGCTGGGATTCCCAGGGCTTCAAGCTCAAGGACCAGATGAAGGGAAATTCTGGCCTTAATGCATTGCTGGAGTAGATGGCAGAGCAAACCTTCACCCAGTCATTCAGAGAAGTCCGAGTGCAAAGGGGTTTAGTAAGGTATAAGAGACATAATACCTTGTGCTTCCGGAGGCTGCCAGGACTGGTGGGCGTGGAGATGGGTGACTGTTTAGACTTGGGGGTAGAGAGCTGGCTGCTGGAGGTCCCGTTTGCTAGCCCGAGGCAAGAGAAAAGGAAGGGGTAAGAATCAACAGCATACAAAGGAACCAGTTATCCTTCCCCTCCGAAGACACTAAGAACATTCAAGCAAGGTACACAGACAACCAAGTGATTTGATGAGCGGAACAAAGGTGAGAAGAAACACATTCCTCAGAAAGGGCCAGAACAGCAATCCTCAGTTAATTAGATCCTGGAGCAGTGCAGGGCCGTAATCCTCCCACCCTTTCCCCTGAGTGCTTCCAATTACAGGCTCTGGTTCTTTTCAAACCTTTCTCATATTCATTCCCAAGTTTGACCCTAACACCATCTCTGGGAGGTAGTGTGGGAACATATGATTTTGTTTCGATGTTACAAGGCAGAAAAAAAAAAGTGAGGCAAAAAGAGGTTCTGTGCCTTCCCTTTAGAGTGGAAGAAATCTGGGTGATTGGGACGAGGGGCGCATCCCCTCTGGTGGTAAATGCCGTGGCAGGTACAGGATAGCCAATCTCTCCCCACTCTCTATTTTCCTGCTCACCTCCCACACACACACTTTACTCTCTCTTCCTTGCCTCATCCTGGCTGAAAAGAGCTGAAGGAAAGAAAAAAAGAAAGGAAACTACCCAGGAAGGAGAATAGAAAAGAAAGTGGAAGAGAAATAGTGTGAGACATAAAGGCTTGTAGAGGGAGAGGGGCAGAAGTGGAAATCAGTAACAAGGGAGAGAAAGAGATCAGGAGTGGAGAAGGGAGATGAGGAAGACAGGGTAAGAGGTCAGGAGAAGAAAAGAAAGCCAAAGTATGAAACCAGGAGAAACGCACAATGACAGAGGAAGGCAGACAGTGGTGGTCAGAGGCAGGGTGCACCCTCATTTCTCTCTAGGCCAACAAAATGCTGAAAAGGAGATGGTTTAGTATGCAATGTCTTGATATTCCATTGTGTTTGTAAATGGTTTTATATTCCTTTTGCTAATGAGCTTTTTAAAGATCCAATCATGTAAAAAAATGTGGTGCATGGAAATGGAACAATTAAACAGCTCTCGAGTGGATTCATGTTTAGACATCTCCTGCTACAGTTAATTTTTTTTTAAAAATCCAAGGACCAACACTGCTAATCAGAGATACTCTGAAATATGGTTTATAAATAAAGAGATCTTTTTAAAAATATCCCAAAGGTACATGGGGCAGAGAGTGAGAGAGGGAGGAAGGAGAGAAACAAGAAGGAAGGGAAAGCTAAAATTGTTGTATCATGAATATTTTCTGAGAATCTAATGTCCTCTCTTCCACCTAGGATAATGTTTCCCTAAGTTTTGGAACCTGTGTTACCAACTATAGAGATGGAAGAGACACCAGTGGGGTGGTTACTGAGTTTATCCAAGTGCAAGCAAGCTAAAATATGGGCACATAGGTATTCACTTATCTGGCTTGAGCTGTGTATTAGTGAATGCATCTCCCACATACTTACTGAGACACCTTTCTCCCTGTCAGGGCTTCCTGGAACTCTTTCATTCATTTAGCCAGTAGTTACAGGGAGCTTTCTCTAAACTAGGCCACATTGGGATTCCAGAGATGAGTAAACTACTTCCTGTGGTGAGCCGGGCAAGAATACAGTGGGCTAAGTACTATGGCAGAGCCATGCATAGGTAATTGTTGGAGCGCAAAGGAGAGGTTTTGAAATCAGGAGACTGGAAGGTACATAGGAGGAGGCAACACCTGAACAAAAAATCTTGAAGGATGACTCTGGAATAATTGGAGACAAATCAATGGAGACAGGAAGTAGATTAACGGTTGCCAGGGGCTGGCCAGGGTTGAAGTGGGTAGTTGGGGAGAAACAAACGTGTGTGATAATAGGGACAGAGTTTATTTTAGGGGGGATAAAGATATTCTGGCAATAGTGGTGACCATTGCACAGCTAGGTGGCTAAACTAAAATCCATTGAACTGCACATTCTGAAGGAGTACAACCTAATGTGAATTGTAGCTCAAAAAAGCCATTACAAAAAGAAGAATTAGAACTGGTTAGGCAGAGGACAGAAAGGGTATTCTAGACTCTAGGATTGTACCAGTAGGGGCAAGGACACAGAGGTGTAAAAGAATACAGTACGTTTATAAAGTGCAAAGAGCTCAAAATGGCTCAAGTACAGGTGCCAGCAGTGAATTCTAAGAGATGAGATTGGGAATGGCGTAAAGGGCAGACTGTGGGGGCCTTTTGTGGGGCCTTTTTAAAAAAATATTTGAGAGAGAGAAAGACAGAGGATGGGCAGGGGGAAGGAGGCAGAGGGAAAAGCAGGCTCCCAGCTGAGCAGGGAGCTCGACATGGGGTTCGATCTCAGGACCCCAGGATCATGACCTGAGCTGAGGGAAGACTCTTAACCTACTGAGCCACCCAGGTGCCCCCTTTTGTGGGGCCTTTTACTTGGGTTTCATTCGTGAAAGAAATCTGAGAGTGATACTATCACTATTGCATTTTAAAACTATTACTCCAATTGCTGGGATAAAACGGGGATGGGGTAGGTTAGAGTGAGGGTAGGAGCAAAGAGATTGGTTAGAAGACAACGTGCTAGTCCAGGGGCACTTGGGTGGCTCGGTTGCTTAAGCATCCTACTCTTGATTTTGGCTCAGGTTGTGATGTCAGGGTCATGAGATCGAGTCCCAAGTTGGGATTCTCTCTCTCCCTTGGCCTCTCCCCTTACTCTGTATAAATTCTTATTTAAAATAATTTTTTTTAAAAAAAAGAGGACCATGCACTAGTCCAGGTGAGAGGTGATGATGACTTAAAGCAATGGAGAGGGAGAGAAGGGACAAAACAGAAGAGACCTAGAGGACAGATAAGCTTAGAGTGCTATGTGCATGCACTAGTAAGCCACCCCAAGAAAAGTGTGATCTGTGCCAACCAGCATGGAGACTGTGGGGGCTAGGCTTGGCCATGGCACTGGGCACTTCCTCAGGTGAGCTCTGAAATTTTGTTCCACGGGATCAATGCCTCCTTTGGCAACAATGGATTATTTGGTTCTGAGGCATCAAGGCATCCTTTGGCAACAATGGATTGTCATTCCCCAGCATTTGTCAGCCATGCTACACAGCGGTAGTTACTATATTCCCAACTGTCTTTTTCACCTACACTCTTACCTAGCTGAGGATGGGCCCACTGGTCTTGGCAAAATTGAGAAAACTGATCACAAGCATGTCTGCAGGTGAGGCAGTTTCCACCTATTTATTGGCCATAGACCTGCACATACAGGTTCTTGTGCAACTCCCAGTGCTTTTCTTAATATCCTCAGAAAGTCTCTCACTCCAAAACTTTAGGGGTAATACATAAACACATATTTTGTGAATACCTCTCTCTCTAGTCTCTGTGTGTTTGTCTATGTTGATTTCTGCCCCTCCCCGGCTAGTCAATCTTAAGCTACCTATAATGAAAGACTATTTGTCATCCACATTCACCAAGCGTTTTGAAAATTCATTTTTTTTATTTTTTAAAGATTTTATTTATCCATTCATGACAGACACACACACACACAGAGAGAGAGAGAGAGAGAGAGAGAGAGGCACAGAGACACAGGCAGAGGGAGAAGCAGGCTCCATGCAGGGAGCCTGATGTGGGACTCGATCCCGGGTCTCCAGGATCAGGCCCTGGGCTGAAGGCAGTGCTAAACTGCTGAGCCACCCCAGGCTGCCCCGAAAATTTATTTTTTAATACCTTAACTGCCACCCACTGCATTTTTGGGAAATGCAAACACTTCCCCAGACTTCCTGATGGAATAAAACCCAAAGGTGGATATAGAGAGACATGAGAGAACATAACACGCACAAGCAGATGTCAAGTTCTCTCAAGCTGAAGGAGCCCCTACGTTTTTAGACTAGATAAAAATACATTCACATGTGCATTTCTTCTATGGATTCTGTGGGAAAAACTACCTGCCAGGGTGCCATTTGATATAGACTCTGAAGCTAATTCCTATAAATGTCAAGTAAGAGAAGAAGCAGGAAAAAAATGCTAATAGGGTCTGATGAACCATGCACAGTCTCACATTGGCCCATCCACATGGACAGCCATGATAGTTCATTGTGAGAGCGGCCGGAAGTAAGACCACTTGTGACATCCCTCATTATCCTTTATTTTACTTTACAAAATGTCCTCAGCTCGTCTCTGAACTTCTAGTTCACAGCGGCTATTTGAGGATGCATGAGGGGAGACTTTGCCCCCTTTGATTTGTCTGTCTTTCTCCTTCCCCTGCTCAGAACCATAGCCCTGTCTCACCATGGCCACCTTTTATTTCCTCAGAGTCCAAATCCTTTCCTTCCTTTCTTCTCATTGTACAGGGCAGTGTTTTCCCTCTACAACAAGGTGCATCTGGGCCTTCTCAGTCTCCTAGGCCTTCTTATCAATCTTATCAATAAAAACCAAGATAATAATTATTGCTTATTTGGTGTCTGATAGGCCAGGCACTCTCTGTATGTACTCTCCTCTACCCCTGCAAAATAATAATAATAATAATAATAATAATAATCATCATCATCATCATCATCATCACAGCTTCTTTTAGTTGTATTCTCATTTCCAATGAGGAAAGAGAGGCTCACTTTAGTTAGGGATGCAAAAGTCAGGATTTGAACACACATCTTTCTGATTCCAAAGTCTATGTGTATTTCGGTTTGTTTTCAGTTTTTGCTATATCCCTCTTGCTTTTATAGGTGAATTGCTTCTGGGACTCCTTTGTATGACAGCTTTCTTTTTAAAAATATTTTATTTAAATTCAATTTGCCAACATATAGTATAATACCCAGTTCTCATCCCATCATGTGCCCTCCTTAGTGCCTGTCACCCAGTTATCCCATCCCCTTACCCTCCTCCCCTTCTGCCACCCTTTGTTTGTTTCCCAGAGTTTCATGGTTTGTTTTCCTCTCTAACTTTTCCCCACTCAGTTTCCCTCCTATGACAACTTTCTGCTGGAGGAAGAAAGGGGGGAGAAAAGTTGTGGAGAAAGGAGAGAGGAATAGGACAAGGTAGAAGTAGACACCAGAGCTTCTGCCCATCTACTGGGTTTTTATTCCACTTATCTATCTTAGATTAGAAAGTATTTAGCAAAAACCTTCTTTTATTCATCAAACAGACTGGGTATCATAGACAATGTCATGAAACAGTAAGAGCCAGAGCAGCCAGCATGGCATGTAACTTCCATCACACCACTGAGCTCTCTGGGATGATGGTATCTGTGTTAGGTCTGTTACTCCAAACAACTGCTGCCCCTCAGCTAGGCAGCACAATGGCCAAGCTTGGCTCAGGCATACAGCTTGTCTCACTCGCTTCTCTGAATCATTATGCCTGCCCTTGCCCCAGTTCTTGTCTTCAAATCCTTGGCTCTGTCAGAACAGAGCAGGACAAACCCAAACAAAAGATGGCTGGCAAGGTAACTAGGCTGACTTACCTATTTACAGCGATTTAAGTGTAGGGGGGGAAGATGAGTTCCCATGAATGAGGAACAAGATGGGTTGAGTCAGTGCCCAAAGGACAAGGAGACAGTCCAATTTCTGGCATGGGCAGCCAAGGACAAAATATGGTCACCAGCCAAGCAGAGTTGATGCTGAGCTCCTAGACTATGGATTCCCTGGAAATTGGGATACAGCTTGTGTAAGGTGGATGTAAGTAGCCCCAGGTGTGGCAATTATAGAACTGGCTGGGCAGTGAGTTAGACAAGTCATTATACTTTATGGGTTCAAGTTTGGATGGCCAGAATGGCACAGAAAGGAAAGCGGGGGAGCTTGGCATCTGCTTTGTACCTAACCTTTGCCAAGAGACCAAATTGATAATGCTCAGTCACTTAGCTCTGACTTTTCCTCTCACTCTAGTCCCAACACGGGAGCTCAACTCAAAATCAAGCCTGTTGGCTTTGGTTGGATGTCTATTTCAAAATATTGGTTGCTAAAAATAACCCCAGTCTAAAAAAAGGCCATGACAATAATTTGAGAGCCGTCTTAATAATTGCAGTTGTAGTTCTGTAATTGTTTTCAAACCATTTACCATATATGAATCCACATGATTCTCCTGATAAGCCCAACAAATGATGGCCAGAAATTAGTGGCTTCCTTTTAATCACAAGAATATAGAGGTTCAGAGAGACTAGGACTTGCTTAAAGGGTATAAATTGCTTCTCCTCAATGGATGGTGACCTCCTGGATTTGTATATCATATGCCTCTCACCATGACCTTGTTCTCTGATTGGTTCTCTGTCTTGTCTTCTTTAATTCCCTAATGCCTTGCAGAGGGAGATCTCAATACATAATTCAGCCACTTCTTTATTTTTTCTCATATTGAGATGCTCAAAGTGTTCCTTCATTCCGATTCAAACATACCATTTTCTCCCTATATATACAGGGAGTTTTTCTGGAAGGCCATCCAAGTAGAATCAAGGTGGTTTCAACTTACTTCAGAACATGGCCAAGAGATGGAGCCTGTGGTTTTCACACATTCATTCCATAGAACCCCTGGGATGGGTGTCTGGACTGGTTTGACTAATTGTTTCTGCTTGGTGGAAAAGCTTGTGTTCCTCTCCCCAGACCCATCCGTTAGGGAAGCCAGAACTGAGGGCACAGAATAGTTCTTCACTGCTCTGATCCTAGGGCTGGTTCCCAGGCCAAATTTAATCACAGGTTGTGAGATACTGTTGCTTCAGGACTTGGAATGGGGATTTTAAATCTATTTCCATCAGACTCTTGGGGCAGCATGCAGCTTTGAATCTTCTACTAAATAAGGAGAGATATAAGAATTTGCAAAACAAATATGTACACGCGTTCCTGCAATATTTTGACACAGATCAATGTCCCGCAAGAAGAGAACATCTGTAAGAAGGCTGCTGGAAGTGCCAGGATTATTTACTGCAACTTGATAATGCTGACAATATTTATTTCCTGTTGAAGGTGGTTTTACTGAGAACATGTTTCTGGTGGAGGGAGCCTGTTGTCAATGCTCACTCCTGGTTTCATGGGGTAGAAACTAGAAAAAACTGCACTGATTTTAAACATGTTTTGGAACCAGTCAAGGTTCTAAATCGTGGCTTAGCCTGGATGTGTGGTCTTGGGTGTCCCCTAGCTTCTGTAGGTTTCCATTGGACCATCTGTAACATTTAAAGGGACAGAATACATGTCTCAGTTGTTGTTTTGAGGATTACATGACAGACTATCCATAAAATCCTTAGCTAAGTGCCTTAGTACATAGAAAGGGCTTTGTAACAATATCTTTTTCTCTTAATATCCCCACTACTAGAAATGAAGGGATAGAAGGAGCTATGCAATATATAGGCACTGAGTTAGGAAACCCCTTTTAAAAGGGATGATTTTTCAATCTCTGGGTTGAGGACTTTCTTTGGCTACCATGACAGGCATTAGAGGACTGAAGTTTTCTGGAGTGAAGCCCCTTGCTTTTGATTTCTGCATTTTATTGCTGTGCTTCTGAAAACATAGCCCTTGCACATGGCCCTCTGCACTTCTCTTTTTACTCTCTCAGCCATTAAGATGGAGGTGGTTCCTGAATGCAATGTGAAGCCACTGAAGGTTCTGCAGCAGTGAGGTGGGGGGGTTGTTGGGAGGGGGAAACAATGGAAATGTGTTTTAGGATGAGAAATATGGTGGCACCACACCAGATGCATAGTGAGGCCGAGATTTGAAACAGAGATGCTACTTCGGAGTCTATGGAGTAATCCTGGCATCAGGTGATAAGGGAAAGGAAGGGACTCTTATGTGAGTAATGTGGAGATGTTTCAAACAACAGCAGCATATAGTGGACTTGAAGGATTAAAGCATAGGAAGAATCAAAGATAACTCAAAGACAGGCTTGACCTGGGGAATAGAATAGAATTGATCCTATCGTCAGACAGGGAGCACGAGGAGGAAATGTTTTTGGTTTTTAGGTACATTGTATTTGGTACATTTAAGTAGGACTGTCTGATAGGCATTCATGGGATTAATATCCGGATGAAGGTTGGGCTGGAAATGTAGACTTAACAGCCACCTCCCTGTACCCTCATATGTTACATTCATCACCACCCCTGCTCTTTTGTTGATGCTTTTTGCCCCTGCAAGAAATAATCCATTTCCATATTGATTGAAATATAACCCTCCTGCAAGCCTCAGTTTTTCCAAGAAGGCTTCCCTTAGCACTTACTGCCTACCTCTCCCATTCACTGGGCACTTAAACAAACCATTACTGTTCATTTCTATTGAGCACCATGGTGCAATGGTTAAATTGTGGACTATGGAGACAGATTGCCTGGGTTCAAACCACAGCTCTGCCACTGATTAGCTGTGTGGTCTTGGGCAGATCACTCAACTTTCATATGCTCCAGTTTTTTCATCTGCAAAATAGGGGTAATTGTGCCTATCTCACAAGGTTGTTGTAAAGATTAAATTGGTTTATACATATAAAGTGATAAGAACAGTTACTTGGCACATAATCAGAACTATATATGTATTTGTAAGTAATTTATTAAATATATATGCATGCTGGTTCCCCAATTCTGAGTGACAGGGAATTCATTTTTTCCTTTTCCCCATATCACCTAGAACTACTATGTATTGCACCAAAATTCTAGAGATAGAGATTTAATCGTATTTAAACACAAGTCCCAGACTACAGCAGGTTGACAGGACGACTATTACAGGGAGATGGGTCACCACCACCACATCCCATGCCCTGCAGGGTATTCAGTGACCCCAATTATATTGTTTGCTTCCACAATTTCCTAAGTGGTTCTCCAACAATGATGGAAATCTTGCCTTAGATGCAAGGTAGTTCTCCCACGGAAACTAGACATAAGCTGTGGTTTTAGAATCAGAATGGAGGAAACATTTTCTCTTCCCATTGCTTTGCCAAGGGCATCACTTCCCCTTGAGTGACAGTAAGGAAGCCGATGGAATGTCTAGGCACTGGAAATAGAGGTGCCTAATTCCTTATAGCTGTGTTTTATGGAGCACAAAGCAAAGGACACAGATGCCACTCCACTCCCCAGCCTCTCCACATCCCTTGCCTGGAGGTGAGGGAAGGTGGAAGGAAGCTGAGAAGCAAGGAAGCAAGGACCAACCAAATGGGATCTTTCTATTTACCACTCTGGGGCTTTTTCACATCTTGCCTTAAGGACAGTGCACGAATTGCCCGCCTGGAAGTTAGGACAGCGGGGCTCTGTCTCTTGGGTGCTAAATAGTTGCATGACATTGAGAAGACCACAGAATACTGAACCTCTTTCTATCTTAGTCCCCAATCTAAAATTAAAAAAAAAACTGGATGATTTTCCTTCCCCAATCTAGTTCATGGTGCTATCATGAGTGACAACTGAGGTGATGAATTTGGAAATATTTTGCAAAGTGCAGAGCATTTCATCTATGTCAAAGACTGTTATCTTGAACTTCTCTTAGGGAGTTAAGTTACTGTGCTGGCTGCTACAGTACTCAGTAGCCACCAGTCACATGTTGCTTTTGAACATTTGAAGCATGGCGAGCCAGAATTGAGACGTGCTGTCATTGTAAGATACAACCCGATTTCAGAGAATGGAAAATATCTCCTTAGAATGTTACTTACATGGATTACATGTTGAAATGATAATATTTTGGATGTATTGAGTTGAGTCAAATACATTATCAAAACAGATTTCACCTGTTTCTTTGACCTTTTTAACTGTGGCTATTAGAAAATTTAAAATTTTATATTTCTACTGGACAGAGCTGGTCCAGAGAGTCACACTCAGGAAGGGCAGAACAACCAGGTCTCTCCTTAGCCAACCCAAAGCAGCCTGATGGGTTGAGAAGTACTCCTGGATACAATTCTCCCATGAACACACACACCCCCTTCCCCGCTGTGTTGTGTCCCTTGACCTCCCAGTACAAAGGCTGTATTTTTTGGTAAGAATCCATTCTTCCTCCAGGCTTTGGGAACAGGGAAGATTTGACTTTCAAGACTAGGTAGCATAGGTTGGGGGAAGGAGGGTGGGGAATAGTGAGTTGCTACAACAATGACTTACTGAACAACAGCAAACTAATTATCACATTACAATTCTCTCAGCCTACCAGGGTGGGTAATTAGCATCCTTGGACACTCCTTCAGAAAAAAAAAAAAGAAGAGAAAGAAAGAAAGAAAGAAAGAAAGAAAGAAAGAAAGAAAGAAAGAAAGAAAGAAAGAAAGAAAGAAAGAAAGAAAAGATTCCTTCCCAGCAACTAGCTACTTTGTCCTTTTAATTCAATTGAATTCAATTCAATTGGGGGGTAGTTGTAGCAAAGGAAAAGTTAACACGTTAATGGCTGAAATGGAAACAGCAAGAAACATGCTAGAAAGGTATTCCTGTAGCTCTGAGGCCAGGCTTACCTTTTTTTGCCTATCAAAATGGCAAGTCTTGGGTTAATCAAAATGGGGGCACTGGACTAGCTTTCTTCAAATGCCCCATAGGAGACCTGTGGCCTCGGATTTGATCTGCTTACCACAGTTCCCTGTCCTACTTTAAAGGCAGACATGGCTAATGGGACTTGGATTCTTTGAGTCCAGCAGCTCTGCCCAGCGAGAATGAGAGCTCCTTCTAGCAATAGTATACAGATAACTGAATCCTCCCTTAACTTACATTTAGGGCTTAGCAATAGACATTCCATTTGGGGCACTCTCAATATTGGCAGGAGTGAGCACTGAACTCAAAGGGAATAAAGTATACCAACTTGGATTTATTCATGGGAAGAACAGAAAAAAAAAAAAGACAACTTAAGTACTAAGGAATCAAATTATGACGCAAATTACAGACCAGATCGCATCAATTTACTAAACCTCAAGGCAAACCGAACCCAGATATGAACTGAACCATGAATTGGATCAGATGTACATATATATATATACATATATATATATGTGGATGGATGTCTAATTGACTAATTTCTCTTATTCATTCACTATTACCCTCCTCTGAAAGATTTGTTTTATTTCATAGCTTTAAATAAATATTTACTTTCTCCCAACTCCATTGCTCTGTTCTTTTTAAAAAATATTTGAAAACCTAGCAAACTTGCTCAAACCAGAATCAAACCTATATATTTTCTAATGAACTAGAACATCAAAACATTCCTTTAACTGACCTGAACTGAGCCAATGTTTCGTTTGGTTTGAGTCCCTGCTACAGAGGAACTTTTTTGGCTGTCGTTTGCCTTCAAAGGAAGGTAGTTAAAATTCCCTGGAAATGGCCTATCTTTCTCAACCTCAAGTTACTCAGGTTGAATGAAAAAAAAAAAAAAAGAAAGGTGAATCCATCCCCCAAGTCCCAGATCCAAGACACACTAACTCGGGATGGAAACAGGGTGGCACTGCTGTGTCCTAGAAACAAACAAAGAATTTCAGCCCCACTCTGAAAAACCTTATACTTGCTGATGCAAAATTATGCATTGTCTGTAGCTCATCCTTCTGGTTATCCTATTCCAATTCTGTGAAAGCTATCGCACAGCTCTGTAAATTGGAAATAACTGATAATATTGGAAAATAATTTTTACCTGTAGACAAGCAACTTTTGTCTTAACCAAAATGGAAACCAAGTATTAGACAAGGTAAGAAACTTGTTCCAAGTAAAAAAGCCGGGAAGTGATATCACTAGGCCTTCCTACACAGATGCCTCTCTCTCCTCTTACATATCCTATCCCCTCCACTTCCCAGCTTGAAATGGTCCTAAGTGACATGGAAATGGGAAAAGGAAAATGTGTATGTCAAATCCAAACCTTACCTAAAGTACTGTTTTGCCTGAAATCAGCTTTGCCCCTGTGGAATGTTCACTAAGTGGATGCCCTGGGCATGGTTCTAAACCACCATGGAATGGACAAGGTTACATTACATAGATCCTTTTACACTTTGGGGCTGAAATCATGTGGAAGATCTAGACACATCATCTGCAATGAGCTCAAATGTTCTGGAAATTGCCATTAAGCCAGCTAGACTACAGTTTGGCTCCATTCATGTTCATGAACTATCTGAAATAAAGACCTAAATTTTCTCTACTGAGAATACCACTTTAGATTTCTTGCTGGTAGGGAGTAGAGGCTGTTTGTAGTTCCAGTATCTGCCAAGTAAAGTCCCCATTCCCTGGCTCAAATTGGTTACTCTTTTTACCTTGTGTGTGTGAATATAATCTTCATTCCTTGTCTTTAGCAAGGGAGTTCTGAAGGAGCAAAAGCAGATCTTACCTGCCTTTGCCTTCATAGGGATCTATTATAGCTCCTTTTAATTTGACAAATATTCATTGAGTCCTCATGTATTCCTTCTCTATTTCTAATATCTTAGAGTCAGTGAGGTGCATGGTTTCTTGAAGGGAAATTCTATAGGTAGCATGCTGGTGATCAAGAATTTGACATATGTTTAAGCCATGTTTAATTACAGGTGGTTGTGTTCACATGTGTTGGATAACCCAACTGGATACAGTCTGCAGAGAATCTATTTACTTCAAGCTGCTGCTACCTCAGCATTTCACTAATAGGTTATGTGGTGGTTAAAACTAGATCCACAAATTCTTAGCGGTGTAAAAATAGGTCTACCTCTCTTCAAGAGGTGAAGACTGATTCCTCTTTCCTTGAATGTGGGCTGGACTTAGTGACTGCTTCTAATGAATAGACTAAAACAGAAGTGACAGTATGTGGCTTCGGAAACTAGATCATGAAAGACACTACAATTCTTGTTCATTCTCCTGAGTCACTGTCTGGGAGAAGATCGGGCCATCCTGGGAGTGGACTCTACAGTCCTAGTTGAACCTTTAGATGACTGTGGTCCCAACCAACACTTTGACCTCAACTATGTGAGGGATCCTGCCATCAGAGAGCTAAGCAATCCAAAATTCCTAACCCACAGAAACAATAAAATAATGTTTGTTCTTTTAAGCCCACTAAGTTTGGGGGTGATTTGTTTCATTGCAAGAGATAAATAATATAGATTAGAAGTTCCAGAAATGGTCATTTCTGAAAATATGACTGGCTAAGCAGTTACTGCCAGACTTTATGAATCTTGATCAAGTATTTAGAGTCTTTTTTTTTTTTTTTTGCAAGGCCTTGCCTGGAATTTGTACAAGTAATTTCGCTTTTCATCCAAGTGTTACAATCTAGGTATTCATAGAGTGAACAAAATAAATTGGCGTGGATAGATGTATGTGCTGTTTTGGACACATGCACTTTTGTTCCTTTAGCAACTATTCCCTAAGTGCTAACTAAGTCCTTAGCACCATGCTAGGTGAAATAGGTGTTCTTACATGTTTGTTCACTCACAAACATTATTTGAGTATTGACTAGGACCCAGGCACTGTGCTCAGCACTGAGGATTCAAAATGAACATGACACCTTGCCCTTGAGGGGCCCAGTATTTAGTGGGAGAAGTAGACAGGTAAATACAGACTTTTTGACACAGTGTGGTCAATATTACCCCAGATACATGAAGAACATGCTATGATACTGCAGAGAATGGAACTATTTCTAGTTGAGGTACTAAAGGATGAGTAGAAATTTTCAAGCAGAGAAGAGTAGGCTGGAAGGACGGCATTCCAGGTGTAGGGAAATGGGATGTGCAAAGACATGGAAGTATGAAAAGCTCGAGCTGCTTCTTCACCATTTAGTTCCTTCTTCCCAAGAAAAAAAAATATGGCTGGTGATGTGCATGCTCCTGGCAGTGTGAGGCCAGCAGGACAAGCTGTTTTTCTAGGCCACAGGCATTTCAAAGCCAATCGGTTGCCTGAGCTGTCTCAAACTGAAGAAGAGATAAAGAGCATTTGTGCTCTCTGCCCCAAGGCTCCCAGACTCCCAGGCTAGAAGAATTCTCATGGAGAGCCCTGAGCCTTGGGACGAATGGAATTCTTCTGCACCATATGATTTCCTTACCATGAAGAACTCAAACTGTCTGTGCCTGGCTCTACTGAGCTTCTAAACTTGAACTTCTCTGGCCTTTTGCCTTTCAGATCACCGTCACTCAAACTGTGGGTGCCAAGCTCCTGTGCCAGCTTAAGAACACAATGCTAGCCTTATCAAAAAATTTGTGCTAGGAAAAAAGAGTCAGCTGAAGTAAATGTTTGCTTAGTGGCATAATTTGCATTTGGCACGAACTTCTAATCTTATCACAGACTGATAAATAGTTCATGGGTTGGCAGTGATCCACAGGTCACTTTTTTTTTTTTTGATCACTCACTATCCACTAATTAAATTAAATCCCGTGCGACAAATCTCTGTACTTCCTTTCAGAACCTGGCCTATATATTTTGTTCTCATTGTGGGAATGATGCAAATATCTCATTTCTCTTTTTGTCTTGACTTCTAAAATGTTCAAAGTCAAATTTGAATCTAAAATGTATCAACTATGTTGACACTTTCGGGTGGCAATTTTCTTTTTACATTTTTGTTTTAGATTCTGGTTTTCTCCTTCAAATTTAAGTTTGACTTGGTTATTTCCTTGGCTATGCCTTTGCTGGATAATGCTGAAGATGATGACTATGAAAACAAACATGACAATAAGCATTACAGCAAGCATGGCAAAGAGGCCAGATTTCTGGTCTGCATCCATCTGAGTAGATTCAGGGTCGTAGCTGTGTCTCCATGACTCCAAACAAGTTTGTTTAGTCTCTAAACTGATAGAACTGATATCATGGAGATACAGTGGTGTTCATGAGGAACTCATTCCCCAGCATGCAGAGGGTATTGGCCTCTGTAAATGAAGTCAGCGTGCACAGTTAGGAGAAGAGCACTCACCGTCTTGGTCGTTACCTGAGTCAGCTGGAGACTTGCTCCGGCGCATAGGGCCAGGACTCTTAGCTGAACTCTTCTGAGGAGTTGGAGATGCCTTTGGGCCAGCGGTGGCCGATGGGTTTCCCTTCATGACTCGGCATTCTGGTAGAAAAGAACAGACAGCTTAGTAAAGCCAGGGGAGAAACGAGCCTTGGCATATTACCAACTTCTAGAAACTGGATAACCACCACAGGCCAAAGTACCTAACAACTCGAGACTACAAGGTGGTCCTTGTCTGTAAGAATGACGGCTCTGAGGGGGGAGGCATGGGAGAAACTTAACAAAAGTCATCTGGGCCAAGCCAGGTGTTTAAATCCCTGGATTATGGAAACAACAGAAGGAGTTGAAAAGCAGGTTGGGTGGGTTATTAAATAGTCAACTCGACCATTTGTGGACGACCCAGCCATGTCTCCAAATAGCACCTGTTGACATAATTAATTAATTTCCTCGGAGAAGAGATTGACAGTTCAGGGGCTGCAGCCACACAGATGAAACATCCATGAGTAATTTAAAGGAAGAAGAGGGAGCTACCATTTACTGTTCATTACAAGCCACGTATTGTGGTAGGACATATTAGGGGTGTCATGTCATTTTATAAATAGGCACTCCCACTACTACCAGCACCACCACCATGCATTTATAGAGATCTCTTTTTGACTTTCAATGCACATTATCACAAATTCGTATGCTGGTTTAATGAATAAATAAACCAGCAGTGACTCTGTTGCTCGGAGCTTATAGAAAGCTCTTGGGCATGTAGGGGAGTCTGCCAAATGTTTCTGCTACTTGCCTCAACCTCAGTCTGCTATGCTTGGGGCACCTTTTCTATGCAGGTCACTCAGGACCCCTATTGTGGTCATTTGGGGGCACCGATTGTGCTAATGCATTAGGAGAATTATCATACTCGCTTTGCTGATGAGACTACAAAGAGTAAGCCTCTTGCTTAAGGCCACAGAGCAAGGGAACAGCAGAACAAGGACCAGGAACCACGTCTCCTAAGTCCCAAACTTTCCATTGTAGGTTTTTCAACCCTGTGCCATGATGCTAGGTAGAGTGGGCAGTCTTTGGACACTTCCTTGACACCTCCTACTTAAAGACATATTGAAATACCAATTACCCAGAAAGATTAGGGGATCTTTTCTGGTAAACCAAGGTGTTTTGTTTTGTTTTGTTATTTTGGAAATTGAGTTAAGCAGAAAGCTCATTTTTGTGTGTTTTACATCTTGTTTTGGTTGATGAACTTCAGTGATCACTGAGCTGAGGATGTAGAAGGCATAGAACACTGGAAATAGCCTCGGATTTGTTAAGCTATTTTATGCCCATTTGTCTCTTCTCCAAGTGAACACAGGGAAAAAATGCCACCTCTTTCAGGGTTCTTGTCACTTGAGTGGTTTGTAAAGTCTATATTAATACAACCTGGTTTGCTTTTCTCACACGTTGCCCCTTATATTTGGGAAAGATGTTTTGAATATGCCTTCTCATCTGGATCATATCCTAACCTTGTTGCTGTATGAGCTAATTCACCATTAACTTCCACATGGAGCCTGGACTCAAGCAAAGGGAGGTGGGCAGATGTTCACCTCCTTCCTGAGATTAACAACCTCTGGAATCTTGAGTCACAAAGCATGGGGAATGGGGCAGCAAGCCAGAAAGTGGGAAGAAGGAAAAGATTTGACACTAAAAACACAGTGGAAAATCTTTCTAAAATGGAATCATCAACGTGAGCCAAGTCACTGGAGGATGTTGACTAGAAAAAAAGTATATGTATAATATCCAAGTCTGACCAGAAACGTTCCTTCCCATAGTCTGATTGCACCCATCAGCCCATGTGACACAATATGTGGTTCAAGAAGTATGGTCACTATTGGGATAGACAGTAAGTTTTACTGAGTTTGGACGCTGGGAATCTGCAACATTCAATCAACCTTTCACTTAGTGACTCATGTAACCAAACATACAGGAGGAAGACTAACAATAGTTGCCCTTGAGGGTCCATGCACGGATGTTCTCTGGGCCATATGACTCCATGGAAATCCTAAGGGATAGGAGGAGGGAGAACAAAGGAACAATAAAATCCAGTGGTGGCGCTTACCATTTTCATCCAGAGAAAAGTCATCCTGAGCATAGCGAAATTTTTCAGGACCACAGGCAATAAACACATCATCATCCCCAAAGAAATCATGGAGACAGGTTACCTGTGGAGGAAGCAGAAACATTGGATTGACATGTGATTATCTTGTGACCATAAACTTCATATCATGTTGACAGGGGGAAAAGCTTTACATTTGGGCCATCACCTTTAGCCCCCAGGGATCTCTACTTTGCAAACTACCAGCCCCTTCACAGCCCTCACAGCCCCTGTGAGTAAAGATACACTGGATGCTATTGTCTTTCCATGTTTCATGGGTGGTAGTCTTGTTTCCATTGCATTAAGAATAACTTCAAGACCCATGGGTCCTGGGTGGCTCAGTCAATTAATCAGCCGATTTTGGGTTTCAGCTCAGGTCATGATCTCAGGGTCATGAGATTAAGCCCTGTCTTAGGACCCGTGCTGGGCATGGAGCCTGCTTAATATTCTCTCAACTTCTCCCTCTGTCTCTCCCCACTCACACTCTCTCAAGAAGAAGAAGGAGAAGAAGAAGAAGAAGAAGAAGAAGAAGAAGAAGAAGAAGAAGAAGAAGAAGAAGGAGAAGAAGAAGAAGAGGAGGAGGAGGAAGAAGAAGAAAAATAATAGCTTTAAGACCATGTCCAAAGGGAATGTCTCCACCTCTGAATAAAAGTTCACAAGCAGATGGCCCTGCAAATGTTACCTTTTCTCAGAGCCTCAAAGACAGAGTGCTCCTAGCCCAAATCTGGGACCAATGGTGTAAGCCAAGGCAGATAAGAAAGATCTAGAGCCTACAGTAGATAGACTCTGTGGCTATGCAAGATGTGGACGTTCCTCTCTTCATCTTCATGAGTTTTGAAAGAAGAGCACTGGTTCCTTACTGATTTGGATCCACAAAAATTGGACTTTTGCTAAAATAGAC
Source organism: Canis lupus dingo (assembly GCF_003254725.2). Taxonomy (NCBI): domain Eukaryota; kingdom Metazoa; phylum Chordata; class Mammalia; order Carnivora; family Canidae; genus Canis; species Canis lupus. Next base: position 84,774,430 of record NC_064281.1, read on the forward strand.
TAAGAACAGGGAAGTGACCCAGAATACCATTCCTCCCTCAAGAACAAGGTGGAAGCTGGGCAGAGGCTGGGGGGGGGGGCTGTCCTGACCACTTAAAACTTAATCACGAGCAATGAGTCCCCACAGGCTTGAGGCTCTTCTCGTAAAGCCACATTCCCAGGATCCTTCCTGTCTCCTAGTGCCCTATGCATTGCTGCTTCTTCCCACTTCTCAGCCTCCTAATTACATCTGATAATTAGTCTAGCACACCAGGGAAATCCCAGGAGAAACCATAGAGTCAAAACATTCTTATCCCAATCCTTAGCTTGAAAGTGTTCAAAGCTTCTAATTGTTCTAAGCTACCCATTCAAGCTGCCAAACATGGCTTTCCAAAGGCACAGTGCTTGCAAACTAATAACAGCTTTCTGGGTACAGAGAGCAATATTTCACATTTGAAAAAATGTTTATATTAACAACATCATCCTCCACCCAGGGCCTATTCAATCCTCATCTGCCACAGCCAAGATTGCAAGATTTACACAAAGTGAGAGATGCTTAAAGATTATCCCTATTGTCTCAGCCTCCCAAGCATCCAGGAGATGCCAAGATAAGGGAGAGAGACTTGGAGGACTGCCAGGGTTGCTCCTATTAAGCCCCTTCCCTGCCCTGGGTCCTGACCTCATCAAATAGACCAACATCCCTCTTCAGCCCACTTGTCCATTTCCCATTCATTCTGCAATCATGGAATAACAATTAGAGCTAGCACTAATTGAATGCTTATTCTGTGACAGGCACTCTGCTTAGTACTTCCAAATCTTTCATCTCATTTTGCTCCCACACCAAACTCTAGAGGTCTATATTATTATTATCACTGTTTCACAGACAAGGAAGCTGAGACCCAGAGACAATAAGTAAGTTACTAAGGTGGAAAGTAACGAAGCCAAACAAAGGCAGATCTGACTCCAAAGCCCATGCTTTAGGCCATTCAGCAATACAAAGCACTCATGCATAGTTCAGGCACTGGGGAGATGGAGATGTGTAAGACTCAGTCCATGACTTCATGGACTCACAATCTGATGGAGTGAAGATACTCAATATAGTGTTGTGAATGCTAGGATGTAGCATTTCAGTGTAGTGTCATGAATGCTGGGATAGGAGTTATCTGTAGGTGCCATGGGGTATTCTTAGTATCAAATCCTTGGTATCCCTCAAATTCTTAGTCTCAAATGACATAGTCACTGGCTGGCATTGTTAGTACAATGAGCATCCTGCATATTGTCCTGGTAGCGAATCCAATGACAGGCCACATGACTCTGCACCCTGCTGCAGTCTCCAACTGATGTCTTGGACCTTGGCTCAAGAAAACCTGGAACCCTTAACTCTGATACGTTATGTGTCTCTAAATTGTTTACCCCCTGGCACCTCCTTGGCCCTGAAGATCTCTGCCAAATCCTCGTGTTCAAGGTTGGCCCTGGCCCTGGCCCTGGCCCTGACTTTAGTTTTGGTCATGGGCTTAGCTAAGCCTCATCCTTGGGTGTTCCTCTGGTAGTGGCCTCTAGGGTATAGCACTTTGTTTCAAGACCTGCCTGTATTCTCATGAGTATTCACCTCATCCTTCCCAGTAGAGCACAGGCTTCCTGAATGTAACAACCAAGTTTATCCCTCTCTCTGTATCTCCCCATGGCTCCTGGTAGAGTGCTTATCACATGGTGAGAATTGAGTGAGGGCTGTTTTTGCCTCAACCAAATGTAAAGAAAATAAGAAGGAGGCTTTGTAAGGATATACAAAGGCAGAAAAGTTGGAACAAAAAAGAAATTAATCTTGGCAGACAATAGGAACTAGCATTGAAAGGTTTTGAAAGGTAACACAAATACACAAATTTAAGAATAAGAAAGGAATAATGATTATGCATTCAGAAGTTCTTCTTTGCATAAAAATGCTAATTAGTTTTAAAATTTAGATGAAATGAATGATTTTAAATGAAAATGTAAATAATGAGATTGGTTCAAAAAGAACTAGAAAATCTCAACCAACTACTGGCCATGAAAAGAATTTAGCAAACACTTCAAACATCAACCTGGCCCCCAGAAAGCACCAGAACATTCATTTTGGAGGTGCTTGTGGAAATTGCTTCCCAAGAAGAAAAACCAAAAGCTCTAAAGCAGTCATTGCAGTGACACACCATGAGTTCCTATTGTAGGCCAACAAAGCCCTCACAGATTGCTCTAGGGGTTGCTGTTACAATGACCCACCCTCCTCCAACCCCAAGCCTTTTTGTCCCCACCCAGGCTTTGGGGAAAGCCTTTGGATAACCCCTCCTTTGGAGAGCTTCTAAGAAAGGCAAAGCCCCCTATGCTTCTGACAAACTCACAATGGTGTGGCTGGCTTCGAAAACATTCATTTTGCAATCCAGCTGTTCCGCATCAGGTTTCTTGAATGATCCCTCCCTACATTTTACTGGCTCCCAAACGTAGACAAGTTCACACTGTGCATGTGAATACCCAGCTTTCCCAAAGGCCTCGGATACTGAGACACAACAGCCCTCCCTACCTTTGTTACAAAGTTGGGGAAATAGAAGGTTCTCCTGTCTTAAATATGAGGAACCCAATACAGAGAGTCAAAATGGCCCAACGTTATACACAGATGGCTCATGGCAGAGTAGAGACTAGCATTCAGGTGTTCTAATTCAATTCAAGGCAAAGCAATTCAATTGCCTGAGAGAACATGCTTTTCCTAAATCCCTGATGTCAAAGGCTTGCAGATAGCCTAAAATGGGAGAGACCTCCTTTGTCCTAATCAATGCCTGATATTCATTAGAATATTTCACTAGCTTGTAAAGAGAAAGTAAAAAAAAAAAGGAAAAGAGAGAGTATCTGTATGAATCATATTTTGAATCTATGGACAACAAGATTCCTATTCACCACTGTAACTGGCAACTGAGCATGTGGTAGAGAAGGACAGGAAGAAGAAGGAAGGGAGGAGGAGAAAAAGAAGAAAGAAGAAAAGAAGGAGAAGAATGGAGTATAAGAAATAATTTCCAAATAAAACTCACACTCACATCTGCTTTTTAAAATTCCATGGGGATAACTGCAACAGAAAGTCCTCCTTAGGGCAGCCCTGGTGTCGCAGAGGTTTAGCACCGCCTGCAACCTGGGGTGTGATCCTGGAGACCTGGGATCGAGTCCCAAATTGGGCTTCCTGCATGGAGCCTGCTTCTTCCTCTGCCTGTGTCTCTGCCCCTCTCTCTCTGAATAAATAAATAAATCTTTAAAAAAAAAAAGTCCTCCTTAGCTTAGGTGGCAAATGCATAATTTTGCAACTGAGTTTTTTAGATAAAATTTCCATCATTAAGTGGCAACAGAAGTGGTAATTATAATAATCATTATGATACCACTTACAGGGTCTTGCTGACATCAGCTTTTATATAAGTCACACGTGGGTCTTTAAGTCAGGGACAAGAACACAAAAGCATGATGCCTGTCTTTGTAATTAATCAACTGCCAGCACAAAATCAATAAAATAAACTCATATTAGCATTGAACCATTAACTCAATTTTCTTCCTTAAAAAAATATTAGCTGAGAATGACAAATTCACTTTGTGGCTTTATTTAAGCTTGTTTAGACTCTCCACATGTCCAGATGCTGGCAGTTAGGTCTTAAAGATTTATTTATTTATTTTGAGAGAGAGAGGGATGGGGGAGGAGCAGAAGGAGAGAGAGAAAACTCAAGCAGACTCCCCACTGAGCATGATGCCCAACGCGGGGCTCAACCTGAGACCCTGAGATCATGACCTGAGCCGAAACCAAGAGTCTGACGCTTTAACCCACTGAACCACCTAGGCATCCCTGGAAGTTGGTTCTTATAGAGTAGATTCTACATTTCATGATCTAAGTATTCAGCAAGAAATGTTATCTCAGGAAGTAAGGTCTTCTGTATGTATGAGACCCATGTGCAACATGCAAAATATTTTCACTGAAAGTTCAATTCCACTAATATTCCTTCATGAAAGCATTTACTGCAGCAAAGGATCTCTGTGAGAGATACACACATGTACAATAAAAGGCCTCTGCCTTTCAAGTTGCCAGCATAATCAAGTCAGAACCACACAAATAATTGGAATACGAGGCCAACTGTTGTTAGCACTATTACAAAGACAAGAAGAGCAAGGCGAGGACAGAAGACAAAGAGAACAATTCTGATCATGAGAAGCAGGAAGAGAACGTGAGAGTGGAGGAAATGCTAAAGAATCTGAGTCTTGAAGGATGTGTGGGATACAGGTGGATGGAGATGGCCAGTATATTCCAGGTAACTGAGGAAAGGCAGGAACGTGTCTTTTCTTATGAGCCCTAGAAAAAAGGACTGGCATCTTACTGACTACGGTCCCAGAAATTCTCACTCTCCAAAGCGCAATTGTCGGGACCCATCTACCAGCCTTGCAAACAAAGCATACAGTTGCCTACTGGTGAAATGCAGGGTGAAGAGAAGGACAGATGGCATCTATGGGAAGAGGTGTGGCCCTGGTGGTGAAGAAGAGGGAATCCTGTGGGAAGTAACACAAACCACACCGATTTTCCGATCTTGCCAATGGTATGCCCAGTGCATAGAACATGGCTGGAAAGCTTTGCAAAATGAGTTAATGAAAGATTCAGTAAACATTATGGATACAGCATTTTCTAAAAGTTACCACCATTCTTATTCTGGAACATTTCCTGCCAGTAGCCCTGGTTGGGCTCCAGAGGTTGGCACAAGGTTGGCTTGGTGAGCTGAGACATTGTTTTTGAGACAGCCCTAGCTATCTTATCAACGTTGTTTTCGTAGTTATCTTGAAGTCTTACTTGTGGTTTCTCATGACATTTTTACCTAGGCAAACAGCTCCTTGGTTCTGTAGTACCTCTATTGGCACAGATATGTTTATTCAATGTCTTGAACTTCCATAAAATCTCTGGTGATAAAATAGTGCCACTGGCATTTGTAAAGTATTTTTTACTGTTTTCAAAGTACCTTCACATTTATGGTATCTTATGTTCTCTTCCACACCTCCAGTTCTTTCCTCAACCCAATCCAATCAAGCTTCCATCCCCCTCGCCTCACCAAGGCTGCTCTTGTCAAGGTCAACAATGACTTCCATGTTATCAAATCCCATGGTCATATCTCTGGATTCATCTTAACCTCCTGGCAACACCGGATGTAAGCTGAGCAAGTCCTCACCCTTAAATACCTGCCCCTCTTAGCATCTGGGATCCCACAGCCTTCGTGTTTTCTCCTACCTCAACCACCTTTGCTAGATTCTCTTTCTTCCAGACCACTCCATTTTAGAAAGCCCCAGTGCTTAGGTCTCAGATCTCTTCTCTTCTTCATTTCCACTTATTTACTAGGTAATCATGTCCAGCCCCAAGGCCTTACATACTATCTATATACCAATGACTCATACATGAATAACTCTAGGCCCCTCTTATCACTGAACTTGTGACTCATATATTCGACTGCCTGCTTGATAGCTCTGCTTAACCAAGATGGAGGGATGGGGATCCCAGATTTAAGTATATCCAGGATTAAACTCTTATTTCTCCTCCTCCTCTCTAAATGGTAGGTACCACAATTCCTCCAGTTGCCTAAACCAGAAACTTGGAAGTCATTTGTTAACTAGTGGTCATATTTTCTGCTCCCTGTTGTCACGTCCTAGTCCAAGATCTAGTACAGGAACCTCATAACCAGTCTCTTGGCAGTACACCTCCACCACTTCCTACCTATAACACTTGTACTGCTCCCCATACCCTGGCCAAGGCAGTATTTTAAAATTTTAATCAGGCATATCACTCCTCTGCTTAAAATCCTTCAGCCTGCCCATCACAGATAGAATAAACCCCAAACTTTTGACCTGGGCTATACAGTATCTATCTATCTATCTATCTATCTATCTATCTATATCTATCTATCTATAAAATATTTCATTTATTTATTCATAAGAGACACAGAGAGAGGCAGAGACAGAGGCAGAGGGAGAAGCAGGCTCCCTGCAGGGATCCCGATATGGAACTCGATCCCAGGACCCCGGGGATCACGACCAGAGCCAAAGGCAGATGCCCAATCGCTGAGCCACCTAGGTGCCCCTCAACCTTTTATACCACACATGCTTACTGGCTCCAGTCAGACCAGCTGCTTTCTGCCACTCAAACACATCAAGACCTTTCCTGCTTCTGGGCCTTCCTCTGGAAGTTTTCTCTACCCGGAGGGTGGAATATCTTCCCAGATGTTCACAGGGCTAGCTGCCTCTGGACAATCATATCTAAAGAATCACATATTTTAGTCCTGTGACCCTCATCTTACAGGCTATTGTTTCTTAGACTCTTAATTCATTTATTTCACCCCCCACAAATTAGTCATTATTGTCTTAATGACTACGCAGTTAATATTGTTCTGATTTAGCTACATATCTACCAGTTCATTTGCTCACCATTCCTTGTTACACCTTAGATCTTTCTCCCCTGGGGTCATTTTTTAATTAGGCACTTGTTAGACCTTCCTATTCTGTATTTTGTGCCTCAACCTCACCTTTGTATTTTCCACCTTCTTATCTCTTGGTGCTCCATTCTGGGGAAAAAAAAAAAACTTCAGATCTACCAGTTCACTTTTTCTCTCTTCAGATGTGTTTAATTTGCTGTTTGGCCCACTCACTGAATTCTATTTCATTTCTCCCCAAAATTTGCCTGGTCATAGCTGATAAACTCTTTGTCTTATCCCATTTGGATTACATGTTTTGTTTCTCGAAACAATCCATCTGGAGTTGTTCTATGTCCTGTATCTGATTAATTCTAGGATCTGAAGTCCTTTGGGAATCCAAATCTATTGTTTGTGCTAACTCTCTCTTGCGGTGGCTTGTTTTCTTGTATGTTTGATACTTTTTTTTTTTTTTTTTTTTGTGAGCTCCTATTCAGTGGAACCAAGTCTTGGGAAATCCTGAGGGGGATCTAGGTTGGGGAATGCTTTCCTCCAAAAAAAAGAGACTTGGATTTGCTTCTGCCAGGTGCCAGGAGGCACTAACAATATGGGGCCACCTTTTCTCAACTGTGCTTTCCCTGGGGACATGAAAAGGAGAGATTTGAACTCCAGGCCAGTGTCAGAATGAATGTTGCAAACTCTCAAGGCAAGACTCGCAGCAGCAGCCAGGCAGCAGAACGAGCAGTGTTCTGGCTTATTCTGTTTCCCACCTGGAGCCATGCAAAGATAGACAAGTTTCCAGGTATGTTTCCAATGTGTCTCCTCTTCAGGATCTTGGCCCCTAATGTCAAGACTGCAGGTTCAGGTCCCTTGCTCTTCAAAGACCTTGCACACCCAACATTTCCATGAATATCCAAAGTGCTGGGCTCCACTTATGGGGGTTTGCCTCCAGGGAAGGCCATGTTTTCCCATAATGCTTGTGGGTTCCTGGCTCCTCTCCTGCTTTTCTTTTCTGCAAACTTACTAAAGCATTTAAAGATGTTTGCCGCGGGTTCCTCAAAAAACTAAGTGTAGATCTGCCATATAATTGGGTTCCTGGACCCAATTTCAATGTGTGGGGCTGGAGGCAGAGGTGGGGTTCCTCTGCATTTCCAATAAGCAATGCTCCGACACCTGCAGGGTTCTGACACTATCAAGAGGTAAGGTCAGAACCAACAGGCTAAGGGTTCAGTCCTCAAAGATCCCCGCCACTCACCCTCACCTTCCACACCAGATGCAAGTCTCAAGTGCAGGTAGTTACCTGTGCTTCTGATTGACTGACTATAAATCAGAGGTTAAATTTCCTCAAATTTTGGTAAATATGGCAAACTTGCTTGGGGTCCTTTAATACTGGCAGACAAGTAAGGGGACCCTTTGGCCCTCCTAACCATTGGTAGTACTGCATTAAAATCTCTGTTTTGGGGTGCCTGGGTGGCTCAGTGGGTTAAGCATCTGCCTTCCACTCAGGTCGTGATTCTAGGGTTCTTGGATGGAGCCCCATGTCAGGTTCAGCAGGGAGCCTGCTTCTCCCTTTCCCTCTGTGCCCACTTGTGCTCTCTCTCTCTCTCATTCTCTATCTCAAATAAATAAATAAATAAATAAATTCTTAAAAAAAAGAAAACCTTTGTTTTAACCCTATGCCATTTTATTCATCCCACTTTTTGATAACCATCAAAAGATTTCCACCCTGCAGGATGAGTCCTATGACTCTTTCCTTTCTCTTTTTGTTTCTATCAATATTTGCTTTGCTCACCTTATTTCTCAGGATAGCAGTCCCCCTTTATCCACAGGGGATCCATTCAAAGACCCCCCAGGGGATGCCTGAAACTACAGATAGTACCAAGCCCTATATATACTATGTTTTTCCTATAAATACATACCTGGTATAAAGTTTAATTTATAAATTAGGCACAGTATGAAATTAACAACCATAACTAATGATAAAATAAAACAATTATAGTAAGATACTGTAATAAAAGTTACATGAATATGGTCTCTCTCTCAAAATACCTTGTGCTGTACTCACCTTCCTTCTTTTGAAATGATAAAATGCCAACATGTTGAGATGAAGTGAGGTCAATGATGTAGGCATTATGATGTGGCATTAGGCTATTGTTGAGCTTGTAATGATACAACAGGCAGTGGATAACTGAAACCACGGATACAGGGTGGGGAGGGAGGGTAAGCAACTGCTGTAACCATTTCAAAATTTCCACTTTGGTGGAAAGAGTCCCTTGACTCTCCCCTTGGCCACTTTCTATTCCCTTGTTAATGAATCTAATGTATTAATTAGTATCTGTAAGACCCCCCAAAGGGAGGTTTAGATAACACTTTTGCTAAGGCTTCCCAGATTGTTTTTTGGTTTTGCAGCAATAAGGTTATATGGGGTGCCCAGATAAAAGGGGTCCCCTTAACTACAGCATTTACCATGACCTGGGTAATGGGTATATTCAGCAAGTGAATATCCTGATCATCATAAAGCTGGTCCTACATGGCATATATACAAAGCATATCAGCTGCTTCATGCTGTGATTGTTCCACAGTGAGCTGTGGGTCCCACATCAACCCAACCTGCTCTTGCACTGAGAAGCATTCCACACCTAGAGACACAGCTCCTAAATTCGTTGCTCTCATAATCCATTTCAGTAAAAGCGCCCCAGGAAGCTGATGATACCGATCCATGAAATGAAATAATCCCTTCACACTATATTCCCTGGTTTCAGTAGTTTCTTGGTTTTGCCTTTCCCCCCTGTAGACTACCTTCTTGGTGACCAGAGGTCTCACAGGGGCTTTCCGTTGTCCTTGCACAATTTTTACCTTGCAGGGGTGGGAGCAGCTTTGAGGCTAGTGGCCCAAGCTCCAATTCACTGAAATCTGCATTTGGTCTAGCATCAAGGTCTGACGCACTATTGTCTTTTACTTTTAGTTTATCTGTTATAGATAATGGTAACCAAGGGCCTGAATACTCTGCCTTTCTCTTATTAGCATGCACTTCCATATGCATCAGTGAACCATTCCCCAGGGGTTGGAAAAACCTTTACTTTCCACTGGTAACTTTCACCCCAAGTATGGAATTACAGTGCAGCGACTGCTTCAGACCTTCAGACTGTGTGGCCACCCAAGAATTAAAGGCTAATCATCTACTCCTTTTCCAACCCTTATCTTCCCAAACCATATGTTTCCATGAGCCAGGTCCCTTCTAACAAATCCCATGTCACTAACACCAACTACAGAGTTCTGGTTACCAATTCCGATGTATGGGTACGGGTATATGCTGGGGGGTTCCCCACACCAACAAGCAGTTCTCAGCCATCAGCAGGGTGCCTGCAATTCAGCTCCCCCCTGACACTATCTACCCAGAATAGCATCAGTTCTTATAGGTTAAGGGCTCAGTCCCACAAGACTACCCCATTCTGGCACTTCAGATGCTACTTCTGACCAATGCATTGGCTAGAAATCAGAGCTTCCCATGACCCCCTCCTTGGGTTTGATTAATTTGCTAGAGTGGCTCACAGAAATCAGAAAACCAGTTTACTCACTATATTACTGGTTTATGATCAAAGGATATAACTCAGAAACAGCCAGATGGAAGAGATGCATAGGGTATGGGGAAAGGATACTAAACATCTGAGCCTTCTGAGTGTGCGGTTCTGCCTACATCTCCATGTATTCACCAACTGAGAAGCTCTTTGAACACTCTGTTTGGGTTTTAACAGAGGCTTCTTTACTTAGGCATGATTGATTATATCATTGGCTATTGGTGATCCATTCAATATGCAGCCCCTTTTCCCTCTCCAGAAGTCTGGGGGCAGGACTAATTACCTGGTTGATTCTCTTGGCAACCAGCCCTCTCCTTAGGCAGTTTCCAAAAGTCTCTTCATTAACATAACAAAAGATACCTCTGTCACTTGTCCCTTAGGCTATATCCCAAGGGTTTTAGAAGCTCTTTGACAGAAATAGGACAAAGACCAAATATAAATATTTCTTATAAATGACAGTATCACACCATAAGACCCAGCACATCCACGTCCAGGTATATACAAAAAAGAATTGAAAGCAGTGACTCAAATAGGTCCTTGTATGCAATGTTCATTAGAGCATTATTTACAATAGCCCAAAGGTAGAAACAATCCAAGTGTCCATCTACAGTCTGATGGGTAAACAAAATACATACAAAGGAATCACACTGTACTCATACAATCCAACCACAAAAGAAATGCAGCTCTGATACATGCAGCCTGGGCCTTGGAAACATTATGCCAAGTGAAGTAAACCAGACACAAAAGGACAAATACTGTATGATTCTACTTACATGAAATATCCAGAACAGACAAAATCATTGAGACGCAAAGTAGATTAGAGGTTCCCAGAGGCTAGGGGAAAGGTGGATTGGACAGTTATTACTTAATACTTACATAATTTCTGTCTAGGGTGACAAAAAAGTTCTTGAACTACATAGTAGTGATTGTTGAACAGCATTGTGAGTGCAATTCATTGCACCAAATTGCACACATAAAATGGTTAAAATGACAAATCTTTGTAATATATATTTTACCACAATTAAAACCCTTAAATAATGTAATATATCAAAAAATCATTGAATTATACATTTTCAATGGATATGAATTATATATCAACAGAGTGGCTTAAAAAAGAAAAAATATAAAATAATTTGTTGTAATTTAACCAGGATTTAGTTGTATTGTAGCAGGGAGGCTTTTTAGGATACTTAGTCTGCCATACTGCAGAGGCAGAAGTCAACTTTCATCTTTTCAGAGAGGGCTTCCTTATCTCCTGATCTCAACTAGAACCACCACCACCACCACAGAAGCTCCAAAACAACAGAGCCCCCATCTATCTTGTCCACTGAATCCAAGTGTAAAAAAAGTCAAACAGTTAAAAAATAGTATCATCCAGAATAGCAAGAGTCTAAGGATCTTTATAATTACATTTTAGTTTCATAATTAAGAATATTACAGTATGACAAGGTTATTCTAGCTCACTAATGATCATTGTCCTCTACACCGCATTTTAGACAAAGTCATAAAAGATGAAGATTGACCGGTTTACTGAGTTCTGGATCTGTTTGCTTTCTAGTTATTTGTATAAAACAATGAGATATCAAGCTGCTCCCCCACTGAAGACCATTTCTTAAGCACCTTAGCTGCCCTACAGGTTTTGTCCTATCTCTTTCTCCATCAAAGCATCCACTCCTTGAAGGCACCGACCATGTCTCTAATTTCCTTCGTCTTGCCTCAAGTTGCTTAGGTTAGCATGTGACCCATTCCGAGGGCCTTAGGAAACAGTGTTGACTGGTTGCTTATGATGGGAGAGATTGATATTCTGTTCCCACTATCTTGTGCCACCCTCTGGGAGTTCTATGCCCCTGTGCAATCTGCTCTACCGATTTCTATGGCAAGTCACAGTGAGGCTGACTCCCTCGGATCCTCCAGCACTAGACCTGACTGTGCTTTTCTTTTTCCTTGCCTGGTGAAGAGTGACTGGTCCTCAGAAGCCTTCTCACAGGTCTCTGGGATGTAAAGTAGCATGTGAACCTTCAGGAACAGGTTGGGTTTCTGTCAACGGATGCCTCACAGCCAACAGGGACTCTCCTTCCACCTTCATTCTGGAATTTCCTCCACAAAACTGAAATCCAGGTTCTCAGATCTCAGCTGGGCTATCAGCCCTCCAAATTATTCTTTCTGCCTTTACCACAGTTTATCTCTAAATGGCCAAAGCTCATAATGACCCTTTGTTGTTTGGCATTTGTCAAGTGATCTCACCTCCTACCTCCTTTGGGTCATTAGCTGCATTTCTTTTTAAATGAATGAAGCATGAAAGCCCATCCAGGTTAAGTGACTTGTGCAAGACTGCAATGCTAGTAGTCAGTTACAGAGCTGATACCAGAACTCAAGACTCCTTTCCCTCTTACACACTGGATACCTACATTACACGGCCAAGGCACTTACTTCATAGGTGGGGAGACCTGCATGAGGAAATCTAGTAGGGCACTCTGGGTAGTATGAAACTACGTGTGCCCTGGGCAAGAAGAGCAAGGAAGGGGAGACGGGAAGGAGCAAGCCTTTCTACCCTATTTTACCAGAAGCTGGTTGTGATTTAATAACCTGAGCTAGGCAGTGCCAGCTCCCCTGGAAGCCTGGCAACCCCTCAATGCTCAAGGGTGTTTTTTCCTTAGCTTTTCTTTGCCATTTTCCAAGAGTCTCTGTGTCAGCTCCCACTGGGGGCCTCATGGGGATGAGAACAGCTGCAGAAGCGCTGGAGTTGGGCTGCTGAGTCCATGCCCAGGACCGACACCTGCCCTTCCACGGGGCCCTGGGGACAAGTTGGCTCAGAGAACCTGGGACGAGACAGAACTCCATTCATCAGAGAGAACTGGGGTGGAAAAACCGTGCTTGATCCCTTGGCACCACTAAGCTCTAAGGTTGGCCCTGAGCCCCACACAACTCCAGATTCTGTTGAGCGGGGTCAATTAAAATAAGAGAGTGTATTTGTAGGGCCCATTGCAGTTATCAGTTGCACTAAATGAGTTATCTGGTGTCTACTATGCACAAAGTATAGTGGAAAAACGAATTTGGAATTCAGTAGAGGAAGGAAGGGTTTGTTTCGAAGAGGAAGTTAATGTCTTCCTAGATACTGAGTTAAATCCTGCTATTGACTCCCTGTGGAATCAGATAAGCTGCTTCTTCCCTGGGCCTCAGTTTCCCCTGCTGTAAGGTGAGGGTGCTGGTCTGGAGCCTTTGGAGGTCTGTGTCTTTTTTGTTCATGAGCCCTTTTGAGGATTTGATGAAAGCTATGGATCTTCTTCTCAGAGCAATGCATATGTGTAGATAGATAGCCAATTTTTCATATAATTTCAGGGCTTAAATATTTCTCTGAAGCCCATCTATAGATCCTAAGTTAAGAACCTTTGGACTAGTTGATTTGCAAGGTCTCTCCTAGCTCTGACACTCTATGAAACATTCCAAGTTGGACACAGTTAATGAGCAGAGACACCAGGGCCAGAATGCTGGCAGCTGTGGTGGAATCCCAGAGGCTTAACTGTACCCCCCTTCCCAGGCTTCCTGAGACTCTAGTCCAAGGGAAGCAAAAGGATGTAAGCTCATTCTCTGCAAACTGAGTCCAAGGGAAGCAAAGGGGTGCAAATGGATTTACAGCAAACCAGAGACTGGAGTGTGCATCAGACGCTTGCCTCCCAGGAGGCTGGAATTTAGCAAGGATATGACCTTTGTGGGAGAGAGTAGGCACAAGAGTCCTGGCCTCTAAATGTGCCTCGATGGTTGGTTGGGGGAAAGGACAAAGAGCATTGACTACCCAATTGGTAAGGAACATACAGCTCAATTACAGATGTTCTGAGCTGGTGACTTAGGAGCTGATTCTCAACATAGCTGCACAGAATGATAATGAACATAAACTTACTGCACTTCTTATGTAATGCCCCTCCATTGTGAGACTATATTTTAGTACCAAAAAAAGATCAGGGGAGAAGAAAAGAAAAAGATTTGGTGGGTGCATCAGTCAGGGTCCCAGTAAGAAACTCATGACATGCTCAGAGTGGATAAACTAAGTAGTTTAAGAAAGGGGATTGGTTACAAAAGTATGGTCAGGGTACAAAGAAGCCACAGGGGATACTGAAGTACCCCAGGACTAGTAATATTGGGGTCCATAATCACCCTTATTCCTGGGAGAGTGGAGGCAGCAGTTACCAGAACCAAGAGGAAGGAGAGAGCAAGAAAATTATATGAAAAGAGCTTCCTGATTGGAAGCTTTTGTGACCCTCAATCAAAGGGCACCCAGCAGCTTCTCAGGCATTGGGCCAGGGGTAAACAGCCTAACCTTACTTTTCTCCTCTCTGCCAAGGCTCCCTATTGGTTAAACACAACCAGAATTCAGAAGACAAGGGAGCCTGTTGACATAAGTCAACCTCCCAGGGTATGGAGCAGGGTGGCATAGGGTAGAAAGTAGAGAGTAAATCTGAAGAGAAAGGCCTGGAGTGTAGGACTGTTACTGCAGGCAAGAGAAACAAACTGTTATTATGGCCTTGAATGTGACATCCATCCAGTAGGCCCTGTGACATCTGGGCAAGAATAATTGAAGAGGTGTGAACTGCAATTAAGCAATAATAATACCATTTTGCATTTGTAAAAGCCTTCACAAGTTTCATGCTGCTTTCACCTCATTGTCTCATCTGAGCCCTAGAGTTACCATGTAGGCAAATGGGTAGTTCTAGTTTACATGTGAGGAACCTGAAGTTCAGCCAAGGTAAGGTAATTTGCAAGCTTAAATGTGTATAAAGAGGAAGACAGAGACTGGAACATGGGTTTGGACTCCTAGTCTAGGGCCATTTGCACTACATCCTGTGGTCTCTTCAGAGTCCACAAAGCTGCTTTGGCAGGCCTTTATAGGACTCCTACTACTGACAGATGTGAACATACATCACAAGGGCAACAATGAGAAATTAAACTGCATGGACTTCTTCCTCACATTTTGAAGAAAGGGTATGATGGGTGGAACGAAAACAGACTGAGTTGGAAGATAAATAAGTGGGTAAAATATTCTTTGCAACTATTTTCCAGAGCAGAGATTTTTCAACCCAGTTCTTCCCCTATCCTCTCTCCTTCCTGAATTCTGGCCTCTGGATATCTCACCTCATCAGCTACAGACTTCTACTGTGAAGGATGTAGTAGCATGAAAGTAGGAAAGAGATGGAAATGAAGAAAGTAAAAGCCCAAGGCAAATAATAAGAAAACAGAAACTTAACAGGTCTTTTAGAACTCAATTGCAAAAAATAAAAATGTATTTTCACATTTGTCCCAATTTACATGTAAACCAAGAACGAAAACCAGTAGCAGGTCTACCCTTGAGTTTGCAACTACGTAGGATTGGAAGAAAATTCTGAGGGTTCCGTATTCTTGGGAACTGCATAGTGCTGAATGGAAGAGATGAGTTAGGCACTGGATGTGAAAGGACATTTGGGAAGGATGGGATTGCAAATGCCTATGCCTGCAATGTTAAATCCCTTGCTCTAAAGATAATTAGAAAGCCAGTAAATCCTAGAAGGTTCAAGGCCAATGAGCTTTCATGATCTATAGATTCTAGAGCCGTTCTCAGCCCAGGGCCATTTTGCCTCCCTCTAACTTACCAAAAGACACTGGGTAATATCCAGAGACATTTTGGGATGTCACACCCTGGGGGCAGGGGTGCTGCTGACATCTAGTGGGTAGAGGCCAGAGATGCTGCTAAATGTCCTACCATGCACAGAACAGAGCCACACAACAAAGAACAAAAGAATGATCTGGACCAAAACATCAGTAGTGCCAGGCTTGAGAAACCCTGTTCTAGAGCATTTCTCAACTGTCAAGATGTTACCTTTGCTATGACCACAATACTCTCTACTCCCCAGCTGTAAAGATGGCCTCCTTGTTTCCACCTGTGGATGTTAGGCTGACAACTCTCTAGAGCCAGCTCAATTGCAGCAAGCTATTGGGCTAAAGCAGAATTCGTCTCATTTCCCGGGTGGTTTGTTGTTGTTACTATTGTCCACTGCTATTGAGTTTTTGACCCTTGGCCTTGCTTTAACCCCAGTAAGAAGCTTATTTCCTAGTTCCTCACTGCTTGTCTGGTTAATGATTCACAGCCTGCCTAGACCTCTGGTTTTTGCAAAGCCCTTGGCTCCTCTAGTCCTGGCACCTTTCCTAGGCTCTGAGGTCCAACTTCATCCATGGTTTCAGTACAACACTGCTTTACTCATTCCATTCCATTTCCAAAACCCAAATGGGTTTTGAGCTGGTAATTACCCTAGACCTATTGCCTCTTGAATCTGGGTGAGAAAGTTGCCAGCTCCAGGAAGGAAAAGACCCAATGAAGTATCAATTAGTAAAAAAAGTACTCCTTCTGTGACTGTCAAAGAAATCTGTAAGAGAAAGACAGGGAAGATGCTTTCTGGTGCAGCACATTTCAGAAGACTTCTGTGTCAGCTGGCTTAAGGAGAGTCAAAAAGATGTCCTACACAATGTTGTTTTAAATCTCATCAAAGCACGTACTTCATGTTTGAAGGAAAAAAAAAAGCTGAGGATAAATTTAGACCCTATGGTTGAGATAATGTCTGATTTGACCATTTCTCAAGTGTCAGCCTCATATGCCTAGGAAGGAGTACAAACAAACAACAAATTTGAAACAGCACAAAAGTATGAGGATTATAACCATGAAGGCAAGTAGGACTAACTGCTGTCTTCCTAACAAACCTGTGCTTCTGAATTTTGAGACTCAGGGTGATATTTGTGTAAAGAGACTGGCTCCTAGTCGTGGTTCAGTCACACATTGCTACATGATCATGGGCAAGTCACTCAAACACCTTATTCCTCATCTAAAAAATGGAACTGCTATAACTTTGACTGCCTCATCATAGTTTTTTTTTTAATTTTTTTTCCTGATGTGGGACTCAATCCTGGGACTCCAGGATCACACCCTGGGCCGAAGACGGCGCTAAACCTCTGAGCCACCAGGACTGCCCACATCCTGACTTCTTTTTTCTTTTAGGTTTCATTTATTTATTCATTAGAGACACACACACACACACAGAGAGAGAGAGAGAGAGAGAGAGAGAGAGAGAGGCAGAGACACAGGCAGAGGGAGAAGCAGGCTCCATTCAGGGAACCTGACATGGGACTCGATCCCGGGTCTCCAGGATCACACCCTGGGACAAAGGGGGCGCTAAACCGCTGAGCCATCGGGGCTGCCCTCATCATAGTTTTTTTTTTTTTTTTTCAATTTAGAACAAAGAGATAGTGTCTATGAAAGTGCCTTGAAAAGCATTGATGCTGTAGGGATGCAAATCATTATAATTATTTGACAAAAGATGTGTGACCTAAGAGGAAATGAAGGTGGACACGGTGGCACCAAGCAAAGCTGGTAGAGTAAATCAGGGTTTGACAAAGAGGAGAGACAGAGATGAAGAGGTAGAGACACACAGGGGTGGGGAAGAGAGAGACAGAGAATCTTATGTGAATAATCTTCATCCTGTTTCACAGCACCCAAGGACTGGAAGGAAAATCAATCTACTGTCTTTCCGTGCCCCTATAGTAGAGCACTTTATTTCTACATCCTGGGCATATCTGTACCTATCTCCTTTTATAAAATCTCCACAAGATAGGACTCCCTAACATTATTTTGGTAATGCATTCCAGAATTGATCTTTGAGTCAAAAAGTTCCGAATTCATTCACTTGTTGAATAGCATTCCCTGAGTATTTATGACAATTTAGTCACCATGGTAACCATTAGGCAACTAAGAATAAGAATAAGAATAAGAATAAGAATAAGAATAAGAATAAGAATAAGTGCAATGCCTGGGTGGCTTAGCAGTTGAGCGGCTGCCTTTGGCTCAGGGCGATCCTAGATTCCTGGGATTGAGTCCCACATTGGGCTTCCTGCAGGGAGCCTGCTTCTCCCTTTGACTGTGTCTCTGTCTCTCTCTCACTGTGTCTCTCATGAATAAATAAATAAAATCTTAAAAAAAGAATAAGAATAAGCTCCTGTCCTTGAGAAGCTGTCATTCTGGTGGAAACTCCTTGGTTGAGTCCCTTCTGTCACAATTTAATTCTTTTCTTGCCTCTGACCTACATGTGAGGGTCTGAAAAGTTCACTTTTTGGCCCTTGTTTATACAATCATCTAAACCACCTCCCGGTTCCAAGTTTTGACTCATAGCAATTGTTTTTTGAGCCTGTTAAGATTGAACACTTACACAAATAAATTAGTTTCCCTTAAGAATGGGGGAAGTAATCCAAGTCCAATATATTGGCAAACCCATCCAACTGGTTGCTGGGAAAGGATGAATTGATTGCTCATTTCTGAAAATTATTTTATGCTAGCATGTTCAGAGCTCAATCTGCATCCTGCCCAGGGTTGTAGGTCATGCCTAGAGAGGACTGTAACTAAACCCTAAGGAATTAAGCTCTAATAGTGGACATTTCATATCCCTTATGACTTGGTAGAGGAGATCTGAGAGCCTTCGGTGGCCCCTTTCAAATCACTCTCTTCACGTAAACCATCTTTAAAGTTCTATTTCCACATGCTTTTCATTCATCTTTCCATTATGCCAATCACCATTTTTAATGGGTCAAAGTGGCTCAAACGCAGCTAAAAGTCAAATACACAAAGAAGTAAGGCTGATTCCTGTGAGAAAGAAGGCCAGGAGACAAAATGCTTCCCTGGAGACATCTAGGAGGAAGAGCTAGTGAAAGTCCTGCATTCTCCCCCTCCTTACAAACAGGCCTTTCTTTTTTTCCCTCCTCAAATCCATTCCACCTCCCACACAGAGAGGCAGGACTAGTGGTGAGTTTAAGCAGTAATGCAAATTGAGGGATGTGTACAGGAAGACAGAAATAGATCGTATAAAATGGCAGCCAGTCTGATCGCCTGGAAGGAGCTCAACTCAAACCTTTCCACTGAGAGCAAAGCAGCCCCTGTTTACACTTGTCCCTTGCATGGGCTAAGATCAGGAGTCAGGATCTAGATGCCTTATAGCAACAGGACAACCCTTTGGAGGGACAATTCTCACTGTCCCTCTCACCTAAGTGGTAAGATCTACATGGAGGAGACAAGTACCTTAGCTGGGCTGAACCCACTTGATGACATTTTCCAGTCCCAGTGAAGACCAGGCTTGTTACAGCCCCTACGAAGCAACCTCTGGTGTGGGGTGTGAGGGACAAGCTATGGTCACTTGAATCTCATTTTCTCCACATTTACAGTAGATCGGGGGTCACTGAACACATGGTTGGAACAGAGCATTTGGATGAATTTCATTTTCCGGTCACTGAAGGTTAGCCTTTTAAAAAATTCACTTATATTTCGGTTCCAAATTTTGTTCAAGCCAAGTTTGAGAAAAAAACAACCAAACTTCGGACCCTGGCTATCTGTTATTCCCTTATCAAGGTAGAAAAATCGGTTTAAGTATTGCAACATCTTTAGGATCGTGTCTTTGCACCTTCCCAGGCTAGCACAGGACTGGGCATATAGTAGATTCACAGAACGTTTCTTTTGTCATTCCAATGAATTGCCATTTTACTGTGTGTGTGTGTGTGTGTCTGTGTGTACATAGTTGATCATCTCTTTTTCACATATATACAGCCTGAAGTACATCTGCGATTAACCTAGTATCTTCAATTTCTTGAAACTGTTTCCTGTTTTGCCTATTATCTCTGTCATTAATAGTTACTGACCTAGGCCCTCATCCGGAACTCAAGGGCAGATGTGTATTCTTCGGGTCACGTTTGTGCTGAGATTATGCTTTAGCCATCCAAATTCAGCTCAGAGTAGACAAACTACAGCAAGAAGAGAACATGGAGCCAAGAGAAGAGGAAGGGAAGAGAGACAGGGAGAGCCATCTGAAATGCTTGCTGGGCCACAGTTCAGAGAAAACTGCCTCCCTAGACTTGGCTGTCTTTCTAGGCCAGGCCTCTGTCAATAACACATTTATTGGCCATCCTGACTTCAGCCTCTGATTTGCCCAATTTAAATATACTTTTTCCAAGAAACAGCTCTCCTAGTCATGGCCCCTGACCATGACAAACAATGCTGTTGAAAGGTCCGAGTGAATGGGGCCATTTTCTCCAAATGAGTCACCACCACCTGGAAAGTTCTTGGAAAATGGAAGAGGCGCCAGAAGGCTAAAGACAAGGAAATGTTGTCCTACTTTTCAAAAAGGGAAAGAAATATATCTCAGAAAACATAAAGCAATAATTAGCTTGATGCTGATACCCAGAAAAATATTGCAAAAGGGCTATTAGGATATTGTTTGTGAGAACTCAAGAGAAATTAGGATCACTAAACACAAATAAAGGTCAGCACAAGCCATGGCCAGCTACCTTTTCTTTTGATAAAATTTCTAGAAATCTGTGTGGGATATAAAAATAAACTTTACAAAACATATTTTGTGTACTGACTATGCCCTGGGCCAGTGTTGGCAAAATACTTCCTTTCTGAGACCATGGCAGAAATCATTAACCTCTCATGACATGCTAGTCTAAGTTCCTCCCTGATGTTCAGTCCTTCTTAGTAGGCAGTCACCGTAGTCCCTGGGCCATCCCAAGCTCATGATCTGTAGATGCAGATAATACATAAGGCCCTTAAGGAATTCATAAAATAGTGAAGAATGTTAGTCATTAAAATTCTAGTATATTATAAACATGGGACCTGTCAATTCTGCTTCAAAGAGGAAGAATGAGGGCTTAGTAACACTTCACAGAGGAGGTAACATTAGAAATGGGTCCCCCTCAAAAAAATGGGTCTCAATAGATGAGTAGGAATTCTCCAAGTTAAGGAGGAAAAATGCCATAGAATATAAGTTTGAAGTTTTTGGAGGTAGGCCTTAATTATACATTTATTGGCAAACTGAAGAACTGGGGGTTTAATGTCAGTGTAATAAATTGTAGCTTTACTTGAATAGCCCTGCCCAAAGAAACAGATTGATGTTAAATGACAGCAGAATCAAGATTTCAGAAAGTTTTTTGAGGCACCTGCCTGGCTCAATCAGTGAGTATGCAACTCTTGATCTGGAGTTGTGAGTTCAAACCCCATGTTGGGTGTAGAGGTTACTTGAAAACAAAACCTTAAAGAAAGAAAAGGTTTAAGACGTTTTTTAAAGAGCAGGACTTACGGGCCAAAAGCAAAGATTTCTAATGTTCCTTTGAGTTCCAGGAGAGATTATATTTAATGAACTTAATAAATGTAAAGTTCCACATTTCTATTTCCAAATATCAACTGTATTTGATGGAGCAAGATGAATATTAATAGCAGCCTCAGGATTTTAGCTCATCCCAAGGTTAATATGAGTCACGAAGGTATGAGAGTTAATAGTGAGGAACAGAGTGAAACAGTGAAAAGATCTCTGGAATGGGAGTTAAGAGACCCAAGTTGAGTTCCACCTATTTTGCTGAGTCACTATGTGACCTCAGTAAGTCACTTTGCCTCTTTGGGCCACACTGTCCTCTGAAGAAGTTGGACTCAATTCATGGTTTTCAAACTATGTTCTTGAGATCCTTGGGATGCTTCTTGGGCTTCCTTGAGGAACAAGTAGGAAGTTGACATGAAGGTTCTGTAAACTCCCACCCTCCTTTCATGTCAACAAGAGAAACTCCACTCTTAACTGCTTTAAGAATTAAGATGGTGGCTAAGATTTCATTTATAAAAATTCCATTGCAAAAAAATAGTATGTTAAAACCATGTGGCTCTAACATTGCAATCTTTCAGGACATTGACAGGAGTATTGTGTGCAAATTAGTAAAATTAGTTTCTCTATATGTACTCTGCAATGATTAGACAGTATCTGAACTCTCTTCCACGCTGGGCACTGTCTTTTAAGAGGGAAATCACCAATACACAGTGCATTTGGAGAAAGATGACTCAGGATGGGAAAGGTATATATATATATATATGACAATAGAGATGCTTAAAGTGCTTATCCTGGAAAACAGAGATGTGGGAGATACGATAAACATATTTAAACATTTGAAGGATTATCCTGCAGAAAAATGATTTGCCTTATTCTGTTTAGCTCTAGAACACTAAACTGGAACTGCTGGAGAAAAAAATTCAGAACAGATCTTGACTCACCATAGGAAGGAACTTTTAAAAGAGCCTGCAATAAGAACAAAAAATGAGGTATAAATTTTGCAAAATCAAAGAAAAAAATTATGACTACTTTCAATTGGCAATAATTGTGCCTTGGATAAACCTCATTGACTACAATACTGCCACT
Organism: Canis lupus dingo; assembly: GCF_003254725.2. Classification (NCBI taxonomy): domain Eukaryota; kingdom Metazoa; phylum Chordata; class Mammalia; order Carnivora; family Canidae; genus Canis; species Canis lupus. The sequence continues at coordinate 84,796,662 of NC_064281.1, forward strand.
GTACAGAGCTAAATAATCACTATTTTCATACTGGATGATTATCTACTCAGAAAATTGCAGAATATGAACAAAAAATCCATGTGCTCCAAAAAAGTTCAGCAAGATGGCCACATACAAGATCAAGATACAGAATAATAGTTTTATACTCCAGCAATGGTCAATTATTTAAAAATTTATAGGAGAAACATTCTATTCACAACAGCAAGAAAAATGATTATATCTAGAAACAAATCTACAAGAAATGTATTGGACCTGGTTGGTGAAAAACTATACAAGTCTTTACTGAATAAAATAAGATAGTTTCATTTTCAAGATATTTTAAAGATGTCAATTCTCATTAAACTTAGATATACAATTCAAGGCAGTCCAAATAAAACTCTCAGTAGCACTTTTATGAAAATTGACAATCTGTTTCTAAAGTTCAAATGGGAGACAAAATGTATATCTTGGGGGGGAAAAATCCCAAGTGAGGATTTACAACATCAGACATCAAAAAAAACTATAGTATTTAAAACAGGGTACTATTATGCCAGGAACAGGTAGAAGTAAGTCCATGGAACAGAGATCATAGATGAATAGTGTCAAAATGACATTTTTAATCATGGAGAAAATTAATTATTTTATAAATTGTGATGAGACTTTGCCTATCTCTTTGGAAAAAAGGTAGACCCTTCCTTGTAGCGCAAAGCAAACGCAAAATATAGAGATGAACCTAAGAGGATAAAACAATAAGAATGAAGAAATAGATGTTTTGATCATCTTCAGGTAAGGAAGGCCTTCTTCAACAATCTCTAAAACACAGAGCCACAAAGTAAAAGAGTTATAAATTTGATTATGCCAAAATTAAGGGCTTTTAATTTAACATTTTACAAAAAATAAATCAAATAAATAAATACAAGCTGTAAGACAGAGAATACTGGCCACATATTCAATGAAAGATTACCTTCTAAAATATATCAGATCAATGTTTTAAAAAAAAAAAAAGAACAAACAATCCAGTAGGAAAACGGGCAAAGTAAATAAACAAGCAATTAATTAATTAATTAATTAGTTAATTTAAAATGGCCAAAAGTCTCACTCACTCAATTTTTATAGCCTCAGGGCAATCAAATTGACTCAGCAATTATATATTATTTTTACCCATCAGACTGGTAAAATTTTAAAAGAGTGATAAAAGTGCTGCTGAAGGTATAAGAAAACTGCACTCTTAAACACTGTGGATGGGAGTAAACATTTATAAAGCCTTTTGAGGGAGAAAATTTGGCAGAATGTATCAAAACAGAAACTATATATAATCAATGACCCAGTAATTATCCTTCTAGGATCCAATAGATGATTTATGTACAAAGATGCTTATTGCAGCATAACTGCAAAATTTATGTAACTGCAAAAATTGGAGGCAACCTAAATATCCACCAATAGGGGACTATTTAATGAACTACAGTGTATCCATACTAGAGAATACCATGCAGCTGTTAAAAAGAATGTAGTGGGAATGTAACTACCCACAGAGAAAGAGCTTCAAATAGTGCAAAAGAAGGCTATGGAAAAATGGAGATTGTGTGATCTTATTTAAGAATAATAGACATATTTATCTCTATATCCATCTCTATGTGTAAATCAGGTTTCTCAGCTTTGTGAGTTGACATTTGGGATCAGATTTTTTTTAGATTTTATTTATTCATTTTAGAAAGAGTGTTTGCATGAGTGGAGGGGGCAGAGGGTGAGAGAGGATTTGAAGCAGACTCCACACTGAGTGCAAAGACCAATGTGGGGCTCAATCTTAAAACCTTGAGATCATGACCTGAGCTAAAATGAAGAGTTCAACAACTGACTGACCACCCAGGGGCCCCAGAGGATTGGGTATTTTTTGTTTGGGATTTCTCTTTTTTCTTTCTTTCTTTCTTCTTTCTTTCTTTCTTTCTTTCTTTCTTTCTTTCTATTTTTTCTTTCTTTCTTTTTTTTTTTGTTGTTGTTGTGAACAGCTGTCCTGCGAACTGTGGGAAGTTTAGCAACATTCCTGGCTTCTACCCAGTAGGTGCCAATAACATCCTATTCCCAGCTATGACAACCAAAAATGCTTCTAGACACTGCCAAATGTTCCCCTGAAAGACAAAATTGCTCAGGTTGAGAACCACTGATTTAAATTTATTTAGAAAAGGTTAGAATAAAAGAAAAGGTTAGAAGTATATACATTGAACACTTAACAATGGTCACCTCTGGAGGAGGAAAGAGTGACTGGAGAAGAGGGAAAAATGACTTTGATATACTCTCTTTGTACTATTGGATTGTTTGACTCACATAAAATTGATAATGGACAAATAATGTGTATGCATTTTCAAAAGACACTAAACAGCAATGAGTTTCCTGTCTCTGAGATGTTCAGAGTTGAAAAGATCACTTTCTAAAAGGAATTTGTGAGTATCTTTAAAAGAGCTAGACTTGGGCAGCCCGGGTGGCTCAGCGGTTTAGCGCTGCCTTCAGCCCAGAGCGCGATGCTGGAGACCCAGGATCGAGTCCCATGTCAGGCTCCCTGCATGGAGCCTGCTTCTCCCCCTGCCTGTGTCTCTGCCTCTCTCTCTGTCTCTGTGTCTTTCGCGAATAAATAAATAAAATCTTTAAAAAAATAAAATAAAAGAGCTAGACTTCAAAGATGCCTGGGTGGCTCAGTCGCTTAAGTGTCCAACTCTTGATTTCGGCTCAGGCCGTGATTTCAGGGTTGTGAGATCCAGCTCTTCGCTGGGCTCCACACTCAGTGGGGAATCCGCTTGATATTCTCTCCCCCTCTCCCTTTGCCTCTCCTCCTGCTCACACTATCTCTCTTTCTTTCTCTCTCTCTCACTCTAAAAATAAATAGATAAATCTAAAAAATTAGCTAGACTTCAAAATCTTTAGTTTCATTTCAACACATTTTGAAGTTTGGGTTTATTCATTTCACCTAAGCTCCTAATTTGTTATCATAAATCCAATTCTTGGGCCTACTGGGATCTATCTCCTTATAAAATGTGAAAAATTAATGAATCCCAAATACCCAACTAAGCAAATAATGAAGTTATTTTCTATCAAAGGCTCATCTGTCCCTTCTGTTTCTTCTATAACTGGTTCTAAATCATCTGTACATTTCATTTACAGCAAAACTTACACCTACAATATGCAATGCTAATCCATAGTTTACTCTTATCATAGCTGACTTCTTGTCTCTGAATGAATGACAGCAAACATAAGCATGGAAATGAAATTAGTGATACTCAAGCCAACTGCTCTATGTCTTGAGTTTATGAGATTAGCAATGGTCTCCCTGGAAATCTCTGGGTTTTATGAATAAGAGCTATTCCAGTTAGTAGCAACTGAGGAACTGATGCAGAAAAAGTACAAATGTGTCTAGTTTGCCTCTCATTTCTGCATCAAGATCCTGGGTCATAGAGGAGAGCCTGGGGATTCAGTTAAACTCTTATTTTTGTTGTTGAGGAACAGGGGTATTAAGACCTTGCAAGGATTCTGGGCAATAGATAAGAGGTCAAGAGAAGGATTCTTGGAAAAGAGCAGGATTTAAAAAGAGGTTAAATGGGATGGTTGAGAAGAATTGGAGAAAGAATCACCAGTTCCATTCAGAATTCTCTTGAATCAAAGTTTAAGTCAAAGTTGGCTCTCAATGCTACCTTTGCTCCATTTCCAGCATCTTTGCAACACCCTTCATCCTCTCCTTCCATGTCAGTTCTTTTTGAGAGGTAAGGGAGTGATATATTGGCAGATTGCTGCAGCAGTGAGGATTCAAGAGATGCACCATTATGTCCTTGTTTCAAATTCTTTGAAAATACAGTCCCTGAGGTACTTGGTTGCCTACCACCATCCCAGCTCCACAATTGGCTGGCACAGTTTTACCAGGCTCCAGAGAGCAAGATGGGCCTGTGCCTGCTAATGAGCATCTGTCCTGGAGAAGACAGTGGCTTTGAGAGCCCAGGAATAGTTAACTATCAAAGGCAAGTTTCATTCTCAATCATTCCCAACCTTCCTCAATGAGAAAACTGTTGGCAGATTCAGAACTGTTGCATCAGGGGACAGCTTTTACAAAGGTAAATTGCAGACTCCCAGGGTGAGATATCTCCCTGGTGTGAGAGTAGAGAGGTGGTGAGATGCCCTACCCCTCACAAATGCCTCTCTGCACCCACCTGCCTGAACATCTGGCTTGCTTTCATTCTAAGAACATCAGAGCCACAACTGTTGGTGCTTTTAGTTAGTAAATCCTATTTCACACTTATGTAGCAGACACCGTGTTAGGTGCTGGGGATACGTAATCAACAAAAATAGACCTGGTTCCTGCTCCCATGTTACTTACAGATTGGTAGGGGAGACTGATGTTGACAAAATAATCACCCAAACATATGTAAAATCACAACTGTGGTAAGGCTACCAAGGTGAGATATGTGTACATATGCAAAGGAATATGATTTAAACTGCTTGTCTATCTTATCTACCTCCCTAGCTATCCCCCCATTCACTTCGAAAAGAAGACCATCACCACAGCAGTTGGTGGTCAGGAAAAGTTTAACCTACCTAACCTCGGACAAAGGTACAGAAGTCCCTGCCCTTCCCCTAACATCTTTCTGGAACTGGTGAGAATAGTTCACTCCACCACAGACATAAGCCAACCGGGAAAGTAATGAGGTAGATGTCCTCCATTTGCAGGGCAGAAGGATGGCAATCAAGCAACATGTTGGTAGCAGGGATTTGAAGCGCTTAATATCAACAGTCCCCCAGCAGAGAGTGGGGCCCCAAGGGGACAGAGTGGGAGGGTATGTAGGATGGGGCAACCAAAATAGACAAAGGGGACCAGAAAGGCCAGATTTGGTAAGGCCCAACTTGACTGTATCCAACCTGGCTAAAGGCCAGCTCTGGTTGGGTCTTTGGGGCACCTTCATCTGATCCTGAAATTCACCAGGATGAAATCAATCATGTTCTTTATCACAACAGGGTATGGCTTATAGGTACCCCGGTTTCAAATAATGCCCAAGAGTCTTGAAGAAGCCTTCTATCTAGCCTTCTTCCTTAGCCACTACATAGTGCATATTATATTTTTCCTTGCCACATCTCTTTCAGTTTATGCCTGCGGGGTGGGAAACCATTTGATACAACTACTTATTTACAATGGTCACAATTACCCAACCCCATCTTTAGTTTCCTCATGTGGGCTAGACAACAGATGTTCTTAATGAAGATTAACTGAAATTTAATGGTCCTAATTGCCATTTGCACGGACAGCAGATACCATTCAGTTCACACGCTGCCTTTCATGGTCCTTTATGCCTCATCACATATCAGATTTGTATCTGACTGAAGTGAATCTGACTGGCAGTACCTGCTGGCTACTCAGTGTTAGGAAGCTGGCATAGCAGAGGCTCACAGTGCAGGGAAACAGGGAGCAGTGGTGAGAATGGGCCCAGTTAGTTTGTTTCCTAATATAGCTGCTTTCTTGGGTTTTCAGGAATGACAAGAAAGGGTTATTTTTGCCTGGGTGGGATTCAGGCTCTATCTTAGGTAGAAAGGAGAAGCAAGCAGCTCGGGAGGCTGACTTCTGTGTTTTTACAAACCAGAGCCTGCTCTTTTGTTCTTCAAAATGATTGGAAAGGTCTTATAGTACAAAAGTCAGCAAGGGATGTAGACACCACTGTTCACAGAAGAGAATATGTGATAGGTTCAGCAAATAAATGGAGAGTCACTCAATCTTATCAGTAACAAGGGAAATGCAGATCAAAACAAAAGCAAGATACTGTTTTGCAACTATCTGATTGGCAAGTGTGAAAAAACAAAATATCAGGTGTTGGTGAGGGTGTCAGAAAATTAAATATGTGAGCTCTCTGGGGGGCAATTTGTAGTAAAAATTTTAAGTGCGTGTTTTCCATAACTCAGAAATTTTCATTTCCATACCTACTTTTGGAAAACCCTGGCAAGTATGCTCAAGGAGGCATGTCCCATGAATACAGCATTCGTTGTGATAGCCTTGGATCAGAAGCAACCTCATGTCCACCAGCAGAGAAATAGAGAAACTGCAAAATACTACAAAGCTGTAAAAATAATAATATATGTTTTCTTTTTTTTAATATTTTATTTATTTATGACAGATACAGAGAGAGAGAGAGGCAGAGACACAGGCAGAGGGAGAAGCAGGCTCCATGCACCGGGAGCCCGATGTGGGATTCGATCCCGGGTCTCCAGGATCACGCCCTGGGGCAAAGGCAGGCGCCAAACCGCTGCGCCACCCAGGGATCCCAATAATATATGTTTTCTATAGCTGCACATAACCTATGTGTAAATGTGTTGATAAAGCTCTGTAAGGTCATATCCACAAACTGGTTACCTCTGAGAAAGAGGCTGAGGTGGAAGAAGCCTGGTTGGTCTGCAGTACTCTAATTCTTTCCCAGCAGAATGTGCTCATATATCATTTAGGTGAAAATTAATCTAAATTAAAGGCAATGTGGTTATATTAGAAAACTTGCAAACCAGAGAAAGAGAAAAAAAGATGCATAATCCTGCCACCCAGACACTTTCCATTATAACTGTGATGTGTATCCTTCCAGTCTTTTTTCATCTGTATGTTTTATAGAGTTGTGAGGTATAATTTGTATCTGTCTTTAATACAAAGTTATTTGACATTGGCCCTATTGACATTTTACATTGGATAATTCTTTGGTGGGGGGCATCCTGTGCATTATAGGATGTTTAGCAGCATCCCCGGTCACTACCCACTAGATGACAGCAGCATCTGCACAGTTACGCCAACTAAAAATATCTCTGGACGTTGTTAAATGTCCTCTGGCAAAAATGCCCCTGGTTGAAAACCATTGGTTGAATACATCGTAAGCATAATGTCACGATATGAATCTTCATAACCTATCCCACGCTTCCAAACATAATGCCAGGGTGTTGTCTCTACTTTACTTTTCAGAATTCCTCAACCCAGAACTATACTCTTGACTTCTCACCAGAAAAGCAATTGTACAATAAGAGCCAAGCCTCTTCCCCTGACATCTGTGAACTAATGTTCACATTGTGGGTCAGGGAAGAGAGAGAGTAATCAGGAAAGTTAATAAGGCTATAGAAAGTTATCAGTGCAGAGACACAGCTGTAGGTCAAAGCCACAAAGCTAAAGCCCAAAGCCAAGAGGAGGAAGCCAACTAGATCTCACCTGAGATCAGCTCTAAGATGAATCAAAAGCATGGTGGCTTGGCTAACAATGCTTCTCTCTTCCCTGACTGCTTAATGTAGACATTGTCTAGGGCACAGTTAATCCAGAGCACAGACACAGGCCACAGAAAGGATGGCATCTGCCTGATGCAGTCAAGAGACAGAGACCTCAGTGCTCCAATTCCAAAGTGACAAGGGGGCAGGTTAACACTGGATGTCAGACTCACTCTCTAAGGAAGCATTTACTGGGCACCACCTATGGAACACTGTGCTAGGTGCTGAGGATGCCAAGAAGATTCTGGAATGACCTTGTCTAAAATCTCTTTACTACAAAATTGCCAGAGAACATTTCTCGGGAATCAAAATGCAAATGCAGTGAGAACGCCCCTCATTTTGAGCACTTTATTAGACCATATATTACAATCTGCGCCTGTGCGCTAAGCGTTTCACTTTGCCTCTCACAGGCTATGGAGAACGAAAAGTGCATTGTGAACATCTGTGGCTCTGAGACCCCCAATTCAAGGAGAGAACTGAGTTCATTTCCAGAGCAGGGGAGAGGGTGGTATCAGATTTCATCATGTGAACTTACAACATGGAAATCTGAATTTCCTGCTCCCTAATCTCCAAAAATGCTCATCTGGTCCCGGTTTTTGCAGCTCTAAGCTAAGTTGGAGATACCCTCTCATGTGTCACTGTCTGGCCCCTCACTCCCCAGTGCCCTGAGAGGGTGGAGATAGGTTGAGCACTTTATTTCCCAAGGGCAGAGGGTGGGGGGGGGGGGCTGGATCACTTCCCTGACTGCCCATCTGGCCTTTTCCTGACAAGATGTTCCGTGACAATTTGAGATCTGCAGACACAAGGAAAATTGAGCCAAGTGAGACGAACCCTGGTGTGAAATCTGGGGAGATGATAAAATCTCTTCTTAGCAGGAAAGGGAGCATTGCAGGATATCATTATGCCTTATAAATAACCCACTGTTCTCTAAAGAATGAGATAAGTTCAATCAGAGGAGTTTCCACAATGCTGTCTTGAAATTTGGGGTGTTTTTTTGCAACCAGGGTTCATCACTGGCCAAACGCTGAACTAGCTCCAATTGGCATCCAATAGAGAGAATTAGTCACTCCAAAATACATATGTAGTAACTCTACGGAATACCCAATCTCTTTGTCTTCCTGTAGAACTTCCTTTGTCCTGGGCTTCTCTGGCACTAATAGTGCCCAAAGGAGTGACAAATCACAAATGATGTGCTGAGCAGGAGGGAAATCAGTGGCCCTTTGAGGGCAGATTCACAATTCTGGGTCCCAGTTACAGCCCCATCTCAATTTATATTCACAAGTCCAGGACTTGCCAGTAATAGTTGCAGACAAGGGAAACCTAGAGCAAAACCAAAAAAAAAAAAAAAAAAAAAAAAAAAAAGGCCAATTTGTTTCATTAGCCCCCAACCTCCTAGCTGGCATCCCCATCCCCTAATGGTGGGCCATTTTTTTCCCAAGTTGGCCAAACCATCATGTCCCACTCCTTAGAGCCTTCATTCATAGCAGGAAATAAACACGGACAATAATAGCTGTTTTTCCTCCCAAAAGGCATTTCAAGCCACAAGTTGGAGGGCAGGAGAAGATATCTTTACTATGTTTGGAACTGTACCACTTGGATGTCCAGCTAGCATGAGCTCAGGCCTGGGAATGGGGGTTACAGATCCTAGGCCCTGCCACTTATATTTTTTAAACAGATTTATTGAAGTAGCCCTGCTATTTTATGCTCCAGCTATGCCATACCAAACTACTGAAATTACAGTGTTCATGGAAAGCCACATGTGGAGAGAAAAGGGTTCTCCCTCTGTGGCTTTGGAGACTTTGGCCACAAGGCTATATGAGATAATTGTGGTTTTCACATCACCTCTTCCAAAACCAATCTCCATTTCAATGAAAAAAACCCCAGTTTTTCTCAGGCCTCAGGTCTTACAGCTCTTTATAGAAAGCAACAATGGCCCCAGTGGCTTGATCTAATTTAAAGAGCTTCCAGAACCATGGGGACAGTGTCAAACCCTATGCTTTATTAATGATGCCACAGTCATTTTATCTTAGGGGACCTGGCTCTCTTTGTTCACTATGTACAAATATTTCCTGGCTATTTTTCCAAGCAATAAATCTAACATTGAACAACTTGATAACAGTTGGGATCATTGGCAGTTGGATTCCAAAGAGTAGAAATGGGTTTATGAAGAATTGAAAATTTAAGGAACATTCCCAATTCCTGCCCTGTATTTCTTCTTTCCTGTTGGTGGGGCCATCTTTTTCCCTCCTATGTGGTACTCCAGGGTTTCCCCGGTTAGCTCTTAAATTAGCCTGTATCTCCTAATTTAGTCCACATATTTATATTTATTTTTATGTTTAAGATTTTATTTGTTTTATTTTAAAGAGAATGTACAAGTAGGGGCAGGAGAGAATCTCAAGCAGACTCCCACTGAACACAGAGCCCGATGTGGAGCTCAATCCCATGACCCTGAGACCATGACAAGAGCCAAAACTAAGAGTTGAACGCTTAACTGACTGAGCCACCCAGGTGCCCCTATATATTTTTATAATAGCTCTATGGAGATATAACTCACACACTATATAATTCATTCATTTAAAGTGTACAATTCAATGGGTTTTAGTACATTCAGAGTTATGCAATCATCACCACAATCAATTTCAGGACACTTTCGTTATTCTAAAAAGAAACCTCATACCTATTAGCAGTCACTCCCATTTCCCTCCAATCTCCCCAGCCCTAGGCAACCAACCAGTTTATTCTCTTTATACACAGTAATCCATATATTTTAAAGATTTTTCTATTTTGGAGAGTGAGAGAGAGATGGAGCGAGAGTGCATGTAACCAGGGGGAGGGGCAGAGGGAGAGAATCTCAAGCAGACTCTGTGCTGAGTGTGGAGCCTGATGCAGGGCTCTATCTCTCAACCCTGAGACCATGACCTGAACTGAAACCAAGAGTTGGATGCCCAACTGACTGAGCCACCCAAAGCACCCCAGTAATCCATACATTTTAGCAGGAACCTTTAGAAAACCTGCATGATCCAACATGATATTCCTCAAGTGCCTTCAGGTTCTGTGGCAGGTCCATGAAAGGGAACATGTGTAGCAATGGTGGTACTGGCACACCTCTAATCACATAATCTATTAGCACGCATTTCCAAGAGTCAAAGGTAGTGTAGGAAGAGGTACACTGCCTGCATATTAACCCAGTACTACTGGATGATTCCCCTCGTTGGCCCAGTTCCTTCTCCTAGGGCCTAAATCTTTAGTCCTTACCACAAAGCTTCCTTTATGAGAAAGGAACAGGTAAAGTGTCACTCCCTGCCCCATACCTACCACCCTCACCCTGCTCTGTAGATTTCTTTTTTATTTAAGTTCAATTAAAATATAGTGTATTATTAGTTTCAGACTTAGAGTGCAGTGATTTCTCACTTTGAACAAAGAAGAGAGAAAACACAATATTAAGTGATCTTGCTGCCACCTCAGGCGGGAGTGGTCTGGGAGGTGCATACCGTTTTAGTGCTACCCATTCAAATGGAAAGCTGCTGAAGGGCATTTTTTTCTAGCCTTGAAGGGGTTGACTAGTGTTCTTCCCTAGCAGACACCTTGCTTTGCTGCTCTAGCATTATCTAAAGGGCTGTAGATAACGTATCAATTGGTTCAACAGACATGTTTTAGGCATCTGCTTTGAGCTAGGCCCTGTGTGGGTACTAGACATAGGAAAATATGCAAGACAAGTTCTCCAAAACCAGCCAAGGGATTTTACCTGGATTTTACAGAGAACTCTGCCTATTCTCCAGAAGGAATCCCAGAACAAAACACACCTATCTAGCAATGCTCAGCTCCTGAAATTTTCATCCAAGTTCATCTTTGTTTTAAGGCTTCAGCAGCCCTGATCATTGCAAGAAACACAATAATCTATTTTCAACCATTACTGCTTAGTAGTTTCTCAGAATAATCAAACCTTGAGTGAAGCCTCGAGAGGTTGGAACTCTAGATAAGCAGGATCTGGTGGAGGGATCAAGAGGGAAATTAGAAGTCCTTGTTACTCAGTGTATGGTCCATGGACCAGAAGCATGGGCATCACCTAAAGGCTTCTCAGAAATGCAGAATCTCAGACCTCACCTTAGACTTCCTGCATCAGAAGCGGCGCTTTTAATGAGATACCTACGTAACTCATATGCACTGCAGAGAAGTGATGGTCTATAGCAGGCTTTCTCAACTTTGGCACTAGGGACATTTGGGAATGGAGAATTCTTTCTTCATGGGCCTGGGGGAACTATCAAGTGCACTGTAGTATGTTTATTAGTATCCCGGCCTCTACCTACTGGATGCCAGTGCACTCCTCTCTACAAGTTGTGACAACCAAAATGTCTCCAGATACTGCCAAATGTCCCCTGACATGGGGGAATCACCCCGGGTTGATAACTACTGGTCTAGAGCAGCCTTTTTTTTTTTTTTTTTTTTTTTTTTTTTTTTTTTTTTTTTTTTTTTTTTTTTTTGTTTTTTTTTTTTTTTAGAGCAGCCTTTACTAGTTTTTAGTCATTTGAGTATTGCCTTCATGATTTTTGCCATCTCCACATATAGTTCTTTTAAAACAACCATTTTTTTCTTTTTGTCTACGGAAATTAGCCCCATCCTAGGCAATAATATTGATGAAATAATAGGATTGATGTGCCATTTTTTTCCTAATACATCAAAGCAAACATAATTATTAAACTTGAAACATTTGAGGCACCTGGGTGGCACAGTCAGAAACCAACTCTTGGTTTCCACTCATTTGGTGATCTTGGGGTCATGGGATTGAGTCCCATGTTGGGCTGCTTGGGATTATCTCTCCCTCAACCCCTCTCCCCTGCTCTCTCCCTCAAATAAATAAATCTTTAAAACACTCATCTAGGAAGGTCATTTAAAAAATCATGCACCACAGGAGGAATGTGTACCACATTTTAGAGAACCTGGCCCAGAGTATAGTTCTGGAGCAGGGCAGGCCCAAGCCACAGGGAGAATATCAGTTGCCAGGAATGTTAACAGAATATGTGATGCTTAGAGTTAGAATAGAGCCATTAAGGGTAGCTGAGTCGGTGAAGCATCTGCCTTCAGCTCAGGACATGATCCTGAGGGTCTTGGGATGGAGCCCTACATTGGGCTCCCTGCTCAATAAGAAGTCTATTTCTCCCTCTTCCTCTGGCCCTCTTCCCACTCATACTCTCCCTCTCTCCAATTAATTAATTAATTAATTAATTAATCATCTTTTTAAAAAAAGAATAGAGCCATTAAAAGCAATTTTATTTTTCTACCTAACTTTATTTCTGGCCAGGCTAGTTTAGTAGGTTTGGGTATTGGGACAATGTACCTACCTGCATTTTGGAGACTCTAGGAGTAGCCATTTTCATTCAAGCTAGCATATGGCTCTAATTTCATTTGTCTCACTCTGAACTACTGGTGACTGCACTGATTCCCAAAATGATTCCACTGTAGTCTGACACAAATTTCACATAACCCTTCTTTTTGGCCATATGTCAGTCTAATTAAGGAGTCCCTGCTTCTCCTGGCAGAGCTGCCTTCCACATGCAGGGGAGAAACAATCCCTTGTATCAGTTATATCAGTGATAAAAAGATGATGAATCAGCTGAATCAGTAGCCTGCGCCTCCTGGCACATTGATTGCAGAAGGAATCATTTTGATGTGACTTTAATGCATGGGTCATTTACAGCATGAGTTCTTTTCCTGCATATGAGCCATTACAGATCTATGGCAGTCCAGTAGGGATGAAAGAGAGGGAGGGAGGGTAGAGGAGAGAGAGAAAAAGAATGAAATCCTAAGTAGGGTTGGCAGAAAATACATGGTAAGTGCTCTAGGAGAGCCCATAAACTGAAACTTGGATACTGGGGCTTCTCGTCTTGGAGAAAACTAAATAATATTTGTTTGAAATCATAATCCCAGGGATGCCTGGGTGGCTCAGCAGTTGAGCATCTGCCTTTGGCTCAGGGCATGATCCTGGTCCCAGGATCAAGTCCCACATTGGGCTCCCTGTGAGGAACCTGCTTCTCCCTCTGTCTGTGTCTCTGCCTCTTTCTCTGTAAATAAATAAAATCTTTATTTTAAAAAAAAGAAATCATAATTCCAGACCAGCTTCTAACAAACAAGAGGCAACAAAACAGAAGCTAAAATCCAGGCAAACTTGAGCTCTCTCTTCCATGATCCCATATGGTGTATTTAGCTCTAGCTGTCTGGTCAACCACTCAGCCAAAAGATGAGTGTATGCCTCTCCAGGAGCTGCAAAGTGGAGGCCATGGTGAGGCAGAACCTGGGGCAATAATCTGTTGGCTGGGAGTGAGTGGGACAGGACAGTGGCTTCCATTATAATTTAGCTGATACTGTTTATTGCATTTTTTCCCAGTGTCGCTTTCAGCTAGAGGAGATATTTGAGGCTAGGACCAGAGAGTAAGAGGTAGAGATGTATGTGTGAGAAGGAGGGATGGCCTACCATTGTCTGACATGTCATCATCAGGACACTTTCAGCTTGGGACCCAGGGACACTTACTGTGAACTGGCTTTGAGAACCCAGAATATGCTGTTTTAAAAATTCTTTAGAAAATCACCTAGAATGATTTTTTAAAAATCCATACCTCGACCCTATTCCAGACTAATTTGTTTCTGAAAGTTTTTTAAAGACCCTATTTATTTATTCATGAGAGACAGAGAGAGAGAGGGGCAGAGACAGAGGCAGAGGGAGAAGCAGGCTCCATGCAGGGAGCCCCACATGGGACTCAATCCCAGGACTCCAGGATCACGCCCTGGGCCAAAGGCAGGCACTAAACCACTGAGCCACCCAGGGATCCTCCTGTTTCTGAAATTCTGAGGGGATCCCAGGCTTCAGTATTTTTAAAAAGCTCCCCAACTGATTCTAATTTCCTTTCCCAACATATTATCCTGAACATTTTCAAACATAAAGTCTGTAGCATCCAAACTCTACAATTAGCATCTGCTTACCTATCTATCCATCAACCCATGTTATTTTTTGATACATTTCAAAACAGGTTGTAGACATCCATCCATTTTACCCTTAAACACTTTTGCAGGCATATAATTAATTAGAGTTCAATATCTCTCTAAAGTTTCTTTTTTCAGGTAACATATGGTGAAATGCATAAATTGTTAGTGTACCATTTGATGAGTTTTGACAAGTGCATACACCTGTATAATACAAACCCTTATCAAGATATTTAAAAATCTCCTCATGCATCTTCCCGGTAAACATCCGCCTCCACCCCCAAGAGGCAGTGTTCTGTGCTGATTTTTTCCAGATGATTCCAATTTGTAGGCAAGGTAATGAACCCCTTAAAGAGAGGTAGAACAATTCTAACTTGCCAGCCCTTTGTAATTGAGACAGTAGAGCTTGTTGGTTAACAGCTCTGGAGTCAGCTACCTTGATGCCAAGTCCAGCTGAAACAATTACTATTTGTGTGATTGGGGGCAAATTAACATCTATAAACCTCAGGTTCTTCATCTATAAAAGAGGGATTTTAATAGTACCTGTCATACCAGGTTGATTGAGAGATTTAAAACAGACGACATAAATAACTTAGTCATCAAGTTAACATTTATTAAGTGCTTACAATTTGTTAGGCACTAAGCTAATCACATGGGTTAGCTCATCTAATCCTCCCTTCTGTAATGATCCCCATGACAGGGAAAGAGGCTTAAAAAGGGTAAGTACATTGCCTCAAATCACACAGCTAATAATTGGAAGCCAGAATATAATCCCAAAGTGGCTTGATTCTTTCTAGAGATCACACTTCCACACTGCTAACTACCATACTTTCTTTTATATGCCTTACACACATAGTAATAGCTCAAAAATGTCATATTTGGTGCACCTCAATCGGTTGCTTGATTCTTGACACTGGCTCAGGTCATGATCTCGGGGTTGTGAGATTAAGCCTCAAGCCAGGCTCACGAGCTGGGCATAGAGTCTGCTTAAGATTCTCTCTCCCTTTCCCTCTGCCTCTCCCTTCACCCTCTCTCTTTCTAAAAAGGAAAATAAAACTTGCTGTTCCTTTTAAAAATGCCATATATTTATTACATGCATATTGTATTATATATAGTATTATATATGTAACATATATAATAATATGTATTAGTATCCCTATTATTTGTATAACTTATTCAGTTATTCAGTGATAAAGTCCAAATGAAGGCAAGGGACCTCTGACACAAAGCTTCGAAATCATAGCAGTCCAACATTGCCAGTCTACACCTTGGCATGAGCATATATATCTATTGCGTTCCTAACAATGCCCTTTCTGCTCTGACATTAAGAAACACCACGCTGACCAACACACAAAGCTTCCAGTAACAACATCCCTTCGGAAGGAAGAACTATGGGAAGTGCATTTTTCCCATTAACACATTCAGCTCCCTGGTGCTCTCTTCTGCAGCTGTGCTGTGGTCATTCAGACAAAAGGCCTGCTGGAAAAATCAGTTACATCATCGGTGTCAGCTCCAACAGATTTGCCAGGAGCAGCATGATTAACATCTCCACCGAGCCAGAGAATGGGCAGGGCTCACTCAAGCTACATTATGTTACTCTTCCCCCCTAACGAAAATCCCATTAAATTGGACAATTATCCACGCCCCATTCGAGGTGGCTGTTCATGCACATCAGAGTTCATTTTCTTCTGAAGGAAGGCAGAATCCCACAGAGCTATCCTACCCTTCAGTCTCCCCTGTTGGGCCACTCATTTCTAACAGCCTTCCCTCAAAAAAGAGATGACACTAGTTGGTTGGCAAAGGAAAAAGAGTGGCAAGCTCTAAGCAGGGCAGCAGATGGGTGTCTAGTCGTAAACTCTGTGGCTGAGCCTTAAGAGGAAGTGTTGGTGACAGCTGAAAACAGAACAGTACTTCTTTTATCACCAGCAGGAAACCTATGAATGACTGATAAATCAATTTCAAAGATTTAGAAGCTCAGTTCAGTGGACAGGCAGCAACAAGAACAAGTTGGGGAGGGCTGCTGAGCCTTCAAGCTCAGTGACTCCTTTGGAATCTCAGAATGCCAGGCTTTTTAAAAATCACGTGAAAGCTATTAGAGATCCTTACACCAGGGAAGAAAAGGGAATGAGCTGGCAATTCAGCCAAACGAGGGTCTGGGGTTATGATGGAGTCAATAATCAAGGGATTCTTTCCAATAGAGGAAAGCTGATAATACAATGTGATTAAATGAATCCCTCTGTTAGGAAGGTCAATGTTCCATTATCACAGGGATCCCTGGGTGGCGCAGCGGTTTGGCGCCTGCCTTTGGCCCAGGGCGCGATCCTGGAAACCCGGGATCGAATCCTACATCAGGCTCCCGGTGCATGGAGCCTGCTTCTCTCTCTGCCTCTCTCTCTCTCTCTCTCTCTCTCTCTCTCTCTCTCTCTCTCTCTGTGACTATCATAAATAAATAAAAAAATTAAAAAAAAAAGTTCCATTATCACAACACCCATGGAGTTAATCTCCCCAGAGTAATCACTACTATTATTTGATGCTATCAGCTACTGGACTTGTGGGCAAAACAAAGCAGGGCTGGCCTTTCTATCATTATCCTTCTAGCCCCAGAGAGTCTGAGCACCCCATTTAGGTATAGAGCTGTAGCAACAGAGGGAACAAGTTTAAGCCACAAGAAATCCCTTCCCTGGTTCCAGATTCCACAGAAGCGACAAGACATTTGAGTGGATATTAACCAGCAATGATTTGCCAAGTCCTTCAGAGATTTTGCTTGTGTGGATACTTTGACTCTCAACCTAAGAAGTCAAGTATCTTCAGGACTGCTCTGGCCTCACTAAGGATTATTGGTACACACGTACGAGAAATGGTTTTTCCTGAGTCAAGAAATGGACAGAATTGGTTGTATTTATTCTTGTTTCTAGGAATAATCACAGTTTCTGGGACACATCTGTCAGATATACTATCACCTAATATTACATAGCATCAACTCCTGGCCAAAAAGAGTCTGATCCACCAGGCATGGCCCAAATGAATCCAAGTCCCCTCATAAGTAGAGCAAAATCTTTTTGGAAAATGAATAATAATTTTACTAGAGGCCATTATAAAGTGCCTACTGGGCACTTTATAACAGGTATATCTAACTATCACAAGAACTTTGTGAAGTAGGGAGTGTCTGGCATATAGCAACTACTCCATAAATAGTGCCTAACAACTATCACTATATCCATTGTACAGATGATAAAACTGAGGCTCAAAGACCCTTATTAATCTGCTTGAGTTCCAATCTATAAATAAATGTGACAGTTTAAAGTGATCTAGAATTGCCTTGTTCTTTCCCAGGCAAACCCAGGCTCCTTAGAGTGACAGCTATGGGCTCCCTGCATCTATTCTTTTCCTCGTTTGATCTTCTAAGTGACTATAGAGTCCATAAAATTACAGACCTTCCTTGACTTACAATGGGGTTATGTATTGATAAGGCTATTGTAAGTTGAAAATATCTCTTGTAAATAAAAAATGTTAATACATATAAACTACTGAACATAATAATTTAGCCTAGCCTACCTTAAATGCACTCAGAACTCTTAAATCAGCCTACAGTTGGGCAAAATCATCCAATACAAGGCTTATTTTATAATAAAGTGTTGAATATCTCATGTAATTTATTGAATTCTGTACTGAAACGGAAAAATATAACAGTTGTAAATATATTGGTAGTTTATCCTCATGCTTCACATAGCTGACTAGGAGCAGCATAAGAGAGTATTATACCACATATTGTTAGCCTGGGAAAAGATCAAAATTTAAAACAAGAAGTAGAGTTTATACTGAAGGCATATCACTTCTTCACAGTTGTAAAGCTGAAAAATCATAAGTCAAACCGTTGTAATTTGAGGTCATCTGTACACTGAAGTTTGAGAGTGGATGCTCTTGCAGATGAGCACTTAAAACTTTGTTCCAAAAGTTACTGAAGAAGAGCTTATGCCATAATGAGAACCCCAAAGGAGATAAAGAAAACCAAGGCTCAGTATGCAAGGCTGGAAAGTGTCAGAATCAAGCTAATCCCTTCTAATTATCTGGGTCCCGCTATCCACCCACTTGAGCATAGGCCAGAGTGGATTTAAAAAGCTTTTTGTGAGTAACCTAGAAGGTACTATTGGGTTTTCTTACCCTTATGGTTGCTTGATGGTTAAAATGATTTGAGTCCTACTGTAGGCCCTTGATAGAGAACTTCATATCTAACTGTTCTCCACACTCATTCATAATTACATTTGAGGAATGATCCATTGCTTTGAAGTAAACACACACTTTACATACAGTCCTCTGTGTCAAAGTAAGATAGTTACTCAAGCTAGGAGCACTTTTGTTTGCTACTCCACTAGGAAAGCATCAGAGGAAAGGCACTGGCCTATAAAACAACATAATTGCCCTGGTCACTCTAACTAAGTTGAATAATGTGATTACCAAATTCACCAGGTTGTCTCCAGTGGGAGATGCAACAGACGTCAGATTACAACAACAATCCAACTTCCTCTCCTTTTGGGGACTTTTCCCACAGACTTGTTAACAACGTTAAGCTAAACAACCGCATTCAGCACCATGGACAACACCACAGGCTGCCAGTTACTGTGAGAAACTGGCTACAGAGCACATTAGCTCCCTGAGTCTCTCCTCTTGATTCAGCTTGCCTCCTTTCATAATCAGATATTTATGAAGACAGTGGGGCGGGGTTCTATACTGTTCTATAGGAAGAATCAGGAATGGGGCAGGGGAGGGGATTTTGGAAACAGGGTTTTAAGGAAAAAATCACCTGGAGGGCTTGTTAAAACTGGTTGCAAGGCCCTGACCTCAGAGTTCCTGACTCAGAAGGTGTGTGTGGGCCTGGTAATCGGCATCTCTAACACATTCCCAGATGCTGCTGATGCTGCTGATGGAGGAGGGGACACATTTTGAAAACCATGCTCTAATACAACCTCTTTAGGGCATAGAAAAGGCAACTAGGACCTAAAATAGCAATGACTTGCCCAAGATCAAAAAGCTGGTTACTATTCCAACCATCGAGTGCTACACCCCAGGCCTCTTAATTTCCAATCATGTGTTTCTTTTCCAGAGCACCACACCCAGGTTTAGTCAGTAGACTAGCATCTGATGGATAACTATAAGGAAAGTTGACATCAATAGAAATTGATTCAGCCTCTCCTTTGTGTGACTCTATACAAAACTCCCTCCAACTTCAGCCTCTAGTGTACCAAGCCAGGGCTGAGGTTTAATCCTCCATAACAGCTCCAGAATTGGGTCCATCCCTATTTCTACTGGTCTGTTCATATCCATCCCACACGAAATTCACAGCAGATTGATTGCAAACTAGGTAGAGCTGCCAGATTTAGCAAATACAAATACCAGATACCCAGTTCAATTTCAATTTCTCATCATTTATCTGCAGCTCAAATTTAACTGGGCATCCTATACTTAATCCGGCGACACTAATCCTAAGAACCTGCTGGTCAATGGGAAGGAAGGGAGTTAACTTCTTAGCTCATGGTTCAGCTATGCCCTCTCTCGCCCAGATGCTAAAGAGGCTAAAGAACACCTGACCCCTTTACCACCCTCCTCCAAGTACAGCCTGCCAGGCTTGTTGTTGTGGCTCTATTGAGCCAGAGTAGGAAGACTGTGATTTGAAGAGCAGCAAAAAAAGCAGCAGCAGCTGAACTAGTATCCTCCAGCATTTCTCATTTCTATGAAGAGTTTGATTCTGGTTCCATGCCCTGTGATTAACCAAAACAAGAGGAAGACAAATAAAAATTCTGTACAGCTGTTTCACACTGACAGACCTGACCTACTCAGCTGAGGGTTCTTTGTGCTGGGAAATTGTTACCTAGCAACCAAGCCTTGCAGCTGCCAGACTCCAAACACTGAAAGCATGACTTATAGAAAAGAAGCCAGGAGAAGGGTGGGGTGGGGACTGAATCAATCTGAGCTTTGTCTTGGGGTCTAATACTATATTCCAGTAAGAGACGATAAGCAGGAATTGAAGCCCCCTTCCTGTTTTGATTCAATTGAAATCAGGCTGGCTGGGCTCAGCCTCCTGTCACCTCCACCTGCTCCAGCACTCACCCCTGGGTGTGAAAATGGTAGGGTTGAGGGAGGAGTGAGAATGAAGTCTCTTCCCAGAGATGTCAAATATTCTATGCGATGCACATGGCTTGTATTCTTTGATAATGGAGCTCATCTTTAATCTTCAATACACATCTTCAGTTACTGGGCTTTTCTTCTCTCCTCCTTCCTCTCCTCCCCTCTCCATCCTCCCCCTCCTCCTCCACCTCTTCTTCTTCCTCTTCTTCTGTTGCTGCTGCTGCTGCTGCTTCTTTTCTCTCTCTGCCTCTCTCTTCTATTTGTCTATATATGTCTCTCTCTCACTTAAAAAACACAGATGCAAGGGCTTACTATCTTTATTTTTTTAATGTCCCAGGTGTTAAACACTTCTCAATGCTGCAAAAGGTGAAAGATGAGCTCAGTGGATTTCAAACTGTAGCACTTTGATGAATCATCTAACAGAGTCCTGAGCCCCGCCAACTAGCAAATCTGATTTAGTAGGTTTTGGGTGAGGTCCAGGAAATCTGCATTTCCAACAACCTCTCCACAAGATGGGGTCTGTGTGCAACACTGCAAAATATTAGCTTATCGTATCTTTTGTCACAAAGCATTCTTAAAAAATGTTTGTGTAATCAAGTAATATTCTTCATACCACACCACCAATTTCTCCTAACATATAATCATCTTCCAACTTTATATGTCCAACTAGGAATGGCCCAGTTTCTGTCTCTGGGCAGGGAGAGCCTCTTCAGGGGGTTATTACTAGCTAGCTTGCTGTACCACAATATCCACAGTTGTCTGTCTAGTAAGCATCCATTTTGTCCCTGTCAAGTCCACTAATGTGAAACGAGGTTGGAATTGACTGTACTTCCCATTTAGAGACTTCATCCTGGTTATATTGTTCTTGGTTTATTTAGCCTACAGCCCTTTAAGCTACAGCAAATGCACAGATTCCGATGCAAAACAGAGATCACTCCCTAACTCCATCTGGGCTGCCCTGTCCCATTCTCACAGTAAGTTTGTATAGTAGTTTTCTATTGTGGTATAACAGATTTAGCAGCTTGAAACAACATCCATCATTATCTCACAGTTTTCAGGGGTGTGGAGTCCTTGCGCAGCTTCACTAGGTCCTCTGCTCAGAGTTGCACATGGCTGTAATCAGTGTATCAGTTATAATGCAGTTCTCACTTGGGCTCCAGGTTCTCTCCCAAGCTTATTCAGGTTGCTAGAAGCCACCAGCTAACAGGCATGTTCACACGGCACTTTACACCCAACTTCACAAGTGGGAGAAAACTTTCTGATTTCTCCTATCTCTGATCTCCAGCCTCTATGTAACATTTTTCCTTCTATTATTCTATGTGGCCATTTGGAGATTTTGTGCTTAAAATTTAAAATAAGGAAGCATCACAAGCTGTGATATATAATTTTTTAGTTGATAGGTGTACATTGTAATTCATACATGAACCATATTACCAAGTTTGAATGTCCTTAAAATAGAAATTTTAGGGGCACCTGGGTGGCTCAGTTGGTTAAGCATCTGACTCTTGATCTCAGCTCACGTCATGATTTTGGGGTTGTGAGTTTGAGCCCTGAGTCACGCTCCATCCTGGGCATGGAGCCTGGTTGGGATTATTTCTCTCCTTCTCCCTCTGACCCTTCCCTACCTTCTCTCTTTAAAAAAAAATTTAAAAATTAAAAAAAAAACTTAAAATACAGCTTTATAAAGCTATAATTCACATATTCTATTATTCATCCATTTAAAGTGTACAATTAGGGGCAGCCCTGGTGGCTCAGAGGTTTAGCACTGCCTTCAGCCCAGGGCGTGATCCTGGAGAACTGGGACCGAGTCCCACAGTCAGGCTCCCTGCATGGAGCCTGCTTCTCCCTCTGCCTCTCTCTCTCTCTCTCTCTCTCTCTCCACTCTGTGTCTCTCATGAATAAATAAATAAAGTGTAAAATTCATTGGATTTTTAGTATATTCACAGAGGTATGCAACTATCAGCACATCAATTTTGGAACATTCTCATCACCCCAAAAAGAAACCTCATCCTTTTAGTAAGGTTTTTATAGGATTGTTGGGGAGCTAGCATGGAAGAATGCAGAAAGGCCCTCAAGACACCAGCAGGCAGCCATTTGTTCTGCCTACTATATGAAGAGGACAACTCTGCCCAGAACATATTTCAAAAACATCTTCTTTAGAAAACAAGCATATTTGATCCTTTAGCTTTGCTCAAGCGAAATATTTCATGGTCTAGCATTTTTTTCCAAATAGAAAATGTCTATGTTGAGATGTAAGTCCCAGTAACTATGGTTGTCCAAAGGTGAAACTCCCCAACATCTACTTAACTCTGAAAATTGGGCTATGTGTCAAAAAAAAAAAAACAAAATTCAACAGAGGAGAGGAGGCCTCCAGTATCAGTTGCACTAAAAGATATAAGTTCTTATTTATAATCCATTCTAAAAGGCTTTCAATGATGCAAGAATATTATTCCATCTTGTAGCTAATACAAGCCTTTGATTCCTGAAATGTACATGTAATCCAACTGCCTGCCAGCAGTTGATAAGGCTCCTGATAGAAATTCAAAACAGAGTTTAGCTATGTCTCTCTGAGAGTGGCTATATGCTTAAACTCAAGCAGATGAGTAAAAGCCGGACAGGTTTAAGATTTTGAAAGAGGGCTTCAGTTGGTTTTTACATCTGTGCTTACAGTAACCTCATTAGCATGTAGGGAATATCTGAAAGGACTTTCACTTGATCAGTCAGCATGAAATGGGTGAGAGAGCATTGACCTGGGAGTTAAGAGATCTGGGTTCTAATTATACTTCTGCCACTGATCAGTTCTGTGACTTTGTGTGAGTTCCTTCAGTTCATTGCATACCAGATTCTGCATCTGTCAAATGGAGATAATCATATCCTCCTAGGTTATCTTATAGGGTTATGGTAATCATTAAAATAGGCAATAGACGTGAAAGAACTTCTAAAAGCATGAAGTACATGTACAAAATGTTTAAATAAATTTAAAAATTAAATATTAGAAAGTAAATATTTTATCATAATCAAATACTTTTATTACTACTCAAGTTACTTCTTTCAGCTTTCACCAGTGGAATGTCTGCTCAAGATCAAGGACCACTGAAAACTATTATGAATGCAAGATGTAAAAAAAAAAAAGAGAGGGGGCAGATTTGATTAGAACCATAACTGATATTATGAACCTCAAAATTCACAGAGCAATGAACCTCAGAGTTCACAGAGCACTTTCACACATGCTATCTCATTCAAGATCTATAATAGCCTTGTTCATTAGACAAAGCAATATTGAATTCCTCAAGAACAGAGAATGTATCTTACTCATCTTAAGATATTCCCAACACCTAATTAAATACTCAGCAAAACAAGTATTTGTTGAATTAATTTATATTATTTCTATTCCCATTTTATAGACGAAAAAACTGAGGTCCAGGGAGAGTAGGGACAGAGCTGAGATTTGAACCCATTGTTTTCAAATCCACTGCACCACTCTCCTATACCTTATTACTAGTATTATTTATAGCGGGGGTTCTCAGACTCTGACAGACATCACCCACAAGGACTACTGGGATCCAGATAGCTTTGGATTCCGTAGATCCAGCATGTGAACTAGAATCTATATATCTAGCAAGTTCCTGGGTGATACTGATATTGTTGGCCCAGGAACCACATGCTGAGAACCACTACCTTACAACTTTGTTTGATCTTTTTTTTAAAAAAAGATTTTATTTATTCATGAGAGACACAGAGAGAGAGAGGCAGAGACATAGGCAGAGAGAGAAGCAGGCTCCATGCAAGGAGCCCAATGCGGGACTCGATCCCAGGACTCCAAGGATCATAGCCTGAGCCGAAGGCAGACATTCAACCACTGAGCCACCAGGCATCCTTGTTTGGTCTTCTGACCAGCAGCATCAGCATCACTTGGGAACTTATTAGAAATGCAAACTCTTGTATAAATTAAAGTTTGAGAAGCACCAGAGAACAATGAGTCTGGTGGTTTCCTGACCTGGCTGCTCATCAGAATTATTTGGGAGAGCTTTGAAATATATAGTCTCAGGCCCCTACCCTGGAAATTCCAGCTCCCAGGTGATTCTAATACACTGCCAATTTTGGGAGCCATTGCTCTGGACTAGTGATATCCCAACATATTATTTTTTGAGAGGGATGGGATTGGGAGCAGAGGGAGAGGGGCAGAGGGAGAGAGAGAATCCCAAGCAGGCTGCACGCCCAGCACAGGGCCCAGGCGGAGCTCAATCTCACAACCCCGAGATCATGTCCTGAGCCAAAATCAAGAGCCAGATGCTCAACTGACTGAGCCATCCAGGCACCCCATCCCAATATATTTTTATTACAACCCCCCACCTTCTATACTGTCGTCCACACATCTTATCCTCCCAACAATTTCCCTGAGTGGTAAATGACCCCAGCAGAGAAGCATTTTTCTGAGCTTCTAAAAGACCTTTAGCAATGTGTAGTTGCTCAGATACATGGCTCAAGCATTGCTTTTGAAAAAAAATAATATTCTAGATCCTGTGTTAGGCCAAAAGTTAAAGGAAGCAGAAGGCAAGATCTACTGGGGGATAGACCTAACACATTAAAATAATTATAAAGTTGAACAATAAACTCTGGCATTCTCAGTATAATAGATATTGAAACAAGGTATGGGAATTGGAGTAATCCAGAAAGCTTCCCCAAAGGGGCAGAAAATCGGCCTGCATAAAAATTATCTCGCAATTTTATCCTTTTTTTTCCCCAGGAAATAATGCAACAAATACTGCTGAGACAAAGAATACATATATGTCAAAAATGGGCTTAATGGGAGAACTAGAAAATGCACTTTACACCCAACCTCACAGTCTTGTTTGGAAGGACAAATTAAAAAGAGTAGATCTGGTTAAAACAAGGAAGGGGAGAATGGGGAAATGTATCTTGAAAGGAAATCACCCTGGCTTTTCATCCTCTGCAAAGCTAATCATCTTCGAGCTCAATGAAAGCTGAAGTCTCTCAAGCCAGGAGCAAAGGAAGACCCTTCTAGGCAAAAATGCATTTTAGCATGCTAAAATTTCCAAACCTCATCCCTCTGCCTCCAGGCATGACCATGCCCCAAATGGATGATACAGGCTAGAAATAGGCAAAACTCTGCTAAACAACACTTGCTGCTATGGTTCAATGTCCTCCTATATTTATAAAATGCTAATATTTCTTCTTGAGAAAATGTGAATTTTTAGGGCAATGTATGCCATCTTTATTTACCAAGAATGCAAACTAATAATCCTTATCTTGGCTTTTGGAACGGGACATTTACTCATTTTCTAACTCAGGGAGGCCTGGAAAATAAAGAATGCAAGTTTCATCCTTCTGGTGTCCTTCTAGTGTAATTTCATGATGAAGAGGATGTTTTGCCTGGTTGCCAATTAATACTTCCTTGCTCTGTTGGCATGATAATCTCTTACAAATGATGTCTTACATTATATAGAACACTTTCACAGATATTTTGATACCTAAGATCGTTTTAACTCTAAAATTTTATGGTCTTGTATTATTCTTCTAATGGCCCCATGAGGTAGGTTGAACAATGTTCCTCAACCGGCTCTGGGCCTTAGTTTATCTGCCTATAAAATGAAAGGGCTGTGCTAGAACAATGGCTTTCAACCTGGGCTGAACATTGACCTGCCTGGGGAGATTTTGAAAATACTGATATGGATGCCCGGGCCCAGTTTCCAAGATTCTTCACATAGTAGGTATAGGGCCAGGTCTGAGCACTGAGCCCTCTGCAAGTTCTCCAAGAGTTTCTAATGGGCACCCAGGACTAAAACTCATCAGACCAAATGAGCTGTAAGGTCTTCTCCAGCTCTGACATTCTGAGTCTAGATACCATCTGTACTTTACAGATGATAGAACTGAGGCACAGAAAGGTTAATGACTGTCAGCAGGAAAAGCTAAGTCAGTTGTAAGGTGGAAGATAGAGCCTATGTCTTTCTACCTCAAAGCTTAGACCTCTGTTGCAGGTAGCTTTTAGTTTGCTTAATGTCCAAAACCCATATGGTCCTTAACCCTGACTTGGCCCTGTGTATCTTTAAGTATAGAAACACCACATTTCAGAGGCAGCGGGGTGGCTCAGTGGTTGAGTGTCTGCCTTCGACTTAGGTCACGATCCCTGGGTCCTGGGATTGAGCCCTGCATCAGGCTCCCTCCAGGGAGCCTGCTTCTCTCTCTGCCTATGTCTCTGCCTCTCTCTCTGTGTCTCTCATGAATAAATACATAAAATCTTAAAAAAAAAAGAAATGAAACCCCACATTTCAGAAATATCACTCTTGAGATATTGAGCTTTCCTCTGTTGAGTTCACTATACCCTCTCCTTCATTAAAAGACCTTCCAAAATTAGCATCCACATGGCCCTGATCTATTTACGCCTTCCTTTAGTACCTACTACTCACTAAGCCATCCTCCACTCATGCACTCATTCAACATATGTATTGGATGCATACCATATACTAGACACTGTCTAGACACTAAGGCTACATCCATGAACAAGCCAATGCCTCCATCACCAACAGTTGTTAGTACATGTTACTCTACAAGATTTAAGAGTTAATTCTAGGAATGGCATACATCTTTTTTTTTAAGATTTTATTTATTTTTCATGAGAGACACAGAGAGGCAGACATAGGCAGAGGGAAAGGCAGGCTCCCCATGGTGAGCCCTATGCGGGACTCTATCCCAGGACCCTGGGTTCATGCCCTGAGCCGAAGGCAAACGCTCAACCACTGAGCCACCCAAGCGTCCCTGGCATATGTCTTCTTAACTCAATTATAAGCACCTCAAGACTAGATACTCTGTTTTCTGGTACTTATTTAAAGTATCCCAAAGTGCCTTGTACAATGCTAATAACAGATGTCTCTAATGATTATAGAGAACTGTCATAGTTGTCCTTAACTGAAACTACTATTAAGAAATCCACTGATAAATGATAAAGATTAGTCATTTTGTTTATCCCGTACATGAAAATAAAAATTTACTGATACCTGCACTTCTTGCCAGTGGGGAGTCATTTCCAGACAGCAACAGGAAGCAGTTTAAACTCACCTTTTGGGATCTTCCAGTTTTGAGTTATGGAATCATAGAACTTTTTTTTAAAGATTTTTATTTATTTATTCATGAGAGACACAGAGAGAGAGAGAGAGAGAGAGAAGCAGAGACACAAGCAGAGGGAGAAGCAGGCTCCATGCAGGGAGCCTGATGTGGGACTCGATCCCGGGTCTCCAGAATCAGGCCCCAGGCCGAAGGCGGCACTAAACCACTGAGCCACCCAGGCTGCCCGGAATCATAGAACTTTATATATAGAAAGGACTAAAATGCATACAATATTTGCTTTGTGAAGAAACTCTTGGAGCAATCTACTCTACAAAAGTAGAAACCAAGATCCAGTAAGGTGCAGCGGTTTACTCCAGATTACCCAGTGATTTCGTGGCAGAGCAAGAGTCTCCAGGTCCCTTGCCAAGAATCTTCTCCATTATTCCTGCCTCCATTTTGGGGGTTAGCAAACATTTTCTATAAAGGGCCTTCAGACACCAGACTGAAACATTAACTCTTCTCTGGGTCTCTTGGCTACCAACCTGCCTGCATAGTTCAGATTTGCCAGGCCCCAAAATCACCTCAGATAAATATACCAGGGTTTGTGATCCCAAATGGTCTCTGTTGAATATTTTTCTTCTTTTTTAGACCTATACATAGTTTTTTGACCCTTGATCCATTATATTATGAGTAATGGAAAATCAAGTTCTCCTTTGTATTCCAAAGGAAAGTTTCTTAGACACTGTAAACTCCGATCAACCTTAATTCTTTCTAATTATATTCCACTCTTGCTTTGTATCCGCACTAGTTCTGCCTTTGCATGAAGATTTCCAGGGTCTCTATCTTTGCATTTATGCTGTATGTGTTACATATACAAACCCAGCTACCCCACACCGTTCTGTTCTACCTCAGGCTAGGATTTGACAAGGGCAAGGGCAGTATGGAGCAGATGCTGTCATCTTTGAAAGCCACATTCAGCTGGGGGGAAGGAAACATATTGATTTAAACAGATTTTTTGATTTACAAGAAGGGAGGGAGAGAGATTGCTCAATCTGACCTCAAGGTCTCAGCAAGGTCCCTGAGGAGTAGCCAAACCCCATACCACTCAGTGACAGAACCAAAGCCAGGACTGTTAAGCCAAGTGGTGGGGCGGGGGAGGCTGTGAATGTTTAAGCCTGCCCAGGGACAGCTATTTCCCCTGGAGTCTGAGTCCTAGTCCTAGTCCCAGTTGGGGGAAAATTCGAAAGCAAGGGTAGCTATGTAACTTAAACCCCATGAGGGGGACCCCTCTAAATTCTTACCTTCTACATGAGTTCATCCCCAATTCCAGCCACCACCAACTTCTGGGTGAGGCTTATGGGTACACCTTTAGCCAATTGACTCTTTAGCAGTCAACATAACCATAGCAGGAGCATTCAGAACCCCATTCTGGAGGTAGGTAGCTGTTGCTAAAGAAGATTATGGTTGGGATTGACATAGAAGTGCCTATATTAACTGCCACTAAAAATAGACATGGATTAAAACCAGCCCCCATCCTGATCACTCTGGATGAGCTGGAGTAATCTATCTCATTGCTAATCAGTTTCTACACCTTCTTTCCCTCAGCAGCAGTTTCAGCCTAGAAATGAATGACGCCATTCATCAATCCCAGAAGTCTCTCCTCAAAGATGATGAGGAAGCAGGCCCCTCTTCCCAACTCTGAGTCCACCAAGCCAGAGGAAATCCTGAGTGCTGATGTCATTTTACCATGCTTTGTACCATGAGTGAAATATGTTAGAACCAAATGAAGGGTTCTACTTGCTACTTCTCAAATAGTCCTTGGGAGGCCTAAGTAACTACTATTCTCTTGACCTGAATTCTGAGTCACAGCATTCTTTCTCACTGCTTGGCTCACATGAGCTCACAACCAGCCCAGGAAATAGCCAACTATATCCACGGCAGATTATCCATTAGGTACATTGGCACAGTGCCTGGGACCCACTGTACTTTTAGGGACCCATGAAAATGATTTCATTTCTTTTAAATTAAAAAAAACCGGGGCAGCCCCAGTGGCCCAGCGGTTTAGCGCCACCTTCAGCCTGGTGTGTGGTCCTGGAGACCCAGGATCCAGTCCCACGCCAGGCTCCCTGCATGGTGCCTGCTTCTTCCTCTGCCTGTGTCTTTGCCTCTCTCTCTCTCTCTCTCTGTGTCTGTCATGAATAAATAAATAAATAAATAAATAAATCTAAAAAATAATTAATTAATTAATTTTAAAAAGCCACTTAGATTGAAGAAAATGTTTAAATATATATTGTTAATATATTCCTCTTTATACAAACCAGTGAAAATTATTATTATTATTATTATTATTATTATTATTATTATTATTTTAGTGGAGGAAAGGGTTCACAAAAGCAATAGTGTCCAGGGCCCACATAGGTCATAATGCATCTGAAAGTATTTCAACTATTCCTGAAGATCTAAACTCCAAAGGGTAGGATGGCCTGTTAGAGAACCCATACTTCTTTGAATCAGGGGAGTTCCTGGGAAAGCACAAGTATCAGTTCCCAGCAGGCGACAAGCCAAACACTCGGAACTCTAAGCAAGGCAAGGCTCCATCTTCCTTGCAAAGAGCAAGAGGAAGTTCACCTATTAACTGCCATATTAAATAAACTGTGCAGTCAAAGCCCGCCAGAGGGAAGCTTTTTATCAAGGCTGTAATGTCTCTGGTGAATAAGACCAGAAATGTCCTGACATATAAATATTTATATACGACTTCATCAGATGAGACAGCCAATACTTAAAAGAAACAGGGGCACAGGCATGCATATGCAGACACAAAGAGACTTCAATATGTACTGGTCTCTAGCCCAAAACCTCTTTCAAGGGATATTATCATGCTGGGTGAGCCATTCAGACCCCTAGGGTCTGCCAAATTGTTGCCAGCTGGAGAAGCATGGACTTGGTGCAAAAGAGAGTGTGCAGTCTACATACATGGCAAGCACTACTTATGGCAGTTAAGTCTAATTAGTAAACCTGTCTGATTCCTCCAGTGAGACTCCACAGCACGGGGTAGTGGGAGGAGTGCTGGTTTCTATAGGACTAAATCTATTGTGAAGGTTCTAAACCTGGCAATGCAACTGATGTTACTGCCTCTTTACCACTGTGGTTAGAGAAGCCAAACTTTAACGCCTGTCATCGAAAGAATTCTCTTAACCTTTTACAACTTTGGGGAATTCTTGAAGCATCTGCTAGAGAAATCTCCCCTTTTGATCAGTTTCCCCTTTTCTCTCTAGAGTCTCTAGCATGATAGATGCTCTCAAGCCCGACTCAGACCACGGATGAATAGGTGTTACCTTGATGGTGATTGCTCATACTCTATCAACAAAGACCCTCTTGCCCCGGTTTATCACCCCTGTCAAAATGTAATGGTTCCTGTTTTCTTTCCATTTAATTATTCCTTTGGGCCTTAAAGGGTTTTTTTCTTTTCAAGATTTTTTAATTAAAATGCAAATAAATACCTGAGGCAGAGAGCAATGATTCCCAAAGTGCATTCTACCATATGGTCACTGTTTCTGTTTTTTTTTTTTTTTTTAATTTTATTTATTTATTTATTTATTTATGACAGTCACACAGAGAGAGAGAGAGAGAGGCAGAGACACAGGCAGAGGGAGAAGCAGGCTCCATGCACCGGGAGCCCGACATGGGATTCAATCCCAGGTCTCCAGGATCGCGCCCTGGGCCAAAGGCAGGCGCCAAACCCCTGCGCCACCCAGGGATCCCACTGTTTCTGTTTTTTAAAAGGTTTGGTGTTCTAACTCTGGGAAGCGAACAAGGGGTGGTGGAAAGGGAGGTGGGCAGGGGGTTGGGGTGCCTGGGTGACGGGCACTGAGGGGGACACTTGACGGGATGAGCACTGGGTGTTATGCTATATGTTGGCAAATTGAACTCCAATAAAAAAATATACAAAAATAACAATAAATAAATAAATAAATAAATAAATAAAAGGTTTGGTGTTCAAACAAGTTTGGAGAACAGTGGACTAAATAAAATCAATCAAGTTTCTTTACAGAGGGCTTATTGGAGTTTTTTTTCTGAGAGGGGAATATACTATACAATGTTACTAAATTTATTTGATCAAAGAACATTTGATCAGACTAGTATTACATATATCTCAGTTTGGTAAATATGCTCTAAACTGATAGGAGCTAACATTATATAGAGAGAATTGATTTGTTAGAGCCTTACCAATTAACTCCATAAATTGAGATCAAGGCTCTGAGAAAATCGGACCCCCCAAAAGAACTGATTTATCTGGGTATAGAGCTTTAAGTTATAACAAAGGGTGGAGAACAAGTGGACAAATTATTAGATCTGCATAGTAAAATGCATATATAACATAAGCTATATCAGAAGGGCATTTTAGCAACCATGTCTAGCACAAGAGCTAGCATAGAATAAGGTCCTAGGAAAATGGGACACTGGACAGGCAAGTTATGCTAGATCTGGAGCATGGGGAGCCTCCAAGAAACATCAAATCCCACAGTCTGACCCAGTCATGACTCTGCCTGTTTGCCTTTGAGGGTCTTCCTGAGCCAGCCCCTGCCCTCTAATCTATTTCTGGAAATAATGACTATTCAAATAACCTAGATTTGATTGGCTTCATAGCCCAAATATTAATCTGAAACAGACTTTTTCTGCCACATTTGACACAGATTCACACTCCTTCCTCAAACTATTTTCTTAACCTCTCTGGACATATCTTCATCTAGCTCTCCATGGCTCTACCAGTTCCTGGGCTTTTTCTCCTACCCATCCCTTTAATGAAAATATCCCCCATAGTCTTCTCCCACAGCAACTTCACACATACATGAACCCTTGGTGAGTTCATCTACTTGCCTGAGTTTTACTTCCATTGCTTGCAAATTACTCCCAAATCTGTATCTCCATCCCAGACCTGTCTCCTGAGCTTTCAACCCATATATACTGCTACCTTCTGGAGACTCCACTTAGATGAGCATTTCAACTTCAGTATGTCTAAACTCTGCCTCTTACTCTGGATTTCCCCACATCAATGAATGACTCTATCATTCACTCATACACCTCAGTCATAAACCTCAGAGTTGCCTAAATCCTTCCCCTCCCTTGTTTGTGGTAGGCAGAATTCTAAGAATAACCTTTGCCTTTTTATAATCTCCTTCCCTTGAGTGTGGTAGGAACCTGTGAGTGTATCATTCCTATAATTATGTTACATGGCAAAAAGGGACTTTTCAAACATAATTAAGGTTAGTAATCAGTCGACTTTAGGTTAATCAAAGGGAAAATCATCCAGGTGAAAGCAATTTAATTGCATGAGCCCTTTAAAAGCAAAAAGTTTGCTCTGGTGGCAAAAGGAGAAGTTAGAGAGATCCTAAGCATGAGAAGGATTTGCTGTACCTTGTTGGCTTGAAGATGGAGAGAACCATGTGAGAAGGATGTGAGTAGCCTCTAGAAGCTAGAAATGGCTCCCAGCTGATAATCAGCAAGGAAATGGGGGCCTCAGATCCAAAGATCCAAGAAACTTAATTCTGACAAAAACCTGAATGAAACCTGGAACTGGATTCACCCCCAGAACCTCCAGATAAAAGCCTAGCCTGTATAATTTCTTGACTTAAGCTTTGTGACACCCTAATCAGAGAATCCAGTCAAGTCTGCTTTCACTCTGACCTATAGAACTGTGAGATAATAAGTGGATGCTGTTTTAAGCTACTATGTTCATGGTAATCTATTACATAGCAGTAGAGAACAAATATGTACCCAAATTCAATTAATTACAAAGCTCTCCAGTTTCTTCTTCCCAATTATTTCTTGAATCTGTTTCTCTTTTTCTATGTCTATTGCCACTCCCTGGGTTTGGGACCTTCTATTCTCCTTCCTCTACTATACCACACAGTGTAGCCTCCCAGTGGTCTTGTCTTGTCCCAGTGGTCTTGTCTTCCCCAAATCCAAAGCAACACAGTGACCTACTCAAACTGCAAGTCTGATTATGTTATTCTTCTGCTTAAAATCCTTCAGTGTGACAGGGAGGCTGGGTGAGTCAGTTGGTTAAGTGTCTGACTTTGGCTCAGGTCATCATCTCAGGGTCCTGGGATTGGCTCCAGAATCAGGCTCCCCGCTCAGCGCAGAGTCTGCTTCTCCCTCTCCCTCTGCCCCTCCCCCTGCTAATGCTCTCTCTCTCTCTCTCTCTCTCTCTCTCTCTCTCGAATAAATAAATAAATAAAATCTTTTGATAAATAAATAAAATCCTTCAGGGGCTTCTAGCCCTACAGGATAACATCCAATCTCCGTAACATAATTTACAAGGTTGTTCCTGGATCTTGCTGTTGACTGCCTCTCAGCTGCATCTTCTACTATGTATGCCTTGCTCTTTATCCTATAACACAGGGTTTCTTAACCATAACACTACTGATATTTTGGGTCAGATCATTTGCTGTTGATGTCTGTTCTGTACATGTTAAGATGCTTAGCAGCATCACTGGCCCCTACCAACTAGTTGTCAGTAGCACCCCACCCCCATTCATGATAGCCAAAAATGTCTCTAGACATTCCCCAATGCCCCCTAGGGGAAAAAAACTGCCCTGGTTGAAGTTCACAAGGGACATGCTGTGGTTCCCTAAACCCAAGCTGGCTTTTTTCAGGAGCTAATATTATAATACCTGGAAAGGGTAGTTTATGGTACCAAGATAAAAGTAGTCTCAATATAGGAAAAATAAACTGGGATTCTGGAATCCCATTTGATAAAACTTTTAAAGTTAAGTAGGTTTGATGCTTTGGGAGTAGTCTGTGACTCTTTCTACTAAGAGTCCCTTCTGTTTAGAAGGTATCTTTGATTCTGGAGAATTAGAAGGGCCAGGAAGAAACTAAGGTAAAAAGAAAAAAGAAATGACTTCTTTGTATTTACTCTAGCTTTAAGAAAACTTACAAAAGGGATATCCATGTTTCCTTCTATATTATGTAGGCAAGAACTGTGGGCCAAATCTCTACACAGAGAAAAGAATGCATTTTTTGAAGTATCTGAGGAACATGTTTTAAGAACACGAGCTTAGTGGTTAGGGGAACAGGAGAAACCCCAACACCAAATAATTCCACTATTCAGTATATATTCAAGAGAAAAGAAGATATATGTCCACGCAAAAAGTTATACACAGATGCTCATAGCAGCATTATTAATAATAGCCCAAAGATGGAAACAACTCGAACATCCATCAACAAATGAATGGATAAATAAAATGTGGTAAATCCATACAATGGAATATTATTCATTCATAAAAAGGAATGAAGTCCAGATACATGGTACAACATGGCTGGGCCCTGAAAACATATACTGAGTGAAAGAAGCCAGTCACAAAAACTACATATTGTATGGCTCGTTTATATTAAATGTCCAGAAAAGGAAAATTTAGAGATATAGAAAGTAGATCAGTGGTTGCTTAGGGCTAGGGGGCATATGAGGTAGGGGGTAATAGCTAAAAGATACAGGATTTTTTTAGGTGATAAAAATGTTTTAAAATTAACTGTGGTGATGGTTGCACATATCCATAAATATATTCAAAATCATGAATTGTACACTTTGAATGAAGTATATGGTATGTAAATTGATATCTCAATTAAGCTAATACTGAAAAAAGTAACCTGAGCAATTCAGGGCCTTTCCCTACATCCCTTCCCCAGTCCTGCTTAGCATCACCCTAAAAAATAGAACATGGAACAAGCAAGTTTGAATGGGTCTGGGATGAGGACTTCAGTCGTCTAGAGCATGGCAGGGGGCAGGGCTAAGGAACAATGGTTCCTTTTATCTTCTTTTATCAAGCTCTCGGTATTTTTCTGCTTAATGAGGCTTAGCCAGCCTCATTGGATAGCAGTGGCCTTGGAGTGAGTTAGTATTTCAGAGCAGCTATATAGGAGAAACTTCCATGCTTTAGTTTACACCCACAGTTCTGAGAAGTTCTAGAAAACTTCAGAGTATTTGGCTGCTAACTTTTGATGCCAGGGTGCCTGCCCCCAGATAGGAGAATATGGGCCATTGTTATTTCTAGGTGCCATGTTAAATTCAAACCTAAAGAAAACTGTCTTCTCTTTTCAACAAATGGTACTGTTGGTAGGAATGTGAACTGGTACAGCCGCTCTGGAAAACTGTGTGGAGGTTCCTCAAAGAGTTAAAAATAGAGCTGCCCTACGACCCAAGAATTGCACTACTGGGGATTTACCCCAAAGATACAGATGCAGTGGAAGACCAAGACACCTGCACCCTAATGTTCATAACAGCAATGTCCACAATAGCCAAACTGTGGAAGGAGCCTCAGTGCCCATCGACAGATGAGTGGATAAAGAAGATGTGGTCTATATATACAACGGAATATTACTCAGCCATTAGAAACGACGAATACCCACCATTTGCTTTGACATGGATGGAACTGGAGGGTATTATGCTGAGTGAAGTAAGTCAATCAGAGAAAGACAAACATTATATGGTTTCATTCATACAGGGAATATAAAAAACAGTGAAGAGGATTTTAGGGGAAAGGAGAAAAAATGAGTGGGAAAAATCAGAGAGGGTGACAGATCATGAGAGACTCCTAACTCTGGGAAACGAACAAGGGATAGCATAAGGGGAGTTGGGCAGGGGGATGGGGGAGCACTTGACAGGATGAGCACTGGGTGGGTGGGGAGCACTTGACAGGATGAGCACTGGGTGTTATACTATATGTCGGCAAACCAAAATCCAATTAAAAATATACAAAAAAAAACCCCCAAATGGTGCAGGGAAATTTTTTTTAAGATTTTATTTATTTATTCATAGAGATGCAGAGACAGAGAGAGAGAGAGAGAGAGAGAGAGAGAGGCAGAGACACAGGCAGAAGGAGAAGCAGGTTCCATGCAGAGAGCCTGACGTGGGACTCAATCCCAGGACTCCAGGATCATGCCCTGGGCTGCAGGCGACGCTAAACCGCTGCGCCACCGGGGCTGCCCCAGGGAAAATTTGATATACATTTCCCCCAACACCCACACCAAAAGTGAACTTCCACCCTTACCTCACACCAAACACAAAATTGAACTCAAAATGGATCAGATACCTAAATATAAGAGATAAAACTATAAAACTTCTAGAAGAAAACATGGGAGAAATGTTTGAGGGCCTCGTGTTAGGTATTATTTGCTATGCATACCAATGCATACCACATAAAAGAAAAATTAATAAATTAGACTTCATCAAAATGAAAAAAATACCCTTGAAAAGTTAAAAGAGTCATTCAAAAGATAAAAAGACATGATACAGACTGGGAGAAAATATTTGCAAATATGTAATAAAGGACTTGTATCCATAGAATATATAAAGAATTCTTATACCTCAAGAGTAAGGAAACAGGTAACAACTTAAAAATGGGCAAAGGATCTAAACAGACATTTTTCCAAGGAAGATATATAAATGTCCAATAAGCCTGTGAAAACATGCTTGATATCATTAGTTATTAGGGAAATTCAAATGAAACCCACAATGACATACAAATTCACACCCACTAGGATGATCCTAATAAAAAGGTAAATGATAACCAGTGTTGTTGACAAGGATGTGGAGAAACTGGAATTTTAATACATTGCTGATAGGGATATAAAATGGTGGTACTACTTTAGAAAACATTCTGGCATTTTCTTAAAATTTTAAGCATACAACACAGCAATAACACTCCTTGGTATTTACCCAAGATAAATGAAGACAACATAAAAATCTGAACATGAATGTTCATAGCAGCATCATTCATAATAGCCAGAAAGTAGAAACAACCCAAATGTCCATCAACTAATGAATTAATAATCAAAATGGGACATATTTGTACAATAGAATATTATTCAGTCATGACAAGGGATGAAGTGCTGCTATGCTATGACATGATGAACCCTGAAAACATGCTAAGAAGTAAGCCACAATAAATCACACAATTGTATGATTCCATTTATATAAAATGTTCAGAATGGGGAAATCCCTAGAGATAGAAAATAGACAAGAAATTGCCTAGGGATGGGACAATTGAGGATTGGAGCATGATGTCCATGGGGTATACTTTGTGTGTGTGTGTGTGTGTGTGTGTGTGTGGTATGTGTGTCTGTGATGATGAAACTGTTCTAAAATTGATTGTGGTGATGGATATACAACTCTGTTAATATGCTAAAAGCCATTGGATTGTACACTTAAAATGGGTAAATTGTATAGTATTGGAATTATATCTCAGTAAAAGTATTTTTAAAAGCTATATTTTAAGACAATGCTTTTCTTGCCACTTTGAGGGAATGACAATGAGAAGGATGAAAAGGGTGAAGGACAAGAGGCTAGTTACTTCAATGGCTAGTAATGGAAGAGTCTGCATCCCTGGATCAATACCCACTTGATTATTGTCTACACTTTACTCAAGAAATAGCTCTGATGCTAACTTTCCCTATTGGTAATGATCCCTTCCAGCACCACAATGAAAATAGCACCACGATGATGAAGACACCTTAATAATGGCACTGTCAAATGTCTGTCACAATTTCGGCAGGCCACCTTTTATCTTGTTTTGTTTTATTATTCCTCTACCCTTTACTCCTCGTATCAGCCACTGGAAAGAAAAAGAGGCCAAATCAAAATTATAAGTTTGAAAATATTCCTTGGTCATGCCATCACATAAATTTCAAGACCTGAACATAAGAACAGTGCAAATACTATAGGGACCATCCTAGGAAAAAATATATCCACCCAGGTGAGTACTACATCACATTGGAGACCCTGGGAACACAGAGAATTGAAGGGCATTGAGAGGACTAGTGGCTTGGCAAAAAATATCTAGATGGAAAGAACACGGAGATGAAAAGCTCTGTTCTCATGGAGCTAGAAATATTCTTAAAAGTCATGTACTTATCTCAAAACCTAAGGCCCAGGGATCCCTGGGTGGCGCAGCGGTTTAGCGCCTGCCTTTGGCCCAGGGCGCGATCCTGGAGACCCGGGATCGAATCCCACATCAGGCTCCCGGTGCATGGAGCCTGCTTCTCCCTCTGCCTCTCTCTCTCTCTCTCTCTCTCTGTGACTATCATAAATAAATAAAAATTAAAAAAAAAAAAAAAAAAAACCTAAGGCCCAGAGAAGAGATGTGATTGACCCCATATCACATAGTTAATGGAGAACTTAGTGAATATTAGAACTCAGGTATCTGAATCTCAGTTTAGGGCTCTTTCCATATGCTGAATGTTGGATACTGACAGACTAGTCAGTATGGGAGACTGGAATTCTATGCCAAAGATTTGTTTTTTTTTTTTTTTTTTTTTTTTTTTTTTTTTAAATATTTTATTTATTTATTCATGAGAGATACACACACACACACAGAGAGAGAGAGAGAGAGAGAGGCAGAGAGAGAAGCAGGCTCCATGCAGGGAGCCTGACATGGGACTCGATCCTGGGTCTCCAGGATCACACCCTGGGCTGTAGGCTGCGCTAAACTGCTGAGCCACCAGGGCTTCCCTATGCCAAAGATTTGATTGAAATGGCCAAGCCCCACCTCTTCACTGCTCTGAGCCAAGAGCATCTCATCAACAATAAGACTAAGAGGATAAATTAATGAAGGAATAACCAATTGCCAGGCTATGCTTAGTCCTTTCTCTCCTGAAAGATGGCATATTTGATGTTTGGCCACCTCCATCATATTCCCTCTTTTAATCACAAAATCTACCTCAGTGTGAGATATCTTGAAGTATACACTACATATAGCAAGGTAGTTTGCAACTGTCTCCTTTCACAGAGCCCAGCCTGGCTCCCCATCTTTGCTCTTTTTCATTTCATGCTCAAGCCAATCTTCCCAAAGCCTGTCTCTAGGAATTGAATCTGTGGAAGGTTGGAGAAGGAGGATCTTTCAGTAATACAAACATCTTTCCAGCCTTGATTGGCTCAAGAGAAGGTCAATGGTAAATGACCTCCCTCTTGGGGCATAATTTATGGCCATGTGGCCTTTTCTATTGAGCCCAATGTTGGCGTAAAGGGTCAAAACACTAAGAGAGAGGTTGACTCTGGGAGAGCTAAAGGCCAGGGAATATAAGTAAGACCAGATGTGGCTGGAGGGGGCAGAGATGATGGGGGGCAGAGGAGAGAAAAACTGGTTACACAAGCAAAGTAAAGACACAGTCACCTTGGGAAATGCACTCTACATTTTCAAGGTTAAATCCAACTTGTCTTCCTGTATTTCCTGTGATTGCCTTTGTGCTTGCAGCACCCAGTTATTTAGTATGTCAAGATGGGGCAAGTTTTTTTTCTGGAATACTTAACAGCCGTTCAAACATCCTCTATGCTCTCATTTTTACTATTTCATCATCTTATGGTTCAAAACATTTCTTAAAACTCCTGTTCTAGTTTCCAAGGCTATGGGTAATCTCAGAATCAGCTTAAAACCCTTTCATGTTATTCTGAGATCTACAATTCCCAATCCAAATAGTTGATATTAGAAAGACAGAGACAAAGACATGAAATAAATTCATCCACTTGAAAACTGGCCTAACAAAGCTAACACAAACACTAAAGGCCATACTTATCACTTAGGCATGTGTCTTGAGGCAATGATAAATCTTTGACTGCACAGACCTTGGATGTGGACAAAACTGAGACCAGAGATGCCAATGAGTATAACATGAATATGGATGGTGTGCAGACCAGCTGCACCCCTGTTTTAGATGCCAAAAAGCTCAAGGACTATTATTAAAACTCTGAATCTTTAATGGAAGCACCATGCTCTGTGCTTTACTGAAATGAATTTAAGGGTTAGACTACTATGCTACTATTACCAAGTAAGCCAGAAATTGGGGTTCTAGTTTTTATGCATCCGTGATCTTTAAGCATAAATGTGCAGCTTGCTTATAGAAATTAATATTTGGATAATTTCATAAATAACTGCAACAACCACTCCAGTTGCCAAAGAATCAAAAGAACAATCTCACCTGAGAGTTAACTAATATGCATCATCATCTAACCTTTCATAACTTCCCTGCTCTCCTAGAAATCCATTACAGCCCACAGGAATTGCAAGGGCCCTGCCAACTGCTCCTTATTTCATTAGCAACTTCTTATTGAGGCGAGAAATAAATTGGGACCCCTTTGTACTAATGACGGTTAGTTTCCCTGTCAACACAGGCCACAAATATCTCAGAGGCAATGGGTGTGGAAATCTGTCTT
The DNA here is from genome assembly GCF_003254725.2 of Canis lupus dingo. Taxonomy (NCBI): domain Eukaryota; kingdom Metazoa; phylum Chordata; class Mammalia; order Carnivora; family Canidae; genus Canis; species Canis lupus. Next base: position 84,837,268 of record NC_064281.1, read on the forward strand.
CTACACTGGCAAACCTTTAGCCCTAAAAAGACCAAGGGTTCCAAAAGCCACCAAACAAAATAAAAATAGAAAGACAAGACAGCCTTGTCTGCAGATTTCTTGTCAATCAGCGTAAGCCAATCAATCAAATGGTACACACAAAGTCAGAAGCAACAATAAATCTGGAATAATCAACTGGGCTGTTTGAACTGATCATTATTTAAACAACGGGGGAGAAAACCACATGATTTTTGTCTATTTGGGATCCAATCAGAGCAAGGCCAAAACCAAGTGATGGCCTTGATTTCATGATTAAAATGTTCCATAACAAATAGCCTTGTCCATACATTGTCCTTTCTGCCTGGTGCCACATTTAACTAAGGACAGACATGGAATATCCAAGCAAGTCCAAGCCATTGCAACACATGTGCCTTCACCCTGCACAGAGGAAGATCGTATTCCCAAGCAGTAAGAATACCCACCAGTAATCAAAGTGACTGACAGGTGTTAACATTAGAGCTGTCATCACCAGAATTGGGGAATGGACTGGGCTCCAAAATTTTGAGTTGGGCCAACTTTCAGTGTACTCAGCACCTATATTGCAATTAGTAGGTTTGTCCCTGTACCCCCAAATTTTGTTATTTAATGTTCTTGCCGTAACCGCACAACAATGTTTGATTTGTGGGTTACCTCAGGCATACCAATTTTACCAGTGAGGTTAGGATAGTTAGTTCCTAATCATTCAGCATCTTCTGTAAACAGCATTTTCTAGTGTGCTCTGCAGAAAAGAAATACATAAATAAAATATATGTACACACACATATACATATGTATATTCCATTAAAAATGCTTGTGGTTAGATAAAATTGGGAAATCCTGGGTCTAAATTAAATGGGTTTCCTTTCTGCAGGACTTCTCAGAACATTTAATATGCCAATGAGCACTCTGAATCTCTAAGAAAGGCATATAATTTGCAGCATTTCACTACATTATTTGGCCACAAAACCCTTTTATGAAAAGCTGCTGGGGAGCCAGAGACGGGGACAATTTTTAGAATATACTTTGGGAAATGTTGTCTTAAAAGTCTGCCCTTCATGACTTCCAAATAAGTAACAAATAGGAAGGAGTTCCCCAAGTGGAATACACACTCCTTTGGAAGACTCCTATCTTTTCTGATAGACTAAGGCTAGTGTTTGGGGCACTGAAAGTAGAGGGCTTCTCAGAACATCTCAGAATATCTACCTGAGCCATGTGAGAATATCTTTATGTCAGTCGATTCAATCAACAATCATTCATAGAGATTCCACAATATATCAGGAGCTGAGCATTAAAAAAATGGTTAAGATCGCTTTAACTTTGCACAGTAAAGACAGAGAAGTTTACAGGCCTTATTTGAAACAGGCCTGAAAAGAGAACTCCTAGGGGTCTCAAGTAGGCAGAGGGAGACATTTTATTTGGGGGGGGAGGGACCAAGAGACAGGGAGAGGGAGAATTTCAAGCAGGCTCCATGCCCAGTGTGGAGCCAGAGACAGGCTTGATCTGAGATCATGACCCGAGCCGAATTCAGGAGTCGGACTCTTAACAAACTGAGCCACCCAGGTGCCCCCAAAGGGAGACATTTTAAAGAGAATGAATTGTATAGAGTGGCACTAATGCCTGAGCACTGCTCCTCGATGTTTCTATAGACACACTGTGTCATACACTGGCATTTTGTAATGTGTTCCCCAAAGAAATGGGAGCCAATGCTTGAAAGAGTTAAAGAAAACATGCTGTTCTCTGTGGCCTGCTGTAGGATAAAAATCCATCCATCACTGGACTGAAGCTTGCTCACCTGGGAGGTAGAGGTGTTGCTTTATTTATCATTAAGAGCAATCCCATGCAAAAATTCTCAACAAAATACTAGCCAATAGGATCCAACAGTACATTAAGAAAATTATTCACCATGACCAAGTAGGATTTATTCCCAGGACACAAGGCTGGTTCAACACTCGTAAAACAATCAATGTGATTCATCATATCAGCAAGAGAAAAACCAAGAACCATATGATCCTCTCATTAGATGCAGAGAAAGCATTTGACAAAATACAGCATCCATTCCTGATCAAAACTCTTCAGAGTGTAGGGATAGAGGGAACATTCCTCAACATCTTAAAAGCCATCTACGAAAAGCCCACAGCAAATATCATTCTCAATGGGGAAGCGCTGGGAGCCTTTCCCCTAAGATCAGGAACAAGACAGGGATGTCCACTCTCACCACTGCTATTCAACATAGTACTAGAAGTCCTAGCCTCAGCAATCAGACAACAAAAAGACATTAAAGGCATTCAAATTGGCAAAGAAGAAGTCAAACTCTCCCTCTTCACCAATGACATGATACTCTACGTTAGAAAACCCAAAAGCCTCCACCCCAAGATTGCTAGAACTCATACAGCAATTTGGCAGCGTGGCAGGATACAAAATCAATGCCCAGAAGTCAGTGGCATTTCTAGACACTAACAATGAGACTGAAGAAAGAGAAATTAAGGAGTCAATCCCATTTACAATTGTACCCAAAAGCATAAGATACCTCGGAATAAACCAAACCAAAGAGGTAAAGGATCTATACCCTCAAAACTATAGAACACTTCTGAAAGAAATTGAGGAAGACACAAAGAGATGGAAAAATATTCCATGCTCGTGGATTGGCAGAATTAATATTGTGAAAATGTCAATGCTACCCAGGGCAATTTACACGTTTAATGCAATCCCTATCAAAATACCATGGACTTTCTTCAGAGAGTTAGAACAAATTATTTTAAGATTTGTGTGGAATCAAAGAAGACCCCGAATAGCCAGGGGAATTTTAAAAAAGAAAACCATAGGTGGGGGCATCACAGTGCCAGATTTCAGGTTGTACTACAAAGCTGTGGTCATCAAGACAGTGTGGTACTGGCACAAAACAGACACATACATCAATGGAACAGAATAGAGAAGCCAGAAGCAGACCCTCAACTTTATGGTCAACTAATATTCGATAAAGGAGGAAAGACTATCCATTGGAAGAAAGACAGCCTCTTCAATAAATGGTGCTGGGAAAATTGGACATCCACATGCAGAAGAATGAAACTAGACCACTCCCTTACACCATACACAAAGATAAACTCAAAATGGATGAAAGATCTAAATGTGAGACAAGATTCCATCAAAATCCTAGAGGAGAACACAGGCAACACCCTTTTTGAACTTGGCCACAGTAACTTCTTGCAACATACATCCACGAAGGCAAAAGAAACAAAAGCAAAAATGAACTATTGGGACTTCATCAAGATAAGAAGCTTTTGCACAGCAAAGGATACAGTCAACAAAACTCAAAGACAACCTACAGAATGGGAGAAGATATTTGCAAATGATGTATCAGATAAAGGACTAGTTTCCAAGATCTATAAAGAACTTCTTAAACTCAACACCAAAGAAACAAACAATCCAATCATTAAATGGGCAAAAGACATGAACAGAAATCTCCCAGAGGAAGACGTAGACATGGCGGCCAACATGCACATGAGAAAATGCTCTGCATCACTTGCCATCAGGGAAATACAAATCAAAACCACAATGAGATACCACCTCACACCAGTGAGAATGGGGAAAATTAACAAGGCAGGAAACCACAAATGTTGGAGAGGATGCAGAGCAAAGGGAACCCTCTTACACTGGTGGTGGGAATGTGAACTGGTGCAGCCACTCTGGAAAACTGTGTGGATGTTCCTCAAACAGTTAAAAATAGACCTGCCCTACGACCCAGCAATTGCACTTCTGGGGATTTACCCCAAAGATTCAGATGCAATGAAACACCGGGACACCTGCACCCCGATGTTTATAGCAGCAATGTCCACAATAGCCAAACTGTCAAGGAGCCTCAGTGTCCATCGAAAGATGAATGGATAAAGAAGATGTGGTTTATGTATACAATGGAATATTACTCAGCCATTAGAAACGACAAATACCCACCATTTGCTTCAACGTGGATGGAACTGGAGGGTATTATGCTGAGTGAAGTAAGTCAATCGGAGAAGGACAAACATTATATGCTCTCATTCATTTGGGGAATATAAATATTAGTGAAAGAGAATATAAGGGAAGGGAGAAGAAACGTGTAGGAAATATCAGAAAGGGAGACAGAACATAAAGACTCCTAACTCTGGGAAACGAACTAGTGGTGGTGGAAGGGGAGGAGGGCGGGGGGTGGGGGTGAATGGGTGACGGGCACTGACGGGGGCACTTGATGGGATGAGCACTGGGTGTTATTCTGTATGTTGGCAAATTGAACACCATTAAAAAATAAATTTATTATTTTTAAAAAATAAAGAAAACAAAAGAGCAATCCCAGCATACCGAAATGTAGTATATCTCCACAAAATGTTGGAAACTCATGCTAAGAATGATGGAGGGAAAGTGGAATTAAAAGAGCTATCATTTACTGATATACATGTAAATTACCAGGCAATTTACATATTTTGTCTCATCTAATGATGAATTGTATGCATACATATTTACATCTTATGTTCTAATTTAGAGTGCTTTCATATCCATTATTTCTTTTGATCTTCAGGAGAATCCTGTGAGCATGGGTAGGGCAGGTGTGATCAGCCCCTTTGTATGAAGAAGCAGGAGGCTTTGGATAATTAAGTGATTAGCCCAAGGTCACACAGTAAGTTGCAATATTAAGACTAGAAACCAGGTCTTCTGATTCCCAGTCTTATGCCCTTGATTCATATTTGTCATGCATTACTTCAAGAGGCTGAATGAATTAGGGAAGGGAACTTACGCCCAAAATAAGGAAAATCTTTCTAAAACTCACAGCTTTTCAACAGTGTAATAGGCTGTCTCATAACACTGAAATGGTTGTAGAGTATATCACTGCCATAAGTGGGAGATTAAATGTCATGACTTCTCAGGTCACTGTCAATGCTCCTAAAATTCCTAGGTTCTGTTTTTCTGAGCTGAAAGTTCCAGTGATTAAGACTATTCCTGGGAAGCGCCTGTTTCTTATGTACTTGGTTCTCAGGAAAGAGATACTCTTTGAGAGATGCTTGGGAGTTGTGACTTTTCCCATTGCAAGTAAACTCCATGCTTTGGTACAACCAACACACATCATGTATAACCAATGCCTCCAGGTGACACTCACATCACAAAATGAAGAACAGATAAAAGTCCCAAATTTAGAAAAGTTCCCACATCCATGAGTTTAGGTTTTACCAGAAATTTAAATTCTTGAGGCACACGGTATATGTCAGAAATTATGGGAGGAGGCATAGTTCTGCATTTGAATGCTCATCAGTCACTTCTTTAGAATCTATATAGTTGTTCAAACACCAAAGGTATTTTAAGGAGTAGAAAGTATGGACTGATAATAACTCACAGTTGTCTTTGCTGATGGGGGACCAGAATTCCCTTTAGAGCCAACAGAACCAGCCACTGTTCAAATCCTTTGGAAGTATTTTGTCATACATTTACAGCTCCCTATGCTCAAGAGAATGGTGCATCTGTCTGATGGAGATGCCTGGCTGCATTCTTTCCCAGATATTAATATAGGTGGTACTTAAGTAGCATAACCAATGACATGAAGAACCTGATTTGGAGAGGAACAGATGGCAGCATCTTTCTTGGGCTAATTTTAGGATCTTGAAATAGTCCCTTTCTCACACAAAACCATCAGTGGAACCAAATTCAGACAGCTATGTCACATGGAAAAGAGAGAAAGAGAAAACGTGGTCTAGTGCGAGGCAAAGACAACGAACCAGAGACATTAGTGCTTCCCCTGTATCTGAGTCCTCTCAGAATATGAGGGATTACCTCAACCTCTTTTCACCAGAATGGACACTGAACACCAACATCAGGCCACCTAAGAAAGGAGCCCACAAATCTCACTTCGAGTGACATGCACTGAACAATCAAGGTTGCATCACTTCATAGATGAATTCATATTCACGAGCATGTGTAAAACCTAGGTACTCAGTCCTTTACTTAGCAGATAAGAAAGCTGAGGCTAAGTGACCATTCTCCTTGATAAGACATAAGCAGATTGAATTTCAAAGCCTCAGATTTCTGGTGGATTGTTTTGTCTGCTGAAAAGACCTTTCTTCCCAGTGAGACATAAAATAACAGGTAGGGATGATGAGAGGTAGAGGAAGAGTCCCCCAACTGGAAATGATGCCTCAGGGACAGCATGGGCATCCAGGTATTTAGAATAACTGAAAAGACAGGTACTTTTATTAAAACAACAAAAAAACTACTTACCTGTTTTCCATCCAGAGTGTAGAGTTTTTTGACAACCCCAGTCTCCAGCTTGATGGCTTCAGTGATATCGGTGAGGACTTGCTCAAAAGAGTGAGCCGTCTTCTTGTTCAGCAGCACACGTACGGCCTTCCGAGGCTTCACCCCACTGCGGATGATCGTCACTAGCTTGGGGCGCACAAAGTCCTTGTTCTCTCTGGCCTGGGCACTATTGCTGCTTGCCAGGGATTGGGGGGCTTTCATATTGGCAGATGTTTTCACATTGACAGACCAGTTGGGATTGACATTCTTGGTGTACTCCACCTTTTTAAAGAAGTTGTCTGAGGAACAAACATAGCTTTCCCCTACGGGAAGAAATAAGTGGTAATTAGTTCAAGAGTAGATTCATGAACTATTCTAACCAAACTAGCACACGCTGACCTTGGCGTAAGACTTTTGGAAATACAGTGATAGTAACCAACTGTAGGCACAACTTCTAACTGGGCTCTCCCTCTAACAACTTGGTTCATTCAAAGTCAAGAGCAAGTCATCAGCAAAACATTCTTCATTATGATGGCATACCTAAGTTGAAAAAATCCTCTAAAGCTAAGGATTTCAAGGACAATGAACACATCTAAATATAATCTAACAAGCAGGGTTCTTAAGCTTCATAGGATTTTACTTCAATGGAAATGCCTATGTCAATTTCTCAGATGTTTGTTAATATCTAGGGGGCATTACTGGAGTGTTTTTAACATGTCTCTATTTCTTAATCTTCCTGTCCCATTTCTGGCCTCACAGCCCCATTCCATGGTTATATTATAAACCAAGGAGAACTTTACAATTAATATACTTTATTCCAAGTTAAAGTGACCCCAGTGTCCTTGCATATTGGGCACACAGTACATATTTTCCAAGAAGCCAGACTGTCCTTTGCACAGAGTATATGGCTGAGCAGTGGAATGCCAAAATGTGAAATGTGTGTGTGCATGTATGTGTGTGTGTGTGTGTGGTGAATATATATGTTGTGTATGTATAACTCTGTCCTCTACTGCTCAACCCCACACCCAAGTGGAAAAACTGAATAACAACGTGCACACACACACACACACACACACAGTCCACCGCTTGTGTTTGCAAATCTAGCTGTTGCTTGAGAAATACTTTCCTCGGTTTCCACCACTCACCCCTCATCTTTCCATTTTCCTAAATGCTACATACTAGATGTATGTGTTCAAGGCCATCTTCACTAGGGATCACCCTTGGCTGCCACAAGTAATGAGGTGGAGATGTGAGAATACATTAGACAGCCAGATTTATGGATTGGAGAAATCTAGCATAATTTTCACGTTTACCTTGAGCTAGAGGAAATGACTAATACAGTGGAAAAAACACAGGGGCCAGAGGCAAGGGGCAGGGGGGATTAGACACCTGGGACTAGAAGCTGGAGAAAAGAGGAAGAGAGGTAGGCTCAGCCTAGGGGAGAGAGCATTGGAAAAGGTTGAATTTGTTACTCAAAACACAGTAGCCTCAAGGTATACAGAAGTTCATCCAGAGGTCGAGCTGGAGAAAACTAGCGGGAATTAATCAGGCTGAACTCATCAGTAATAACTCTAAATAAATAAGTCAACCCAGGCCAGGGCAAAGAAAGCATTAAACACAATCATAGTCTGATGGCTCTTCTTTTGGTCTCAGCAGGAGAACCACACAGGGACATATCAGAAACACCGGGTTAATCATTCACTCCTTTGGCAAACATTGATTGCTTTGCTGTAGCACCAAATCCTTTAAGTCATGTTAATTAATAAATTTCTCAGTGCTGAGAAAAAGATTCTGTCAGATTCTCTAGGGCACTTTTGAGGACATTTATGTGTATGTGTGACGGGGAAGGTTGAGTGGCTTCCAACACTGCCCTGAGTCCCAGAGGCTGTCAGTGTTCTATCTTGACAGGGGGACCAAGGGATGGTTTGTAGGTGAACATGGGCATCCTCTCCCACTTGGTGCAAACATACACACACACACACACACACACACACACACACAAATAAACACACCCACCCCAGATGGAGTAGTCAAAGAACTCAGCCAAAAGAAACCCTAATTTCTCTGGCTCTTTTGCTGGCTAATCCAACCTAACCCAAGTGATTAAAGGCTAGGATCTTTAACTTGTGACTTAAAATGGTGAAGGAGCCCTTTCAATTCCCCTATCTATTCACAGTCAATCTCCTCTACACCCTAGATAACCCTTGCCTTAGCACTCCACTAGATTCATAGGTACCTTCCAAGAGGTTAGTTCCTTTGAGTCAGGTGTTTTCCATAACTTGTCAAGTACTTTAAAACTCTGACAACTGGTGGTGTAGAAATGTGTGAGGCTATATATTTATGATTTCACTCATCTACAGTCTCCTCTGGAGAGTCAGCTGTGTAGCCCTATTAGGACTCTGGACTTATTTTGCTCCCATCTCTTAAACCTCTTAAGCCTCTGAACTATGAGTATGATTAACCACCCCCAGATGAGAATGAACATGATGGCAGACAGCTATAGTATCATATGGCACCAAGAACTTTCCAGAGGGCCCAGCTCTCGGCCAAATCTATGTTGAGCACCTTCCAACAGTACATTTTAGTCTCTCTACTCTCTCCTTTTGGCCCAATATAGAGTAATGGAAAAAGAACAGCTGATGTGATGTCAGTCAGAATGGGGTCTTCGATACCTAGTTGTGTGTCGTAGGCAAGTTACCTAACCCCCCCGGCTTTGATTACTTGTCTGAGAAGTGGGAATGGTGATAACAGTACATACCTCATAAGGTTGGAGTGAGGCATGAGTCAGATGGCTCAGCACTGAGCCCAGAGCCTGGTAAGCACTTGATAAATTCCACCTAACAGATCATTAAGGCCCTAATCTGAATGAATGGAGAGGGAACAAGAAAAAAAAGAGCAGAGAGGAGAGGGAGAAAGAGTTGAGAGAAAGGAGATTAAAAGAGAGAGAGCAAAAGCCCAAGGAAAGAAAAAAGAAAGAAGAAGGGCAGCCATCTTGGAACTGAGCTATGGTCATTATAGAACATGACCACTGCCCAGGTCTCAGGCCTCAAAAATAATGATTTCCTGCTGCTTAAGAGGAGGTGTCCAGTTGCTGAAAATGTGACATATGGGAGCTCTATGGTTAACACTCAGCGAAGCCACTTGCTGCCACTGCTGATGCACACTGAGGGCAGGATATTTTGTAAGACTTTATTTTTTTGTTTATGGCTCTTCTGCGTTCACAGCAAAATCAAGGGGAAGGTACAGAGATTTCCCACATGACCTCTGTCTCCACATGTGCATAGCCTCCCCTGTAAACAAACATCCCCTACCAGAGGGCAGGTCATTTATGGCGGTTGAGGGAGGCAGCTCGGGGAGTCAGACAGACATGAATTCCAGTTCCAGTCAGGCCTTTATGAATGGTGTGACCTCAGGCAAATCACCTAATCTCTGAGTCTCAGCTTTTCCATCTATAAATTGAAGGTATTACACTAGCTGACATCTCAGTCCCTTCCAGTCCTAGAGGTCTATAAGAGGTAATTTTCTTCTCTTTTCCCCAGAAGGCTGTAGGAGGTAAAGTTGTTATGATCATTAAATGTTAAAGAAATATATGCCCACTACGGAGGGCTCTCCACTTGTACTACTGGAAAGACATCAAATGTGCTGCTTCTCTAGACCAAGACTTCCTTGTTCTGATTTTTGCAAACGTCTGCAAGATCTGCTGCCAGAGCTCCATGCTTCCTGCCTGGCACTGGAAGCTGGATGAGGTGTGTTTACACACCTTTACACAGCTGGGTTCCCATCCTGCCACAGCTTCCAGGGACTATTTCCCACCCATTGGGAGCCTAGAAGGAAAGCTAGCTTCAGAGCCAAGCAAGGTGACAATTTGCTGGAACTGACAATGTGCTTCAAGATGAGGGGGTAAGGAAATGAAGTCATGGAAGCACAGCTGAAAGGGCAGGAAAGGAACAAGCTGTGGGCTTGAGATGATCTAATGTCTACCTCCCTTCACTTTCAGGAGGGCTCTGTTTTCAAAAACATTAAATGCATTTGTGTTTTCTCAGCACAAAGACACTCCTGCCTGGGCTTCCTCCTCTTTTCCAAGGCTTCCTCACTCAAGAAGGAAGAGACTAAATGATACTTTATTTTATCATCATATGTATTAATGATGCATCTCTCTCCCAGGTATCTTTAAATCCTTCTCTTTGGCAATGTGCCTGCTTTAGAAGCTACAGTATAAATTAGCAAGAAGGTGATGTCATCTCATCTCATCTCCATTGAGCTATGGCAAAGGAACTGGATCATAAATAACTAGGGCCACCATTCCACTCAGATTTTCCAACAAGACTGTCCCAATTGTAAATAATTTGTCCTGTGGCCTATGTAATAGTGCTCAAAATAATACCCCTAAGATTGACCTGGGGACTAACAAACAAGAAAGTGGGGAAAGAATTAGGCAGGAAGGGAAGGGGAATTATTTTGTGATGGAAAGCAAGACAAAAGGAAACATCACTGGTGGATTTCATCCATTGACCCACTAGGAAGATGACTGATACATCTATGACAACAGCCTTCATGGCTTCACTGAGATTCTTTGTATACCCAAGGAGCTGTGGGAAAGCTGATATAAGTAACCCGATTTGGGCCCAAAATGTTCCCCTTTCGACTTTCAGCATCTAGCAACAGACAGTAGACTAGAAGCATTAGACAAGGAGTGTCACAGGCCAGAGTGATTATTAACCCATTGTGGTTTATTTCATTTTAGTTTAGTCTAAATATTTAACAAAGTGGCCATTTGGAAACAACATGTTTTCTACTTCATCATTCCTTTAAGATCCACAGAGCAAAAAAATAAAAAATAAAAACAAAAACAAGGCCTTCTGCACTCCTAGGGACTCCCACAACTGTAGTTAGCTGAAAGTTCGGGACCATCAGGATCATCTAATCCAGAATTTCTCAAGTTTAAGTGCTCATAATTATCACCTGGGAAGATTTATAAAAACAGATTCTGAGGCCCTAGCTCTGGAAATTCTGATTCAATAGATCTTGGGTGTGACCCAGGAATTGGTATTCCTAAATATCTGAAAGTTTCTGAAAGGCAGCCAGACTTGGGAACCTCTGGTCATCCCAACCCCTGACTAGCATCATTATCCCTATTCCTTTTTTTTTTTACATTATTAACAGTAGTACCTTATAGCTATAGTTTCACCTTGTCGACATGTTTCTTTATTATCTAATTATATCCTCTCAACCACCCTGATAGATGAAGAAGCCAAGTGTTACTAGTCTCTTGCTACAGATAAGAATATTACAACATAGACACAAGATGTGGTCCATGCATGAAATGGAATATCATCCCCCCATAAAAGGGAAGAAAGTGCTGATACATGGTACAACAAGAATAACCCTTGAAAACATTTTTCTAAGGGAAAGTATTCAGTCACAAAAGACCACATGGTGTATGATTCCACTTATATAAAATGTCCGTAATAGGCAAATCTGTAGAGACACAAAGTAGGTAAGCTGTTGCCTAGGGTTGGAGACAATGAAGGAAATGGGCAGTGACAGCTAATTGGTACAGGGTTTCTTTTTGGGGTGAATAAAAGGATCTAAAATTAGATTATGATGATGGTTGTACTACTTGGTAATTTTTCTAGAAATCATTGAATTGTATGCTTAAATGGCTGATTTTACATTATGCAAATTAGACCTTAAAATTGCTGTTTTCCTTAAAAATGCTGTTTTAAAAAGAGAATATCACATGATAACAACAGTCCTATGGTCATGTGGCTAACTAGTTTTTAGAATCTAGGACAACTCAGCAGTCGTAGATACCCTTTACTGAGTGTTACTGTAAGCCAGGAATAAGAGTAAACACTTCATACTCATTGTCTTATTCAATACTCAAAGCAGTTGTTCTCACTTTACAGATGAAAAACTGAAGCTTAGGGAGTCTAAATGGTTTCTCCCAGGTCACACAAGCTAGCAGGCGGCAGATCTTGAATTGGCAACAAATCTCATTCCAAAGACTTCTTTTCCTGCAATAACCTTCTGCCTCTAAGACTAGAACCCACTGCCTCTGATTCTTCATCAGGGATCTTTCCAAACTTTTCCAGTGTGAAGTCTCTTGGGTATGAATGTTTTTAGTCTTTCATTCGACCTCTTCCAATGGTGAACAAAGTGAGGGAGTTCTGTCCTCCATTCCTAGAAGAGTAGTTCCAAAGGACAAAACAGGAGAGAAAAGACCTTTTTTTCTTAAATCTGCCTTATCCCAGTGCCCTTTACCATCTGACTGTGTGGCAGTGGGAAAATTGGTCACGTTTCTCAACACTATCTTAGAGATACTCCAGAATTTCCTTGACTGCATGGGCAGTAATCAGGCCTGGGAGGGCGTTGAGGCCTACTGCAGCTTGTGGTTGTAGATGATATGTGAATAAATGCAACTGAGCCTTATTTACATTCTACATAACCCAGGAAGTATTACCATGCAACCAGGGGAGGAATCCAATCTAGCAGGACTCAAAAGGGTCAGGAGAAAGGGTGCAGTCTTCAAAATTATAATTATTATCTATATTGACCTGACATTATCACAAAACACACACACACACACACACACACACACACACGCACATCCAGGAAGAAAAATGACTACCAAGGGCTTGTCCTTGAGCAAGGTATGTTTAAAAATGGATTTATGGTTTGGGGGGGATATGCGTACATGATATCTCTCTTATATCGAAAACAAGAATATTCTAATTCCTACTCTGAATACAGCATCCCTTGGTTCAGAATTCTGCCCTGGCATCTGTCACAGTCTTTGAAAAATTGCAGCTAAGGAAAATGAGGACACATTGGGTGATTTAAGGTGCTTTGTTTGTGAAAATTATTACAGAGACATCCCTCAAATTGGCCCAAGATATGGATTTCACGGTGACAAAGGGACACACACCCTCTCAATTACTCTGTTGGACAGCTCCCTCAACCTCACTCCAAGTCCTTCTACTTTTCCTACTCTCCTTTAACACGTGTGCTAGGATAGTCAACCTTTCAATATTCAGAAAAAGCCTAGGATTAACCACTGCCTGGCCACCCAGAACATGATCCAATACTCTAAGCCTTCTCAGCACTGTTTTTTTTTCAAGGTCAGCTATGTAGGAAAACCTTAGACTTGAACCCTGAGACCCAGACCTGGTAGCCATAGGGACACCATGTCTTATAAGTAACTGGCCCCAAATCACTTGATCTGACTTTAGAAACAGCAGCTACTTGCGAGAACATGGTCTCGCACAAGGGAAGCATTCATGTTCCTTTGTCTAAGAGCACAAGAAACCTGGAAGCAGTGAAGCGGAGGCGGGGCACTCCTACACCAAGTCATTTAATGTGCTGATTCTCATTCCTTGTTGGCTGTTTCATAATTTGGTTTCCCGAGAGATCTGCCTGCTCTAAACTCACCTTTACTCTGGGAATGGAGGGGGTGAGGAAGTAGGGCTAGAGCGGGGGGGGGGGGGGGGGGGGGGGGGGGAGCGGTCTGGGGGAGGGCCATTTGCATTATCAGTTGGTTACATTTTAGCCATTTAAAAGTGGGCATAGGGAGGCATCCACAATATAATTGACTCGACAAAGTAAAACATTAGGAATGTGTCCTGAGGTGTATTTTCTAAATAACCACAAAGAAAGCATCATGGATGAGCAAGTTTTGGGAAGAGCTGTGACTTCCCTTATTTTTGAGTGGGTATGCAGGTTGCTGGGTTTTCAACCTCGTCATAACATTCAGTCATAAAACCAAAGTCTAGAGAGGCTTTAAAGGGCTTTAGGTTCAGTGAGTCAGCTCCTATTCTAATAGGAATAGTCTTTATTAAAATACCAGACATACCTACAGCTTTCTTTGGTATTTCTCTCAATGACCTCAGCCTTAGGGACACACCCTGGAGTGGGTTTTTTAGAAGTGACAGCTGAGCAATGACCACTTACCTAAAAGTATAATCCTTTGTGAATATGTCCAGGAAGTCCTGCTTTTAGGGTGCATATTTCCATGCTTTGCAGTTCACAAATGGTCTCTCAGCAGCTCAGAGGATATTTGGCTATCTTACTGTTAATCCAACCAAAGTTCCTTCCTCATTTTATAGCCCTAACGAGTTCATGGTCTGCCTCTGTAATGCTACTCAGAATGAATTGTGAACAAGATCTAGAGTTAATGACACGATTCAGATTTTCCTTTGTATACCCTGGCAGATAAGCACAATGCATTGTCACCACCATCCACACTCCAACACTAGCAGAGACTGAAGGCCCTGAAGGGTAATGGCTAATGGCTCTGTCATGCCTCTAGCCTCGGCAGTCTCTGCATCAGCCTGGTATTCTGACAAATGTACCCCCTAATCTTTTTCAGAGTACTCCAAGAAATGTAACCAGGGCAAACAATGTCACCTCCCCCACAGAGAGCCAACACCCTCGAATTACCTTCCTCCAGTTCATCCATGCTTCCGATTTTCCTGGATCCATCAATGGTGTAAATGTAACGCACTCCCTGAGGCAGGTTGATGTTGTCAGACAGAGATCGAGTCAGGTCAGCCAGCAAGGCATCGAAGCTGCGAAAACGGTCAGAGGACACAGCGTACACAATCCCCTTGAAGTAGCGGTCCCCATTGCGGTAGAAACGTACCTTCTTGGCTTTCTTCTCGTTGCTAAGAGCTTGCAAGGTTCGGGTTCGGTAGAAGCTACAATGCGCGCTGTGAGTGGGGCTCGGCAGCCCATTCATCCGTGAGCCCCGCATGTTCCTGGATGTCTTATCTCTTTCGTCAAAATGTCCAAAATCAAGTTCCATATTTTGGTGGAACCTCAGAGACCTGAGTGGTGGACAAAAGGGGGTGAAAAGAGGCAAAGGAAACGGGGGAGGAAGTGTGGGGGGGGGAGAAAAAGAAAGGAATTCAAATATTAGCCAGATCCAGTTCTGCAATCTGCTGCTTGTAAAAAGAACTGGTTGAAAAAGCCCGTGACCCATCTGCTGCTTGCCCCTGACCTGCAGGAATATTGATCTTAATAGAAAGAAGGAGGGGCTGGGGGAGGTGCAGACGGTGGTGGGGGTTGGGGTGAGAGATAGAGAGGGAGGCACTCTGGGCACTGTTCCAAACAGGGGCGAGGGAGGGATTTTGAAATCCCTTGAAATCCTGGGACTTATTGACAGTGGCTCCTATCAAAATGTAACTTCGGGCTAAATACATTAAAACTGGCATCTGTTTCTTCACACATGCCCACATGACTAACAGTTGTAAATGAATCCATAGCCTGACAAAAATCCCCTTGAAGAGAATAGAATAGAAGGTGCTGGCTGAGGTTAGCATCTCCAGTTTAGGAAGCAATCTTTGTGCCTCGGTAATATGGTAATATGACTTCGGAGGGGAAGGTTTTTCATTTTATCCCAAATCCTCTTTCCTGCTCTGATGCGTGCATCCCCTCCCCACCCCACCCCCCACCCCCAATAAACCAGGATTCTCCTTTAAAGGGACACAGCCTCCAGGGAATAGCTAGTGTCTTTGTGCTATTCATCAGACCCTTTCCCCATCAAGCTGGTGCAGCTATCTAACATTCATAAGAAATAAGCTGGGGGAAAAAAGGATTAGAAAAATCAGTTATTTAACAAGTTATTAGCTCTGCTTTCCCTCTGGTACCATTTGGTCACAAAATCCTTCCCCCCCCTTTTTTTTTGATATGTGCTCTATCCCTCCCCAGTGAGGCAGCCCCACCTCTTAATGGACTAATTTAATTGTTGAAAGATTCCCAAGTGAGTTCCTGAAAAGCATATGGGACCTTTGGAAACAAGCACACCTTTCATTGTTCTGGATTTCTACCCTGACTGAAGGGGCATTTTCCCTCTCACAGTAGCAATTCACCCCCAAATTTATCTATTGCCCAGATGCATTAGCTAAGGCAAAAGATGGTCATTTGTCAGATTTGCTTTTCCCCCTTCTGTTGAACCAGAAGGAAAGGAAGGAAAGAAGAGAAAGAAGAAGAAAGAAAGAAAAGAAAAGAAAAGAAAAGAAAAGAAAAGAAAAGAAAAGAAAAGAAAAGAAAGAAAGAAAGAAAGAAGAAAGAAAGAAAAGAAAGAAGGAGGAAGAAAGAGAAGGAAGGAAGGAAGGAAGGAAGGAAGGAAGGAAGGAAGGAAGGAAGGAAAAGAAAATGAGAAATAAAGAAAAAATCAAAACATGAAACCAAACACAACAGAAGCTTCAAGCACTAGCAAGGTAGTGACCACAGCCTAGGAACCTAACTATTAACATGCATCTCACAGATGGAGATAAAAGGACTCACAGAGCGAAGAGAGCTCAGCTGCTACACACTGCCACATCGAGATATTTGCAAGGGTCCAGGAGGACAGGACATAAAAGAGGACTGGTGCCTAGAAGGCTTGCCAGGCGCTATCCTTCTTTTCTTCCAATGTCACCATGACCTATGCTGAGCTCAGCATTGTCTCTGTCAGACAACCTGCAGTGGTGAGAGACCCCACCTCCTCAAGACAGTAGCAAGCATTTCCTCAGGCATGCCAGTAACACTTGGCTTTGCTTTAGGATCACGGGTGGTATAATTCTAAATCAACATGACAGTGAAAACAAAGAAACAGCAAACTCACTTTTCCAAAGAAAAATCCCAGGTAGAGGCTTAGGGAAAAAAATCCGATAGAATTAAGGCAAAATAAAAATTTTTTTAAAAAGGAGAGAGATAGCTAGAGCGAGCGCTTTGCCTTATGCTTTTCCCGTTTGACATCTGTTACATTCTGCCTGAAAATCACTGGAAAGCCCCACTCACCGGTTTTCTGCTGTTTGGGTGGAGATGCTGAGAGAAAGAAAACCAATCTCTCTATGCCTTTGTTGTCTGAGCTCCAAGCAAGAAATTCCTGCCAGGGTGGATAGATGCCTTCTAGGTCCTAGTGCCTTGTCCAGCTTCTCCCCTATAACTCAGGCTTAGTGAATCCCCCCAACTCCTATGATTAATTACATGGCTTTTTTTTTCAATTCACAGGCTGCATTAACAGCTAGAAAGGTTTCATTTATAACTAACAGGAAATTGCAGGGTAGCAAAAAGATTGCACAGGCAAGTACAGAATGTTCTAATGAGCAATGCGCTACCCTCCCCCTTCCGCACCTCCCACCCTTTTTGTTTTTTTAAAGAGAATTGGCAATTTCACTTGGCCAAAACCTTGGCCTAATCTGCCTGGGGACCAGACTCAGTCAAACCAGGAGGCTCCTTAGAAATTGTAGCTCCCTTTTTTTCACCTTCTTGAGACAAAACAATCAAATCTGAATGTTCTTAAAGTATCTTACTTAGTTCATGCATCCAACAACTGGCTGTTTTTGAAAGAAGGTCAGTGGAGTAGACTGCGAGGGAGAAAGAAATAGAAAAGACAGGAGGAAAGACTTCCAGAATTTCATGGGGGATAATGTCTAAAAAGGATCCCAAAGATCATTTAGCTTGCTGCGATGATCTGGTGAATGGGATCTGTGGCATTTACCTATGAGAGTTCGTGAGTTCAAATCCAATGCAGAAGACCTTTCCATGTGAAGTCTGATGGCCACAAGGTAAATATCAATGGGTCCTCAAATTTCTAAATGTCTTCTTTGTGTCAAATACGTTCTCAAAGGGAAGGAAGCAACCGCCTTAAATTCATGAAATCAGGCCAAGCAATGAGACAAAAGAAGAGAAAGGTGAGAGAGTAAACTAGGGGTGGTCTACCATCCTCAAAACTGAGACTACTCGCATTAATAGGTGGTGTCTTGAACGACCGTGACTCCATTGTCGCTTGGCTTCAGAAAACTCAGAGCTATTAATAATGCTCCGCGATTATCTTTTTAAAAAAAAAGATTTTATTTATTTATTCACGAGAGACACACAGAGAGGCAGAGACATAGGCAGAGGGAGAAGCAGGCTCCCTGCAGGGCTCCCTCTTGGGGACTCTATCCCAGGACTCTCGGATCATGCCCTGAGACGAAAGTAGACGCTCAACCGCTGAGCCACCCCTCCGTGATGATCTTCTATCCGATTCCTAATACAATTAGCCCTCCTTTTGAGATATAGCATTTTGATAACAAATAGGTAAGCATTTTTTGTGCATGTGTTTTACTTAAGAAGCCTCAAAGTGGGATTTTAAAAAAATGATATTCCTTCTTGGGAAGGTGTTGGTAGAGTTCTTGAAGGTATCTTAGTTCAAGCCTCAGCTCTCTGTGTTAGTGGGGTCCACGGCCTCCATGTGCAACTTGCCTAGCCAAGGCTGCCCACCTTGCTGCTGCTCTACTGGCTTCTAAATAGGTACCTCAGGGGACCACAGGTGTCTGGTGTATTCTCTTCCATTTGTTTCTGTCTTATACACTTATCTCCAGAAAGATCAGGGTTATTCAGGTCAAGAGCAGACACATAAATATCAAAAAATAGGGGTGGGGAAATACGGGAATTCTGAACAATGGTTGTAGCTTCCTGGTCCAGCAAGGTCAATGTATTAATTTTTTATGGCACATCATAAGCATTTCATAAATAACAGTGATTGGTTTTGTATCAGAATTCCATTTTTTTTTATTTCTGGGAAGGATAGAAAAATGGATGGGATGTCACAACTTAAACATAAAGGATTTAGAATAGATTTTAGAAGGCATTTATTCATGATATAGGCTTTGCAACACTACTACGGAAGCCGTAGAATGACTTTAGGAGACAGTCTAGGGTAAATGATTTCATTTGTTTATATACATCAAGGAGCAGATGGGTGAACATGATCAATGTTTCCCCATGTGAGGTTTGTGGATGTTAATGTGTTCTTTAAAAACAAACCAACAAAAATGGTTCTTTGGACAAAAATGTTTAAAACGTGGTGGGAAAAAAAATAAATAAAACGTGGTGGGATAAACAAAATTTGTTTTCTTGACCATAAAACTTCTCCTGTAATTTACTTAAAATATCTCATGTGTCTCCAAAAAGGTAATTTAGTATAAAGGGCTTCCTGCTTTTTTTCAGAGCTCAGAACCTCTTTTTCTTCTCACAGACTAATGTTTCATGGATAAACCTTTTGCAAAAACTGAGTTAGATCATCTTGCAAACATATTTCCTCTCAAAGAACTCTCAGCTACTCGTCAGGAGTTTTCTCCTACTTTCTCAAAGGAGAAGAATAACTGGCAGAAAAGAAGGCTCAGGCACAAGTCCAGGGAGAAAGTGCATCTTTATGTGTGGAAGTCAACTTTGAAGATGAAGGGAGAATCATGGTTGAGGGCTTAATGGAGTGAAGAGATCAAAGAAAAAGGACAGCAACCCCATTGTGGGAAAAGTGGCAGTAAAAACTTTTGGAATAATTCCCATGTGCTCACACTCACTGCCCCTGAGGAGCTTGAAGACTTATTGAGGAGGCAGGACAAGAATATGTATCTTGGGGGATCCCTGGGTGGCTCAGGGGTTTAGTACCTGCCTTCAGCCCAGGGCGTAATCCTGGAGTCCCAGGATCAAGTCCCATGTTCGGGATCCCTGCATGGAGCCTGCTTCTGTCTCTGCCTCTCTCTCTCTCTCTCTCTCTCTCTCTCTCTCTCTCTCTGTCTCTCACGAATAAATAAAATCTTTTTTTAAAAAAGAATATGTATCTTGAAAAAATCATGAAAGGGAAGGGCTTAGATTGTTCTTGATAGGTTGTGGTTTGGGTTAATCAAACTCAGCTGATTAACATCACACATACACACACATACAATCACTAGAGCACATTACCTATCAAAAACACAGAGAGTAGGATCTAGGGTGGGGCAGGGTAAGCAACAGGCAGCAAAGTTGAAAATATATACAAATTGTTTACAGGGACCACAGAACTGTAACGTAGTAGGAATAAATCCAACAAATACGTGTAGGATCTTTATTGAGAAAATCATAAAATGATTGAAGAACATAAGAGAAACGGAAACAAACAGAACCAGACCATGCTTCTGGATGGCAAGATGCAATGTTGTAAGGGTAGCAGCCCTCCCCCAAAGTAATCTATATTTATGAAGAAAATCCAGTAAAAGCCACAAGAGAAATTTTTGTGAAATTCATAAATATCAGTTGTAGTGAGATATCTGTCATTGTAAGGGTTAAAGGAGTAAATATATGTAAAGTGCTTAGAACAAACCCTGGCATATAATATATATGATACAAGTATTAGTTTTTATTTTCCCCTCAAATATTCACATAGCAACTCCTTCACTTCTGTCAAATCTTTGCCCAAATAGCAACTCTTCAACAAGACCCATCCAAGGGGCACCTGGGTGGGTCAGTGGTTGAGTATCAGTCTTTGGCTCAGGTCATGATCCCAGGGTCCTAGGATTTAGTCCCGCATCCAGCTTCCCAAGGGGAGCCTGCTTCTCCCTCTTCCTATGTCCCTGCCTTTCTCTGTCTCTCATGAATAAGTGAATACAATCTTTTAAAAACAAACAAAAAACAAGACCCACGCAGACCATTCTATTTAAAGTTAGAACTTTCCCTCTCAAGGAAGCATTCCCAATTTCCTTTATCCTGCTCTATTTTTTCCATAACGTTTATCATCTTCCAACATACTATATAATATACCTATTTATTATTTTTATTAAATATCTTGGCAAGTAGAATATAAGCTCTGCCAGGGCAGACATATTCTAGCAGCTTTAATGAAATACAGTTCACCATATCAATAGTAATATTTTTGTTTTTATTTTTTAGGACTTTTTTAGGATTTTGTCTTATTTTTTTAGGATTTATGTGTGGATGAGTGGGGGGAAGGGCAGAGGAAGAGGGAGAGATTCTCAAGCAGACTCCCTGCTGAGCACAGAGCCCAATGTGGCACTCCATCCCAGAATCCTGAGATCATGACCTGAGCTAAAATCAAGAACCGAATGCTTAACCAACTGAGCCACCCAGATGACCCTATTTGTTTTTAATACTGTACTAAAATAAAAATGCCTAGAACAATGTCTAACACACAGTAGGTCTGAGTATTTTATTTTAT
Organism: Canis lupus dingo; assembly: GCF_003254725.2. NCBI lineage: Eukaryota > Metazoa > Chordata > Mammalia > Carnivora > Canidae > Canis > Canis lupus. The sequence continues at coordinate 84,858,503 of NC_064281.1, forward strand.
TTTTAAAGATTTTATTCATTCATGAGAGACACAGAGAGAAAGAGAGAGGCAGAGACATAGGCAGAGGGAGAAGCAGGCTCCACGCAGGGAGCCCAATGTGGGACTCGATCCCGGGTCTCCAGGATCAAGACCTGGGCCGAAGATGGTGCCAAACCACTGAGCCACCCAGGCTGCCCTGGGTATTTTAAAAGTGGATTCAGTAAAGGAAGAATGGAATATTCAATATATGGTATTGAGACAATTAACTTTCATATGGAAAAAATTAAATTAGATCCATACCTCGCACCATACATAAAAGTAAATTCCAGATGTCTCAAAGTCCTGAATATAAAGAACAGACCTTTACAATTATTAGACTAAAATATGGGAGATTCTCTTTAAATCTTTGTAGTTGAAAAAAAAAAGACTTTAAAAACCAAGATGAAAAAGCAGTAATCTCATAGGGAAATATTTGTAAACTTGATTACATAAAAATTTAAAGCTTCTGAAGGTGAAAGAGAGCATTAAAACATTAAAAGATAAGTAACAAAATGAGAAAAGATATTTGAATCTTATTTAACTAACAAGGATTAATGTCCTGAAATATATAATATAAAGTTTTATCAATAAGGCAAAGGCAAAACTCCAATAGAAAAAAATGAGCAAAGGATTAGTCCAGATAATTAAAAGGAGAGGAAACCTTGATGGCCATAAACACATGAAAATATGCTCAACTTCACATAACTAGGGAAATCCAAGTTAAAACAGAAATTACATAGTTTGCAGCCATTAGTTTGGTAGAAATTTTTAATATGGCATAGCAAGTATAGGCAAAGATAAAAAACAGTTGGAACTCCATACAATGTTGGAGGAAACATAAATTGGTACAATTTTGGAGAGTAGTTTTTGGCAGCAGCTAGTAAAGTTGAAAGCATGTCTCAATCTATGACCTAGAAATTTCATTTCTAGATACCCATGCTGGAGGAATGTTCACACATGAGTTCAAAGAGATTGCTACAAGGATATTTATGAAAGCATTATTTGGAATGTGGGAAAAAGAAAACAATCCAAATGCCCATCATTGGCATACTAATCTGATTAGTGGTTATTCATATGTGAAATGTTACATACAGTGAAATAGAATAAATGAGTGTTAAGTGTAAGTGGTGGTACACAGATTTCCCGTGCAGCAGTAAGTTTTCATTTCTCTGGTAATGAAATGCCCAGGAGTGCAATTGCAGAGCCATATGATACTTGTATGTTTAATTTTATAAGAAACTGCTAAACTTTCTTCCAGAGTGGCTTAAAATTTTACTTTCTCATCAGCAATGTATGAGAGATCCAGTTTCCGTACATCCCCACTGGCATTGGGTTTTTTATTTTAGCCATTCTAATTGATGTGTCATGATATCCCTTTATGGTTTTAATTTTCATTTCCCCAATGTGTAACAGTGTTGAATATCTTTCGTGTGCCTATTTTCCAACTGTGTATCTTCTTCAGTGGGATGACTCTGTGCCTTTTGCTCATTTTCTAATTGAATTTCTGGGGTTTGTTTGTTTTTAAGATTTTTTATTTTTAAGTAATTTCTACACCCAACATGGGATTCAAACTCAAAAACTTCAAAATCAAGAGTCTCCTGATCCACCGACAGAGCCAGCCAGGCACCTGCATGTTTTTTTTTTAATGTTGAGTTTTGAGAGTTTATTATATATTCTAGATATAAGACCTTTGTCAGATACGTGGTTTGCAAATATATTTTCTTAGACTGTTGCTTTTTTTTTCATCCTCTTATCACGGTCTTCCATAAAACCAAAGTTTTAATTTACTTTTTATTTTATGGATTGTGCTTTTTATTTTTTAAGATTTTATTTATTTATTCATCTGAGACACACAGAGAGAGGCAGAGACATAGGCAGAGGGAGAAGCAGGCTCCCTGTGGGGAGCCTGATGCAGGACTCAATCCCAGGACTCCGGGATCATGACCTGAGCCAAAGGCAGACGCTCAACCACTGAGCCACCCAGGCACCCCTGGATTGTGCTTTATAAAAAGATTTTTTATTTGAGTATAGTTGACACACAATGTTATATTAGTTTCCAGTATACAATATAGTGATCCAACAGCAACTCTATATGTTATGCTCTGCTCATGACATGTGTAGCTCCCATCTGTCACCATACAGCCCTATTACAATGTCATTGACTATATTCCCTATGCTGTGCCTTTTATTCTCGTGACTAATTCCATAACTGGAAGCCTGTACCTCCCATTCTCCTTTATCCATTTGCCCATTTCCCCATCACCCTCCCCACTGGGAACCATCAGTTTGTTCTCTGTATTTATAGGTCAGATTCTGCTTTGTGTTTGTTGATTCATTTGTTTTGTTTTTTGGATTCCACATGAGTGAAATTACATGGTATTTATCTTTCTCTGTCTGACTTGTTTCACTTAGCAGAATATGCTCTAGGTTCATTCACATTGTTGTAAATGGCAAGATCTCATCCTTTTTTATGGATGTGTGATACTCTAGTGTGTGTGTGTGTGTGTGTGTGTGTGTGTGTGATATCATCCTTATCCATTCATCTATCAATGGACGCCCAGGTTGGTTTTATGTCTTGACTATTGTAAGTAATGCTGCAATAAACATAAGGGTGATTATATCTTTTCAGATTGTTTTCATTCAGTTTGAGTAAATAGTAGGGGGATTCCTGGATTATATGGTATTTCTATTTTTAATTTTTTGAGGAAACTCCACACTGTTTTCCACAGTGGCTGCACTAACTTACATTGCCACCAACAGTGCATGTTTCTTTTTCTCCACATCCTCACCAAAGCTTATTTCTTGTTTTTTCGATTCGAGCCATTCTGACAGGTGTAAGGTGATATCTCATTGCAGCTTCGCTTTAAATGTCCTTGACAGTTAGTGAAGCTGAGCATCTTTTCATGTGTCTGTTGTTCATCTGTATGTCTTCTTTGGAAAAATGTCTATTCAGGCACTCTGCCCATTTTTTTAAAGATTTTATGTATTTATTCATGAGAGACACAGAGACAAAGAGAGAGGCAGAGACACAGGCAGAGGGAGAAGTAGGCTCCATGCAGGGAGCCCGATGTGTGACTGGATCTCGGGTCTCCAGGATCACGCCCTGGGCCGTAGGGTGGCACCAAACCGCTGAGCCACCCGGGCTGCCCTCTGCCCATTTTTTAGCCAATCGTTTGTATTTTAGTGTTGAGTTGCATAAGTTCTTTAGATTTTTTGCATATTAACCTCTTACTGGATATATCATTTGCAATATCTTCCCCTATTCAGTAGATTGCCCTTGTTGATGGCTTTGCTTGCCGGGCAGAAGCTTTTTATTTTGTTTTTGTTTTTAAGCTTTTTATTTTGATGTAGCCTCATTTGTTTCGTTTTGATTTTGTTTCACTTGCCTTAGGAGACCTATCTAGAAAAATGTTGCCACGGCCAGAGAAGTTACTGCCTGTGTTTTCTTCTAGGATTTTTACAGTTCAGGTCTCATGTTTAGGTCTTTAATCCACTTTGAGTTTATTTTTGTGTGTGATGTTAGAATGTGATTCAGTTTCATTACTTTGCATGTAGCTATCTGTTTTCCCAGCACAATTTACTGAAAAGACTGTCTTTTCCCCATTGTATATTCTTGCCTCCTTTGTCATAGATTAATTGACCATATAAGCATGGGTTTATTTCTGGGCTCTCTATTCTGTTGCATTAGTCTATGTGTTTTAGTGCCATCACCAACTATTTTGATTACTCTAGCTGTGTAGTATGGTTTGAAATCCAGAAGCATGGCATCTCTAGTTATGTTCTTTCTCAAGATTGCTTTGGCTAGGGCAGCCCTGGTGGCTTAGTGGTTTAGCGCCACCTTTAGCCCAGGGCGAGATCCTATAGACGCGGGATCGAGTCCCATGTTGGGCTCCCTGCATGGAGCCTGTTTCTCCCTCTGCCTGTGTCTCTGCCTCTCTCTGTGTCTCTCATGAACAAATAAAATCTTTAAAAAAAAAGATTGCTTCGGCTATTTGGAGTCTTTTGTTGTTTACGGATTGTGCTTTTGGTGTCATATCTAAGAACTCTTCACAAAGTCTAGGTCCTAAAATTTTCAACTATGTTATATCCTGAAAATTTTATAGATGTATGTTTTACAATTAAATCTATGATCCATTTTGAGTTCGTTTTTGTATAAGCTGTTAAATTTAGATTGTAGTTAATACTTTTTGTCTACGGATATGTGGTTGCTCCAGCACCATTTGTTAAAAAGATTATCTTTTCTCTGTTGAGTTGCTTTTTCACCTTCATCAAAAGTCAACTAAATATATTTAATGTGGGTCTATTTCTCTGTTCTCTATTCTAGCCCATGGATTTTTGTGTCTATCCCTCCTCCAATATCAAACCATCCTGATTATTGTAGCTATAAAAAGGCTTTGAAATCAGGTAAATTGATTTCTTCCATTTTATTCTTTTTTTTTTTTTTCAAAATTGTTTTGGCTGTTCTAGGTCCTTTGCCTTTCCATAGAAATTTTATAATAACCTGGTCTGTATCTATCAAAAATCTTGCTGAGATTTTTGAAAAATGATTTTACTTATTTATGTGTGAGAGAGAGATTGTGTATGCACACAGAGAAAGGAAGAAGCAGACTCCCCACTGAGCCCAGAGCCTAATGTGGGGCTTGATCCCAGGACCCTGGGATCATAACATGATCCGAAGGCAGATGCTTAACTAACTGAGCCACCCAGGCAGTCCTCTTGCTGAGATTTTTGATAGGAATTGTGTTAACCTATCTACCAATTAGAAGAGAATTCACATCTTTCTATATGGAGTCCTCCAATCCATGTATGTGACATGTCTCTTCATTTATTTATATCTTCTTTGATTTCTTTCTTCAGTGTTTTATAAGTATCTACATACACATACTATACATGTCTTGTTAGATATATACTAAGTGTTTTTGAAAGGATTGTATATGATATTGTACCTAAAATTTTGCTTTCTGCATGTTCGTTGTTAGAAATGCAATTGATTTTTGTATGTTGACTTGATGTTTTGCAACTGTGCTGAATTCACTTATTAGCTTCATAAGTTTTTTGTAATTATCTTGTGATTTTCTACATATATCATGGCATCTGCAAATAGAGATGGCTTTATTCCTTTCGAATCAGAATGCCTTTTATTTCGTTTTTTTGCCTTACTGCTGGGACCAAATCTTCTATTGCTTTATATTAAAGAATAGTGGTGAGAATGGGCATCCCTAACTCATTTCCCCATCTTTAGTTGGAAAACATTTAGCCTCTTATCATTGTGATATTAACTGTCAGGGTTTTTTTTTTGTAGATGTTTTATGTTAAGTAAAGAAAATTCTCCTCTATTCTTAGAGTTTTCTGAGGCCTTTCAAAAATATCATGAATGGGGGGCACCTGGATGGCTCAGTTGGTTAAGCCTCTGCCTTTGGCTCAGGGTATGATCCCAAGGTCCTAGGATCAAGCCCTATGTGTCAGGCTCCCTGCTCAGAGGAGAGTCTGCTTCTCCTTCTCCCTTTTCTGCTCCTCAATGTCTGTGCTCTTTGAATCTCTCTCTCTGTGTCAAATAAATAAAATCTTTAAAAAAAAAAAAAAACCATGAATGGATGTTGAATTTTGTCAAATGCTTTTTCTGCATGTATTGATTTGATCATGTGATTTTTTTCTTCTTTAATCTGTTAATATGATTGAATACATAGATTTTTAAAATCCGTATAAATTTGCATATCGATACATTTCTTGATGCCTTTTTTAGTTTGAATCAATTACGAATTGAAAGCATTTCTTCGAAATAATGAAAAATCACACAGACAAGTAAAAACCTAAGCAGAGTTAGCAATCAAGTAATCAAAATATTTGACATAAAGCATACACAGGCCAAAAAAAAAAAAAAAAAGGAAAAAAGTATAGCAGTTAAAGTGCAGTAGTATTCAACTCTGCCTTCACAATAGAATCAAATGGGAGGCATTTTCAAACTATTCTTGATTATGATTTGATTTATCTTGTGTAGTACCCAAACATTAGTACTTTTTAAAGCTGCCTAGCAATTCTAATGTGTAGCCAAAGTTGAGAACCACTGGCATAGTGGAAAGAACCTAATAAGGTAAACTTTGTTTACCTTATTGGGGTCAGATCTGACTTCTGATCCCAGTTATTATTTGCATGACCTTGAGCAAATTAGTGGAGTTTATCTCTAAAATAAGGATAATAGAAGGGTTGTTTTAAGGAATAAATTAAACATCATACATAAAGTTCCTTGCAGTATCCATGGTATATATAAAAATACATTTGCCAGACTCCCAGAATATAGAAGTATCATGTACAACTTATAAGAAGTATCCACAAAGAGAGGGATGACACCCTTCTTTACTTTTCCTCCTCCCTACTGGTTAAAAAATTGAATGATATGATTTGTGTGCAAGCAAACATGTTGCATCAGGAAATGGAAGCCAAGTATTAAGAATGGCAGAGCTAGATAGACTGGAGCCCTGGTGATTATGGAGCAACCATATCAGCCCTGAGAAACTTCTTAACTAACTTTGTTTATGTAATGGAGAATTAAGCTTATATCTTCTTGAGCCACTGCTATATACAGTTTCTTCACTTCCTCTGTTACACCTGATACAATGAAAAAAAAAAAAGATTCAATACATGGTCTTGTTTGAAATCACTCTTGATGGGCCAAAAACTGAGAGGAATGCATGAAAGATGGTGAGTACATGGGTTCTGATTTAAAAAGGAAACTACAGTCCAGGACATGAATAGGAGAGCATAGTAGAGTATTCTTATAGATGACGTAAGCATCACAGGAGCTCTCCATGACTGAAAGTAAAAACTAGGACGAAGGAGTTGTCTTAGAGGCAACTACTCAGTATCACAGGAAGAAAAGCCAGAAGACTCAAATTGTGCCCATTCCTTTTGCCACCATATGCAGTAACAAAGGGATCAATATTCAAGTGAAAGCAATGAGTATGGGAGCTGAAGGCACTGAGATAGTCTAGTATGTTGGGTGACAGGCAATGGCCAAACAGTTAAGAGCATTTATGAGAAATAGGCGCACAGATTTATCAAGGAGCCCATATCATGGCATGTTCTCCAGCTCACTGACTCTGATTGAAAACATCATCTATCTATTCCCTCTATTCTCTGAAACAGGCTGCACAAACAGAGGGAACAGTTAGTCTAAAAAGAAATTTCAGCTACAGAGAGAAGCATATATTAAGAAAATCATCAAACATTTAAACAAAGAAAATACCATTAAATGCAGACAATAAACTCAACAAATAAAGAAGACTTTTCATCAGACAAATGGTCTTCAGAGAAAAATTTCTCAGAACATCAGTAGAAAATAAGAATAATTTTAGAATAGTAAGAAAATATATCACATCTATAAAAGAAGAAGTAGTTTTGAAACAATAACAGGTAAATACGAAAACTTAGAGATTTTTAAAAATAAATACCATAGGTAAAATTAAGATGTGAGCAAATCAACTGAAAAAAGATTTGTAATGGATACAGAGATCAAAACAATGAACTGGAAAATTGGGCTGATGCATTCCCCCAAAGCATAGGATAAAGGATAGAGTGATAGAAAGTAGTAAAGAAAAGGTGAGATGCATAAAGAACAGATCAAGAAATCTCCACCTTGTCTAATAGGAGTTCCACTGAATAAAAATTAAGAGAATAGGTGGAAATCAATATCTGAAGAATAGATGCAAAACAAAAAGCAAAAACAAAAAACCTCCTAGCGAAAGGGGAACCCTCTTGCACTGTTGATGGGAATATGAACTGGTACAGCCGCTCTGAAAAACTGTGGAGGTTTCTCAAAGAGTCAAAAATATAGCTACCCTATGACCCAGGAATTGCACTACTGGGATTTACCCCAAAGATACAGATGCAGTGAAAGACCGAGACACCTGCACCCCAATGTTTATAGCAGCAATGTCCACAATAGCCAAACTGTCGAAGAAGCCTCGGTGTCCATCGAAAGATGAATGGATAAAGAAGATGTGGTTTATGTATACAATGGAATATTACTCAGCCATTAGAAACAACAAATACCCACCATTTGCTTCAACGTGGATGGAACTGGAGGGTATTATGCTGAGTGAAGTAAGTGAATTGGAGAAGGACAAACATTATATGGTTTCATTCATACGGGGAATATAAAAAATAGTGAAAGGGATTAAAGGGGAAAGGAGAGAAAATGAGTGGGAAATATCAGAGAGGGTGACAGAACATGAGAGACTCCTAACTCTGGGAAACGAACAAGGGGTAGTGGAAAAGGAGGTGGGCGGGGCTTGGGGTGACGGGCACTGAGGGGGGCACTTGACGGGATGAGCACTGGGTGTTATACTATATGTTGGCAAATCGAACTCCAATAAAAAATATAGGAAAAAAAACCCTCCTAAAATTGAAGTCATGAATATTCACATTGAAAGGACCCTTTAAGTGAGAAGGGGGAGGACTTATAAAAACAAGAATGGTAATTAAAATGAAGAAAACTTTAAACCTATACATATCATCATGTCATCAAGGATAACAGGAAAATACTAAAAAACTTGAAAAAGAAAATAAAGATCACCTACAATGGAACAAGAATAAGTCTGACACCAAACTTCCATTAGCAACATCAGACATAGGAAAACAATGGAACATATCTTCAAATTGTTGAGTGAAAATAATGTTGAACCTCAGATTTAATACCAAATCAAACTATTATATAAGTGGGAGGGAGAAATAAAGCCATTTTGGACACAGAAGAGCCCAGAACACTTACCAACACAGAAACTCTTAAAAATAATTATTAGAGAATATACTTCTGCAAAAAGAAAATTTGTGGAAGGTAATGGTATTAAGGAAACGATGCTGAATAATTTGTGTATAGTGTATAGAATTAGAAAATTCATTTTAAAAATATGAGGTGCAACCTAGCTCCAACCTTGAGAAGGTTTGGCAAGTGTAAAGTCAGTGAAAGGTATTACCTGTAAATTTTGTTCAAACCAAGCAACGCATTGCGTTCTTCTATAACAACAAAGCAATAATGAATGCTTATGTAGTTTAGAATGGCATGAGGGATGTCTGTGGTCACTGGCCTAGTTTAAGTACCAGGAAACAAATTCTAGAAAGAGATCCGTTCCTGGTCTAAAATAACCTTGTATGGAGCAAAATGAAAGAAGGCAGAAAACTGACCTATACAATAGTATCCTCAAAAGATTTTATTTCACAAAATATTTCTTGAGCTTCTGCTCTGTGCCAGGTTCTGTGTAGGTGCTGAAGGGAGCAAAGACGAAGACAAAGTGGAAGATCCTGGTCTTTGAAGAGTTGGCATTCCTCATTGGGTCTTTCAGAAAAGAAAGGGGCTTTCAGATGAAGCTAGTAAGTCAAAGACATGGGTGAAAGACAGACCTATATTGGAATTTTAGGAAGCTCAATGTGCTAGAGAGTACAGGAAGACTTTGCACCCCAAACATCTGAAAGCAGAGAAACTAACTTGAAGCTAATCCTGTAATACAGTGAAAAGAGGCTTTGTGGAAGTTGGGAGCAATAAGCATGGGAAATTTGAGTAAGGTTTCTGTAATCAAACCCTAGAGATTCTATCTTTTGTTGCATATTTATTTTTTTGTTGTTGTTGCATATTTAAAATAGAGTTCTCTCTTAAGAAGCCATGTGACATAGAAGAAAGTATAGACTTTAACTGCATGACTACAAGCAAATACTGAATCTCACTGAGCTTCGGTTTACTCAGCTACAAAATGTAAATACTAAAAGAGCCAACCCTGAAGGAATTTTGCAAGAATTAAATGAAATAATGCATAAAAGTTCTGGGCCCGTAGGTGGTAATATTAAATAATAACAATGATTTATAGAGCTATGGTTCAAAATTACCCTATAGATATGTTATTGAATTTTGTGTGTATATCACCCATTACAGTCACTATGGCTATATATCTAATTACCTCAAAACTTAGAAGTGTAAAGCAACCATCTATTATGGTCATAGATTCTGTGGGTCAGGAATTTGGACAGGGCACAGCAGGGATGCTCCAAAATGTCTGGGACCTCAACTGGAATACTCAGAGGCTGGGAATGGAACCACCTAGAGGCTAGCTCACTCACATGTCTGGGAGTTGATACTGCTGTCATCTGGAGGCCTCAGGTACCCTCCATATTGAGCCTCTTTATGTGGTCTCCCTACTTGGGCTAGTTTGAGTTATCTCACGGCATGGTGGCTGTGTCAAAGAAGTATCTTTATTATGAACTAGCTTCAGAAGTAATAGAACATCACTTCTACTGTATATAATTGATTGGAGCAGTCATAAGCCCCTACCCCAATTTTGAGGGAAAGAAACATAAAGTCCACCTATCCGTGGGAGGAATATTGAGATCATAGTTTAAGAACACATGAGGTGAGAGATACTGTTGCAGTTTTGTAGGAAAATACAGTCTTTCATATAATCCAGATTTGTAAGTTCAAAGAGCAAATGTCAGATGGGATCCCAAAGTTTCTTCTGCCTATAGAACAGTATAATTGCTACTGTTGGTATGGGCTAGCACCCTTCAAAATTCTTTAGCCTTTAGAAATGAGGCTTGTGTTTTCCTCTTCCCAGGTGTTCAGATAAGAGGTTAACTTATTCGCATTGGAAATGACTGTACATTCAACAGCAGAATGACTTCCTTATGAGTTAATGACCTGTCTACACTGTATTCTGTGTCATAAATTTTATATTTATTTTTGTTCTAACCATTACTGCAACCTTGATGGACTATTATTGTGCCCATTTTACAAATTTAGACTCAAAAAGGCTAAGGTATCAGTAGTCAGGATTCAGGTACAGGTCAGATTCCAAAGTCTTGAGTTTTCTCCATTATAATTATTGCCTCTCCACTGGAGATATTTAAGTAGACTGTAAGGATCATCAGTTAGAGATGCTAGAGAGGGAAGTCCTATATCTAGTAGGAGTTTGGAACAAGACATCTGAGATTCTAAGTTTCTCTTCCAAATTTATACATATACTCTTTACCCAAACAAAATGATTTCTAGGGCATCCCTGGGTGGCTCAGTGGTTTAGCGTCTGCCTTTGACCCAGGGCATGATCCTGGAGTCCCCGGATCGATTCCCCCATCAGGCTCCCTACATGGAACCTGCTACTCTCTCTGCCTCTCTCTCTCCCTGTGTCTCTCATGAGTAATAAATTTAAAAAAATCTTTTAAAAAATGATTTCTATCCTACAGGATCTTTTTTTAAAGATCTTATTTATTTATTTATTTATTCATGAAGGACACAGAGGGAGAGAGAGAGGCAGAGACACAGGCAGAGGGAGAAGCAGGCTCCATGCGGGGAGCCCGACGTGGGATTCAATCCGGGACTCCAGGATCAGGCCCTGGACTGAAGGCGGCGCTAAACTGCTGAGCCACCCTGGCTGCCCCCTACAGGATTTTATATGATATAATATCACTGGCTGTTTGTCCTGCATTGAAAGTTTACCTATTCAAAAGGAGACATGTTATATAGCAACTAATCTCATGAGCTTTGGAGTCAGACAGACCATGGTTTGATTCCTGGCTTTGCCATTTACTACTATGTATTTGGATAAATACACAGGACAAATTTAGCTGCCAGTGAAAGAACAACTGGTGAAAAGTGGCTTAAACAACAAATCTGCAGACAATTACAGGGTTCTTAATTCAGTGGCTCATCAGGAAACCAGTGCTTTCCATTTACTCCCTCTGCTCTCCCCAGTTTGTCATCAATGCCCCCTAGTATGAGACACAAGGTTACAGATGTTCTAAGCATCGTGTAAAGAACAATCCACTTTAAGCAACAAGAAAGATATTTCTTCCCATGAGCATTTTTTTTATTTTCAGTGAATATCTTTCCTAGAAGCCCTTAAGCAGACCTCTGTTCAAGTCCCCTTGGCTAGGATTAGGTACATTTCCATGCAGAAACCAACTATTGGCAAAAGGAATGAGATCCCTGTTTGGCTAAAATTAAGCATGATTTACCTTCTCAGGATTGGAAAGAGTTCAGCTCCTACACACACACACACACACACAAACACACACACAGACACACACACACACACACATCATGACTACCCAAAGGAAGGTGAAAAAAATCAAGGTTCTATTAGCAAAGAAGAGTGGAAGGGACCAATAATGTTTGCTTTAGTACTTAGCATTTCTGAGCCTCACAGTGGGGTCATAGTAACTTTTTCCTCAAAGTACTGCTGTGACATTAACTGAGATAATTCTTATTAAATGCTCAATAAATGTCAGCTATTAATGTGGTGTTTGATGTTATTGTTTGACTTTTTATTTGGTATCTCATCAATAGATGGTCCTTTCCATATTTTCCTTCTGTCCCTCACAGCTTGATATCAATGCCTTGTTTTACAGCCATAAGATGGATACAGCAACTCTAGGCATCATATGCAAATAATGCCTACAATCCTCAATTTCTGTATCTAAAATGGATATATTTCTATTTACCTCAAAGATTTGTTGCAAGGATTAAATGACACCATTCATATAAGAGCTCAATAAAGTCAGCCACTACTCTTCCCATTACTGATATCAATACCCTGTGCACGGTGCCTGGCATAATGTCAAGCACAAAGCAAGCATGCAACAAATGGTAGCTGTTGTAAATAAACATTTTGCACATCTAGTCTGTGCAAGAAAGGGCTGGATAATTTGTGAATCTTGGTTAGACAAATCTTTTTTTAAGGATTTATTTATTTTAGAGATAGAGAGAGCACCGAAGTAGGGGAGAAGCAGACAGAGAGAGAGAGAATCTCAAGCAGGTACCAACTACCTGCTGAGTATGGAGCCTGATGTGGGGCTTGATCCTCGAGACTGTAACCTGAGCCAAAATCAACAATTGGCCACTTAACTAATTGAGCCACCTATGCAAAACCTTCTTACATACAATGTCAAAAGCAGAAACAACAAAGGAAAAAATAGATATCTTGGACTTCATCAAAATTAAGAACATTTGAGCTTCAAATGACATCATTGAGATAGTAAAATGACAACCTGCAGAATAGAAGAAAATATTGGCAAATGATATAGCTAATAAGAGACTTGTATGCAGGATATATAAAGACTCCTGAACTAAAAAGTAAAGCAACAAATAACCCAATTAAAAATGAGCAAATGATATGATAGACATTTCTCTAAATAAGAAAAAATTGACCAAATGGTCAATAAGCACTTGAAAAGATCTTCAGCATCATTAGTCATTAAGGAAATATATATCAAAACCAAAATGAGATACTACTTCACACCCACTAGAATGGAAGAATCATAAAGACAGATAATGAAAAGTATCGGCAATAATATGGTGAAATTGGAGCTTTCATGCACTGGTGATGGGAATGTAAAATGGTGCAGCCTTTATGGAAAGCAGTCTGGCAATTCCTCAAATAATTAAACGTAGAGCTACTACATGATCCAGCAATTCCACAGCTAGGTATATACTCAAGAAAAATGTAAACATACATACACAGAGAAATTTGTACACAAATATGCAGAGCAGTATTACTCATAATAGCCAAAAGGTAGAAATAATCTAAATTCTTATCAATAGATGAATGGATGAATGACATATGCTATATCCATACAATGGAATATTATGCAGCCATAAAAGAAATCAAGTACCAATATGTGTTACAACATGGATGCACCATGAAACTAGTATGCTAAGTGAAGGAGGACACAAAAGGCCATATATTGTAAGTGTCCATTCATATGAAAAATCCAGAACAGGCAAATCCATAGAGACAGAAAACAAATTAATGGTTGCCGGGGGTTAGGGGTAGGGGGAATGGGAAGTGACTGCTAATGAGTATGGGGTTTCTTTGTGGGGTGATGAAAATGTTCCAAAATAGATTGTGATGATGATTGCACAGCTCTGTGAATATACTAAAATATGTCAAATTTTACATTTAAATGGGTGAATTTTATAATACATGAATTATATCTCAATAAACCTCTTTAAGAAAAAAAGAATGGTTCTCACCACTGTTATTCAACATAGTACTGGAAGTCCTAGCCTCAGCAATCAGACAACAAAAAGAAATAAAAGGCATTCAAATTGGCAAAGAGGAAGTCAAACTCTCCCTCTTCACAGATGACATGATTCTGTACATAGAAAACCCAAAAGACTCCACCCCAAGATTGCTAGAACTCATAAAGCAATTCGGCAGTGTGGCAGAATACAAAATCAATGCCCAGAAATCAGTGCCATTTCTATACACTAACAATGAGACTGAAGAAAGAGAAACTAATGAGTTAATCCCATTTACAATGGCACCCCAAATCATAAGATACCTAGGAATAAACCTAACCAAAGAGGTAAAATATCTATACCCTAAAAACTACAGAAAACTTCTGAAAGAAATTAAGGAAGATGTAAAGAGATGGAAAAACATTCCATGCTTATGGATTGGAAGAATAAATATTGTGAAAATGTCTATGCTACCCAGGGCCATTTACATGTTCAATGCAATCCCTATCAAAATACCATGGACTTTCTTCAGAGAGTTGGAACAAATCATCTTAAGATTTGTATGGAATCAAAAAAGACCCTGGATAGCCAGGGGAATATTGAAAAAGAAAACCAATGCCGGGGGCATCACAATGCTGGATTTCAAGCTGTACTACAAAGCTGTGATCATCAAGACAGTATGGTACTGACACAAAAACAGGCACATAGATCAATGGAACAGAATAAAGAACCCAGAAATGGGCACTCAACTCTATGGTCAACTAATATTTGACAAAGAGGGAAAGACTATCCACTGGATAAAGGATAGTCTCTTCAATAAATGGTGCTGGGAAAATTGGACAGCCACATGCAGAAGAATGAAATTGGACCATTCCCTTCCACCATACACAAAGATAAACTCAAAATGGATGAAAGATCTAAATGTGGGATCCCTGGGTGGCGCAGTGGTTTAGCGCCTGCCTTTGGCCCAGGGCGCGATCCTGGAGACCCAGGATCGAATCCCACATCGGGCTCCCAGTGCATGGAGCCTGCTTCTCCCTCTGCCTGTGTCTCTGCCTCTCTCTCTCTGTGACTATCATAAATAAATAAATAAAAATTAAAAAAAAAAGATCTAAATGTGAGAGAAGAATCCATCAAAATCCTAAAGAACACAGGCAACAACCTTTCTGAACTTACCACAGTAACCTCTTGCAAGATACATCTATGAAGGCAAGAGAAACAAAACCAAAAATGAACTTTTGTGACTTCATCAAGATCAAAAGCTTCTGCACAGCAAAAGAAACAGTCAACAAAACTAAAAGACAACCTAAAGAATGGGAGAAGATATTTGCAAATGACATATCAGATAAAGCGCTAGTATACAAGATCTGTAAAGAACCTACCAAACAACACCCAAGAAACAAAAAATCCAATCATGAAATGGGCAGAAGAAATGAACAGAAATTTCTCCAAAGACATACATATGGCCAACAAGTACATGAGAAAATGCTCTGCATCCCTTGCCATCAGGGAAATACAAATCAAAACCACAATGAGATACCACCTCACAATAGTGAGAATTGCAAAATTAACAAGACAGGAAACAACAAATGTTGGAGAGGATGTGGAGAAAGAGAAACCCTCTTGCACTGTTGGTGGGAATGTGAACTAGTACAGCCACTCTGGAAAACTGTGTGGAGGTTCCTCCAAGAGTTAAAAATAGAACTGCCCTATGACCCAGCAATTGCACTACTGGGTATTTACCGCAAAGACACTGATGTAGTGAAACGCCGGGACACCTGCACCCCAATGTTCAGAGGAGCAATGTCCACAATAGCCAAACTGTTAAGGAGCCATGATATCCTTCGACAGATGAATAGATAAAGATGATGTGGTCTATATATACAATGGAATATTACTCAGCCATCAGAAAGGAGGAATACCCACCATTTGCATCGACGTGGATGGAACTGGAGGGTATTATGCTGAGTGAAATAAGTCAATCGGAGAAAGACAATCATCATATGGTTTCACTCATACATGGAATATAAGAAGTAGTAAAAGGGATTATAAGGGAAAAGAATAGAACTGAGTGGGGAAAATTAGAGAGGGGGACAAACCAAGAGAGACTCCTAATTCTGGGAAACAAATAAAGGGTTGCAGAAGGGGTGGTGGGTAGGGGGTGGGGTTACTGGGTGACAGGCAATGAGGAGGGCACTTGATGGGATGAGCATTGGGTGTTATACTATATGTTGGCATATTGAATTTAAATTAAAAAGAAAATAAAAAAAAGAATGGGCCAGGCCTTGCTAGAAATACAAAGATGAGGGGTGCCTGGGTGGCTCAGTGGGTTGGGCAGCTAACTCTTGGTTTCAGCTCAGGTCATGATCTCAGGGTGATGGGGTCAAGCCCCATGTCGGGCTCTGTGCTCAGCAGGGAATCAGTCTGCTTCAGGATTTTCTCTCTCTCTCTCTCTCTCTCTCTCTCTCTAAAATAAAGAAGTAGACTTTTAAAAAAATGAAATACAAAGATGGATAAAACCATAGTTTCCTTATGGCACTATTTGTCAGGAAGTTCAAGTACTGTAAAAAAAAAAAAAGAATAGCACTCCTGGTTCCATTTATGTTCCCTCCCTCATTTTTCTCCCATTCCACTTTTTAAATTTCTATTTGTATTTGATTTATCCTTACAAAATCAGTTCAAATTCTTTCTGGAATAAGGTGGGGGCATTAAGTAAACAAATGACCTGACCTCAAATAGCGACGATACAGGGTAGAAAGAGGTCAGTGCCATAAAGGAGACACTGCTGAAGTGTTCTGAGAGGAAGTAAAAAGAACTTCTGGAAGGGAAAAACAAAAGTGATCAGTGATCCTCCCCGTCCCCACCAGCCCCCACACCCGCCCCACTCTCCCAAAGCATCTTTGTACCCCTGCTCTCCAAATTAGCCCTGGGAGAAAGATGTCATAGGACATATAAATGGATCCCAGAGCACATGAGCAGAGCCAGCCAGGAGGTGCCTGTTCCAATGTGATGAACTCTGAGAACTTCATTTGTGTTAAGCTGTAGCCTGCATGGCAGCTAACCCAATGGTGAGAGGAAGGAAGTGATACGAGCCTCTTGAGCTGGAGTGTGCCTCCAACCTACACCTGACCAGCACCCAGCATGTGGAAACAAGAAATTCTTGGTGCATTAAGCAGCCCTATTGAAGAAGAGCCAGAACCGGGGAGGTGAGTTTTCAGCACGGCAGCTTCAGGCTGAGCTCAGCTGTTGGTGCAGCAGGCACTGGGCTTTCTGCTCAGAAGCTGTCAGAAGCATTATAATTAAACCTCCCCGCCTCCCCCTGACCAGGGCTGACAGCTGTGAGAGCAGAGCTGCTAGGAGAGGCACATATATTCTTGAATCAATTTGGATCCAGGAAGGGGGTGGGAATATTCCACCTCCACAATTTCCACAACAAAGGGCACTTCTATTCCTGGGAAACTCAGGAGTCAGAGGCACCCAAGGCATCTTGCACGGAAGATTTCTCTCCATTAGGGAAAAGATATGGCAGTTTCTTATAAAGTGACATCTAGCTCTGTCTTATGACCCAGCAATTAAACTACTAGGTGTTTATCCAAGATAAATGCAAACAGATATCCAGGAAAAGCCTTGTATATGATTGTTCACAGCAGCTTTATTCATAATACCCCAGACTGGAAAGATCCCAGGGCTTCATCCATGGAGGAATGGACTAACAGACTGTGGCCTATTCAGACAATGGAATACTACCCAGCAATAAACAGGAAGGATGTCCCGATACATGCAAGATGGATGAATCCCCAAACCATGTTAAATAAAGAGGGGTTACACAAAGGAATACATTTCGTGTGATTCCATTTATATCTTGCAAAATCAGTGGTGGAAAAAAAAGCAGAGCACTGATTACTCTGGGGGGAAGAGTGGGCAGGGAATGACTGGAAGGGGCACGAGGAAAGTTTCCAGGGTAATGATTATACTGTATCACTTCATGGGAGTTTAGTTTCCACAGGTAAAGGCATTTGCAAAATTCAGGGAAGGCACACCAAAGAGAAACACTGATTGGAAAATAAAATGAGAAATAAGGGTCATTGTGAAGGGAAGGAGCGACATGTGATGTTATCAGATTTGATTTTTTTAAATGTCAGTCTGAAGCAACTGATTTAAAAAAAAACAGCAAAAATCTTGAGCATTTTACTAAAAATGATATGCAGATGGCAAATAAGAACGTGAAAAAAATGTTCTGCATCATTTTCCATTAGGGAAATGCAAATTAAAGCCACAAGGAGAGATCAGAGCACACTTACTAGAATGGCTAAAATAAAAAATGATGACAAGCCCAAGGGCTGGTGAGGATTGCGAGCAACTGGTGATCTCCTATATTACCAGTCGGAATGCAAAACTGTGCCGCCATTCTAGAAAACAGTTCAGTAGCTTCTTAATACCGGTAAACATACACTTACTATGTATCTGAAGAATCCCACTTACAGATACTTACCCTAGAAAAATGAAAACTCCTGTCCACACAAAAACCTGTGTACACAGCAAGAATGGCTTATCTCCATTTTCTGATGTCTGAAGCCTCAGCTGGCAAGTTTTGAATGTCTGTGTATGACTTAGATGCCTGAGGACTGGAAGCATCTAGTGGTTTCTTCACCCATATATATGGCATGTGAGCTGAGATACATCAAAGACTGCTTAGTGGAGACTAACTATAGTTAGCTATAGCACCTACAAATGGTCACTCCATTGGAGTGTCCAGAGAGTGAGTATTCCAAGAGAACCAGGTGACAGCTGTGTGGCCTTCTCTGACCTCATCTCAGAAGTCACACAGTGTCACTTCCATCACCTTCTATTGATTAATACAAGTTGCTAAGGCCATCTCAGATTCAAAATGAGACGAATTAGACCCTATGTCTTGAATGGGGTAAGTTCGCACTACAGAACATGTGTGATTAGAGATATGGTTGCCTCTTTGGAAAATATGATCTGCAACAGGGAATGCAGAAAATTAATCCACGTATAAATCTAAATAGCCATCAAAGGGCACCTGGGTGGCCGAGTTGGTTAAGCGTCTGCCTTTGGCTCAGGTCATGGTCTCGGGGTCCAGGATTGAGCCCTGCATTAGGTTCCCTGCTTGGCAGGGAATCTATCCCTCTGCCCCTCCACCCACTTGCTCTCTCTCTCTCTCTCCCTTTCTCTCCCTCAAATGAATATATGAAATCTTTAAAATAAATAAATAGCCATTGATTATAAAATCCAACAAAAAACAATTACAATTTGAGATGTTAAAACTAAGAGATAAAACATTAAATAACAATACATGAAAAAAATCCTGTTCGTGAATGTTTATGGCAGCTCTATTCATAACTGCCAAAAACTAGAAACACAAATGTCCTGTAATTAGTGATGGATAAATGAACTGGTACCTCTATACAATGGAAGACTGCTCAGCAGTATAAAAGAATGAACTACGGATACATACAGCAACTTTGATAAACTTCAGCGGTATGTTAAAACATAAATGTCAATGTTCTGGAATTAGGGTGATTGCTGAACTGTGTGAATATACTAAAATACACAAAAGCCACTGAATTGCACCCTTTAAAAGGATGAATTTTATTGTATGTGAACCATATTTCAGCTTAAAAATGAGAAAAGAACCACAATTTTCAGGAAAAATAAAATCCTGGTTCTCATATAGATATAAAAATGAACACATGTTAAAGATTTATTTTCCTCATGTCCATACTATCCAAAGCAACCTACAGATTCAACACAGTCCCTATCAAAATACCAGTGGCATTTTTCACAGACTAGAATAAATAATTTGAAAATTTGTATGGAACCACAAAAGACTCTGAGTAGCCAAAGCAATCTTGAGAAAAAAGAACAAAGTTGGAGATGCCATGTTCCAAGATTTCAAACTATACTATGTAGCTAGGGTAATCAAAACAGTATGGTACTGGCACAAAAACAGACACATAGATCAATAGAACAAAATAGCCCAAGGATAAGCCTATGATTATATGGTCAATTAATCTACAACAAAGGAGGCAAGAATATAAAATGGAGAAAAGACAGTCTCCTCAATACATGGTGCTGGGAAAACTGGACAGCTCTATGAGAAAGAATAGAACTGGATCACTTTCTTACACCATATGCAAATATAAGCTCAAAATGGATTAAAGACTTACTATAAGACCTGAAACCATAAAACTCCTAAAAGAAAACATAAGTAGTAAGCTCTTCGACATTGGTTTTAGCTGTATTTTTTTGGATCAGTTTCCTCTAGGCAAGAATAACAAAAGGGATAGGACTGCATCAAACTTTTGCACAGCAAAGGAAACCATCAATAAAATGGAAAGGCAACCTACTGAATGGGAAGAGATGTATGCAAATGATATATCTGATAAGGGATTAACATCCAAAACCTATAAAGAATTCATACAACTCAATACAAAAATAAACAATCTGATTAAAAAATGGGCAGAGAACCTGAATAGGCATTTTTCCAAAGACCTACAGATGGCCAACAGATACATGAAAAGATACTCAACATCACTCACCATCAGGGAAATGCAAAGCAAAACCACAATGAGCTAACACCTCCCATCTGTCAGAATGGCTTTTATCAAAAAGACAAGAAATAATGAGTATTGCTGAGTATGTGGGGAAAGGGAGCTCCTTGTGTACTGTTGGTGGTATTGTCAGTTGGTGCAGCCACTCTGGAAAACAGTATGGAGTTTCCACAAAAAAAATTAAAAATAGAATTACTATATGATCCAGCAATTCCACTTCTAGGTATTTATCTGAAGAAAAGGAATATGCTAATTCGAAAAGACATATGCATGCCCATGGTCAGGAAAGCATTTATTTACACTAGGCAAAATATGGAAACAACCTAAACGTCCATCAATAGATGAGTGGATAAAGAAGATGCAATGTAAATATTCAGTGGACTATCATTTGGCCATAATAAAGAATGCATTCGGGCCATTTGCAACAACTTAGATGAACCCAGAGGGTATTGTGCTGAGTCAGATAAGTCAGAGAAAGACAAATATCATATGATTTCACTTACAAATGCAATCTAAAAAAATAAAACAAATGAACAAAACAAAACCAAAACAGATTCAATAATACAGAGAACAACCGGTGGTTGCTGGGGGCAGAGGGATGGGCGAAATGGGTGAAGGAGAGCAAGAAGTGTAATCTTCCAGTTATCAAATAAATAAAACACAAGGATACAATGTACAGCATAGGGAATATAGTCAATAATATTGTAACTGCTTTGTGTGGTGACAGATGGTAACTAGACCTATTGTAGTGACCACTTTGTGATGTATATAAATATCCAATCACTATGTTGTACACCTGAAACTGATACAACATTGTATGTCAACTATTCTTCAATTAAAAGAAAAGATTTATTGTACTCAAAGGAAGGACACAGGCAGATATTATAACTGGTGTAAAGGAAAAGTGGAAAAAGCACACATTTATATGAAAGAATTCACTTGCAAATACAGGCAAAATTGGTTTTCCCACAGAATGTAGGGAAGCCAATCAAAACTCAACTAGGTAAGTCAGAGTTTATATATCTAGCAATTACCTACAATTTACAAAAGAATGTTGCTCTTTGTAGAATCTCTCAGACCATGAACAGGCCTGAATCAGATAGCCTAGCAGAGTGTGCTATAAATAATGCATAGTTTTCCATTAAAATACACATTTTTCCTACAAAATGTTAAAATTCATAGAGCTGTACACTTTCTGAGTCAATTTTACTTTATGCTCATTTAAATTTATTTAAATTAGAATTGTTTCATGGTGACTTTGTGATAATAGATGACCAGAATGAAAATGGAGCACCCAAAAGAGCCTGCTGCAGTTGCCTACACTAAACACAGTGGAAGCTAGTGTTAGGGTGGAGCCTGTGGACAAAGAGAAAAACTGACTGATTGGAGTTTCTGACAGTTAAGTCACACATTGAAAGCAATTTTTAAAAAGGTCTTATTTATTTGAGAGAGAGAGAGTAAGCACAAGCTGGGGAGTGGGGTAGAGTAGAGGGAAAAGGAGAAGTAGACTCCCCACTGAGCAGGGAGCCCAACACTGGGCTCTATCCCAGGACCCTGAGATCATGGCCTGAGCTGAAGGCAGACACTTAGCTGACTGAGGTACCCCACTGAAAGCAATTTTTGAATGCAGCCCCACCTAATCTAATCTAGCAGAGCAATTTAGGAGTTGAGAAGAAATCCAGCCATAGACATGGGTATCTCTTTGTTCTGGGCTGAAGGGAGGCTAGCGCCCATTGCCATCTCGGGGAACCAGCTGCTAAGCTACAGTACAGTTCACTAGGCCACCATATGGGAGACATTCCCCATCCCAAGTCCTGCAATTGAAATATTATAGGGTATTTCCTCAAATTAAACATATTTATTAATGCAAAAAAACCAATGACAGTAGCTTTATTGGTAACAGCAAAAAGTGAAACAGGGCAGGTCGAAGAATGGACAAATTGTGGTATACTCAAACAATGAAATACTACTCTGCAATAAAAATAAATGAACTGCTGATACATACCAACATGGATGACTCTCAAAAGCATTATGCTGTGTGAAAGAAGCCCTCCATAAAAAGTACATCCTGTGTAATTCCAGGACACTGTTACCTATAAACTTTTTTGTGGGTGAATAATGACTGTGAAGGGGCATGAGGGAAATTTCTGATGATCACATTCTGTATCTTAACAGAGGTTTGGATTATAAATTTGTCAAATGTCAAAACTCAGCCCCTGTACCTCTTCAGGTATGTACACTTTGCCATATGTAAATTTCACATCAAAAGAAAAAAGAACATTACACAATTATTGAATTCAAACTAATGACACGCATACTGAAATGCTTAGGGGGAAGTGTAACAAAGTGCAACTTACTTTGATGAATTTATAGATAAGATGGCTGGATAGAAAGGTATATTATAAAGCAAGCTAAATAAAATGTAAATTATAGAATATAGGTGGTGAGTATACAGTGTTCACTGAAACATTCTTTCAACTTCTCTGTATCTCTGAAAGTTTCATAATAAAATGCTGAAAAATTTTTGACTGGAATCTTCACCTCAGAAAGAGAGAGAGAGAAACAAAGACAATCCTTCATGAATCCAAGGAGCAGCTTTCATTTAAAACTGAAATGCACCACGTGCTTTCAGCATTGGGTAAGAACAAGATGAAATAAAAAATTAATCAAGGGTAAACCTTGATGCCTTTCAAATGAGTTTCAGGGCTTTGATTTATTGTTTAGGAGGGGGGAAGACAGTCATTCCTCAGAAGACAAGAATCAGCATTTCTAAAAAAGAAAAGGGAGTCAGGTGCCTATTTCCTGATTCATTTGTAAAGCTGTTTGGGCGAGTGCAAAGAAAAAAGAACAGAAGAACAAGCACAATATCCCAGGAGTCCTTCTCTCATTTCCTAGGTTATATACTGTGTATTTTATCAGGGATGTACCAAAGGCCCTCCTGCTCCCTTTCTGAACCCTCCAAATCCGATTCTTGTCCTTTTCCCTAGATTGAAATCCAAAATCCACTTACAGATCCTAGCCTTAAGGTAAGGCTTTGATCCCAGCTAGGTCGGTGGGGGGGTGGGGGGGGGAGCCACAGCGAAAATGCAAGATTTAAATGCAGATAGGGACTTGGTGGGTAGGGAGGGATGGGAGCCTGGCAGGGACTGGGAAGAGAAGAGGGAGGAAGGGAGGGCTGTTTTGATGATTCCCCACACATCTGCAAAACAACACAAATAAATACACAAACACTACAGTTCATATTAGACAAACTCAAAGACCTTTTAAAGCTCCAACTGGGGTGGGGGGGAGCTAGAAATGATCTGATCACCCAGAGATAGTATATTTCCATTTATAACTTTTTTCTTCATGTGCATTCTGATTTTCTAAATTGTATTATTTTGAGATAATTGTAGATTCGCATGGGATTGTTTTAGTAAGAAACAATAGGAAAAGTTTCCATGTAACCATTACCCAGATTTTCCCCATGGTAACATACTGCAAAACTAAAGTACAGTGCTCACCACTGGGATATTGACATTGATACAGTCAAGATATAGAACAGTTCGGTCACTGCAAGAATCCCTTGCAGCAATTCCTCATGTTGCTCATTTACAGCTGCATCCACTTCCTTCATACACCTACCCACTTAACCTCTGACAATCATTAATCTGTTCTCTGTTTCTATAATTTTTAGTTCAATTATTATGCATCTTGGCATAGATTACTCTGTTTATACTGCTTAGGGTTCACTTCTTGACTCAGTAGCTCAATGTTTCTTGCTAAAATTAAGAAGTTCTCAGCCATTATTTTTTAAACTACCTTTCCAGCCTTGCCTTCTTCCTGGCACTCCGATGACATGAATGTAAGATCATCTATTAGAGTCCCACATGTCCCCGAGGCTCTTTTTTTCAGTCCATTTTCTCTTCCTTTTTCAGACAGTGATCACTCTTATGTTACTTCTCAATTCACTGAGTCTTTCTTCTACCCACACCGTTTCACTGTTGAGCTTATCTGCTGCAGCTGTTAATTTCAGTCACTGTATTTTTCAATTCCAAAATATCCAAGTGCTTTTTCCTTACATCTTCTATTTACTTGCTGAGATTTTTTTCTGTTTCATTACTGAGACATTCCTTTGTTTATTATTTGACTCGAGTGTTCATGATTATGTTTTGGAGAATTTCATAATAGCTGCTTTAAAATACTTGTCAAGTAATCCTGACATCTCTGTCATCTCACTATTGAAATCTATTGATTTTTTTTTCACTCACTTCAACATCTTCCTGGTTCTTGCGATGATGAACTCTTTTATTGAAACGTGGACATTTCTACATCATGTTCTAAGTCTCTGGATCTTATTTAAACCTGTTTTGGTTGACTATCTTACACCATTCCAGCAGGGGAAGGAGAGAGCACCACCTCATTAGTGAAGATAGAAGTCCAAATTTTCCACTTGGCCTCTGTTGATATCTTCTCAAAGATATCTTTGCTAGGGAGGAGCTCCTTGTTTTTGCTGTGTGGAGAGGGGACTTCTAGCTCTCTATGCAGCTTCAACTGACATAATGTGAGATATGGTTTCATTACTCTCGACTAGGCTACCTTTGACACCACCCTAGAACAGAATGCGAGGGACACCTTGCTACAGCTACATGAGCTTAGAAGTCCAGACCCCCACCCCCAGATGGTCTCTGAGACATCATCTTGGAAGGAGAGCTCACTACTGCCTGACAGGGATGAAAGTTTCACCTCTCAACATTGACATGTTATGGAGGGGATGTTCTATACAGCTTCACGAGGGTGAAAGTCTATATACTCCCCACTTAACCTTTGGTGGTGTGGGTGGAAGTGAGGTCATGGTTTTTTCAGTGGTGCTTGACCAGAGTAGAACAATTATTTTTTTAAAGATTATTTATGTATGTATGTATGTATGTATGTATGTATGTATTTATTTATTTATTTATTTATGATAGACAGAGAGAGAGAGAGAGAGAGAGGCAGAGACACAGGCAGAGGAATAAGCAGGCTCCATGCCGGGAGTCCGAGGTGGGACTCGATCCCGGGACTCCAGGATTGCACCCTGGGCCAAAGGCAGGCGCTAAACCGCTGAGCCACCCAGGGATCCCCCCCAGAACAATTATTTTATGAATGTTTTCTATCATGTTATCTGTCTCTTTCCTGGTCCTTTGCCTAGAAAAAACAGGCTTTTGCTGAGCTTTGCTTTTTTTTTTTTCTTCTTTTCCATATCCATTGGTGTTTCCAGGTTTCCTTTCAGCTTCAAGTCTGGGAAATACGGGAAGAAAAGAAAACTCAGGGAACTCAGCAGTGTAACATTCTTTGGGTCCTCAGGTCCCTGGCCAGTTTGCCTTCTTTCCTCTCCCTTTTGGAATTTTGGCATGTTTGTTCTATATATAATGGTTCAGAGGTTTTACCAGGACTTAGTGGGAGAAGAGGGAAATGTACAGCTATTCCATCTTCCTGGACCTGATTTATGTTTCATTGCCCTACTCTCTCAGTCCTCTAGTGTGACAGCCAATGTTATTTCTGTTGACCTTAAGGCTTACACTGCTAGTTATTTTACCAGCAAAAGATGGGTTTATTCAGGAATAAAAGAGAATTGCAATCAAGGATGAAAAGCTGCAGCAAAACTACAGTAAGTCCTGGGAACGAAGGAGAGGTATGTTTTTCTTAAGGAGAGAAGGGGTATTTTAGGAAAGCTGTTATGAATTACAAGGCCACTGGAGTAAACCAGGAGTTTGAAGTAAGGTGGGTTTTTGTTGGCTGAACTGTTGCCGAGGGTGAGGGATGAGGAACGTGTCTCTTCCCCTGGCTGGAGTAATTGAGTCCTGTATCTATGTGCAAGGTCAAAGTCCATGCAAGGTCAAGGATATCTGTTCTTGTTGGATCCACAGTTGACTAAGAGTGGTTGAGTGTGAGAGCTCCTCCTGCCTAAACCTCCTGACTCCATTTTGGTGAGGTTTCTCATTACTAATTTCCATATTTCACACAAGAACCACAGGGTTGAAGAAATAAGAGACCATAAATCAAGAATATCTTTGATTGTTGACCAAGGAGGGAAACGAACACAGCCCAATCAGCCAGCATCCATGTGTATTTATAGACAGAACCCATCCAAGAGGAGTCACTCTCATCACCACTGCCCCCAGATTGATCAAGCTTTGTGGGAATGGGACACAGAATGATATTTTTTTTTGGAAGGGATAAGAAAGAATCAAGATGGATACAAAGATGGGAAAAGAGCCATGACATTTAAGTGGTAAAGCCAAAAGTAGCCCCCCTTAATAAGGAGAATGGACTTTCTCAATCTTTTTACTAAGAGCAGGTACAGACAAGTCTGTGCTTCTTTGCATGTGTGCCACTATTCCCAAATCTCCATGTGTTCACTGGCCCAGAAGCTCTCTGAACCTTGTCCTGTTGTGTTTTTATGGAGGCATTACTTCATAGGCATGATAGATTAAACCATTGGCCATTGATGATAGATTCAACACTCAGCCATTCCCCCTCACACACCCTCCAGGTCGGGGTGGTGGTGGGACTAAACAGTCCAACTCACTAATCATGTGGTGCGTTCTCCTGGCAATCAGCCTGATCCTTAGATGAAGGTCCCAAAGTGGCCTCTTTGACATAACAAAAGAAACCTTAATCATTTTCCTCATTTAGGAAATTTCAAGGCTCTTAGAAGCTCTGTGCCAGAAACAGGAACAAAAATCATACATACATTTCTCATTATAAATCATAGCATCACAATATAGTTGAGAAGTTAAAGCTGGTAACATGAAATAATGGGTGCCTGTCTTGAGAATGCCATTACATGTTAACTTGGCCAATACAAGCACAAGAGGTAGTAGTAGGAAAGGAGAATTGAGTGACCAAACAGGAGGAAATAGGAATGATCACAGTGTTATTCCTGGGGACAAGGGCAGGGAGAGACACTAGTTGGTAGATGAAGGTGGGGCCAGATATAGATATAGAAGGCTGGGAAAGTCAGAGAAGAGTATTTGTACTTGATGGCTGATGTGGGAGGGCTGACAATGGTTGATTTACCTGGCACAGCAACCGGCAAGGAGTAAGTAATCCACAAGAGCTAAGTGGCATGTGCTGTGACTCTTGAGGAGAGAAGTGGGGAACTGAAATTGCCTCCTCCCACTCAGAGTTATGAGCTCTGGTAGAGATCAAGAATAAAATGAAGTTCTGGAGTCCACAGAGCCACACAATTAGACCACCCAGCTAGGGTGGAGTATAGGAAATATAAATAGAACTGGCCTAAGGCAAACAAACCCTTGCTTTCTTTTGGCTCTCTGGGAGCCCTTTTTCTGCATAATTTGCTCTTTTGATTCTTTCTGATCCCAGAGGGCCCCGTGCAGTAAGACACCATTCCCCAGCTCTTGGAAATTCGAGCAGCATCAAGGGGCAGCCCAGGAGAAAGAAAATGGAAAGTGGAAGGCTTACCCCATCTAGGTATTCTAAAAAAGGAAGGGGTAGTGAAAAAGAAGGGGAAAGAAAGAACATTTTTTCCCATGTCTTCAATTACTACCTCTTTTTAGGCCAAGCTGTAAGACCCAGTGAAGAAAGGTATGGGGTGGGCCATGGAGAGAAGGGCCAGAGAGCATCCTCGGCATCCCGTTGAGCTTTCCCTCTTACATGGGCCCCACACTGGATGGATAAAAGGAGTCCTTGGCATCATACATGGTCCAATCCAGGATTGAATAAAGAGTGTTTGGTCGGTGGTGTTTTAGCCTCTGGGTGCGGTAGACATTTTTGAAAATGGCCACAAATTCATTGAAACTCCTCCTAACCAGATATGGAGTTTATGTTGGCTCTCCTTGAATCAAGGTGGCCTTGTGACTGCTTCAATCAATACAATACGGCAGAAGCAACACTACATTGACTTCGATATTAGGTTATAAAAAGCCATGCCACTGCTCGCTTTGGCAGCACATATACTAAAAAGCCATGCCGCTTCTGCCTAGTTCTTTTAGGATAATCCCTCTGAGGGAAGCCAGTTGCCCCATAAGAAGTTCGATAACTGGGATGCCTGGGTGGCCCAGTGGTTGAGCATGTGCCTTCGGTTCAGGATATGATCTCGGGGTCCCGGGATGGAGTCCTCTTATCCAGCTCCCCATAGGGAGCCTGCTTCTCCCTCTGCCTATGTCTCTGCATCTCTCTCTCTGTGCCTCTCATGAATAAATAAATACAAACCTTAAAAAAAAGAAGTTCAATAACCCTGAGACTACCATGCTGGAGAAGCCACGTTAGGCACTCCAAGCAATAGGCTCTGCTGATCCAATCTTCCAGCCATTCCTACAAAGGCCATGGACATGGAAGTGAAGCCATCTTGGATCCTCCTGACTATCCCATCCATCACCTAAGTATCTCAAATCACCTCAGATGATACCACAAGGAGCAAAAGAATCACCCAGCCAAGCTCTGCCTGAATTCCTGAACCACAGAATCTGTGAGCAAAATAAAATTGTTGCTGTGCCACTAAGTTAGGGGTGGTTTATTATTTGGCAATTGTTACTGGAACGAGGACTTAGGGTCTCCAGATGGTTAGTTGAGGTTTGAAAGACCCAAGATACCACACTCAAATCTCTTTCTATGAAACATAACCCTGGCTTTGTGGGGATGCTTCTCTTCTGCCTCATTTTAGCCCATTTTCTAAAACAAGGCTATGGCCAAACACTGTGTACTGATACGGCTAACTTGACCTGGTCCAAGAAATGGAAAAGCAGAAGGAGAAAAAAATAAGCACTACAGGTAAAACTTGTGCTGCTTATGTGATTTTGTGAGAAAGAAGTGCCAGGTGGAGTGGGAACAGCTTCTGAAGCTGTCCCTGTGTCTCCTTATCCTTATAATTTCCCTCTGTCTGCTGGGAGGGGCTCCAGATGTTGGTTCCTTCCCATCATCACCCCAGCTGCCTTCTGTCACTTCATGTGGACTCACTCTAAAAACCTGGGAATGGTAATAAGCATGACATCCCATCTCAGAATCCTTGGAAGGGCCAATAGGGTGGGAACAAACTGAAAGGAGGTGCTAGCAATGACCAAGGAAGCCAATGTCTTCTCATCTGGGTTTTCAGTCATAAATTTTGGTAATCTGGGGGCACCTCCATGGCTCAGTGGTTGAGCGTCTGCCTTTGGCTCAGGGCATGATCCCAGAGTCCTGGGATCAAGTCCTGCATCAGGCTTCCCACAGGGAGCCTGCTTCTCCCTCTGCCTATGTCTCTGACTCTCTCTGTGCCTCTCATGAATAAATTTAAAAATCAAATTCTTAAAAATAAATAAATAAATTTTGGTAATCCAAAGGACATTGAGGTGTCTACGAGGATGTGTCCAAGGTCAGGTGTATATGATTACTCAGAATCCTAGAATTTGAGGGCATAAAGACACTAAGAGGTCTTCTAGTCCATTTTGCTCATTGTCCCCATGAGAAAACAGGAGCTCAGAAAGGGGACGCAATTTGGATATATTTATTAAACCAGTAAGCAGCAGAAGCAGGAAGAGAAACCTGGTTCTCCAAGTTCTGATCCACAGTTATTCTCACTGGTGATTCTCATTGATGCCTCACAAATATTAATGTGCACACACAAATCCCTTAGGGGTCTTGTCTAATGTGAGATATGCCAGGGAGGCCCAAGATAGATTCCAAATCTGTAATGAGCTCTTCAGTGATGCCAATGCTGCTTGGTCCTTGGACTACACCTCAAGTAGCAAGGCTATTGGGCATAATTCAGAAGAGGAGCCAATAAATCCTCCTCTTCTTGAACTCTAAGTAACATGGCCAGCGTCCTGTCTTTCGTGCCTTTTGCTCCACGAGTAGACTTTCATTTGCCATCTCTTTAGAATTCCCCCTTCTTTTTTGACTTTCCTGCCACTTGCCTTGCTATTAGCACCAGGAGACGATGAATGAAACATGCACAAAGAGAAAAGATAAGAAGAAAGGCAACGGCAGACTGAATGGCATTTTGCTTCTCCGCAAAATCTGCTTTTTGCAGATTTGTTAAAGGTGGAGGTAGAAACTGGCTTCAAAACAAGTTTGGGGGTTATTTCTGGGTTTCCTGTCCCCTGTATTCATGGAAAATCCAGAGCATGCAGTATGAATATATAATAGTGTGCCCAGTTTTCTTGTGTGGTTTGTGGAAACTGGTCACATTGCTTTACAGCCACACCACATATATTTAAAGGCCGAAGCTATGCGATGGGGTTTCAGTCCAAAGGATTCAGAAAATTGCTTCAATCCTTTACTTTGTCAGTAGCGTTCTGGCCGGTACTTACAGAAGAAGTGGAAGAAGTATGGGGAACTTATGCCTTCTGTTTATGCTAGCCAGGAACTTCAACTGAAACAAGATTATTTTCCTTCCCAATCTGAGAAACTACAAGCTCACACTGAAGCTGGTTCTATGTCTTTCCAGCTCTGTGACCCCCATGACCTCCAAGAGTTCACCTTTCTCTCTGGACCTCAGTTCCCTAGTTTATAAAATGAGGAGCGGGACTACTTCTGACGTTCCTGTATTCTGATTACTATCTCCAGGCCCAGACAGTGGTCACCAGTGAGCAAGACAATGATTGAGGCCATGAAACTATCGGCTTCAAACTTGTCCTCCAGGTTCTCTTACTTTCTAACACAGAAAGGAGACATGGGATGCCTGGGTGGCTCAGTGGTTGAGCATCTGCTGTTGGCTCACAGCATGATCCCAGAGTCCTGGGATTGAGTCCCGCATCCCTCTGCCTATGTCTCTGCCTCTTTCTGTGTGTCTCTCATGAATAAATAAATAAAAACCTTTAAAAAAAGACATACATACGAGGAAGATTTTCAGCCACAAGGATCGAAGCAATGTTTTTCCAGTTATCCTTTACTTACCCAGAAAAGTGAATAAATCAGAAGCCTTCTCCCACCACCAAGAATTCTGGTAACCTGAGGCTTCTCTCTCTGATAAGCTTGTCTGCTTGTGTCTTTTGTGCATGCTGGGGACCAGAAGCAAGTATAGGGGAAAGAGGTAGGACTGGGGCAGCTGGAGTCTATACCCCATGGGCCATACAGTGGGGTGACAAGCCTGTTTTGGCAGGGGGGTCAGGAATGACTTCAGGTAATAGATGAGATAGGAGTGATGCTGGGAAATGTTTAGTAGTTCTTTTGAGGAGATTTAGA
This sequence comes from Canis lupus dingo, assembly GCF_003254725.2. Lineage (NCBI taxonomy): Eukaryota > Metazoa > Chordata > Mammalia > Carnivora > Canidae > Canis > Canis lupus. The sequence goes on from NC_064281.1 coordinate 84,890,240, forward strand.
TTCTAATTCCTCTGTTAACGTTTTAGAAAGAGAACAGAGGAGAGGAAGTATCAGGCTAAGGTTGACTTCCCCACTATATAACTTAGACCTTCTGGAGTCCCTGTGGTGAGCCACTGTTGGGCCTTCCTTCTACAAACAGGCACTTAGTGTTTTAAGAACTGACTTGAGGGAATCCCTGGGTGGCTCAGCGGTTTAGCGCCTGCCTTTGGCCCAGGGTGCGATCCTGGAGTCCCGTAATCAAGTCCCGCATCGGGCTCCCGGCGTGGAGCCTGCTTCTCCCTCCTCCTGTGTCTCTGCCTCTCTCTCTATGTCTATCATAAATAAATAAATAAATCTTTTTAAAAAAAAAAAAGAACTGACTTGAATGCTTCTGGCTTAGGAAGAAATTAAAAAGAAAAATAAATAATAAAATGTGGAGTGGCCCTAATCCAACTGCATTGTTCATCTTTAGGAGACAGATACTGGAGTTAGATACTGCTTCTTTTATTTATTTTTTTCTCCTCATTCTCTTCCTCATTCTTTTGTATCTAGGTTGCATAAGAAAACAGAAAGACCTTCTAAGGTACCACACTATTTCACTAGGATCTAATTTTATATTGAGCAGGGTTTCCTTTCTTTCTTTTTTTAGGTCTAGCTAATCTTTATTTATATTTAATTTAATTTTTAGAGTAAGCTCTACTCCCAACATGGGGCTTTGAACTCAGGACCCTAAGATCAAGAATGTCATGCTTTACTGACTGAGCCAGCCAGGCACTCCATAGAGCAGGTTTTCTTTTCTTTTTTCTTTTTTCTTTTATTTTCTTTTCTTTTCAGAGAAGTGGGGGAAGAACAGAGGGAGAGGGAGAGAGATAATCTCAAGCAGGCTCCACACCCAGCACATGAGCCCTATGTGGGGCTCAATCTCACAACCCCAAGATCATGACCTGGGGCAAAATCAGGAGTCAGACACTTAACTGACTGAGCCACCCATGGCTCCCCTAGACCAGGGTTTCTTAACCTCAACATTATTGACATTTGGAGCTGGATAATTCTTTGTTGGCAGGGGGGAGGGGGCTGTCTTGTGCATTATAGGATGTTTAGCAGCATCCCTGGCCTCTACCCATGCGATTCCAGGAGCACCTTCTTCCCGTTCCCAGTTGTGACAACCAAAAATGCATCCAGACATGGCGACATGTTCCCTAGGGGACAAATCACCCCCACCTTGTGCCAATTCATTTGGTCCCCATATAAAGAGCCCACCTTAAAAAAATTTTTAAGATTTTATTTATTTATTCATGAGAGACACAGAGAGAGAGGCAGAGACATAGATAGAGGGAGAAGCATTCTCCTCACAGGGAGCTTGATGCAGGACTCGATCCCCAGACCCCAGGATCATGCCCTGAGCTGAAGGCAGACGGTTCAACCACTGAGCCACCCAGGCATCCCAAGAGCTCACCTTTTAATTAGAGGTTATCAAAAAAGGTTGCTGTGCACACCTTGGAGCCTGCTGATGGTCTTCTTCCTCTGCTGGATGGGCTTGTCCTCATCCATTAAGGGGCCTCTTCATAGGTCCAGGATGCAAGGACAGAGATCTTTTGTCTTAGCATGACACTTTAATTTGCCACATGGGTTTTCTCCTGCAAGTCCTCAGCAACAATGACAAATGAATTGCAATGCAGAGAGCCGAGGTCTGGTCTGTTTAATAAAGCCATAGCATTTGCTTCTGAGCTTTTGGTTCTGAGAGGCATCAGTGGCTCCTGTGGTTTAAATAAAGATAGGAGACCAGGAAGGAAGGAAGAAGGAAGGAAGGAGTGGGGGTGGACTGAAAGAAACAGAGAGGCAGAGAGGGGGAAAAAATCAGAGTATCCAGTCTATCCTTCTATCTTTCACATCTAAGGAAGTAGAAACCTAAGCCAGCTCAGGCAGGATCAGCCATATGATGTTTCTAAATGTCCATATATGGAAATTTCACACTGCAGCCTGTCAATACTGCCAATTCTAGTCATGGATTTGCTATTCCTTTTGAAACTTCTGTTTTCTGGAGTTATAAAAAGAAGGGCCCATCTTTTCGATAAATTTCTTTTTCCAGACAATGGTGGAAAGGAAACAGAGCTGAAAATAGGAGTTTTTGAGTGGCAGAGTAAGCTGCTAGCCCAGAAACCTGGGTTTTCAGCCTATGTCTTCTGACCAGCACTGTAATCTTGAACAAGTCATCCTTCTACGTCCTTATTTTTTTTATCTGGAAAATTAGAGGAAGCCAGACTGTAAAATCTCTAACTTTTTTTCTTTTAAGACAATACACCAAATATTTGGTTTTTAAATTGTGCTGAAGGGCACCTTGGAATTTGATTTCCAAGCAACTAATGACGCCATCTTGCGGCCAAATTGGGATTTTCTTTTTGTCCTAAAGATGACTTTCTCCTTCAGGTAAGGCACCAATGATGATCGTCATTCACTCAGTACATTTTCTACCTACCTATCTACCTACCTGTCCATCCATCCTTTTATATTCTTTATTAAAGTATAACACTATTCATAAGGGTGGTGAATTTTCACAAACTGAGCCCACCGAGCACCCAGATCATGAAACAGAACATCACCAGATCCCAGAAGCCCTCTTTCCAGTCATTTCCCTCCCCACAGACAATGGATTTCACAAATGTACTGTTCAAGCAAAAGGGGCCATGTGCAAATTACTCTCTGCTCTTAGTTCAAGGGTTACCATTACCCCGATTACCACTGGCATAGATTAGTTTTGCTTGATTTTGTCCTTTATGTAAAGCAAATTGTGTGCTGCATACTCTTTTGCAGCTGACTTGTTTTGCTCAAAAATATGCTCATGAAATTCATCCATATTGTCACACGTAGTTGTGGATCATTCTCTTTGCTGTGGAGCATTCCTCGAGAGCCTTTTAAAAATTATTCTGTAATGATTAATTTTATGTTTTTCAAGAGGAAAACAACCTTATGGGCAAGGTAGAACAGTTTTTTTTTAAGTTACTCATAACCCTCCACAACCCTCCACCTTAAGGCAACCATCATTAATATTTTTAAGTATTTGATTTCAGTGTTGTTTCATGGGTTCAAGATAATATATTTGTGTATACGATTGTATCTATGGGTTTTGTTCCCTTCATGCTATAATGTAAGCATTTCACTATGTTATTGAAAGTCTTCAAAAAAAAAGTCTTCATGGGATCCCTGGGTGGCGCAGAGGTTTGGCGCCTGCCTTTGGCCCAGGGCGCAATCCTGGAGACTCGGGATTGAATCCCACTTCGGGCTCCCGGTGCATGGAGCCTGCTTCTCCCTCTGCCTGTGTCTCTGCCTCTCTCTCTCTCTCTCTCTCTCTCTCTCTGTGTGTGACTATCATAAATAAATAAAAAAATAAAAAAAAGTCTTCATGGATGTCATTTTTAATAATAGCATTCCTTTATTGTTAGACATTTGGGGTATTCAGGGTTTTGTTTGTTCGTTTGTCAGTTTTTACTATTAACAAACACAATGAACATCCTTGACCACAAAATGTTTTCTGTTCCTTGGGGGATTTCCCCGTGATCGAATATCAGAAGTCGGATTATTGGGTTGAAATCTTTAGAAGCAGCAGAGGGCGACAGTTTGTGCCTGGAATGCAGTGAGAAGAGACTGGGGGAAGGAAGTGGCCCAAACAGGGTCCCCTGTAGTACCCATACCAGACACTGCTCTAGGTGCTTTGCCAACATTCTCTCACTTCATCACAAAACTCCAGAAGGTATATACAATTGTGCATTTTGGAGAGAGAAAAATCAAGGCTCAGAAAGGTTAGGTAACTTGTCCAAAGGCACACAAAGGAATAAAGTGGCAGAGCCAAGATTTGGACCCTTGTCTGGCCACAAAACTTGGGCTCTTTCGACTCTACCACACTGCCCCCTAGAGTACAATTTCAATAGTGCAACGGACATGCACTGTCTTCTCCCAATTGTCTTTCTCCACTGGCCTGTCACAGTGCCTAATTAATTGCACGTTATCTGGGCAAGGGCAAATTACACTCTCTTCAGCCTTTATACCGAATTGAGAGTATCAGAATGGCTTTGGTCTTCTAGTAGGTCCAAGCGATCAAGATTAGGCCCAGGAGCACGTGAACAATGTCTTTTATCTATGTTCAGACTTCTTAAATGTCCTTTACAGTGAGCTGAGAGTTGGCTTTTAAAAATGTGTCCTTTCTATTAATGCATCTGAGTGCTCTCTCTTCCCTGGCCCATCCCTCTGCCTCTTCTCCAGCCTGTATGTTGTTGTGGCCAGCTGTCAAGCTACTGACGTTCTGCCTTCTCTTTCTGCAAAAGCTAAAGCTTTATTGCTTGGTTTTGGGATGCCCTGCTTGTTCATTCCTAGGTACTTTAGCTTCTGGATTCCTCTCATCCCCTGCCAAGTCCATCTTCTTTACTTTCCCCCATCTCTTCTTCTTATGGCTGCTAATGCTATTGTGGCGGCTGCCACTCCTTCTCCTTCTCTTACTGTTACACCAACACCATCACCACTACCACCACAAAAGGAATCTTAGTTGATCTCTCAGGTTACTTGGAGCTACTTTGGGGAGCAGAGGGTAGAATCTTGAGAGAATGAAAAGAGAAAGAAGAAAAAGATTTATGCTTGGGGCCACAAGCAGCCAAGGCCTCAGCCTCAGGCCTGATGCATGTTAGATAAGTGTTAGACAAGTGCTAGCCTTCTGTCCCAGGTTAGGGCCTAGGCCTGAGGAAGATGTCAATATGTCCTTCCTTGTTCTCAGCCGCCTTATGGGTTGGGCTCTTCTCAGAAGCCTGTACTCCCCTCTCCTCCAAACTGACACCAAATTAAAACTCCCAGCAACATCCTTAGTCTGATGCTAAAGTCTACGTTGAGTTTGGGGGACCAGTGGACCCAAGGCCAATGGGCTACAAAGTCCTATTTGTTTCAAAAATGGTGCCATAACAAAGACATGAAGAGAAATCTCACAGAGGAAGACATAGACATGGCCAACATGCACATGAGAAAATGCTCTGCATCACTTGCCATCAGGGATATACAAATCAAAACCACAATGAGATACCACGTCACACCAGTGAGAATGGGGAAAATTAACAAGGCAGGAAACCACAAATGTTGGAGAGGATGCAGAGAAAAGGGAACCCTCTTACACTGTTGGTGGGAATGTGAACTGGTGCAGCCACTCTGGAAAACTGTGTGGAGGTTCCTCAAACAGTTAAAAATAGACCTGCCCTACGACCCAGCAATTGCACTGCTGGGGATTTACCCCAAAGATACAGATGTAATGAAACGCCGGGACACCTGCACCCCGATGTTTATAGCAGCAATGTCCACAATAGCCAAACTGTGGAAGGAGCCTCGGTGTCCATCGAAAGATGAATGGATAAAGAAGATGTGGTTTATGTATACAATGGAATATTACTCAGCCATTAGAAACGACAAAACCCACCATTTGCTTCAACGTGGATGGAACTGGAGGGTATTATGCTGAATGAAGTAAGTCAATCGGAGAAGGACAAACATTATATGTTCTCATTCATTTGGGGAATATAAATAATAGTGAAAGGGAATATAAGGGAAGGGAGAAGAAATGTGTGGGAAATATCAGAAAGGGAGACAGAACATAAAGACTGCTAACTCTGGGAAACGAACTAGGGGTGGTGGAAGGGGAGGAGGGCGGGGGGTGGGGGTGAGTGGGTGGCAGGCACTGAGGGGGCACTTGACGGGATGAGCACTGGGTGTTATTCTGTATGTTGGTAAATTGAACACCAATAAAAAATAAATTTATTAAAAAAACAAAAACAAAAATGGTGCCATAACAATTGGATATCCACAAGCAGAAATAAATAAGCCTTAATGCTTATCTCATATGATATACAAAAATTAACATTGATCAGAGATTTAAATGTAGGAGCTGAAACTATAAAAGTCTTAGAAGAAAACATTGGAGCAAATCTTCATTGTCTTGAATTAGGCAAAAGTTCTGTAAATATGATAAAAGCATAACTAACAAAAGAAAAAACAGAAAAATTGAACATCATAAATATTTAAAGCTTTTGTACACCAGCGAATCAGATAACTTAGATCAAATGGATGAATTCCTAGAAATACACAAATTACCAAAACTGACTCAAGAATAAATGGAAAATCTGAACATATTTATAACAGAAAGATTGAATCAGTAATAAAAAAATATCTATCAACAAAGAAAAGTCTGGGACCAGATGCCTTCATTGGTGAATTCTGCCACATGTGTACTTCTTTTAAATATTTTATTCATTTATTTGAGAGAGAGAGCGTAAGCATGAGCATGGGGGAGGAAACTGAGGGAGACAGAGAAGCAGACTCCCCACTGAGCAGGGAGCCCAATGTAGGGCTAGATCCCAGGACCCTGAGATCATTACCTGAGTTGAAGGCAGACGTTCAACCAACTCAGTCACGCAGTCACCACTCTACCAAACATTTAAAGAAAAATAAACACTGGGATCCCTGGGTGGCACAGCGGTTTAGTGCCTGCCTTTGGCCGCGGGCACGATCCTGGAGACTCGGGATCGAATCCCACGTCGGGTTCCCTGCATGGAGCCTGCTTCTCCCTCTGCCTGTGTCTCTGCCTCTCTCTCTCTCTCTCTCTCTCTCTCTCTCTCTCTGTGACTATCATGAATAAATAAATAAAATCTTTTTAAAAAAAGAAAAAGAAACACCAATCCTTCTCAAACTCTCCCCAGAAATAGGAGGGAACATACTCTTATTCTATAGGACAACTTTCCCCCATACTAAAGTCACACAAAGGTATCACAAGAAAACTACAGACAAATATCCTATAGGAATATAGATTCAAACATTCTTGACAAAATACTCGCAAACTGAATCTATCAGCATATTAAAAGGACCAGAGCAAGTAGGATTCATCCCAGGAAAAAAGTGTTGTTTAGCATAAGAACGTTAATCAATGTAGTACATCACAATAACAGAAAGAAGAAATAAAATCACATGATGAATTTAATTAAGGCAGAAAAAGCAATAGAATCCAACCACCTTTTCTTGATTGAAAATTTCAATAAAATAAGAATATAAGGTAACTTTCTTAGCATGATAATGGGCATTTATAAAAAGCCTACAGCTAATAGCATAATCATGAAAAGACTGAAAGTATTCCCCTAAGATTAGGAACAAGATGACTGTTTTCACTACTGCTATTTAAAATGTTGAATATACTAGAAGTTCAAGTCCAGCCAATTAGTCAAGAAAAGAAATTAAATGTACTTGGGATCCCTGGGTGGCTTAGCAGTTTGGCACCTGCCTTCGGCCCAGGGTGTGATCCTGGAGTCCTGGGATTGAGTCCTGCATCAGGCTCCCTGCATGGAGCCTGCTTCTCCCTCTCCCTGTGTCTCTGCCTCTCTCTCTCTCTCTCTCTCTCTCTCTCATGAATAAATAAATAAAATCTTTTAAAAAAAGAAATTAAATGTACCAAATGGCCTTGAGTTGTTCACTTTAAAACAGTCAATTTTATGTTCTGTGACTTTCATATCAACAAAAAATGTAAAACTTCTGTGCTTCAGAAGATACCAACAAAAAAAGGGAAAAAACAATCCACAGTATTGTAGACAATATTTGCAAATCATATATCTGACCAAGGACTTTTATCCTGAGTAATTATCTTTTACAATTCAACAATTGAAAGACAAATAACCTAAATAAAAATCCAATAAGCAAAGGATTTGAAAAGACATTTCCCCAAAGAAGATCTAGAAATGGCTAACAAGAACATGAAAAAGTGCTCAACATCACTAGTTTATTAGGGAAGTGCAAATCAAAGCTACAATGAGATACCACTTTACACCACTAGGATGGCTATAATTAAGAAAAATAGCAAGTGCTGGCAAGATGATGGAAATATAAAATGGTGCGGCCTCTTTGGAAAATAGTATGGCAAGTCCTCAAAAAGTTAAACATAGAATTTCCATATGATCTAACAATTCCACTCCTGGGTATAGGCCCAAGAGAAATTAAAATGTATGTTCACAAAAAAATATGTGTACAAGAATGTTCATAGCAGTGTTATTCATAATAGCCAAAAAAGTAGAAACAACCCAAAAGTCTATCAACTGATAAATGAGTAACAAAATGTGGTATATCCATGGAATATTCATCTTTTAAGAGACCGTTCAAGTTCATAACACTTTATTTGATTCCTGCCTATTCTGACTCCAGGGATCACTGAATCCTCCTTCATTTCTCACAGTACCTCGCACATGTGTCTATTATGCTTTTCCTTTTGAGAAGTGAACCCCTCTACCACCACACTCTTTGTTATGTACATCATCACCATTCCAGGAAATTCTTGCCTGGAAAGACAGAAGTTGCAAATAAACCTTATTGTACATTTCAGGAACTTACTGAGAAAACCATATACTCATCAATAGAAAACACCAACCAAGAGTTTATACCCAAAGACTCTTTGAACCCCCTCCTCAAAATCCTTACCTGCAAGATCCACCAATCTTAAACTCTTTTACCATGATTCTTATCCAATCATAACCAAGTCCCTTCTCCATTGAACGATCTACCGTAAACAAGGCTTCAAAATCTCATAAATATCCTGACTTCATCTTCACTGCTTACAGATGCTATGAAGTCTCTGAGCTAGTTCTCCCCTTTACTGTGGAGAGAATAAACTCAGCTTTGTCTCATCAACAGATTGCTTTGGTGATATTTTGGAGGAACCAGAATTCCTCATTTGTTTACAGATTCGTCTCTTTCTACTAGATTTTGAGTCCTTATAATGCATAGACTATGTCTGCTTCTCTTTTAATTCTCCATAGCTAGCATACTGTCTGGGATATGTCAGCATTTAACAAAGAATTTTATTCCAGTGATTGAAGGAAGGAAAGGTAAGCAAACCTGGAGCCTATTAAAACACTTACGAGGCTATTGAAATAACACGGGCTAAAAAAGACAGGAGGCATAAATGAGGGCAGTCCAAATGGAGAAGACAATGAGATAGATTAAGAAAGTAGACCCCATGAGATCACATGACATATTTTATGTAGTGAATAAAGGAGAGAATTAAAACTGACTTTGAGTCAGAATTAAAACTGACGTTGAGTTTCTCTCTTGGGTGACTGGGTAGATGCCATGCACCAATAGCTCTTCTATTCTTTTTAACATTTTTTAAAGATTTATTTATTTATTTTTAGAGAAAGAACGAGATGGGGGAGGGACAGAGGGAGAGGAACCCTTGTGTACTGTTGGTGGGAATGCAAACTGGTGCAGCCACTGTGGAAAACAGTATGGAGGTTCCTCAAAAAACTAAAAATAGTAGTACTATAGGATCCAGAAATTCTACTTCTGGATATATATATGTGAAGAAAAAGAAAACACTAATTCAAAGCGATATCTACACCCTGTGTTCATTGCAGCATTATTTACAACAGCCAAGATATGGAAGCAACCAAAGTATCCATAGATGGATGAAAGGACAAAGATGTGTGTGTCCCACGCACAGTTGAAATACTACTCAGCTATAAAAGAGAATGAAACTTTGCAATTTGAGACAACATGGATGAACTTAGAGGGTATCATGCTAAGTGAAATAAGTCAGGCAGAGAACGACAAATACCACACAATTTCACTTATATATGAAATCTAAAAGAAAACACTAATTCACAATTTGTGCTAATTAACACAAAATGAACAAACAAAACAAAACCCATAGATGCAGAAAACAAACTGATCTTCGCCAGAGTGAGGGGCTTGGGGGTGGTAGTAGCGGGAACAGGGGATCAAGAGGTACAAACGTTCAGTCATAAAACAAGTAAGTCATGGGGATGTAATGTACAGTATGGTGACTATAGTAATAATATTGTTTTGCATAAATAGTGAATTTATATGGTGACAGGGGGAAACCAGACTTCTGGTGACCATTTCATAGTGTATACAAGTATCAAAGCACACTTGAAACTAACATAATGTTATATGTAAATTATACTTCAATTAAAAAGAAAAGATATATAAGAGAACAGCAGAGGGCATCATTATATAAGAGGTAGACTCAGGATAAAAAAAAGCAGTCTGAAGAGTGGATCAACATTTTCAGGCTATAATGGATTTTTAAAAATAACCTCAAACTTGCATAATATTTTATAAAATTAACAAAATAAATTTACATATGGCTGCTGAAATACATGATTTGTCCTCACCATAATCATGTGATGTGCACAGGGAAATAGATGATGCTATTTTATGGATGAGGAAATAAGCTTGAGGCCAGCAAGTTTTCCAGGCACTCAAAGCGAGTGAAAAGCCAAGATAAGACTAAAGCCAGATCTTTCAACTCATTTATTTCAATTCACTGGCTTGAAAGACCAAAAACCATAAAGAGGTTTGGATGGTTTCATGAAAAGTAATTATTTCATGTCCTCTTTTCTGTATGTGAATAATCATTATACTACATAAACAAGTATAAAAAATAAGGCCTCTTTATTTACTGTAGTTGGACTAATCTTGTTCAGGAGCTCTCCACCTCAATGGAATGTAGGTGATATAGGGAAAAGTTTACAGATGCTCCTAGAAAGTAGAATTTGGATAACCAATTGACAGTGGGATCACACTCTGCTTGTCTCTGCTTGTCTTTGCTGCAGGATGGCTGGTCTGGTCTTTCTGGACTGACATACACTGCATGCAAGTGGTTCCTGCCTTCAGTGGCTTTGTCCAACTTCCAAGCCTCTGTTGGTCCAGTGATCCTAGCAGTATCTCCATGACCCTTCAATGGAGCACATGATAGGTGGATCAATTTGGGTCTTTCAAGAAGCAGATACTAGTGTGGGTTTAGATGTGCAAGACACATTTCACCCCATTCTACCAGTCAAAGCAAGTTCCAGGGTCAGCCCATATTCAAGGAGGAGAAATAGACACCACCTCCTCATAGGAAGAACGACATGTACATACCATAATGGGAAGAATTGTTGGCCATCCCTTTATAATATTTGAAGTCATGCAATTAGAAGAGATCACCCAGGGACTGAGTATAGATAGATATAAGGTGAGGATTGAGGTCAGGGATACTCCAATGATGAAAAGAAACCTGCAAATGAGACAGACAATACTAATGCAAGAGATGTTGGAAAGCCAGGCAACAGACCTAGGTTCAAATCCCAGTGGTGGGAACTCCTGCCTACTGCTCAGGGCATGATCCTGGGGTCCTGGGATGGAGTCCCACATCAGGTTCCCTGTGGAGAGCCTGCTACTCCCTCTGCCTATGTTTCTGCCTTTCTCTCTGTGTCTCTTATGAATAAATAAATTCTTTAAAAAAAATCCCAGTGGTGCCTTGGATACCTCCAGGACTCTGGGAAATTTCTTAACCTTGCTAGCCTGCATTTCTTCATCCATAAAATAAGGATAAGAATATTATCTACTTTCCTATTCTTTTTCTTTATCACAAGCAGAGAAAGAATAAGTAAATACAATTGTCTTTTGGATCAAACACAAGGAAGCCATTGGTGACTTTGGAAAGTGGAATATTGGGAGCAGAAGAGAAATTGGCTGAGGGACGAAATGAAGCTTCTTTCAGGAGGCTTAGCTGTAAAGAAAAGGTAGGGGCTAGAGTGGAACAAAGCATCAACTGTGAAGGTTTGTTTGTTTGCTTTTTTAAAGATAGTAGGAAAGAAGGAAATTCTGCCATTTGCAAAGACATGGATGGATCTTGAAGTCATTATGCTAAAGTGAAGTAAGTCAGGCAGAGCAAGACAAATACAGTATGATTTCACTTCTATGTAGGATCTAAAGAACAAGACAGGCTTATGGATACAGAGAACAGATTGGTGGTTGCCTGAACTGGTGGCCAGGGGTTGGGTGAAATGGGGAAGGGTGTCAAAAGGTACAAAGCTCTAGTTATAAAATAAATAAGTCATGGGGACATAATGTACAACAGGAAGACCATAGTCAATAATACCATATTGCATATCCAAGAGTTGCAAAGAGAGTAGATATTAAAAGTGCTCATCACCAGAAAAAAATATTTTAACTATGCGTGGTGACAGATGTTAACTAGACATCGTGACGATCATTTGGCAATACACACAAATACCAAATTGTTCTGTTGTATGCATGAAACTAATATAACTTCATATGTCAATGACATTGCCATTTTTGAAAAGAGGGTGGCTATTTGAACATGTTTAAAATGCTGATGAGAAGGAGTTAGTAGAAAGGGAGTGTTTGAAACAAGAGAAAAAGAGGATAAAAGATGGGATATGGTCCTCAGGTTTGAAATGGATGGGATCCACGTACAAGGGGGATGGTCAAGTTTGGATAAGAAGCAGGACTCCTCTTCTGCCAAATCTGGTTGCAAAGAGATAAAAGTGGAGTCCAGATACCAATTAACTTGTAGGCAGTATCTGTTTTCTTAGTGACTCAGAGAAGAGGTGCTCTGTGATGGAGAGAGGCTGGCAGTAAGGCAGAGACTAAGGGGTTGAAAGACTGTGGAGGCTGACAGATCAAAGGGTGGTCCCAGGTTGGGGAATCATTTGTAGATCTTGCAGCACCAAAGGACTTGCTGGTGTGGTTCAGTCCAGCAGAGCTCTCCCCTCTGGGGAAAAGAGCAGGGATGGCAGATGGGGTGGCCTGATCCAGGCTTGGGTTTTATAAGGCAGACATTTGGCTAATTTTGATGCAGCCTTTTAGAAAGATTGAGGCCCTAGAGGAAGGGGACCCTGAAGGCAAGTCACTGGGGTGACCCACAGGCAGGGCCAGTCATTAAACAGGTGCACTTCAGTGCCAGGCACTGAACTGGGCTCTTGACAAGCATCCTTTCATAATCCTCAGAACATCCTCAGAGTTCCACAGGGTCCATATCCTGGGCCATGAGTGAACTGAAGGACTGCCCCTTGCAGTTCCATGACTTTAAGGCTGTGGACCACCTGAAGGTCCATCCACACTACAAGGCTGTGCTAGCCCACTCTGAGGATGGTGGCATCAGCATTGAAGAGCTGGACACTCTGCAGCTGGAGCTTGAGACCCTGCTTTCCTCTGCCAGCCAGCGGCTGCAGGTTCTCTAGGCTGAAACCCAGATCCTCACTGACTAGCAGGATAAGAAAGGTGATCGACGATTCCTGAAGCTGGGTGGAGACCATGAGCTCGGAGCTCCCCCCAAATATGAAAAGCTGAAGAAGCAGAAACTGGAAGGGAAGGTGGGACATGGGCCGGGCCCTGGTCCCAGGTAGCCCAAATCCAAAACCCTTCAACCCAAGATCCAGGAATATGAATTCACTGATGACCGAACTGACGTTGTGCCCAAGATTGCGAATCCGAGAAACCACCAAGGAGCCGACACCGATGCAAACACACGAGGGTTTATTTACAAGCTCGAGCTTGGGTCCAAGTGCACCCGACACAGCGGAACAGGGACTTGGACCCCAAGGCTAAGAGGTGTAGCAGCTTTATAGGAGCCAGTGGCCAATGGGATTGTAACTTACGCAGAAAGTTGCACAGTCATGTAGGTCCACACGCAGGTGGCCAACTGAATAACATTTTACCCTATAGTATCCAGTTGAACTGGCCTATGACTTTGGTCAGAATTGACATGCAGTTTTGGCGGGCACAAGGCGGGGTTACATTGTTATGAGCGGATTTCTGGTAAGGGTGTGCCCAGCGGCTTGACTAGGGTGGGGCAGCGCCCTAAGCAATAAGCAAGTCATGTGGGGGTCATACAGGAGATGGCGGATGTAGCACAAAACGGAGTTAGTCCTGCTCTGCTTGTCCAGGGGTAGGGGATTTTTGTTAAATTTCCTGGGTCCCACAACGTGCCACGGACCCCCAAGAATGATCAGGTTCTGGGCTTCTGTAGAGCCCTACTGTGCTGATATCACCAGTGAGAAAGTATGCACACTAGAGAAACTACTGAAACCCCCAGAAGATGAGGCTGAACATTACAAGCTCCCACCCCTGAGGAAGCACTACTCCCAACGTTGGGCACAGCAGGACCTGCTGGAGGAACAGAAGGATGGGGCCTGGGCAGCAGCCGTGACTGACAAGAAAAAAGGCCTTATGGGGCCATTGAGCCAACTGCACACTAAAGATCTGGATGCCCTGCTGAAGAAGTCTGAGGCCCAGCATGAGCAGCCTGAAGATGGGTGCCCCTTTGGTGCTCTGATGCAGCGCCTCCTACAGGCCCTAGTAAAGGAAAATATCACTTCCCCTATGGAGGACTCTCCTATTCCTGACATGTCTGGGAAGGAATCAGGAGCCGATGGGGCAAGCACCTCTCCCCACAATCAGAACAAGCCCTTCAGTGTGCCACATACCAAGTCCCTGGAGAGCCGCATCAAGGAGGAGCTGATTGCCCAGGGCCTGCTGGAGTCTGAGGACCGCCCTGCAGAGGACTCAGAAGATGATATCCTTGCTGAGCTGGCAAACGGCAGGCCGAGCTGAAGGCACTCAGTGCCCATAACCGTGTGGAGAAGCACGACATGCTGAGGCTGGGAAAAGGGAGGTAAGCCAGCAGGAGCTGAGGCAGAGGGTCCGCATGGCAGACAGCAAGGTCATGGACACCTTCTGGAAGATCATGGCTGCCCGGCAGAAGAAGCGGACCCCAACCAAGAAGGAGAAGGACCAGGCCTGGAAGACTCGGAAGGAGCGTGAGAGCATCCTAAAGCTGCTGGATGGGTAGCCATCACCCCTGTCGCAAGCCGCCTTCCCCTGGCCTGGGGGAAGGAGGGGTGGGAAGCCCACCTCCTTCTTTGGGCTGCCTGAACCTCAGGCCTGTGGGTGCCTGTTAAATGTCAAATCGTGACAGTCTCTAGAGGACTGTGGCCGTTCCCTGAGGTCTTTTGGCCTAGCTCTGTACAGCCAGGACATGGGAGGCCCTGCTGGGCTGGGCTGGGGCCCACACTGGGCTTCCCCCTCTTCACTATCCCCCACCCCCACTCCTCTCTCCCTCAAGGGCTTCTCCCTTTTGGTTTTGTAAAGTGCAAAGCTAAAAGTAAAGTGACTGCTGTGTTTTTTTTTTTAAGTTAAAAAAAAAGTTAAAAAAAAAAAAGACTGAGAATGAAAAGTTGGGTAGGAGGTCTGTGCTGAGCTTGAATTCTTATTTTTGGGAATAGCCAGTGACCTAGAAATGTCCAGGAAGTGAGGAAGAGGCAACTAAAGATTTCTGAGTCCCTACCATTCACCAGGGCCACAGGATACTTCGGTGCATTTTCTCATTTAAATCTCAAAACCACCTTGAAAGGTAGCTAACATCATCCTGGTTGTACAGATGAATATCGTCAAAGCTCAGGGAGGCTAAGGAACTTGCCTGAGCCCGGTTTCCTTGTGCTTCCTTGGGAACATGAAGGCAGGACAGAATATTGATGGGGCAAAGGGTGCATCAGGGCGTGATTAGCTTTATGACATTATTTTGAGTCTCCACACACACTGCATGTTTGGTATTCCTCTGGGAAATAACAGAGAGGAGGCCAATCAGCAGGCCTCTTTGTGCCTGGATGAGGAGGGAATGTGCTCATTTATAATTCTGTCTTTTAAGTTTACCAATATCTTCACTTAGAGACTCCATCTGGATTCTCTCATTACATTTTCTTGCAGAAGACTGTCTCTCTCTCTCTTTTGCCAGCCCTAGCCCCAGACCCTGGCATTATTTTTTTATTATATATTTCTTAACATTTTATTTATTTATTTGAGAGAGAGAGACAGACAGACAGACAGACATAAAGAGAGGTGATGGAGAAGCAAATCCCTAGGACTCCAGGTTCAAGACCTGAGTGGAAGGCAGATACTTAACTGACTGAACCACCCAGGCACCCTAGATCCTCTCTTTAAAAATCTCATTCACCTGGGTGGCTCAGTGGTTGAGCATCTGCGTTTGGCTCAGGTCATGATCCCAGGGTCCTGGGAGCAAATCCCACATCAGGCTCCCTCAGGGAGCCTGCTGGTCCCTCTGCCTATGTCTCTGCCTCTCTTTCTATGTCTCTCATGAATAAATAAATAAAACTCTTAAAAAATCATTCAATGGCTTCTCCAAGTTCCCTTTTTAGAACAGTCTCTCTTAAATTTCCCTTTGACCTGGATCAGGATGTCATTCCTTGTCATTGTATCTTTATACCTGATTAATGACGTTACTGGTTCCCTTTCTTGCCAGCTTCCTGACTTTTTTTTTTGTTTTTTTTTTGCTTCCTGACTTAATTACAAGAAAACCTCTCACATTTTAGAGAGAAATGAAAATGTCAGGCATGACCAGGTTTGTGGGATGCTTGCTAATCCTAGGTCTCAGGTATATATGATCAAGTAATTGAAAAATCCTGAGTCCACTTCCTGCTGGCGCATCCCTTATCTTTAGCACAGGAGTGAGACTCAAAATAGGTTACCATCTGTATTGGCCTGCTCTAACCCATTAGGATGAACCATGGCTTAGCCCTGGAGCAGGGTCAGGCCTTAACCCTTTAGTTGCTAGATGATGGGGAGTATAGTGAAGGACAGGAGGGGATGGGCCAGCCAGGGTATAAGTAGGAGTTTCAGAACAGTAGCTACTTACCAAACACTATTAAAGGATTTTAAGGATTTCACAATTGGAAGAGTCTCATGGGGACTGACAAGCCTTGGTGAGCCATGTGGACCAGGGGAATACTCTAGGATCGGTTGAACCACAGGATAGTAAGAGTCTGGATCCCAAGACAACCTCATGTGGCAGAGTTGCCATGCAGCCTGGAATGCCACTCCAAACTATAACGTGAGGAGGAAACATCTATTTGCTTGAAGCCACTGTCAGTTTGGGTCTCTGTTACAAGTAGCTGAAATAACATCCCAAGTAGGAGGGGTTTGTGGGTTTATGTCTTTGCTACTTTTTTATTCATCTGAGCCATATATATATATATGTATTCCTTTCTAACTACCAGGTTAAGGCGAAGTGATGCTAGAAAGGCACAGGTGCTGAGATCTGATATTGATTTAAGGTCTATTATACCTCCTATTGAATGATAAGACCAAGCTCTTTTTCACTCACTTCTGGGGTGTACGTTAGGCACTCTTAGAGGTTGTTGTGATCATTTAGATGATCCCATATGCCTCTTTTGGATTAGGAAACTGATATTAGTGGACTATCTGGGAAGTAGAATGGAATAGACCTTGATCTTTCTATAGTCTGTAGTTCAAGCAGGGACAGATTCATATTCCCCTTGAACCTTAACATTCCCACAAGATGAAGGTGATATAAAATAACACATGAAGCAATGGGAGAGGAAGGGGCCACCTGTTCAGCCAGCCTGGTCAAGCTAGCCCTGGGGTTCACTGGGATGAGAGATGACACAATTGGAATGGAATGACTGGCCAAATGAGAAGTAGGATCCTCTACATTAAATAGTAACCTGATACCTGGTAGAGTTAATACTTACTTCGCTGCAGACAAGCTGCTTTCTCCCTAAAATAATCTGTTAACTCAGAGTTAACAAAACTGAAAAACAGTGAGTTGGTAAAATACTATAAGAGCAAGATCTGTGCTCTCTGCTTATAGAATTTGAGTTGGAGTTCCAGAGCTGTTCATCAAGAGTTTATAGTAAAATTGCAGTCAGAAATTATGATTTCCCCCAAGCAACCACAACAAACATTTTCCCAATTCCCTTCACCTTTACTGAGTATTTGTATACATGTGATCTCATTGAATGCTCACAACAACCCTGTGAAGTAAATCCTGTTATTCCCATTTAATGGATAATGACATCAAGGCCTGGAATGGTTACACAACCTCAAAATGACTTTCAGCTAGTATTGGACGAGAGTCAAACCTTGAACCCACACCTGTCTTCCTTCAAAACACAAACTTATAGTTAAGTTCTGCATCTGAAGTTCATTTTGAAGGACATGTGATGGGGCAGACCCACATGCACAGGCCTGCTTTACCTCTTGAGCCCTGGAGTTTGGAGTTAAGCAGGTCATAGGAGACTTGTTTTCACAGAAATACACAATTTCTTATGATTTTTGAGTGGCAGTTGTCAAGGACAATATTTTCGCTTTAGTGATTGACCTGCTGTGAGGAGTCCACAAGCCCAGCAGCCTGGGGTGACTGGGGAGACACAAGGGGTGTGAAGGCTTCACAACTTGGATCATTAGCTATCCTGGAAAGAAAAATGATTGCATCTCCAGTTGACCAGAGCTCATCATGGGAAGACAGATACCTGATTAATGGAAAATCTTATTCCAGGAAACAGCTTTATTTCTAGGCACAGGGATGGCTTATAGGTTTTCCAGAAGGTTGTTCTTCTCCCTTCAAAGTAAGCTGCAGGGTCTTTTATAATCTTTTCAGCACTCCTCTGTAATTTCCCACACTCTCATCTGAGAATAAAGACAGGAAGCCCTATTTTAACATGAATTCTAGACATGAAGAGAGCAAGGGAAACAAGCCTGTCTGTTTTGGTTTTTTGGTTTGTTTTAAGGCAAGGACTTCTACCCATCCAATATGGAATCAGAACCTGGACCCGGGGAGCTTACACAGTGTATATTTTATTAATGATCTGGGGACTTGGGGGTCCAAGATGAATGGACTTGGCTTCTTTCCTCTGGGACCTGATGAGAAAGATCTGTTGTTTGGGCACTAAGCTCAGCCTAGTGATTGAACAACAAATAACAGGGAAGGAGAAGGTCCCTTAGGGAAGCAAGAGAGCGTTTGGAAAAAAAGTCTAAGTTTATAAGATAAGCCTCTGGGGGAATAATCAAGTTCTATGCATATTCACTCTCAAACACACGTCAACCTAGAGTCTAGTGAAGAATATACAGCCCCCGAAGGTCAGTATGACAGAATCATTAAACTGGGGAGGAAATTATAAATACCAATAATCAAATTAAACAAAAAAAAAATCATTCGTTCATTAACCAAATGTTAGAGTGTGATTCCAGTTGTTCTCTAACCATAATGTACATCAGAATTTCTTTTCCTTACCAGTCCCCTATTATGCAATGACTGCCTATTATCAAACTCCCTAAACATGGTTGCTGTGCAGTTAGAACTCACTGAAATCCTGGGATCAGCTATTCTATGGTTGATTTACCTGATGTACCAGTTAAGATGCTCCTGACTATAAATAACAGAAAAACTTTGCCCCTTTTTAAATCAGGCAATTTTTTTTATTGTTGAATTGGACTTAAAAAAAGATTTTATTTATTTGAGAGAGTGAGCATGAACAGGGGCAGGAGAGGGAGAAGTAGACTCCTTGCTGAGCAGGAAGCCCAACATGGGGCTTGATCTTAGGACCCCTGGATCATGACCTGAGCCAAAGGTGGACACTTAACCGACCGAGCCATCCAGCTGCCACTGTTGAGTTGTACTTGATGATACCTTTCAACTGCTGAATCAACCAACCCCAAGGGCTGCTCTGACTTAAACAATCAGGTAGTGGGGCACCTGGGTGGCTCAGTGATTGAGCATCTGCCTTTGGCTCAAGGTGTGATTCCAGGGTCCTAGGATCGAATCCCACATCAGGTTCCCTGCAGGAAGCCTACTTCTCCCTCTGCCTATGTCTCTACCTTTCTGTCTCTCATGAATAAATAAATAAAATTAAATTTTAAAAGTAAAAATAAAAAGCCCAATCAGGTAGTGTATTAGTTTCTCATAGCTGCTATAACAAATTACCCAATCAGGTAGTGTATTAGTTTCTCATAGCTGCTACAACAAATTACCATGAACACAATGGGCCATTATTCTGTTGACCACAAGTTGGTTTACAAGATTGCATAAGTAGGAGCAAAATGTCAGAGCAGGCTTCAAGGTTGGTTGAGTCAGCAGTTTAAAATATCATCAAGTACAATTCAACAATAAAAAACCAAACCACCTGATTTAAAAAGGGACAAAGGACTCGAATAGACATTTTTTCAAAGAAGGTATACAAATGGCCAATAAGTACATGAGAAGATGCTCAAATCGCTAGTCAGTAGGGAAATGCAAATTCAAACCATAGTGAGATACCACTTTACATCCATAAGGATGGCTATTATTGAAAAGAAAAACAAACAAAATAACCAGTGTTGGTGAGGAAGTGGAGAAAATGGAACCCTCATCTTTTGCTGGTGGGAATGTAAAATGGTGCAAAGGCTATAAAAATTGGTATGGTGATCCCTCAAAAAATTAAACGTAGAATTACCATATGATCCAGCAATTCCACGTCTGGGTATATACCCAAAGGGAATTGAAAGTAAGGACTCAGATATTTGTACACCTGTGTTCATAGCAACATTATTCACAATAGCCAGAAGTTGGAAACAACCCAAGTGTCCATAGACAGATAAATGCATAAACCATAAGTGGTATCAACATACAATGGAATTTTATTCAGAATTAGCAATGGAGGACGTTTTTACATCTGCTACAACATGGTTGAACCTTGAAAACATTACGCTAAGTGAAATAAGCCAGTCACAAAAGGACAAATATTTATGATTTCTCTCATATGAGGTTCCTAGAGCAGTCGAATTCGTAGGTACAGAAAGCAGAATGGTGGTTGTCAAGGGCTGGTGGGGAGGGAGAAAGGGGAGTTATGGATAATGGATACAGTTTCAGTTGAGGAAGAGGAAGAAATGGTGTGAAGATGGTAAATCTTATGTTCTGTGTGTTTTACCACAAATTTTCAAAATGTTACCAACGACCCAGATTCTTTGAATCACTGTAGTCTGTTATCCAGAGATCTTCTGCTCTTATCATAAGGCTACATTCTCCCCCACAGTCATGAGAAAATTGTCAAAAGCAATCAGAGCCATGTATTTTCTGGCTTACAACCTATCTCTCTCTCTCTTTTTGAAAAGATTTTATTTATTTACTCATAAGAGACACAGAGAGAGGCAGAGACATAGGCAGAGGAAGAAGCAGACTCCCCACAGGGAGCCTGATGCGGGACTCAATCCCAGGACCTTGGGACCACGACCCAGGCCAAAGACAGACACTCAACCACTGAGCCACCCAGGTGCCCACAACGTATCTCTTGAAAGCAAGGACAATGTTTCCTAAAAGATTCCCAACAAATCTTTACTTGAATTTCAGGCAGGTAAAAGTGTCTGAACCATAACTGGCAAAAGGGAGAGGTTTGTACTCAGACCAATAGGGTTTACACATTAAGCTGAGAGCAATTTCCCAACTTGCCTTGCTGCAATTTGATAGGAAAAAGATGAAATGAGTACCAAAGAATGAGCCAGAATGATGACTACTGCCACTATATAATGTTTGCAGTGACCCTGACTCAAGTGCACAGATCAGGATGCAGAATCTCTGTGCAAAATTCAAGCCATCCTTCCAATTCCTCCCCAGCTGTCCTCTCCCAGTGCCATCAACACTCCCCTACATCACGGTTCTGATGCCCACCTCCCCCATGTCTTACTTTATGGGCAATAGGGGAGATCACACCTATGGACACAGGGGCATAGATGGAGAATGCATAGGAAAAAAAAGGCCATTTGTATCAATATCTCCTGGGAAGTGCCTTGAAACTAGGGATTCTGGGATCCAGCCCAAGGAATGCTGAATCAGAACCTTAAATAAAAATTAAATTTAAATTGTTATTTCTCTTTCACAAATTGGCATTTTAAGAGGTGCCCTAGGTGAGTGTGATGCTCAAAATGGAATATGCTTTGAGAAACACTCACTGGTCCTGTCTTTGCTAAGAAACATTCTGGGTGTTATGAGTAGAGAAATAAAGATGATATGGGTCATGTTTGGAGGAGTTCTCAGTCCACTGGGGAGAATAGATACTTCAATAATTATGACAAGACCTGATAGGTACTTTGGTAGAGATAGGAACAGAATCCCATGAAGCTGAATCACTATATTGTACACCTGAAACTAATATGATGCTGTATGTTAATTACACTGGGATTTAAAAAGAATTCTATGAGGCTGATACTGTCTAAGGAAGTCAGGAAAAGATTCACAGAATATTTGGCTATAGTGAGATAGCATTACAATGGTGAGTCTACATTGAAGGAAGAGAGGCAGAGAGAGAGAATTTGATCATTCAGGCTACCAGGAAGATTCAGTGAGTCCCAGAGTTAGGTGATCATGAGAAGACAGAAATATATTTGTGGTTTCCTCATGGGATCTCCCTTCCCCACTTCTCACAGCTTTAGCATTTTACTGCACTGCTCTGAATGTGATTCTGGTGTTTAATGATACATAGTTTTCACATACATATTTATGTACTAGACTGTATAAACAAAACCATGCAACATGTGCTTTGGGATGGTTCAGTAAATTTCGAGGGCAGTTTTGACTATATGCAGTTAAACCTGATATTGTTCCTTTAAACTGAATTTCCCATCTCCATCCACATTCTATCCCAGCACTTTATTTATTTACTTTTTTAATAAATTTATTTTTTATTGGTGTTCAATTTACCAACATACAGAATAACACCCAGTGCTCATCCCATCAAGTGCCCCCCTCAGTGCCTGCCACCCACTCACCCCCACCCCCCGCCCTCCTCCCCTTCCACCACCACTAGTTCGTTTCCCAGTTAGGAGTCTTTATGTTCTGTCTCCCTTTCTGATATTTCCCACACATTTCTTCTCCCTTCCCTTATATTCCCTTTCACTAATATTTATATTCCCCAAATGAATGAGAACATATAATGTTTGTCCTTCTCCGATTGACTTATTTCACTCAGCATAATACCCTCCAGTTCCATCCACGTTGAAGCAAATGGTGGGTATTTGTCGTTTCTAATGGCTGAGTAATATTCCATTGTATACATAAACTACATCTTCTTTATCCATTCATCTTTCGATGGACACCGAGGCTCCTTCCACAGTTTGGCTATTGTGGACATTGCTGCTAGAAACATCGGGGTGCAGGTGTCCCGGCATTTCATTGCATCTGTATCTTTGGGGTAAATCCCCAGCAGTGCAATTGCTGGGTCGTAGGGCAGGTCTATTTTTAACTGTTTGAGGAACCTCCACACAGTTTTCCAGAGTGGCTGCACCAGTTCACATTCCCACCAACAGTGTAAGAGGGTTCCCTTTTCTCCGCATCCTCTCCATCATTTGTGGTTTCCTGCCTTGTTAATTTTCCCCATTCTCACTGGTGTGAGGTGGTATCTCATTGTGGTTTTGATTTGTATTTCCCTGATGGCAAGTGATGCAGAGCATTTTCTCATGTGCATGTTGGCCATGTCTATGTCTTCCTCTGTGAGATTTCTGTTCATGTCTTTTACCCATTTCATGATTGGATTGTTTGTTTCTTTGGTGTTGAGTTTAATAAGTTCTTTATAGATCTTGGAAACTAGCCCTTTATCTGATATGTCATTTGCAAATATCTTCTCCCATTCTGTAGGTTGTCTTTGAGTTTTGTTGACTGTATCCTTTGCTGTGCAAAAGTTTCTTATCTTGATGAAGTCCCAATAGTTCATTTTTGCTTTTGTTTCTTTTGCCTTCGTGGATGTATCTTGCAAGAAGTTACTGTGGCCGAGTTCAAAAAGGGTGTTGCCTGTGTTCTCCTCTAGGATTTTGATGGAATCTTGTCTCACATTTAGATCTTTCATCCATTTTGAGTTTATCTTTGTGTAAGATGCAAGAGAGTGGTCTAGTTTCATTCTTCTGCATGTGGATGTCCAATTTTCCCAGCACCATTTATTGAAGAGACTGTCTTTCTTCCAATAGATAGTCTTTCCTCCTTTATTAAATATTAGTTGACCATAAAGTTCAGGGTCCACTTCTGGGTTCTCTATTCTGTTCCATTGATCTATGTGTCTGTTTTTGTGCCAGTACCACACTGTCTTGATGACCACAGCTTTGTAGTACAACCTGAAATCTGGCATTGTGATGCCCTCAGATATGGTTTTCTTCCAGCACTTTAAATAGCTATTTTAGAGGAGGAATGGCAGTTATCCAGGTGGGGAAGTAGGGGGAGACATCCCAGGCAGAGGGACCAAAACTGTCAGCAGAGTTACCAAAGAGCATAACACACTGGGGGGGGGACAGCCAGTCCAAGTTTCGGCCAGGCTCGCAGAAGATGTGTGAAGTAAAGTAGCAGGAGATGTGATCAGGCAGGTCAGGTGAGTTGAGATTATTAAAGACAAGGATAAAGAATGAAGTCTTTAAATAGAAGAAATTAGAAGCCATCAAAGGAGTTTAAGCAATTGACAAGATCAGATCAGCATTCCAGAGAAATCATGTATCAGCCAGGTGGTGATTCTCCTCCGACACAGTAGAGGAAGAGCCTCTCAGAGGGCCAGGGAGGCTCAGGTTCATTTTATTAAGACTCTTGTTGTAATAAAACCAACAGAAATTACAGTAGAAGTCACCAAATGTGTAAATTATTCTAGATGATTATATTTAACCAATTAATGCCTTTAATGCACACACGAACTGGACTGCTATTTCCATAATCTCATCTGGAGATGTTGTGAATCGAAGCTGGAAGCCCAGGCCACCTCCCAGCCCCCACCTGGCCTTACTTGCAGACTCCTTTATATTCTAAAACCATGAACAAGCAATTTAATCTCTCTGAGCCACAATTTTCTCACTACGGGGGTAAATAATGACTCTATAAGGACTGGGTGGGAGAACATGTGTCCAGTGTCTGGCGTACTTGGGTGGTCAGCAAGTGTTATGATTTTTTCATCATCTTGCAATATAATGAGTTTGTGCCCATGTGCACTCAAACAGGAGCACCCATGCACTTGCACCAATGTGCTGCCCTGGGGCCAATGTTGGAAGGAAAATAGGTCCCCCAGACCCTCCCAGTGCCTCTCCCTGCTTCCATGTTGAACAACCATCCCTGAAGAGACAGTAGAGCTTCCACCACAAATGCCTACCCATTAGAGCCCCCTGCCTACATGTTCACCTTGGTGCAGCTGAGTTATGCCATCACTCTAGTCCTCCTCCCAAGAGTGTTTGCAAACAATTTCTAGCCTCGGTTAGAGAATTAAAGAATTAAAGAATTCCCTTTTCCATGTTAGAGAGACTTCAGGTCTCCATTCATCTTTCCCAGAAATCCATCAGAAGTAAGGGGGGCTTTCTCACTGCTCCTGAGTTTACACTACTGAAGGTCCTCACCCGCAAGTGCTCTTGGGGTACTTGGTCTTTTTCCCCTGCTGAAAGATCACCACTCCCTTTGGGCTCAGTGTTTTCATCTGGGGCACAGAGCCCCGTACCTCACAGTAACAATTCCCCAGCTGAACGACAGCAATAACTTACAGTGGCTGCAACAGGCTTTCTGAGTTCCTATTAACTTTGCAGAGTCCAGTCATTGAGTTGGCATGAGATCCAATACTGAGAAGCTCTGCTTTATAATCAGGGTGATTTCGGAACATAGCATCAGCTAAATGGGTCCCTGGGCCTGAGCCAATCTCCCAGCGCTCCAGTTCCAAGACTCACCATTTGCAGGATTCTGTCACTTAGAAGTCCTTGGGGATGGTATATTTTAAGAGCTAGTAAAGGACTCATCTGAAAAGACACTTTGGAGGTTCATTCGTTGCACCAAGGTGAAAAAAGGAATCTCCATTTATCATCATTACATGCTGATGATAGATAATACTCGATGGTGCCCTGGTGATACCCAGATCTTTTACTAATGTACATGGCAGAAGATTGGAATGAAAACATAACCGGCTCACATTCCCATTCACTTCTAATTGCCCATTCTCCCTTTAAAAATATGTCACCATCATTATCTCCTGCTCCAACATGTTAGGAGTTTTTGGCTAAAAAAGATTGTGTGAGGTCATTTCATCTATCCCCCTACCTTTAAATAAATCTACACTGAAAATCACCCTACACCGCTGAGTATCTAATCCTTTCTTGGTGACCCACTTCCTGGTTTAACAAATTGCCCTCCAAGACTGTTTGCAATAGCTCTAGCCTAAATCCCTCCAGCTGCAATTTAATCTTCTGTTCTTTAGTTTTCAACTTCCCATTGAAATTCTTCCAGTTGTGACTGGTCATATGCCATTTCTGTGGGTTTTCTTCCCCACAGTCCTTTGAAATATCCCTAAACAAGCTCTGTGTGCCAGCCCTTTAATCGACTCTGTTAATCTTCATAAAAGCCTCTCCAAATCATCCATGTCTCTCATGGATCGAGTGAATATGACCAACAATAAAAAAGAAGGAAAATGAGAAAAGATGAGTCTACAGGAAGCTTTCCCCCATTTCCACTGTTTATATCTCTGATCTTCTGAATAATATTATTTAGTGCTATTTTTATAGAGAGCATGTAGTACATGTCCACAGTAGAACATGCTACAAAAAATAGAAGAATAAAAAGAAGGAAAAACAATCTCCTATTATCAGACCAAGTCCCACGGATTTCATATATGTGCATACGTATGTGTGTGTTTCCTCAAATTGAGATCAGACCATATTTGCTGCTCTGTATCTTGCTTTCTTCAGGTTGTATTTCACTGGCATTTTCTATATCACTACCCATTCTTCCATAGTATGACTTTTTTTTAAAGTAGGCTCCACATCCAATGTGGAACCTAATGCAGGGCTTGAACTCACAACCCTGAGATCAAGACCTGAGCTAAGAGTTGGACATTTAACCAACTGAGCCACTCAAATGCTCCCATCCAAAGTATGACTTTTTAATGGCAGCCTAATTCATTGCCTCGTAGCTGTATCTTGGTTCATTTAATCATTCCCCTATCCCTGGGCATCGAAATGGTTTCTAGTTTTTCACCATTTATAAATAATGCTGTATCAATATCCTACATAAGTCTCTGTCCATGTTCCTGATCTTTCCAACAGACAGCACTGATGTGTCTGTGTATGTGTAAATATACTTGATTTCCTGACCCCCATAAACTGTCACTCAGACTTGCAGATCAGATCTCTGAATAATTTTCCATCAAATTCATATGTAGACTCTGAATAACAAATAATCCATGGCTTTCTATTCTTTTTTGTTTTGTGTTTTTTAAAATACTATTTATTTATTTATTTGAGAGAGAGAGAGACAGAGAGAACACAAGCAATGGGAAGGGGCAGAGGGAGAGGGAGAAGCAGACTCCTCACTAAGCAGGGAGCCTGACTTGGGACTCCACCTCAGGACCCCGAGATCATAACCTGAGCCAAAGGCAGATGCTCAACTGACAGAGCCACCCAGGCACCCCTGTGGCTTTCAATTCTTAAATATCTCCATCATAATTATAGGAGAAAGCTCCAATTCTTTAACAGACCTTCTAAGCTCTACCTTTTGCCATTTGTGCCTGCACCTCTATAGTATACTTCAATAATTCAGACTTCTAGTTGCTTGCACACTTCATGATGCTTACTACCTTTTTTTTAAAAAAAAGATTTTATTTATTTATTCATGAGAGACACAGGGAGAGAGAGGCAGAGACACAGGGAGAGGGAGAAGCAGGCTCCATGCAGGGAGCCCGACGTGGGACTTGATCCTGAGACTCCAAGATCATGCCTTGGGTCAAAGGCAGGCACTAAACTGCTGAGCCACCCAGGGATCCCCGCTTACTACCTTTGATTACATCATTTACTCTGCATAGGCACCTTCTCCCATCTTCTTTTCTTTCCCTAGTCCTAAATATTCCTTCAAGAATCAGTTCATATGTCATCTCCTTCAGGCAGTCTTCCTTGAATTTCCAGGTTGGGCTAAGCACCTCTAACCTGCACCTATATGGTACCTCGTGTGTGTTGCTAACACATTATATTGAAATCCATTTTCATTTCTACTTTTGCCACTAAACCATGAACATCCTGAGGACAGAGGCCATGTCTAATTCATCCCCTGGTGCTTAGTTGAGTATATAATATATAGTTATATATACCAGTTCTGCTGAACAGAATTGAGTACCTTTTGTGCCTGGTAACTCCAGAGGAATTAATGAATGAAATATCAAAATCATAATCTAGTAGAGGAGATTAGTTTCAGAATAAGGAATCTCAAAGGATCCCCATGATGCTTGATCAGTTGATATGTGTCTCCTTAAATACAATATCATTTTAATTTTAATGTGATGTCTACTGTTGTCCTTGAAAAATTTTATAAGATTTATTTATTTGGGAGAGAGAGTGTGTGCACAGGAGCCAGTGGAGGAGGGGCAGATAGAGAAGGAGAGAGAGAATCTCAAGCAGATTCTCTGAGTGCAGAGCCTGAAACTGGGGTCGATCTCATGACTGTGAGATCATGACCTGAGCTGAAATCAATAGTCAGATGCTTAACCACTGGAGCCACCCAGGCACCCCATCCTTGAAATTTTCGTACCTATAGTCAGCCCAATCTGGCACCATTTCACCTCTCTGGAAATATACTTTGGAGGGTAAAACTAGCAGAAGAAAAAGGGAAACTGGACACAAGTATGTCCAGACAGAAGGAGTTACTTTAATGTTTCTGAGAAATACTCTACATCCCGTGTTTTTCTTCTGACTCACCCCCACCAGAAGGCAAATGGCTTCTCTACAAGACATAAGCCGTATGGACTGATGTTGCTTCTTCCTTCAGGAGTAGTGTGATCCCCAACATCAGTTAACTGCCTAAGATTAGCTCCTGGGTGGCAAGAAAGCTAATGTTGAAGAGGAAGGGCCTTGAGAGACCAGGGGTGCTTGCCAATTGACTAATTGACAAGGCAGGACTGTAGAAAATGGTGGGTTGCCAATCAGAAAACATTACAGAGCCATTCTGTACATCGAGGTATAGAGGGGTCTTGAAAGGGGTACTAAATGCCCATGATGCCCCCAGGCCTGCTGAATGGCAACTAAACCAAAGCACCCTTCTACCAACTGACTTTTCTTTGGAGAAGGGGAAGAGAGGTAAATACTGACCCATGGGCCTCCGCCTAGATGGGAGCCTAGAGGCAATGACTGAAGTAGCTGACACCTGTAACAGACTGAATCACGATCCCTTCAAGGGTTAATCAAGAGCAGTTGGACCAGCCACCAACCAGCTGATGAAGCTGATCCTGGAGCCTCCACATGGAGAACAGATGGGTTCCTATATGCTTTAAATACCATATAGCTTTTCAGAAAGGCTGAATCCAGTGGATCAGGATTCTTACTATTATTTTAATGCAAGCAGTCCCACAAATGAAATGTGTTCCAAAGGCTTAGTGGTTTGGAACTCAAAACACATTTTTCCTGTAGAATGAATGTTATACGCTAATTCTCAGGTTCCCATCCAGCCCATAAAAACCGTATTAAATCCTGCAATGTAGCTGAGCTATGATACTCCACTAGTAGTTGGAGTTCTGTATTATAATTCTGTATTAGTTGCTGGGGGCCATGTAATATAGGGAAATAAAGAGTTCCAGAAGAAGTTTTTCTCTTCAAACTTCTGCTTCTGTCTTGGGAACAGTCCTGCCCGCTTGAGGCACATTTTCCAATATGCCAAATTGTTTCTGAAAAACCCTCACCTTCCTTTCTGCACCTTCTCAAGGCAGGGCTCTAGTGCCTTTGAGGCTACCCTAAGCCCCTGACTTGACAGCTCCCTAAAACCACCTTAGCATCTTCTCCAGTTCCCCCATGGCTACCAAATCTCCTCTTCTCCCCAACTCTCCATGAAATTACTATTTCCTCACAGAAGTCCAAAATGTAGCTCCTCCACCCTTATGCCAGACCTGTTCTGCTCCTGACTTCCCAGGCTCAGTTAACAGCAACATAATTCTTACACAGTTAAGTTCAAAAGCCCAGGGTCCTCTTTGGTGTCTTTTTCCCTTGCTTCACGCAGCTCATCAAATGTCTCGTTGATTCAACTTCTGAAAAGTCTTTGGATATCACCACCCTTCTTTGGGATCTCATCAGTGTAAGGGATCCTTTGGCAGCTGCGGTTTTGGCATCAGTGTCTGTAATCTCTCACTTGAACTAAAGCTTGGCTTCCCTCTCCTGACAGATGAGACTTCCTAAAGTAGAGATCCTCCATCCTTCCCCCCCAAATCTACCACTGGTTCTCCTAACACATCACAGATACTCTTATTCCACTCACTACTCACAACCCAGGTGATGTAGCTATTTTCATTCCTTCTTTGAAAATGAGGAAAAATAGGGATGCCTGGGTGGCTTAGTGGTTGAGCATCAGCCTTCAGCTCAGGGCATGATTCCAGGGTCCTGGACCCTGGGCTCCCCACGGGGAGCCTCCTTCTCCCTCTGCCTATGTCTCTGCCTCTCTCTGTGTCTCTCATGAACAAATAAATAAAATCTTAAAAAAAAATAAAATCAGGAAAAATAATTTACTGAAAGTCACTGACCTGCTCAGTGATGCAGACAAGATTTGAACTCAGGTTTGTGTCCAAACCCATGGTCTTTTCACTCCACTCCACAGCCATCTATAGCCCAAATACCTTAGGTTGGCGATCCAGGTCTTCCATGATATGGCTCCACCTTACCTTCCCATCTTCTCTCATGCCACCCCTCTTTATACCCACTCTATTCCTAACCAGACAACTTGCTGCTTTTCAAATCTGCCTTGGAATCGACCGCCTTTGGCTATGCTTTTTGCTGGGTAGTGAGAACTTTCCTTGGTAAGGCCCAATGCAAATGCTATTTCCTCCACAAAGCCTTCCCTTCTACCACCTCATCTACCTACAAATATTCTTGGATACTAGCCGAAAGTTCTCTTCTGGCCAGCCCGGGTGACTCAGTGGTTTAGCGTCGCCTTCAGCCCAGGGCGTGATCCTGGAGACCCAGGATCTAGTCTCACGTCAGGCTCCCTGCATGGAGCCTGCTTCTCCCTCTGCCTGTGTCTCTGCATATCTCTCTCTCTCTCTGTCTCTCATGAATAAATAAATAAATATATATTTTTTTATCTAAAAAAAGAGAAAGTTCTCTTCCTTTACCACAACACTAATTGTAGCCTCATTTTAACTGTAGCCTACATAACTAATGGCAGTGATTTGAATGGGGTTTATAAACCCAACTGCCACTTTAAATCCTTGAGGACAGGTATACAAACTTTCCACCGTTGTGGAAGTATCCATGATAAGGATTCAGCCAAAGTTTAAGGTATGAATTATTACTGGAAATTAAAATTGCCAGGTAAAACAGGGCTGAGTGTCATGCTGAGGATTTTCTCTTTGATAAGAAAGCCTCCAGAGGATTTTGATCAGAGCAAGGCCATCACAAGAGTTGTATTTTTAGAATAACTAATGAAGATTCAAAATACAGGTGAGAGACAGCTGTGCTGGATGAGTCTCAACTCTGTTGTGCATTAACTCTGTGACTTTTGACAAGTCACTTTATTGAAATATAATTTACATGCCATAAAGATCACCCATTTAAAGTGCAAGATTCAATTTTTTTTTTTAATTTTGGGTGGCTGGGCACCTGAGTGGATCAGTCGATTAAGCGTCTGCCTTCGGCTCGGGTCACGATCCCAGGTTCTGGGATCGAGTCCTGCAACGGGTTTGTCTGCCTCTCCCTCTCCTTCTGCCCCTCTCCCCTGCTCGTGCCCTCTCTCACACACATGCTCTCTCTCTCTCAAATAAATAAATAAAATCTTTTTAAAAATAAAGTGCAAAATTCGATGTTTAACATATATTCACAGCATTATGCAACCATCACCACCAATTTCAGAATATTTTTATTACTCTGAATAAAAGCCCCATGCCCATTAGCAATGGCCCCCCATGTTCCCACAAACCTGCCAGCCCTTGGCAACCACTAAGGTATTTGCATGTTCTGGACATTTCATATATATGTAATCACACAATATGTGTTTTTTTGTGATTGGCTTTTTTCAGTTGGCATGTTTTGAAGGTTTGTCCATGTTGTAGCATCTATCATTCCTTTTTATTGCTGAATAATATTCCACTATATAGACATACTCGTTTTCTTTATCCATTCATCAATGGATGCATATTTGGGTTTTTCCCATTTTTTAGCTATTATAAATTATATTGCCATGAACTTTCATGTACAAGTATTTTTGTCAACATATGTTTTCTTTTTTTTTGCCCATAATCAAAACTTTATTGAAAAACTGACACCAAAATAGGAGATCACTGCTATAAACCTTACAAAATTAAACATAATTACATTATCTTGGTAGATTAACTGTAATTACTGAACTGATAAGGCTTTCTGCAATGTAACACAAATTCAAGAGGTTGTGCGGATCATTAGTGTTGCTTTCTTCTAAATGAACAGCCCTCTGTGAGTCTGGACTCTATTTCTGTTAGCTGGCACAACACAGTTGAACAGCCTACACAAAGAACCACCATCTGAGCATGGCTGAAAACTGTGGTCATCTTGTAGCAACCTGGACATTTTACATCCATAAAATAGGAATTTGGGCATTGAATTAGCCATTTCTTTTTGTTTTTTTCTTTTCCTCTTCCAAGGATGGATGTAGCAAATCTCTAGCCAGAGGTATGTTGATCCTTTCGCAATCCCAGCCAGTCCTGATCTCTCTGTTTTCTTTTTCAAAAAGTAGGCTTCACACCCAGCATGAAGCCCAATGTGGAGCTCAAACCCATGACCCTGAGACCAAGACCCAAGCCAAGATCAAGAGTCGGATGCTAAACCAACTGAGCCACCCATGTATCCTGTGAACATATGTTTTCAATTATCTTGGCTATATCCCTAGAAGTGCAATTACTGAGTCACATGGTAACTATAATGTTTAAGTTTTTCAGGAACCTATTCCCACCAGCAATGTGTTCAAATTTCATCAAGGGTTCAAATTTCTCCAAGTCCTCCAGCACTTGCCATTTTCTGGTTAAAAACAAAAAACAAACAAAACAAAAAAAAAACCTATACCTATAGGTATAGGTGTATAGGTATAGGACACTTATAAAGGTATCCTTCTGGTTGTGAAATGGTATCTTGTGGTTTTGATTTGCATTTCCCTAATGATTAACGTTGTTGAGCATCTTTTCACGTGCTTCTTGGCTATTTGTACAGCTTCTTTGGTGAAATTTCTATTCACATTCTTTGCCCATTTTAAAATTAGGTTATTTGTCTTTTTATTGTTGAATTGTAATTGTTATTTATACATTCGGGATACAAGTTCCATATCAAATATATGATTTGCAAATATTTTCTCCCATTCCGTGGGTTGTCTTTCACTTTCTTGATGATATCCATTGAAGCACAAATGTTTTTAATTCTGACAAAATCCAATTTATCTATTTTTCCCCTGAGTTTCTTATGCTTTTGGTGTCATATCGAAGAAATTTCTAATCCAATATTATGAAGGCTTGCATCTCTGTTTTATTCTAAGAATTTTAGAGTTTTAGCCCTTACATTTAAGTATGTGAGCAATTTTGAATTAGTTTTGATATGGTGTGAGGTAGGGGCCCAACTTCATTCTTTTGCATGTGGATATCCAATTGTCCTAGAAACATTTGTTGAAAAGACCATTCTTTCCCAATGAATTATCTTGGCACTTTGTCAAAAACCAGTTAGCCACAAATGTAAGGCTTTATTTCTAGATTTTTAATTCTGTTTCATTGATTTATGTGTCTATATCTATATTCTAGGCCAGATCACACTGTCCTGATTATTGTTACTTTGTAGTATGTTTTAAAATCAAAACGTATGAGTGCTCCAACTTTTTTTTTAGGACTATTTTGGTTATTCTGGTTCTTTACATTTCCATATGAATTTTACAACTTGTTAACCTCTGAGGAAAAAAAGGCAACTAGGATTTTGATAGGGACTGTGTTAAATCTGTAAATCAGTTTAGGGAGTATTACCATCTTAACCATATTAAGTCTTCTGATCCATAAACATGAGATGCAAGTCACTTAACCTCCCTGGGCCTCATCTGCTTTATTTCTCAAGTGGGAATAATAATAGTCATTCTATTTCATAGGGTTGTTGTGAAAATGAGAAAATTCTTCTTAAAGGGATTATTTATGACAGCATTATATTATAGCATTATAAACTTCTGGACATGATAACTCTGAGGAACTCTAATAACATCAGTTCATGGTCATCTCAAAACCAGTTTAATTTCTTAACAGCAACATTTCCTATTTATAAAGTGCCTACTGTGTGGTTGGTGCTTAATAGGCTCCATGGTAGGAGCAGGCTCTAGAGCCAGACAACCTGTTTTCAATTCCCAGTGTATACCCCATTAGTAAAGTTACCTGCTTTTCTGGCACTCAGTCTTCTCTTTTGTAAAATGGGGATGATAATAGTATCTACTTCCTAGGGTTCTTGTAAGTATTGCATGAATTAATTCATGCTTGGAAGCATGCCTGACACGTAGCATCAATAAATACCAACCATCATTACAACATCATATAGAAGTGCTTTAAGGCCCTACACCCTAGGGGATCCCTGGGTGGCTCAGTGGTTTAGTGTCTGCTTTCAGCCGAGGACATGATCCTGGAGTCCCAGGATCAAGTCCCACATCAGGCTCCCTGCATGTAGCCTGCTTCTCCCTTTGCCTGTGTCTTTGCCTCTCTCTCTCTCTCTCTCTCTGTCTCTGTCTCTCATGAATAAATAAATAAATAAAATATTTTTTTTAAAAAAAGGCCCTATACCCACTGGCATTTACAACCAGATACTTATGACATGGCCTCCAGTCACTTGGTTTGCATGGTTTGAGTAAGTCAAGCATTTGCTTGGAGTTGGAGTGACTCCCCTTTGTAAGCTAGACTGGAATGGAAATTCTCACAAAGCAAGCTGGAGACTACAATTTCCCTGAGTGGGTATATGGATAAATAATGGCTTCTAAAATGCATTTGACATTGTGCAAAGTAAAGTCTTTCTTAGTTAAATAGGAAACATGCAGATTGCTTGGGATAATGGTTTCATAGAAAACCAGTGCGACAACATGGCATCATTTCCTTTCTTAGGAGTCTATTTCTCTCTGATTCTAGGTTTTAGCTTATTAGAAACAGCTAGGGGAGAGAGTCAGAGCTGTATTTGTACATCCATGCTGTGCCTGTCTCTGTGTCCTCAGACACAATTTGATCCCCGGTGGCATCTGGTTCTAGGGAGGTTGCATTGGATCGATTGCTGGTAAAGCATTCTGTCTGCTACCCTTCTTGAAGCTTGAGCTCAGGGAAATAATTTCTGAAATTGCTATAGTCGGGAGCAGACTGGGAATCGAGGCATCCAATCCCATAACAGCATGGAAAGGAATCAGAGAAATTTTTCTTACAACCAGAAGACTGAGGGGCTTGCAGGGGCCCTCGACAGGCTATCCGTATCCTAGTTCATTCCTTAGCTTCTAGGAAGGCCTATAGTAAACTCACTTAGAACAAACTGATGTATGGCCCCCACCTCTACACTCTCTACAACTTAGTCAATCTCTCAACTGAGGAGGGATGAACTTTAGGACACTTGAGCATTTAAATGAAATTGAAAGGATGAAGCCCTGCATAGGAAATCTTTCCTCCTCAAATCCCTCGATTCCCCAGCATGGAAAACCTAAGAGACAAAAGGACAAGAGAGGAAAAGCCAAATAGCAACATATCCCTTGTGCCGGCCAAGTGTTGCCTAGCAGAGCAACCTGGGTATTGGATGTGGGTATAGCCATGTGGAAGCAGTAGAGTTTGAGTAAGCCAAAGGCAGGGAAAACTAGCAGGAGCCTTGTAATCCAACTTTAGAGGGAGGCTCTGATGCTCTTACAAATATTTGAGACATTCTGATGAAATTATTTCCTCTGTTGACTGCTGACAATAATTAAAAATACTTTATGGAGTGAAAGGCTGGTAAGTGCTGATGAGAACTTAATGAGAGCCCTGAGAAGAGTTGCATTTGTTTCTTTTAAAACCTAAGATTGTGCTCTCAACCTCCTTGTTCTCTTCTCCCAAATTGTTTTCTATCTGTTTCAATATCTTTCCACCAAAAAGTTCTTCCATTCTCAACGTTTACAAATTAGGCTTCCCTTCCCCCTGATCATCATTAAAATTCCTGGGCTTTATAGTGCAAATATAACTAAATACAAGGTAGAAAGAAATCTGATTGAACTCATTCAATCTAAGGTAGATATGATTGAAAACTTTCGAATGATCTCAGGACTGCATTTTATTTTTATATATTTTTTAATGATTTTATTCATTTATTCAAGACAAACACACAGTGAGAGGCAGAAACACAGGCAGAGGGAGAAGCAGGCTCCACGCAGGGAGCCTGACGCAGAACTCGATTCCGGGTCTCCAGGATCACACCCCAGGCTGAAGGTGGCGCTAAACCGCTGCGCCACCGGGGCTGCCCAAGGATTGCATTTTAAAAGAAGATCGGGTTCATCCAAATTAATTTCTAATCGCAGAAAAATTTGAAACTGTTTTTGATGAATTTTTCTAAAGGAGAGAAAAAGGAGTTTCTTGGTGACCTTCAGATCACACACAACTCTGCCCATACTGTGTTCACTACATTCTAATTGTAAACTCATCCATGGCAGGGAATATGGTTGCAACCTTAAGAAGCCCACAGACTCAGAACCATAAAGCCTTGAAGCATTAGATTTTAAAATGAAAGTGAGAATCAGAGCTTTGGAAGTTGTTTATTGAGTCCTGTAAAACTTTCCGGATGCTGTCTGCCTGGAGGAAGCCTCCTCTCTCTGTTTTATATCTACACAGCAAGCTGGCCAAGACTAATGGTTACCCTGTCTTGGAGTTTCCTTGAGGAGGGCAGTAGGTAAGAGATGAAAGAGAAGATAAGCATCAAAGTGGAGTTTAGAACTTGAGATGCTCTAAACTTAGGGGGAAAGAGAGAAAGCCCCTGGGTGTATACTGTGAGCCTCAGCCAACTGGGAAGATGGTGTCTGTCTTACCTTCTCAATCTGACGGTTGGTGAAATTCAGCTTTGGATTGACACACACAGTCATGAAATGGGCAAGGATTATTCACAGGCCAACTCGCTGCAGACAACAAGTGACAGATTCTGCAGTGAGGCTCCATCTGGCTGGCCTCTAACTGATTTGCAAGTGCCTGGCTGGGCTTGAGCTTTGGAAACACTCTACCCTAAGCTTTTTCCCTTGGAGTTTCCACCCAATCATTGGTACCACTCTCTTCCCCCCATACAGAGACACACTCTGTAGTTTGCAGGGGTGGTAACTACCTACAAGTAAGTATCACCATCACTCTGTATGACAGAACAGCCAAACAAGACCAGAGAGAAAGGGAAAGTTAATGAACTGAAAGATTGCAAAACTTCCAAAGCACACTGCCTGAAAACATTGTAAAGGTCTTTAATGCTGATGGATTTAGCTGCTTAGTATCTTTCATAGAAGCAGTGATATTTATTATTAATAATTGCTTTCTTAAATTTCTTCATTGACATCTACCCTGCTCTTTCACCTGTCCAAAATACATTATTGTGAATCAGAACTACTAAAGAAAAATTTTTTTAAGTCTCAGTGCAGGTGCCTGGGTAGTATACTAGGTTAAATGTCCAACTCTTGATTTCAGCTCTGGTCATGATCTCAGGGTTATAGGATCAAGCTCAGCGTGGTATCAGCTTGTCCCTCTCTCTGCTCCTCTCTCCACTTGTGCTCTCTCTCTCTCTCTCTCTCAATCTAAAATAAATAAATAAATAAATAAATAAATAAATAAATAAATATCTTTTAAAAAATCTAGAGGAGTTAACCCCACCCCATAGTTACTGAATAAGAGTATTCACATTCAAAAGAAACTTTTCTAGGTGAGTTTTGAGGCACAGCCAAGGTTGCAGACCTCTGCCTTAGCCTCACCTGGACTAATTTTATCTTTACAACAACTCTGTGAGGTATGTATTATCATCCCCACTTTGCAGACAAGGAAACTGAGGCTCACGCAAGTTTAATGATTGGCCAAAGTAACAGAAATAGAAATGCACTAAGCTAAGATTCAAAGCCCGGCCCATGACAGAAGAGGACATGCTCTTTCCACTCTATCACACTCATGAGCTGTGCATAATTTTTCTCACTACTCTGACATTGACCTCTTTTAAACCAGATGTCTTGCCCTTTGGAGTAGCTACATTCTCTAGTAGTTTCTATCCCTTTCTTGGTTTCTAATTGTATCATATTGATGTTTGTCTACTCTTAAATCTAACAGTCATTTTCCTTGACAGAAAAGATGGAAAATGAGCAATTCTATATTTTCCTTATATTTTTAGTATTATCCTATTACATTATTGATCTCAAGCCACAATCATATATTCTTCTTTGGCGGTATGGAGAAGTTGTTCCTAATAGTTTCTAAAATCATTGAGTTATTATGGGTTTTGGCTTTCTGGGCTCTGTCATTGCAGGATCATTCCACGCATTTATATTTGGGTTTGGATCAGTGTCCCTTCATTCATCTTTTTTCGGTGTATATTATAAATATTTGCACATGTATGGGTTATGTGTACATGTATGCATAGGTACTTCAATGTCATGAATCATGAAATACTTTTTTCTAGAAGGAATTTTTTTATATGAGAGAGAGAGAGAGAAAGAGAGAGAGAAGGGAGAAGGAAAGAGGGAGAGGAAGAGAGAATCCCAAGCAAGATCCAAGCTTAGTGTAGAGCCCAACATGGGGCTCAATCTCACAACCCTGAGACCATGACCTGAGTCCAACCAAGAGTCAGATGCTTAACCAACTGAGCCACCCAGGTGCCCCCTGGAAGGAATTTTAGAGATTTTACTTGTTCCAATAGTTTTTAAATTTTTCTAACCATAGAACTCTTTCTCCAAGCAAAACTTCAGTCAGAATCCCAATGTCTTAAACAAATATCAGTAGAACCTGGTAAAGCAAGAAAGGATCCATCTCTTTGGACCTTGAAGTGGCTACATAGCACAATATGAAAAAAGCAGTTATAGTCATCTCTGATGAGGAAATTAAGGCCCAGAGAAGTAATTCAATTTTCCCAAGGTCACATAGCATGTAATAAATCAAGATTTAAAAAATCAAATTTCCTATTTGAAGTCCGCTTTATAACACACTTGATATATAGTAAAGATGAAAACCAGCACCATATCCAGAAATTTCTGAAGAGCACTCCAGTTATAGGTGAGAAGAATAATATTAGGGTTAAGGCATTTTGAGCACTTATTATATGCCTAGCACTTTACACTGCTTTATTTCTGGCTGTCTTCTGTTTTAGAGTGCCTTCATCTGAATTATAGTACTGTGCCTGCTTCATTTACATGTCTCTGAATATCTTTTGAACACATCCACCATCTTAACCGTCTTATCCTCTCTATTCCCATCACTAGTGACTTAATTCAGCCCACATAATCTATGTTTAAAAAACAAACAGCTTTATCAGGATATAATTCACATGTCCTAAAATTTACCCACTAATTATTACACAACACCATGGTTTCTAGTATATTCATAAGAATCATACAACCATCCCCACAATTTAATCTTAGAACATTTTTATTTCCCCAAAAAGAAGCCCCACACCCATTAGCAGTCACTCCCCATTCTCTCCTCCCTGAAGCCCTGGCCACCACTAATCTACTTTCTGTCTCTATGAATTAACCTATTTTGGACATTTCATATAAGGGGAATCATACAATACGTGAACTTTTGTAACAGACTTGTTTTTATATTTTATTTATTTATTCATGAGAGACAGAGAGAGAGAGAGAGAGAGGCAGAGACATGGGTAGAGGGAGAAGCAGGCTCCCTAAAGGGAGCCCAATGCAGGACTCGATCCCAGTACTCTGGGATCACAACCTGAGCTAAAGGCAGCTGCTCAACCACTGAGCTACCCAGGCATCCCTGTAACAGACATTTTTTTTTTACTAGGCATGAGTTTTTCGAGGCTCATTCATGTTGTAGCATGAATTAGCTTTTCATTCCTTTTTATAGCTGAATTGTATTTCATTATAAGGATATACCACAATCTGTTTATTCATTCATCAGTTGATAGACCCCTTATGTCTTGTTTGAACCACTGAAATAGCATTCTTCTTTTTTAAAGATTTTATTTATTTACTTGACAGAGCTAGAGAGAGAGAGAGAGAGAGAGAGAGAGAGCAAACAAGTAGGGGGAGGACCAGAAGGAGAGGGAGAAGTAGACTCCCCACCGAGTAGGGAGCCCCACAAGAAGCTTGATCCCAGGACCCTGGGATCATGACCTGAGCCAAACGCAGACACCTAACCAACTGAGCCACTCAGGTGCCCCTGAAATAGGATTCTAAAACATTTTTTTTTAATTTATTTATTTACGATAGTCACACTCAGAGAGAGAGAGAGAGAGAGGCAGAGACACAGGCAGAGAGAGAAGCAGGCTCCATGCACCGGGAGCCTGACGTGGGATTCGATCCCGGGTCTCCAGGATCGCGCCCTGAGCCAAAGGCAGGCGCCAAACCGCTGCGCCACCCAGGGATCCCTGAAATAGGATTCTAACCAGTGTTCTTATCTACATTATCCCCTCCAATCTTCCTATTGCTATTAGAAATATTTTGGAAAAGTACCTATTTGCTGTTAGTACCTCAGTGGTTCCCCATTCTAAGCAGGAACTCATGAACCTACTGGCTCTGGGGGCAAGACAGGTCACGCAAAAATGTGAAGTTGTGAGATGCTAAGACAATTTTCAGTGGTAAGTTCAGTGGTCAATTGAGAGTGCAAGCCCTGCTTAAAGGCATTCAAAATTGAATTAAAAAACAACAACAACAAACCATTCTGCTCATATAATAAATGATCATGCTGCAGACTTGTCTCCATGTCTGGTCTATAGAAGAAAAGCCAAACCACTCAGCAAGGCTCTTTATCATTACCTGACCCCAGTCATATTTCCAGGTTCCTCTCCTGTTTCTCTTCTTCCTCCTCCCTTCCTTTCACTCTTACTCCATGCTTCAGCCATGTAATGTTATTGGAAGGGTCCAAATTCATACCTTCAGGCCTTTATGGCTTAGAATGTCCTCTTCTAGAGAGTTACTTCCCCATCCTTTAAGATCCCACTTGAACTGAACGTCACCTGCTCCAGTACCCTTTGCAGTATACTTTTATTGTCATGCCTACCACATTGCAGTGAAATATCCTATGTGCAGGTCTCTCTGCTATCATACTGTGAGCCTCTCCAAGGCAAGGATATTGTTCTAGTCAGTGTTGTCCTTTTAGAAACCTATCAAACCCCAGTGAAACTCTTGTAGTAGGTTGTTGGTTTTCTTATCCCACAGAGCATGTGTAACCAGCTACCAATGTTCTCCAGCTAGTTATTGTCTGGGTATAGATAATCTTCTCTGTCTAGTAGTCTGCAACAAGGAGGCTCCTATTACCATATTTGGCCAAGAAAGAAAGAGATGCTACCTTCTTTGCCTTTCCCTGGAGCAACTATTTGATGGACCCCAGGGAAGGTTTAAGCAGTTCTTGGTCCAAAACCATCTGAAGTTGGTGTGTCAGGGTCTGAAATTGGACACTGTGATCTCGGGCTGGCTACTTCAGTGTCTCATACATCACAGGGGGATGAGCCTATTGTCAAGGCCTGGGAAGTGGGATAGGCTGGTCCAAACTACATGATCCCTGGGACTCTGGAGAGTTTCCCACATGAACTTACCTCATTCTCCAGCTCACCTCCTTCCCTCTCCTTTCCCACAGTCCCCAGCCCAGTCTCTCTTTGTCCCAGCTTCCTCCACCCCACTTATCCCTTCTTTCAGTCACTTTTCCCAACAGCAATAATCAAGCCTCAAGACCCATCAACCCTCTCTCCAAATTGCAAATGGTGCGGCCTCAGAGGATGCACTGGATGTCAATATATTCTCTCCTTTTCTCACTTCCTATTGGTCTGCAGAGACCAGGGTAGGCTGTCTTAGAGATAAGTATTGGTCACAAAGGAGATTTTCTACTCAGGTCTGTAGGCTTGTTCACCCCTCAAAATGTTGGTAATTAAACAGACACTTCTTAGTTATGAGAAATTCACTTTCCTCTTTAACATAACTAGGACTCCATTTCTTATGAACTAGTACCCTTGTCCTATGCTAAGAAAACTTTTGCTATTTCCCAGTCTAGAGTCTCAATCTTTCTTTCTTTCTTTCTTTCTTTCTTTCTTTCTTTCTTTCTTTCTTTCTTTCTTTCTTTCTTTTTCTTTCTTCTTTCTTTCTTTCTTTCTCTCTTTTTCTTCCTTCCTTCCTTCCTTCGTCTCTCTCTCTCTCTTCTTCAAGAAGCAGTGGAAGGGAGATAACAAGAAGAGAGTTAAACATAGCTTGTTATATGTTTTATTTGTCCCAAGCAAAGGTTTCAACAAGGATAATTTCCATTAGTGAAATACAATTCCACACACTTTTATTGAATGACTTCTATGTGTCAAGCAGTGTCCTGATTGTGATTTGTTTCCATGAGCCAATATTATAAAATTCCTCCAGAACTGGCCAAATCCAGGGACTTTAGACTTGATGCCAAATCCCAGGATTTGCTCTAATGAATAAGTTTTTATACAAGGCAATTGCATTTAACACAGCCAAAAAATTTGGTTATTTTAATAGCAATCTAGAAGTACTGCTCCCAGTGTTTTCTGCACCGATGTTCATCCAATGAACCAGTATGGATTTATCGCCTACTATGTTTTAGACACTGTACTAATAATCATGACTACTGTGATGAAAAAGATGTCTCTGTGTCACAGAGAAGGCAAATACATATACTACTAAATGGACTGCAGTGTGTTGAGGGATATAATCAAAGTATGAACAAAGTGATGTAGTGCAGAGGTGTGCAAACTGCCCACCACCTGTTTTTGGGAATAAAATGTTATTGGCACACAGACACACCCATTCATTTACTTATTGTGAATGGCTATTTTTGTGCTACAATGGCAGAGTTGACACAATAGAGACCATGCCTACAAAGCCAAAAACATTTACCACCTCTATCTTTACAGAAAAATTTTGACCACTCCTACCCTAGAGAAACTAAGCCTGTTTAGAATAAAGGAAAAAAGCATCAAAGAGGTGGCATGTAAGTTGGAACTTTTAGAATTTGTCTTACATTTTTAGGTGGACAAGAGAGGAGAAAAGATTATGGACAGAAAAATCATAGGCAGAAAAAAGTTGAGCAGAGGTGTGGAGGTATAAAAAAAAAAAAAACATGGCCTTTACTAAAAACCATTGAATTCTCTATATTTTTTGGGCAGCCCGGGTGGCTCAGCAGTTTAGCGCCGCCTTCAGCCCAGGGCCTGATCCTGGAGTCCCGGGATCAAGTCCCACGTCAGGCTCCCAGCATGAAGCCTGCTTCTCCCTCTGCCTGTGTCTCTGCCTCTCTGTGTGTGTGTGTGTGTGTGTGTGTGTGTGTGTGTGTATGTGTGTGTGTCTCTCATGGGTAGATAAATAAAATCTTTAAAAAAATAATTCTCTATATTTTTAAATTCTATATTTTAAGTGGGTGAATTGTAGAATATGTGAATTAGATGTGAATAAAGCCTTTTTTAAAAAAACATATTACCTTCTGGGCACCTGGGTGGCTCAGTCAGTTGAGCATCCTATTCTTGATTTCAGCTCAGGTCGTGATCTCAGGGTCCTGGGATTGAGCCCCGTGTCAGGCTCTCTGTTCAGTGGAGAGTCTGCTAGAGTATTCTCTCTCTCTCTCTCTCTCCCTCTGCCAGCCCCCCTTGTGCTCACTCTTTCTCTCTCAAATAAATAAATAAATCTTTTTTAAAAAAATCCTTTTTTTAAGATTTTATTTATTTATTCATAGAGACACAGAGAGAGGCAGAGACACAGGCAGAGGGAGAAGCAGGCTCCATGCAGGGAGCCTGATATGGGACTTGATCCCAGGTCTCCAGGATCAAACCCTGGGCTGCAGGCAGTGCTAAACCGCTGCGCCACCAGGACTGCCCCTAAAAAAATCCTTTTAAACATATTACCCTCTTGGGAACTGGTCCAGTGTGTTTCAATGGAGCACTCCATTGAGCAGGACAGTACTGTGTTGTGCATTACAAGATGTTTAAACTCCCTGGTTCCCAGGCTCTATGACAACCAAAATCACTACCATACATTTCCAAACATCCTTAAGAAGGTTGTAACAGGCTCACTGAGGGCCACTGATAGCTCAGGGTGGCTTGAGCACAGGGTGTACGGGGAAGGGCAGCAGGAAGTGGCAGGCTAGGAATTTTTCATGTTATCTGGCAGTCATCCTCCTCTGCATGTATAGTTCACAGACTAAGATTTCTCCCTTGGAAAAAGCTGATCTCTCCTTCTAAAGAAGGCCTTTCTGTAATATCCCAAGATCAGCCTGGGACAGAAAGTCCAGAAAAATTAGATGGCTTCCATAATTCCATCTCCTGACATTGCTCATTCTGCAGAATGCTGATCATCCTACCAAACTATGGTCAACTGAAGTGGACAAATCATCTATAATCATAGACACAGCTAAAATATGCAGCTCCATATTGAACAAACTGGATCATTAGGCAAGTATTACCAACCAGGATCCCTCCCTTTAAAACTGCTATTAACATATTGATAAGACATCTTAAACAATCAATAAAAGGCACCTTAAGAATGGTGTAAATGTATTCCTATGTTCCAAAGCCCCACAAAGTGACCATGATTTGTTTTCATCATTGCTTTTAATCCTTGCAACTCATTTATTCTCCACACTTATTCAACACTCATTTGAAAGAAGGCACAAAGAAACATTCTCAGGAGGAAGTGGGTTAACAGTATTCAAAGAACAAGCATTTCAACATGCTAAGGGTATTGGGAGGTAGAAATAAAGATCTCTCTTCTCCCTCTCAAGGTCAGCCAACTCTAAGCAGCAGTAATGTTTCCTGGACCCCAATGAGAAGGGAATATGTGGATTTTGAACAAAATGGCAGCCACACTGATACATTGGTTTGGTTTAATGTCCAAGAGCACTCAAGGACAAAGTTTGTTTTCCCAGTATATTGGTGAGGGAGGGCTAGGGAGGTTTGTAGCTGCTTCAACTTTAAAGACCCTTTCCTGAATATGTTGCAGATTAGAGTCCAATCAACCTAACTTCTCTTTGTGCCTCCATCTCATTCACAAATTAAAACAACATTTTATGGGGTCCAGTTTACTCAAAATTGTTGTAATTATTGCTTCATTGATTGCAAACTGGGAACCACCCACTTTTCCTAAGTACA
The DNA here is from genome assembly GCF_003254725.2 of Canis lupus dingo. Classification (NCBI taxonomy): domain Eukaryota; kingdom Metazoa; phylum Chordata; class Mammalia; order Carnivora; family Canidae; genus Canis; species Canis lupus. Next base: position 84,935,102 of record NC_064281.1, read on the forward strand.
GACAGCTGGACCATCTGTTCGCTATGAATCATGTAAACAGAGAAGACTTGAGAGAAGGATTTAAACACTTTCCAACCTGGTTCTGCCTTATTTCAAAAATGCAATCAACTGTCCAGAGACTTAACAGATGCAATGCTTAAGATTTGACCTGCCAATTTGATCCTCTTGTGTAACATAGAAAGTTCTGGTTAGAAAATGAGGTCAAAGCCTCCAACCTAGTCATATTTCTTTGCCCTGTTCATTTAATTAAGGGTTTTTTATTATATAGGAAAATACATGAACGTGAATTAAAAACTCAAGCAGCAAAAAACAAACAAAAAACTCAAGCAGCATTGAATAGTATGAATGAAAAATAAAATGTTCCCTCTCTGTCCCTTGCTCCCAGGCAAATCCCTTCAGACCTTTTCTGCATTTGGTACTTTTGATGTTAATTCCATGACTCTAGTTCTTGATTTACCAACTTTAATCTGTATCTATTGAGGCTACCCACTAAGAAACATGATGCGTTTGGCTCCCTCATCTTCTCTCTTGATGCAGCCAAGAGCCTAACTCATTAATCCTACCTCTCCTTTTCCCTCCCTTGAACTTTCTGTTACAGTCTTTAGTTGTAGCTTTTATATAAGTGAATTTTAAAGTTTAAATAATACATGAAAGCCTTAATTTCTTAATCCATTCACTTGGGTTTTATTTTATTATATTTTAATGCAGTCATATTTAATATTTTCCTTTTGAGGGTTTACATCATTTGTCTTGTTGAAAAAAATCCTTCCCTGCTACAAAGTCACAAAAATATTCTCCTATATTTTATTCTGAAGTTTTGTCTTTTACACTTAATTCCCTAAACCATCTGGAATTGATTGTTGTATACAGTGTGAAGTCGAGATCCAATTTCATTTTTTTCCATATGGATAATCATTTGTTTCAGCACCATTTATTAAATAGTCCAAGTTTGCCTCACTATTTTGTAATGCTATTTCTGTTATATATCAAGGGTTATGTGACACTTTCAGGATAAGTGTTGGTCTGTGTCTGGGATCTCTATTCTGTCCCATTAGTCAATTTGTCTGAATTGAATTGCATGCCTTGGAGTCACCAGGCTCTCTGGGCATTGGCTTCCTCATCGTTAAACAGGGAATAACAGTATTTTACCTTAACTACCTCAGAAAGTTGTTGGGAAATCAAATGGAATAATACAAAGACACTTTGACAAATAGTGTCATTCAAATTATGGAATAAAAACTTGCTGGCATCAAAGTGACTTTAGTTATCATTTAGTTAAACCCTTTATATTTAGAGAGGAGGAAAGTGGGATTTAGGGCAGACAAGCCATCTGCCCACATAGAAGGTATCTTTATAATGCTCCTAGAGTACACTTCCTAAGGTTTCAGCATAAAGCAAAGGGCATTGTACTTGATCCTCCAAAAAATCAAGTCAAGGACCTAATCTGCTAGGACTGTCTATTGGACATTGTTCATATTTTTCCCAAAATGTCATGTAATTTCTGAAGTTTGACATATTACTTCCGTAGGAGTCTGTGCCTTATGGCCAATTTCAAGGTTGAATGGCACAAATGCAATTTTTCATAGGCCACCTGTGATTTAGCAGCAGAGACTGATACACATCACAACCACTTAAAGAATGGCATCTATCCAGTTGGTGTCAGTCATGCCACTACTATGTGTTAAAATAAAAGGCACAGTTAGGTGATTTATATTGTTGCTTTATATAAAACAAGAACATTTATTTATAGAAACTGGCCCATTGGCAAATTGGCAGAAACACCTAAACAAGAAAAGTGTGATTTAAACATTAAATGGCAATAAAAATAATTAAAAACTATCATTTTCATTAAGTTAGAAAAAAGTGTGTCTTAGCCAAAGACTGCACTTGGGCAGATAGTCTATAAACAGGGAAAAACTATTATCATAGTTAAAGTGGGGTTATAAAAGCATTATTTTTCATTTTTATTGTGAAATATGTTATTCACACAAAATAGATTAGACACATCTACTGTTTAAAGATTAATAATAAAAAATAAAATAACTAATGAATGGGTCAACCACAAAATTAAAGAGAACATTTTAAGAATATAGAGAAAAATGAAAATACACTGGTCGAAAATCTTTGGGATGCAGCAAAAGCTGTTCTAAGAGATTATAGCAATAAGGCCTACCTCAAGAAACAAGAAAATTTTCAAATAAACAACTTAACGTTACACATAACGGAGCTAGAAGAAGAACAAACAAAGCCCAAAGCCAGTGGAAGGAAGGAAATAATGAAGATTACAGCAGAAATAAATGAAACAGAAATTTAAAAAACCCAATAGAACAGATCAATGAAACCAGGTGCTGATTCTTGAAAAAGCTAAATAAAAATAATAAACTTTTAGCCAGACTCATCAAAGAAAAAAATAGAGATAATTCAAATAAAATCAGAAATGAAGGAGGAGAAATAACCACTGACACCACTGAAATACAAAGGATTATGAGATATTATAAAAAATTATATGTCAAAAAATTGGACGACCTAAAAGAAATGGATAAATTCCTAGAAACTTTTCCTTCCAAAACTTAAAGACAAAACTTTGAACAGCCCATTTACTATCAATGAAATGAAATCAGTAATAAAAAAATAAACTCCCAATAAATGGAAGTGCAGGAACAGATGGCTTCACATGTGAATTCCACCACACATTTAAAGAAGAATGAGTATCTGTTCTCAAAATATTTCAAAAAATAGAAGAGGAAAGAAAGCTTCTATATCATTCTGAGGCCACCATCACCTGATACCAAAACCAGACAAAGACACTACAGAAAAAGAGAACTACTGGCCAATATCTCTCATAAACATAGATGCAGAGACATGGACAGAGGGAGAAGCAGGCTCCTCATAGGAAGTCCGATGTGGGACTTGATCCCTGGCCTGGGATCACTCCCTGAGCCAAAGGCAGACACTCAACAGCTGAGCCACCCAGGCATCCCCAGTCTGTCCAATCTTAAATAGCTTTCCTGGAAGTTCCTCCTAATAAGTTCCACATTGATCTCATTAACGACCCCTAGCTAAACTGGAAGCTAAGAAATCAAGTTTTTGAGAAGCATATGACCATCCAGGAAAAATCTCTATAACTAAGGAGGAATGGGAAAGTGGATATCGGGTAGACAATTAGTAGTCTTTGTCACTGATTTTTTCCTGTATACTGAATTAAGAATCTATCCCTGAATAAAATAGGATTCCATTGTGACTATTTTCAGAGGAAATGGTCTAAATTCTTATTCATTGCTATTTTGGTCATATTCATTCCAATTATATTAGCATGTTTGAAAAACAATGTATAAAAAAAAAAAGAAAAACAATGTATAGTGGTGCCTGGCTAGCTCAATCCATACAGCCTGAGACTCTTTTTTTTTAATGATTTTATTTATTTGAGAGAGAGTGAGAGCCAGAGAGATCACAGAGTGAGAGGCAGAGGGAGAAGCAGACTCAGTGCTGAGCAAAGAGCCTGATGTGGGGCTTGATCCCAGGACCCTGAGAGCATGACCTGAGTGGAAGGCAGATGCTTAACCAACTGGGCCACCCAGGTGCCCCTAGCCTGAGGCTCCTGATATCAAGGTTATTTAGTTTGAGCTCCACATTAGGTGTAGATATTAAAAATAAAATCTTAAAAAAAGAAAAACAGTGTATAAATCTGTCTACAAATTTGCCATAAACTTTCATCTAAACTACTACTACACTGCTATAAATAAATAAGCCCCTTCACTTAAATTCTTCATAAACAATATACTTTGTAACACTTAAGTATTAATAGTTGGTGCTAATGAAAACAGTCTATCCTTCTAAAGGAACACCAGCTTTATTAACAAATCTAACATCAATTTTTATACCAATAATCCACATTTAAAAGATCTTGCAAATAAGTCATGTACAATGAGAATCATCACGTTTCCTAAACGCTCTGGAGGGTGATCAAAGACACACTACTGTGTGTGGCTCTGGTCTGGCACAGGTATGTATTGGATGCTACACCTCTCCCCTTTAATGTATCAGCAAACAATCATATCCAGTTTGTGGGTTTCCAGAGTCCTTGTTTCCCTTCTGGACCACCATTTGAATCTTTTTTTTTTTTTAATTTTTATTTATTTATGATAGTCACAGAGAGAGAGAGAGAGAGAGAGAGAGAGAGGCAGAGACACAGGCAGAGGGAGAAGCAGGCTCCATGCACCGGGAGCCTGATGTGGGATTCGATCCCGGGTCTCCAGGATCGCGCCCTGGGCCAAAGGCAGGCGCCAAACCGCTGCGCCACCCAGGGATCCCTGGACCACCATTTGAAAGGCATAAGAGGGTGTAGTGTAAAAAAAAGGGAAACAAATGCATTTTTTTTGAGAAGTTACAGAAAAGTGGGGACACCTGGGTGGCTCGGTGGTTGAGCGTCTGCCTTAGGCTCAGGGCATGACCCCGGGGTTCTGAGATCAAGTCCCACAGTGGGCTCCCCCGGGGGAGTCTGCTTCTCCCTCTGCCTATGTCTCTGCCTTCTCTCTGTGTCTCTCATAAATAAATAAATAAATAAATCTTTTAAAAAAAAGAAGCTACAGAAAAGATCAGGTAAGGAAAGAGTATGAAATAAGGAGATAAAATATAATTATAGAGCTATATATATATGCTATTTACTAATGATTTGCTTTATGATCAAGAGTTTATTTATGGCAAAACTCCACTGTGCTCTATAGAAGGCCTGCTGGCTCCCTAATCCTCAGCTTTTCCAAGTGTGAGAGCCAGTTCTAGGAACAGAAAGTGTCTTAGTTCGAGCTGCTATAACAGAATACAACATTTCATTGTACCTTCACATGATGGAGAGTAAAGACAGGAAGGAAGCTTTTCTCATGTTCTTATAAGGGGAGTCGGTACATTCATGAGGGCTCTACCCCCATGACCTCATTAGCTCCCAAAGGCCCCACCTCTTAATATCATCACATTACGGAGGTGAGGATTTCAATCTATGAATTGGGGGTAGGATGGGGAAGAAGCATTCAGTCCATAATAGAAGGGCTTCCAACTCTTCCATCACATTTTCCCCCACTAGCCTCCAAAGCCAGGTCCAGGAATTAGAGTGATGAATGTCACTGCAGTTCATCACTTGGCTCCCACTTCCAGACTCAGAATTACCAGCTTCCATAGATGGCTGTACACACTATGTGCTTGCACTACACAGTGATACAACTCACTATTGTCAAGAGGAAAGAAAGAAAACATGTTGTTTGCTTTCATGGGTTTGTGCCTTTGATCATAGGATTTCCTTAGCCTGATATATCGTTTCCTGCACCTTCTTTATCAAATCTTAATTTATTTTTCAAGGCCCAGGTCAAGGGCTAACTCTTCTGTGAAGCTATCCCTAATCTCCTTAGGCAAAACTAATTTAACCCTCCTCCATACTTTCAAGACTCTTTAGTTAGTATTGGTAATTCTGCCTAGCACGCAGTTCATTCTGCCTCGTATTAAGCAAAGCATATTGACCTGTTTATCTCTGTCACAAGACTGTGAGCAACTTATGGTCTGGGAGCTGATGTGAGCTCATCTTTGCTCATGATATGAAATTTCCTGGTCCCCGTGGCTCTTCAACTCTTCATTTTCAAAGCGGTTGTCATCCCATCGTATTACTTGGGGAAAAGATAAACAGTCATTCTTTTTTTTATTCCCCATTGATGAAGCATGCATTGGACCAGAGCCACTAAGTTCTCTCAAGCAGAGAAGGCGACACTCTGCAGGATCCCGGGCTGGGCAGATAGCGGTGGGATAGAGGCCACCTTGCAGCAGCACTTGAAGGATACAATGAAGAATCCACCCATTGCTGGAGTCCTGTGCACAGATTCACAAGGACTTAATCTGGGCTGTTATGGGATCCTGTCTGATGAGCATGCTGGGGTGATATCTGTTCTAGCCCAGCAAGCAGCTAAGCTGACCCCAGACCCCACTGATATTCCAGTGGTATGTCTAGAATCAGATAATGGGAATATTATGATCCAGAAACATGACAGCATCACAGTGGCCATGCACAAAATGGCCTCTTAACGTCTCATCAGTCTCCAGCAGCCTGCCATAGGGGCTCCATCCTACCTATGTTAATTATCTTGTAGAACGACTTAAGTTCCAGTAGTTAGGCCATTTATTTAGTGTGCATTGGGCACTTTTCTATTAATTTTAGAGTAAGCTGCTTTTTCACACTCAATGGACTGACTTATCAGAATATTAGTAAGAAAGGATCATGTTTTGAAGCAGCACGTCCAGATCACTTTGTACATAGAATTTTCTTATGTTCAATAAATCTGATCAGAGGAAAAAAAGTTCTCTCAAGACATAATCTGCTATGAACTAGTATTATACTTAACAAAGAACTATCTTGTGCTCCATCCAGTGGAGTGTTTGTATGGCAAGCACAGCAAATCCACCTTAAGATGCACCCTTCAAACATGAGCCAGTCACCACTAAAATCTATGTCTGTGTCTATTACCTATTCCTCGACATCTGTTCTTTCCCCATGGAAAAGAATTTTTAAGAAATGTACAAAGCATAACTTTCCCTATCTTATCAGCCAGCTTCACAATCAATTGATGTCTAGCCTCAATCCCAGAGGTGAAGTTAGTTGAGTAGCCACATATTTCCAACACACAGATGTCGGGAGGAGCACTATGCTGATCTGGCTCTTATTCTAGTCTAGTGGGACACTCAAGGGAGGAGTCATCTATCCACTCATCAGTTGGCTTTTCTGCTTTCCTTATTGCAGACACATTCATGCAAATACCAAACCTTTAACGTCAGCACTTTGAATCACAGTTTAATCTATAGTCTGGACCCAGTCTGAACTCTGAGAACATAACATTTCAAAATGAATATCAGGGTTTTTGTCACTGCAGTCCTCTTGGCTGGATAGGGCAAGAGATTGGCCAGGGAGGTGCAGTAATAAGACAAATGTTCAGAAGTCTCCCTGCATCTTCAGCCAGGCTACCAGACCAACCTCTGAATCCTCAAAGTGATTTGCACTCAGTGACACTGTGTTCTGAGAACAAAAACTCTGTAAACATGGCATAATGAGAAAGAGCAGGGGATTTTAAATTAGATAAACCTGGGCTTATATCCTGGCTCCATCCATACGAACTGTGATTTTGGGATAAACCACTTAAATTTCTTGAAGTAAATACTCTTTTTTAAGCAGTAAACTGAAGTTAATGCCTACTGCATAGGATTAGTGGAATGCATAACTGAGATAGTGTAGGGCCCAGCACCCAGAAAGCATTCATTTAATAATGCCCACAATCTGTGATTGTGAGTTGTCAACAAAAGCTGGAGGGTGAAAAAAAAAAAAAAAGCTGGAGGGTAACGGGCAGTCTCTTCCATTGGTGCACAGTACTTTTGGATTTTTTTCATGTATTCACAGCTCATGTTTTTCTCACAATAACTGTGGAATACTAAATACTCAATAGGACCTATCAGCTTCAATCTGAAATCTGAAATTTCCTTTAGTTCCCGTTTACAGCCTGGCTAAGTTGCAAGGCCTCAAGGACAACTAAACTTTTAGGCAGCATTTTCAAAGGGCCTGAAAGCAGCTTTTGATAAAGATGAAAAAATGATAAAGATACTAGACTTTAGAAGATGGCTAACACCAGAGGTTAGGGGATATAAGCATGGCCTACATCAAGACTCTTGGAAAAAATAATATGTAATTACTAAACACTAACTATGCATCAGGCACTGCTTGAAGGCCTTTGCATGCAGGGTTTCATGTAATGCTTGCAAGAATCATCTGAGGTCATATCATTACTATCCCTATTTTGAAGACAGAAATACTGAAGCACAGAGAGTCTAAGTAATTTTGCAAAGTTATTTATTTGTAGAGCCAGAATTTGGAGGCAGGCCAACGAGATCTTGAGCCCATGATTTTATCATTGTATCATATACGATAGCAGCTGACATTTGGTAGAGTTTTCCAAGGCCAAAATGTGTGAGATATTTTTCTAAGCACTTCACATGAATTCCTTCATAACAATCCAACAACCCTTGATCACCAGTGCCATCATTAACCCCATTTGACCAATTAAGAAACTGTGGTTCAGGGTGCCTGAGTGGCTCAGTTGGTTAAGTGTCTGCCTTCAGCTCAGGTCATGATCTAGGGGTCCTGCGATCCAGCACCCAGTTGGGGGGGTCTCTGCTCAGTGGGGAGCCTGCTTCTCCCTCTCCCTCTGCCCCTCCTCCTGCTCCTTCTCTCTCTCTCTCTCAAATAAATAAATAAATGAGAATTTAAAAAAATTATGCTTCAGAGAGTTATTTGCCCAAGGCCACATAGCAAATAAATGATAAATAAGCCAAGATTCGAACCTAACTAAGCACTTTGGTTCTGTGGCCTGTGCTCTTGGCAGCTGTCTTACATTGCCTGCCAGGTAGAAGAGGTACCATTAACCACATCTAACAGATGAAAAAGCTAAAGCCTCATAGCCACTCAGCAGGAACGGGACCTCAATTTAGGGTCCTTCAATCTTGGCTTCTACCAGGCCACCTGACCACTTTCCACGGAGACCCCCCTATGGCTTGGGACTGAGTCTGCCAAGCCTTCCCCAGTTCCTGCCTCTGTTCCTGCCTCTGTCAAATAGGTAGCTCAAAGGCAGCTTCTCAGGCTTTGGTTATGCCACAAAGGTTTGGTGGATTAGCTGCTGTTGTTTTGTGGTATTCTCAAGCTAAGAAGTCCCGAAGACCTGATCTAAGAAGACCATAAAGAATAAATAAGACTAGAATGTTCCCCCCTAATCTTCTCCCTCAGGCCTTACAGGAACTACATTGGCAATTATCACAAGAAAACCAATCATTCAGCCGGTGCTATCTAACAAATCGCCTTGAAACTATTTTAGTAGTGACAGATGAGCACAAGGTCCTGGAAGGCACATGTTCTTGCTTTCTTAATTGCTGCCTGACTGAAAGCATGAGGCAAACAATATTGAGAATCTTATCTCGGAAATGCACTACCTCAGATGGCAGGAGATGCTGTACATGTACCTATTAAATGGGCCTACTGAAACTTTGTTTGCTCAATATTAATTAAGAGATGCTAATACAACCCAGCATCTGCGAATGAGCCAAGAAGACATCTGTGGAGTGCTGGGACAAGTACTTCATATTTTTATAACCCTTTCAATAGCTTAAGTAGCTCAAGGTACTTTTATAAACGCTGGAATTTAGCTTTCTAATACCACTAGGATATAAGAAAGAGGTGAAAGTTTAGTCCTTTCCATTTGATAGGAAAAAAAGAGAGAGAGATACTAAACAAGACAGGTCTCCAGACTTGTAATTCACTGTGATGTTTTTATTTATTTATTTATTTATTTATTTATTTGTTTGTTTGTTTGTTTTTGTGTGTGTGTGTGTGTGTGTTTAAACTAGAAGTGCTACCCTAGCAACACTCATTCTAGGCAAAAATATTGCGGGGGGGGGGCGATGTGATTTGTTTTTTGTGACCTTCTGCATTTTCCTTTATCCACTCAGCAATCTTCATGCCCTATCCTTGATTCTCCCTTCTCCTACTCAAATAGCCTAATGCTTAAAGTCTTTTATTATGGCTCCTGATATGGACCAGAACTATACCCCATGACTTGCTCTCCACATTCCTCACTAAAGAATTTACCTGGACCCCCTTCCAATACGGTTTCCTACAAAGTGCCATGTATAAAAGCAATCAGATGACCTGGAAGTCCCAGTTCTGGGAAAGTATGCGACAGAAATAGAAGTCCCAGTAAGTAAGAATAGATGTGGGGTGGTGTGAGCAACTGTCCCAGCTAGCCAGGACTGAAATTTCCTAGGATGTGGGACTTTCAGGGCTAAACCCAGAAAAATCCCAGGTAAATCGAAAGTTAGTGATCCAAGGAATATTGATTATAGTAAGCAAAAAACTGGGGTTAAAAAACATAAATGGGGATCCCTGGGTAGCGCAGCGGTTTAGCACCTGCCTTTGGCCCAGGGCACGATCCTGGAGACCCGGGATCGAATCCCACTTCGGGCTCCCGGTGCATGGAGCCTGCTTCTCCCTCTGCCTATGTCTCTGCCTCTCTCTCTCTCTGTGACTATCATAAATAAATAAAAATTAAAAAAAAACAAACATAAATGTTCATCAATAGGATAATGGTTGAGTAAAGTATGGGACATTATCTTGTAGAATATTCCCCAGCTATTAAAAAGAAGGAGGTAAATCTGTATGTATTCAATAGGAAGCATTACTACAAGGAATTATTAAATTAAGAATCAAAGTATGCACTAATATGTCTCATGAGGTACCATTTTTATGAAAGTTTAAGAAAAAGACTCCTAAAGTAGAAAAGTGACATGACCAGATTTGCATATTAGATCTAATCCTTAAAAAGAAGAGAAAACTACTTGATATTTTAAAAATTCAGCTTTGTGGGGTGCCTGGGTGGCTCAGTCAGTTAAGCATCTGCCTTCAGCTCAGGTCATGATACCAGGATCCTCGGATCGAACCCCACATCCTACATCGGGCTCCCTGCTCAGTGGGGAGCCTGGTCCTCCTCTCTCTGCCCTTTCCCCCTGCTCATGCACTCTCTCTCTTTCTCTCTCAAATAAATATATAAAATCTTTTTAAAAATTCAGTTTTTTACTGGATCACACAAGGATGATCCATACATTTGAAGAGCTTGTTGATAGCCATTACCACCTCAGGTCTAGGAATTTGGAAAAATGTATCTGACTACATGAAAGAATAGAGCAATCTGGAAGGATGTAGAATTACAGGGTCCTATTATACCAGAACACACGAGTGTTCAAAGAGAAATGAATAGAATAAAAAGAATAACAGAATGAAAGCCAGCAGACATTGCTTTCAGTTTCTTTAAACCTAAAAAGAAAAGCCTAATGGTGGTGATGGAAGGTGAAGAGAAAGAGTGAAACCATGTGAGATAGTGCTGAGCTGGTAAATAGAAATTTTAAGTAAGTCACGGTGTAGTAGAGCTGTTCAAATTTGATAATGGTGTAGATCTCTGAAATGAACTAGTTCACTGTATGATGTATATGAAAATAAATGTGATTAGATGGTGTTCTAGTAAGTGGACTACAGCACTGCATAAATTGTGCTTTGTGAGTAAAATATGTTATAGAGGAATTCAAGACTTTAGGGAAGTTGTCAATGTCTCAGGACATATTTCCCTTGAATGGCAAAGGTCATCAATGTACAAAAGTAAAGAAGAGTAGAAATTAACTACACCAAGTGGATAATTATGGTTCTTCTTGATTTATAGGCATACAAGAGGTCTTTACTTTTTCTTAACATTCTTTTCTCTCTCTTACATCTTTATCTACAAATGAAATACAGTATTTTATAATTAGAAACAAGAGACATTCATTATCACCACCTAGCCATCACTAGAGGTAGCATGTAGAGAAGGATTATACCAAAACAGTATGGATGGGACTATAAACTGGTGACTCCTTTTGGAAGGCAATTAGCTGTATCAATAAAATGTTTAAGCTGGAATATTTGTAACCCAACAATTCATTTTTCTGTGCTGAGATAGGTACATGTAAGGACAATCATTGCAGTGTTGTTATAACAGCAAAACAACCTGATGTTCATCAATAGGATATTGGTTAGAAAATGAATGAAAATATCAGTGAGGGTGACAAAACATGAGAGACAACTAACTCTGGGAAACAAACAAGGGGTAGTGGAAAGGGAGGTGGGCAGGGGGATGGGGTGACCGGGTGATGGGCACTGAGGGGGGCACTTGGCAGGATGAGCACTGGGTGTTATGCTGTATGTTGGCAAATTGAACTCCAATAAAAAAATAAAAATAATAATTTAAGTTACATAATAAGGAATGAAGGGAAGACTTTTAAATGAACAAGGTGAGGGGCACCTGGGTAGCTCAGTTGGTTAAACATCTAATTCTTGGTTTTGCCTGAGGTCATGATCTCATGCGTTGTGAGATTGAGCTCCACATCCAGCTCCATGGAGGCTGCTTGAGATTCTTTCTCTCCCTCTTCCTCTACCCCTCCACCGCTCTCTCTTTCTCTCTCTCTCCCAAATAAATAAATAAATCTTTAAAAAAAAAACAAGGTGCAAAAAAAAAAAAAAAAAAAAAAAACAAGGTGCATATGTAACTAATGACATGGAAGGCTGCCCATAGTCCATGGTCAAATGAAAACAAATTACAGAACAATATGTGTGTAATCTCATTCCTTATAGGTGTACACACACATAGACATGTACTCACAAGTGCATGGAAAAACTGGAGATACAGAAACTAAAGTGTTAAAGGTGAGGGGGTAGAGTGGAGAGAATTTTCACTTTATATATTGCTTAGAGTTCTTTTTTAAATAATAAATATGTATTGTCTTGAAAAAAAAGGGTTTTACACCCAAAGTAAGCAATCTGACAGGAGAATGGATACATGTTGATGTATCTATACAAAAATACTTAGGTGGTAAAAACTAATCAATGTGGGTGAATCTCACAAACATAATACTGAGCAAAAAAAAAGTTTCAGAAAAATATACCCAGGGTGAGTCTATGTATGTGAAGATCCAAAACGTGCATACAACCTAAATAATATTGTTTAGAAATACATAAAGAAAAGCAAGGAGGTGGCAAACGCAAAATTCAGAACCATGGTTAATGCTGGAGAGGATGAAGGAGTACCCAAGGTACTTCAAAGATTTTGGTTATATCCTATTTCTTAGGCTGGGTAGTGAGTAGACAGGTGCTTATTTTATTCTTATTACTTAAATACCACACATATGTTATATACACTTTTCTACATACATGATAGATTTCATACATATAAATTACAGTATAGATGTAGAATAGAAATGTAGAATTAAAATTTTAAGCAGCAGAAAAAAAAGCATCAATAGCATCCTTTTTTTTAAATTTTTTTTTATTTATTTATGATAGTCACAGAGAGAGAGAGAGAGAGGCAGAGACATAGGCAGAGGGAGAAGCAGGCTCCACGGACCGGGAGCCCGACGTGGGATTCGATCCCGGGTCTCCAGGATCGCGCCCTGGGCCAAAGGCAGGCGCTAAACCGCTGCGCCACCCAGGAATCCCATCAATAGCATCCTTAAAAAAAATCATTACACACACACACACACACACATGCAATCGGATTAACTCATTCACATCGAAGGGTTAGAAGTTGAGTGGAGCCTTAAAAGTCTGACCTGAGGGGCAGATGCAATTTAGCAGACAGTCTCTAGAGACTTGAAATCCTACCGCCAAGGAACGAATGAATGGCATAGATTTGGGGCAGTAGAAAGAAGGAGGGGATCGTTTCGGGTGCATTGGAGGTGAGGAGTATTCCTGGTGTTCCTACATTACATCACAACACGTGGGGAGCAATTAATATCTTCTCCCAAAGAGTTCAGGGAGTCAACAACTATACTATAAAATTTATCTTCAGGGCTCATACCAGGAAACCTCTTTAAAGTCTTATGTACTGACGCCAGCCATGTCTATGAAGGGTTTCCAGAATGACCAGTGGAGTCTAATAACTTGACTAAAATAGTCACTGAATGGAACCCAAATATTTGAATTGATAGCCCTAGAACAACATGATTTTTGACATATTTATTCTTCATGGAACATTCTGCTCTGAGTTCCTATTAATTAAATTTAACCAAAACAACTCTAGTCACCCCATCACTTTCACTCTTCCCCACCAAATAAGATAAAAAGGAAAAGAAAAAAGGGTTTTCATTTGCTCAGACATCCTGGTTTTGTGGAAATGATTTTAAATCCTTTGTTTCTTAATTGATACTTTTCCCCTAGTAATTAAAGTATGGCAATAAATAAGGACAAAGCCTTTTATATTACTTGACAATGACAGGGTCAGGCTCTCAGTCTCATATTCATCAGCCTGAGATGGGAAGCAGCAGCACAGTGGGGGAAACCCATCTGTCTTTATTAAGACTTGGCACCAAAGGAGGACAGAACAGAGAAGAGCTCATTTAGTAAATGGCACTTCCCATTCTGCAAAGCGACAGAAAATATACTGCATTGTCAGCAAGAAAAAAATAATCCACTCAGAGGAAGTTGTTGTATTAGGGAGATTTAAAGAGAAAGAGCTTTTTAGTGACATTTAGAAAGGATAAAAATTTCTACCTAATAATACATAACCAACTAAGCAGGACAAAAAAAAAAATCTGCTCCCAGCCATTGTTCACGTGGTCTCCTCTAAGGCCTTTCTATTCTAAACTGATTTCTATCTTTTTCATTCTTTATGGCCAGAAACAAGCCCCAGGACTACCTGAAGCCTTCCCAAATTTCCGTCTACACTGGTTTCATCTTCCTGCTTCCATTATTTCCTAGTGGGCAAAAATTAGCATCGAAACGATTCAGCATTTTACTATGCAATGTCGCTCCCTGATTTGTGGACTGGTTTGTTTCACCCAACTAGATTGTCAGTTTCTTATGGATTGAGACTGTCTTAAGTACTCTCAGCAGGTGCTGGGCACATAATAATTGTTCAACAAATGCTTGCTTTAAAAAAAAAGATTTTCTTTATTTATTTATTCATGAGAGAGAGAGAGAGAGGCAGAGACATAGGCAGAGGAAGAAGCAGGCTCCCTGCGGCGAGCCTGATGCAGGACTCAGAACTCGATCTTAGGACCCCAGGATCATGACCTGTGCCAAAGGCAGACACTCAACCACTAAGCCATCCAAGTGCCCCCAACAAGTACTTGTTAACTGATTTTTTTAAAGATTTTATTTATTTATTCATGAGAGACACAGAGAGACAGAGACAGAGACACAGAGAGAGGCAGAGACACAGGCAGAGGGAGAAGCAGGCTCCATGCAGGGAGCCTGACATGGGACTCGATTCCGGGTCTCCAGGATCATGCCCTGGGCTGAAGACGGGCGCTAAATGGCTGAGCCACCTGGGCTGCCCTGATTTTTTTTTTTTCTGATATAAATCTCACTTGGCCGTGGTGACCATCTTCACTGAACAAAAACCTGAAAAAGATAGTGTAATTTCTTAAATAACTAAGAGGTATTTATCAAGGTAATACACAAACAGGATTAAAACCTAGTAGAATACAGGAGGGTCTCTGACACAAAGCAACAGGCTGCTTCTGCTCCACCACGCCATGTCCCATATTTACGCTCTCCAGGATAACTTCTTTCATCTACTTTGCTGTTTTTGCTTGTAGTTACCTCCTCCTACCTCTGCATAAAATGCCTATACCCCTCCGTCTCATTTATATCATTCTCTCTTCCCTCCCCCATTTGTGTAACATAGTTACATAATTGCTTTGAATTTTAAATATTATGGGTGTAGTGCTTTTATTTCATGTGCCTTCAGTTCTCTTCCTTTTACCTCCCGAATTTTTTCATCTGTTACAGGCATTGCTCAGAGATATTGCAAGTTGGGTTCCAGGCCATGACAATAAAGCAAATACCACAATAAAGTAAGTCAAATTTTTTGGCTTTCCAGTGCATATAAAAGTTATGTTTAAGGTATACCATTGTCTAGTAAGTGTGCAACAGCATTAGGTCTAGGAAAAATGTTCATACCTTAATTTAAAAAATACTTTGTTGCTTAAAAATTCTAACCTTCATTGGAGCTTTCTTCTCTTTTTTTTTCCCCAGAGAAGGGAAGGAGGGAGACGGGGAGGACAGAGGGAGAAGGACAATCTTAAGCGGGCTCTGTGCCCAGTGTAGAACCCATGTAGGACTCCATCTCACTACCCTGCGATCACAACCTGAGCTGAAATCAAGTCAGGTACTTAACAGACTGAGCCACCCAGGCACCGCATCATTGGAGCTTTCAGGGAGTCATGGTCATTTTGCTGGTTGGAGGATCTTGCCTCAAATCAGGATCTTGCCACTGATCAGAGTGGTGGTTGCTGAAGGTTGGGATAACCATGGCAATTTCCTAAAAAAAGACAACAATGAAATTTTCTGCATCGATAGACTCTTCCTTTCAGTTGAATATTTAGAGGGCATTGTAGTGTTATTAATTGGCTTAATTTTAATATTGTTGTGTCTCAGGGAATAGGGGGGCCCAAGGAAAGAGAGACTGGGGAACAGCCAGCTGGTCAGTGGAGCAGTCAGAATGCACACACATTTATCAGTTAAGTTCCCTGTCTTAAATGGGTGCAGTTCATGGTGGCCCAAACCAGCTATATTAGTAACATCAAAGATCACTGATCACAGAACACCATAACAACTATAATAATAATGAAAATATTTAAAATATTGTCAAGGGGCGACTGGGTGGCTCAGTTGGTTAAGTGCCTGACTCTTGATCTTGGCTCAGGTCACGATCTCAGGGTTGTGAGTTCAAGTCCCATGTTGGGCTCCACGTATTGTGAGAATTACAGTGTAAATATGCTAAATCCACATAACTAGATCCAGCATATTGAAAAGTTGGATGGCATTCATAAGATTTTACTAAGCAAGAGTTGTGCTCAAATTTGCACTTGTGGGATGCCTGGGTGGTTCAGCAGTTAAAGCGTCTGCCTTTGGCTCAGGGTGTGATCCTGGAGTCCTGGGATCGAGTCCCATATCAGGCTCCCTGCATGGAGCCTGCATCTCCCTCCGCCTGTGTCTCTGCCTCTCTCTCTCTGTGCGTGTCTCTCATGAATAAATAAATAAAAATCTTTTAAAAAAATTTGCACTTCTTTTCCCATGCTTTAGCAATCTTCACTTAGCCATCATCCCAAGGCTGAAAAATAAAAATAATTTAAATTGAATTGTGCATATTTGTTTGGATTAAAGTTTTTCTGATGATTGTCATCAACTAAATTTTGTTTAAAGTTATTATTTTACTAAAATATAGTTTTCTTTGATATTAAAAAATATTGTGTGAATTACCAAAATGTGATATAGAGATGAGAGGTGAACAAATGCTGTTGGAAAAATGGTGCTGATAGAATTGTTCATCGCCGGGTGGCCACAAACCTTCAACTTGTTAAAAAAAAAAAGGCAATATTTGCAAAGCACAATAAAACAAGGTATGCCTGTATGTTTCTTCTGCACTCTTTCTATAATCATAATTAAGTCTTCTGTACTTTGGAGGCTAATCTGAAAGTTAAAACCAGTTATCAGTGTTTACATTATCGTGACTGTATACATAGTATTTACCTCAGGACCAAGAATTGGGTTATATTTCTTTTCATATCCAGCTTTTTCATTTTTCTGTAGTTTCTTTTTTTAAGATTTTATTTATTTATTCATGAGAGACACAGAGATAGAGAGAGGCAGAGACCCAGGCAGAGAGAGAAGCAGGCTCCATGCAGGGAGCCTGATGTGGAACTCGATCCTGGGACTCCAGGACTACCCCCTGGGCCGAAGGCAGGCACTAAACCGCTGAGCCATCCAGGAATCCCTTTTCTGTAGTTTCTTTCTTTCTTTTTTTAAGGATTTATTTATTTATGATAGACACAGAGAGAGAGAGAGAGAGGCAGAGACACAGGCAGAGGGAGAAGCAGGTCCCATGCCGGGATCCCGATGCGGGACTCGACCCCGAGACTCCAGGATCGTGCCCTGGGCCAAAGGCAGGCGCCAAACCGCTGTGCCACCCAGGGATCCCCTTTTCTGTAGTTTCTAATAGCTTTTTTTTCCCCACCTTATTTTATTTGCCTGTATCACATTCTCAGTTTGGTTGTTGATTTCTTTTCCAAGTCTCCATCACAAGCAATGAATGGAAAATTTTTCTGGAAACTTCCCTCCCACAGACCTTCAACTATAGACTCCACTGTGAGCCAGTTTCTTTCTAGACTTACTTCACAGCTACCATCCTGGTAGCTGGTAGCAATGAAGTCATTGCTTCCTGAGTTGGAGCCACTTTTCAAGAATTGATGTCTTCCTCTTTCTTAGATTATTTCCTCTTTTTTTGCTGGGCTGTTTCCTTTGAAAGTATTTGATACAGATTAATTCCAGAAGACATCTGTATCTAAAAGTGCTTTTATTCTACTCACACTTGACTGATAATTTAACTGGTTATAGCATGCTGTGCTGAAGAAAGTGATTTTCTTTTTTTAAAGGATTTTATTTTTAAGTAATCTTTACACACAACGTGGGGCTCAAATTCACAACCCCAAGATCAAGAGTCACATGCTCTGCAGACTGAGCCAGCCAGTGCCCTGAAAGTCATTTTCTCTTTTTTTCTGTATTTTTTCATTGGAGTTCGATTTGCCAGCATATAGTATAACGCCCAGTGCTCATCCTGTCAAGTGCCCTACTCAGTGCCCATCACCTGGTCACCCCATTCCCATGCCCACCTCCTCTTCCACTACCCCTAGTTCATTTCCCATAGTTAGGAGTCCCTTACATTTTGTCACCCTCTCTGATTTTTCCCACTCATTTTCTCTCCTTTCCCCTATGATCTCTTTCACTATTTTTTATATTCCCCATATGAGTGAAACCATATGATGATTGTCCTTCTCTGATTGACTTACTTCACTAAGCATAATACCCTCCAGTTCCATCCACGTTGAAGCAAGTGGTAGGCATTCATCATTTCTAATAGCTGAGTAATATTCCATTGTATATATAGACCACATCTTCTTTATCCATTCATCTCTCGATGGACACCGAGGCTCCTTCCACAGTTTGGCTACTGTGGACATTGCTGCTATAAACATTAGCATGCAGGTGTCTTGACTTTTCACTGCATCTGTATCTTTGGTGTAAATCCCCAGTAGTGCAATTGCTGGGTTGTAGGGTAGCTCTATTTTTAACTCTTTTAGGAACCTACACACAGTTTTCCAGAGTGGCTGTACCAGTTCACATTCCCATCAACGGTGCAAGAGGGTTCCCCTTCCTTCACATCCTCTCCAATCCTGTTTCCTGTCTTGTTAATTTTCACTATTCTCACTGGTGTGAGGTGGTATTTCATTCTGGTTTTGATTAGTATTTCCCTGGTGGCAAGTGATACGGAGCACTTTCTCATGTGCTTGTTGGCCATGTGTATGTCTTCTTTGGTGAAATTTCTGTTCATGTCTTGTGCCCATTTCATGATTGGATTGTTTGTTTCTTTGCTGTTGAGTTTAATAAGTTCTTTTTTTAAGATTTTATTTATTTATTCATGGCAGAGAGAGAGAGAGAGAGAGAGAGAGGCAGAGACACAGGCAGAGGGAGAAGCAGGCTCCATGCAGGGAGCCCAACTCTGGACTCGATCCTGGGTCTCCAGGATCAGGCCCTGGGCCAAAGGCGGTGCTAAACCGCTGAGCCACCCGGGCTGCCCCTAAGAAGTTCTTTATAGATCTTGGATACTAGCCCTTTATCTGATATGTCATTTGCAAATATCTTCTCCCACTCTGTAGGTTGTCTTTTAGTTTTGTTGACTGATTTTTTTTGCTGTGCAGCTTTTTATCTTGACTAAGTCCCAATAGTTCATTTTTGCTTTTGTTTCCCTTGCCTTCATAGATGTACCTTGCAAGAAGTTGCTGTGGCCAAGTTCAAAAAGGGTGTTGCCTGTGTTCTCCTCTAGGATTTTGATGGATTCTTGTCTCACATTTAGATCTTTCATCCATTTTGAGTTTATCTTTGTGTATGGTGGAAGAGAATGGTCCAATTTCATTCTTCTGCATGTGGCTGTCCAATTTTCCCAACACCATTTGTTGAAGAGACTTTTTTTCCAGTGGATAGTCTTTCCCGCTTTGCCAAATATTAGTTGACCATAGAGTTGAAGGCCCATTTCTGGGTTCTCTATTCTGTTCCATTGATCTATGTGCCTGTTTTTGTGCCACTACAACACTGCCTTGATGATTAGAGCTTTTCAACATAGTACTAGAAGTCCTAGCCTCAGCAATCAGACAACAAAAAGAAATAAAAGGCATTCAAATTGGCAAAAAGGAAGTCAAACTTTCCCTCTTTGCAGATGACATGATACTGTACGTAGAAAACCCAAAAGACTCCACCCCAAGATTGCTAGAACTCATACAGCAATTCGGCAATGTGGCAAGATATAAAATCAATGCCCAGAAATCAATGGCATTTCTATATACTAACAGTGAGACTGAAGAAAGAGAAATTAAGGAGTCAATCCCATTTACAATGACATCCAAAAACATAAGATACCTAGGAATAAACCTAACCAAAGAGGTAAAGGATCTATACCCTAAAAACTATAGAACACTTCTGAAAGAAATTGAGGAAGACACAAAGAGATGGAAAAATATTCCATGCTCATGGATTAGAAGAATTAATATTGTGAAGATGTCTGTGCTACCCAGGGCAATTTACGCATTCAATGCAATCCCTTTCAAAATACCATGGACTTTCTTCACAGAGTTGGAGCAAATAATCTTAAGATTTGTGTGGAATCAGAAAAGACTCGAATAGCCAGGGGAATATTAAAAAAGAAAACCAGAGCTGGGGGCATCACAGTACCAGATTTCAAGTTGTACTGAAAGTCATTTTCCTTTAGAACTTTGAAGGCAGGGGCACCTGGGTGGCTTAGTTGCTGAGCATCTGCCTTCTGCTCAGGTTGTGATCCGGGGGTCCTGGGATCAAGTCCCACATCAGGCTCCCTGCAGGGAGCCTGCTTCTCCCTCTGCCTATGTCTCTGCCTCTCTCTCTGTGTCTCCCATGAATAAATGAATAAAATCTTTTTTTAAAAAAAAAGAACTTTGAAGGCATTGCTCTGATGTCTCATGTGTGAGATTGCTGATAAGAAATCCTAGGTTGGGATGCCTGGGTGTCTCAGTCATTTGATTTGTTGGTTTCAGCTCAAGTCACAATCTCTGATCTCCAGGTAAAAGGATTGAGCCCTGTGTCAAGCTCCGTGGTCAGCACAGGGTCTGCTTGGCATTCTTTCCCCCTCCTTCTCCCTCCCTCTCTGCTCCTCCCCCACTCGCACTTTCTCTCCAAAATAAATTAATTAATTACTTTTTAAAAAGAAATCCAGGGACACCTGGGTGGCTCAGCGGTTGAGCATCTGCCTCCAGCTCAGGGCGTGATCCTGGAGTCTCGAGTCCCACATCGGGCTTCCTGCATGGAGCCTGCTTCTCCTCCCACTGCCTATGTTTCTCTGCCTCTGTGTCTCTCATGAATAACTAAATAAAATATTTTTTAAAAAAAGAAAAGAAATCCTATGTCAATATCATTCTCATTTCTTCCTAGGTTATCTGTTTTTCTTTCTCAAAGCTTGAGGATGTCTCTATACTTTGTGTTCTGAAATTCCACAAAAATATACTCTGAAAGTATCTCCTGTATTATTTCTCTGATCATTCTATTTCATTCTCTCTTGAATTCCTATTAGGCAAATGCTGGGTCTCTCAGGTTTACCCTCTATGAATCTTTTTTTTCCATCTTGTTTTGCTTCTTTTAGTCTTTTTTATGTTACTTTCTTTGATATTTCCTCAACTCTATCTTCCAGCTCTTCCCTTGAATTTTATCTCAGAAATGATACTTTTATTTCAAGAGATCTTTCTTTTCTATGATCATTCATTTTCAAATATCCTATTCCTCTGATATAAATGCAATGTTTTCTTGAATATCTCTGAGTATACTAATTAGAGTGTTTGCCTCACTTTACTTTTTTTCCTCTCTCAAGGATCATGTATTTCTTTTTTTCTCTATTTATCAAATTTCATGTTGAAAGCTTTCCTCAAATATCTGGTGGTCATTGTTTTTTGTTGTTGTTGTGTTGTTTTTGTTCACATGGAAGTAATGAGACAATAAAAAAACAATTGGGAGTTTCATATACATGACTAGTGAGCTAGCCATTTTGTTGGGGGAACTCCTAAGTGCAAAAATGTTAAATACTTTTCTCTTGGACCTCTCAATATCTTTAAAGAATACACTCCATTTTTTGGAGCTCATGAAAGATAAAATCTGACTTCAGGGCATTCTGTCCACCAGAGTGGGGAGGGCATGGGAGAATCAACTCTATAAAAAATAGGACTAATTTATTCTCCCCACTTGTGCCTATCTCACTCATTCTCTTTTTCAAACCTAGCATTTATGCAGTCAAGAATGACTCTTTCTCACTGTCTCACCCCTTTGTAAGTATTCTAAACCATGGCTTCTTCCATACTGCTTTATCAGTTACCACTCCTCCATCTGCTTTCCAGCATTCATCCAACCTTTATCCACTGATGGCCTCTTTCCCATTCTCTTTTCATCATTACAAAATTATATCTTTTTTATTCCTTTGCCACTTTGGGATGTACAGGCAATATACACATGTAATCTGTCTGCCATCTTTAACTTATTGAAATACATAAACTTGTTTTGATTACAGTCTGAGCTCTCACCATGCACTAAAGAATATCATACTCATTACTGCAATAGCATCCACCTGATTTAGTACTAAAAGCCCATTATACAGAATAATGAAACATTACAACCATAAACTTCCATATACTCCCTTCTTAAGCAGAATTTCCTTATATTTTCCAGCTTTGTTATAATATAACTGCCATATAACATGTGTAAGTTTAAGGTGTACAACATGATGATTTGATAGGCATATATATTGCAAAATGATGACTATTTTAAGGTTAGTTAACATATCCATTACTTTATATAGTTACCACCTCACATAGTTACTTTTATTTTTATGGTGAGAACTTTTAAGAGGTACTCTTAGCAACTTTCAAGTATACAAACAGAGTGTTAATTATAGTCACCATGTTACACATTACATCCTCAGGACTAATTCATCTTATAACTGGAAGTTTGTGCCCTTTGAACACTTTCATTCATTTTCCTCACTGGCCCACTCTGGCAACCACCAAGTTATGTTTATATGAGTTCATAGTTTGTTTAGATTCTACATATAAGTGATATCATACAGTATCTGTCTTTCTCTGATTTATTTCACTTAGTATAATGGCCTCAGGGCCTATATATATATATGTATGTTTAGGGCCATTATATTTTTGCAGATGGCAGGATTCTCTTCTTTTTATGGCTGAACAGTATTCTATTTCATATGTAGATATAGTTATGCATTCATCTGTCAGCAGAGGTCATTTCCACATGTTTATTATTGTAAATAATGCTTCAATAAACATGGGGGTGCAAGTGAATATAGTTATTTCTTTTCATTTGAAATATATACCCAGAAGTGGAATGGCTGAATCATATGGTAGGTGTATTTTTAATTTTTTGAGGAACTGCTGTAGTGTTTCTGTGGTGGCTGCACCAGTTTAGATTGCCACCAACAATGCAAGAGGGTTTCCTTTTCTCCACATCCTCATTAGCACTTTTTTCTTGTCTTTTTGATAATAGCTGTTTGAACAGGTATGAGGTGATAGCTCATTGTCGTTTTGATTTGCATTTCCCTGATAATGAGTGCTTTGAGCACGTTTTCATGTACCTGTTGGTCATTTGTATATCTTCTGTGGAAAATGTCTATTCCAGCCCTTTGCCCATTTTTGATTGGATTACTCGTTTGTTTTTTCCAACGAGTTGTGTGAGTTCCATATATATTCTGGATATTAACCCTTTGTCAGATACATGGTTTGAAAAATATTTTCTCCTATCCTGTAGGTTGCCCTTTCATTCTGTTGGCCATTTCTTTTTCTGTGCAGAAGCTTTTTAGTTTGATGCAGTCCCATTTGTTCATTTCTGCTTTTATTTTATTGTTTGTGCACTTTGTGTCATACCCAAAAAGTCTTTGCCAAGACCAATGTCAAAGAGCTTTTTCTCTATGTTTCCTTCGAGGAGTTTTCAGATTTTACATATAAGTGTTTAGCCCATTTCAAGTTAATTTTGTGAATGGTGTATGAAAACGGTCCAGTTTTATTCTTTGGCATGTGAATTTCATTCTCCCAACACAATTTATTGAAGAGAGTATCTTTTCTCCATTGAGTATTTTACCTCCCATGTCAAATATAAGTTGACCACATATGTATGAGTTTATTTCTTTTTTTTTCTGGTATGGGTTTATTTCTAGCCTCTTGATTATGTTCCATTGGTCTATGTGCCTGCTTTTATGCCAGTACCAATTAATTACTATAGCTTCGTAATATAGTTTGAAATCAGGAAGAGTGATCCATCCAGCTTTGTTCTTCTTTCTCAAGACTGCTTGGTCTATTCATGGTATTTTGTGGTTCTATATTAATTGGAGGATTTTGGCTATTTTTGCTATTATTTTTTTGCTTAAAAAAAATAAGCAGATTTTCTATGTATAGACCAAGGTATCTGATAAAGTTTTGGTAAAGTCAGTTCATCAGGCATCTACTTGTCTTTTCCCCCAGGGCAGTGGTTCTTAACCTGAGGAGCTTGTTAAAAATACATATTCTCAGGGTATCTGGGTGGCTCCATCAGATAAGCATCTGACTCTTGGTTTCAACTCAGGTCATGATCTTGGGGTCATAAGATTGAGCCCTAAATTGGGCTCCCCACTCAGTAGGGAGTCTGCTTACCCTCCCCCTCACCTTTTGCCCCTCCCCCTGTTCATGCATTCTCACTCTCTTTAAAGTAAATAAATAAATAAATAAATAAATAAATAAATAAATAAATATTTTAGAAAAATGCATATTCTCAGTTCTTAGCCCTGCAGAACATCTGGGATAGCGCCAACATTCTGTATTTTGAAAGAGCTCCGTAGGTAATAAAGCACAGACCTGGTTAAGAACACTGACCACTGAAGGGTTAGCAACAGCAAGGTGGAGCCACTCCCATTATCATTCCTCCTCATTTAAACCCCTATTATTGCTGACTCTCAGATTACAGGAGAGGCTTTAAGGTGAGTATTTTCAGAGAATATTTGCTGCATGGCTACCTCAATAAAAACCCATCAGGCAATTAATACAAAATTGACAGATTTAATCTGTGCTGAGTAAATTTACTTGTCCAAGGTCATCAACATGAGCAATGAAGATAGGAGCAGTACTTGGGCCAATCACCATCCATAGTCCAAGCCAGATGGTATTATCCCTTCTAAGTGTCTAAATATGTAATAGGAAGGTAAGAAATTATATTATCACTATGCTAGAGCTTAGCTACCAGCAAAAAACAAACAAAAAAAAAAACAAAAACCAATAAAACAAACAAAAAAAACCCCACAATAACCATCTTTCTGTAAGAATGAAATAAGCAAACTCTGAATTTAAGCAATGTATACTAGGTTTTATTGGGTGGAAGTGTTATTTTTAAAAGGGAGAACTAGGGTTCTAATCAAGACAATCTGACATTATTGATTCACTGTCTTTTTAAGGCCTTCAAGCCCTTTGGGAACTTTGACATTTTCACCCCCAGGGGAATCAAGAGTGAACTAGACAGAGCTGCTGACTTGCAAATACTAAGAAGGAGATTGTAGACAGCTTCAGTACAGGGCAGGAGTATGATACATGGGTTTAGAGCTAAGGGCATGGGTTTAAAGTCAGACACAGCTGGGCTAAGAGATTAGGCTCCATCATTTACCAGCTGTGTGACCTGGAGCAAACTGTTTAACCTCTGCAAGACTCATTACTCCTAGGGTACCTGGGTGGCTCAGTGGTTGAGCATCTGCGTTCGGCTAAGGGCATGATCCCGAGGTCCTGGGATTGAGTCCTGAATTGGGCTCCCTGTAGGGAGCCTGCTTCTCCCTCTGCCCTTCTCTCTGTCTCTAATAAATAAATAAAATCCCTATAAAAAGACTCATTATTCCCTTCTGTAGTTTCTAAAGCAAACCAAACTCTGTCAAGCTTTGGTGTCTCTATATGGGCAGCTCCCTCTGCTTTGAATACCACTCACCTCCTTTTACCCTAACTCCTACTCATCCTTCAGGTCCCAAATCAACATCGCTGCTTTCTGGAAGTCCCAGTTCCCCAGTCAGAGTTATGCAATGCTCTTCTGTGTCTCCTCTCCAAGTGCACTAAACACAACTTCCATTATAATAAATGTATGGTAAGTAGTAGTTTTTAAGAATTTGTTTCTTCCTCACAGCAAGAACCAGCAAACTAGGGCCCATGTGCTAACTCTGACCCATGACCACTTTTTGTATAGCCCTCAAGAATGGTTTTGGCATTTTTACAGAATTGGTTCAAAAAAAAAAAAGGAATATGCAATAGAGACCTTACATGTCCCACAAAGCCTAAAATACTCACTATCTAGTTCTTTACAGAAAAAGTTTGCTTACCCTTGCCATAGACAATTAGCAATTTGAAGGTGAGGACTGATTTTCATTTCACTGTGTCTCCTACTCCTAACCCAATGCCTGCCACATAACAGGCATTCAGATGTTTGTCAAATTAAAGAATGAATTAACTAGTCTAACCAATATTTTTTAAAGTATAATTTATGATAGGATCAAAATACAGCTTTATTTTGTTTTGAATGTGCAAAGAAAACGTACTCCATTGGGGTACATTTTTTTCTGACTGTGGATAGGAATTTGGACAGACCACATGACTTTTCTGTTCATTTCTTCAAGAATCAATAATCATCAGATCACTCAAAGTCACAAAACATGAACTTGGTTCAGTAATCAGAGCATATTCAGTCCAAGATATTAATGAAATTCTTCGGGCTTACTCAGAGATAAGGTCCCTCTCCCACTCCATGCTAAGGCCTTTGGAGAAGGAAGGGGTGATAGGTTTTCTTCTTTTTCTCTCCACTTCCAACTCCTATTTGGACCCTCACCAGGACAGAGCAGGACTAGAAAAGCAAGTAAAGGGATTAGTCAAATCTTCCTTGGTAGAATGAATGGCTTCCCACTTTCTGGGTCTCTGGCTCTTCTTTGGGTTCTTTAAAGGCCCCCATCATTGGGGACCCCTCTGGCACAATTTGGGAGACTTGGGTTGATGCATTTATATTCGGGTTGGCAGTTTACAACTCTTTCCTCAGCCCCTAAGAAACCGACAGCTATCTCCAGCTATTTTTTGCTGGGGTCTCTCCATCCCTCTAGGTGTTTCTATTAGACAGGGTCCAGGGTGACCCCACCTTGGCTCTCTCTCTTTCTTGCATGGCCCCCATTTAATTCCCAGGAAACATTCAAACGTCCCTTGCCCTGACAAAACCTGGGAATGCCAGCCAATCCCAACATAGTCAACCCTGTCCTCCTGCCAAGGGCCATATTAGCTTTCTCAGAATAGAGAACAGCCCCAATCCTCTGCCTCTACTGCAGGGAACAAATGTCAAGCTCTCTGCATGTTCTAGTGAAACACCCTCTTGCTAGGGTTGAAATGAAGGAGGTAACATATCCCCCCTACTGCAGCACTGCTGTGGAAGGTGGCATGGAATCTAAGCCTGGCAAAAAATCTCTCTAAAGAAATGTTTTCACAAGTTTTCCTTCCCACTCCCCTCCCCAGTCTGACTTCCTTTTATTTCTTGGACTCTGTTCTGGAGCATTTCCTTTATAAATTCTGTATATGATGATCTGACTTCGGAATTTCCCATCCGTTGCAGGGGCAATTGATGGAAACTTGACTCCCTGGAAACTTGACTTTTAATAATATCATGTTACCTAGGGCTTATTTTGTTTTAATTAGGTAAGAAAAATTAGACTCCCCCTGGCAAAACCTTGTATTCAAGTAGCCTTATTCTCTTCTGACATCTAAAAATTTGAGATGGCAATATTAACTTTTACTGAGCATCATGTAGTGTATGCTTCAGAGGCATTTTCTCATATCACCCTTGTGATGATAGTCTTTCCCACTTTTTCAGATGAGAAAACTTAGTCTCAAAGAAGCTTTCTTTCTTAAGGTAGCCTGGAAAATATAGATCAAAGTCAAGGCTGAAACCCAGGTCTATCTGACCTCAAAATCCATGGTGTGTTTGTTACACTGTAACCTTCAATGTTTTCCACCAAAATATCCGAAATGTCAGAATAGAGTGAACATATATTTCTGCAGAAGACTGGGTAGCCGGCAGAGGTCCTGCCATGAGTACAAATTTTAAGTCTCACGCTTGATTGTAAAAATTCATACAAAATTTGCATTTTATTCTACAATATGTGTTTATTGTCATAGAAACTATATCGAAAAGTATCGCTCAAAAAAAAAAAAGTATCGCTCAAATTACCTAGCCCCTCCCTACCTAGCCCCTCCCTACCTGAATTTTCAAGTAAAACTAATCCTATAGAAGAATGCATTATGTTTACTCTGTAGTTTCATGAGCCTTGAGCATACCACTCCAATTTGAGCAACCCCAGCTTATTCCAGAAGGTATTAAACTATGCCAGTAAAGTGTTAAGGATTTGAAGGAGAGCCTCCATCCATTGTAACCACTAGAATGAGGAAAATATAGAAGATGCAAAGCTTGTTAAGAAGAAATGGGGGATAGAGGGAAGAGCACTACAGTCATTTATTAAAGATTGGCATTACATGGTTATTATTATATACTACCATTATTATACTATTATTATCATCATATACTATTATTTATCAATTCCGTAATAAAAATTGCTTGTGACCATGAGTTGTTGAATGAATGATGGACTAGTGATGTTATAATGTTGGAAAAGCAACGTGACGCCATCCAGCTGTTCTTAACCTGCCGGCCACAGAGCATGGCAATTCTACACCTGTTTTTGAAGGAGGGGAAGATCCACAGCTTTTATTAGGTTCTCAAAGGAATCCAAGACCCATAAAAGATTAAGAACCACTGCTCCAGAGAAAAGAGCAGAGAACTGGGGGCTCGAGCTGCCTTGTTTTCAAACACTTGCTCCAAGCTTACTAAATTGCATGAGATCCTTCCTCCTTGAGGCTCAGTTTCCTAATTTGTACAATGAGGATAAGAATATCCATGTCATACGATCGTTGTGAGGGTTAAATGAAGTTCTCTATATTGATCATTTGAACAGAATAGGAACTCAAGAAATGTCAATCCCCTTCCTCCTGCCACACATAACAATATATATAACACAGTAGGGGCGTTGAAAGTACAGGTGGACATGCCATTTATAATGGAACATGTACCCTGGATACATACACTTTATTCAAAGACATTCTGCCTCATGCTTAGACTCCCCCAGTCAGAAACTCAGACCTAGATTTCAAAACTGATGTTAAATTTCCACAAAAAAATTAAAAATAAAGGTATTCAGTTGGTGGAAAAAAAGTTTCCCAAACCTGGGAACACATAATATGCATCCATTCTGTTTGTGAAGGTGAAATAATTTAAATACCACTGCATGCTGGCATGCATATATTACTCTAAGACCTCTTAATTTGAGCAATCGGATCCTCTTAAATGACACATGAAGCAGCATTTACAAAGACAGGGAGTCTTCGCTAATCCTACAGCTGCATGAGGGAGCCTCGAAGGGGTTAAAGTGGAGGCTTATACAAACTTTGCTTCTCAGCTTCTCTCTTATCTCCTCCCTCTTGGGCTGCACACCGCTAAGGCAGAGCTGAGCTGAATCACTACCTTTCCTGCATACTCTGTTGCCTGCGAAAGAGGACCTGGGGACTTAAGTGTTCAGACCGCTTGCATTCAAGTGTTCCAGATGGTATATGCACATCCAAACAGGCACTCCTCTTGGCTCTTTGGAGTTTTTAAGGAGCAGGCATCTGAAACTGCACTCTGAAGCTGTAAGTGGCAACTAGCATTTTAAGTAACTAATACAAGGTGCCTTTCCAGATTTGCGCTGGAAAGGTCTGACTCTTTAGGAGGATGAAAGAGAAAGCATTCTTTGCGCGAATGTAGTCCTGCTTCTCTGGCAAAATGAGGCTTTCATTCTATTTTTCCAGATATGCCAGAGATGTTCCTGAACAAGTTGGCTGACGGTGCAAGCTTCAAAAGGGATACTTAAATGGCCAGCCCCATTCATCCCATAAGCCAGGAAAGGTAAGAGAGATTTGGAAATATTATGATGTTATTCACGGTGAAATGAGCGGTATTATCTTATTTATCGGCAGGTGTGACAAATAGGCACCATCTGCAGCAGAAGATACAGCAGCTCCCACTTGAGAAAGCTTATTACTTAATGGCTCTAGCCGTTGAAGAAGCACTTGCTGCTGGAATTGTTTTTTCGTGGGGCTGATGTGAAACTAGATACTCTAACAGTTTCTACCTCCCTTAGTTTTCTCGCCCCCACACTGAGCAGATAAATACAAACAGAAAGCCTGCCTTCACTCCTGCAAGCTGTTGCAATGGATAATTCTGGCTCTATCCTCTGAATTATTCCACTGATCGTTATCCTTACCTATCTGGTGGAATTGCGAGTGTCGTGCAGAAAAATGCAAAATTACCAGTGCATTGTTTTCAGAACATTATGTTAAATAAAAAAGCAAAAGTAACTCCTTGAGGACCAACACAGAGATTGGGGTACATTTCTCTGTATATCCTGAGCACTCAGCAGAGTGCCTGGTAGTTGGTGGGCACTCAAAGATTTGCTGAATAAATACCGATCTGATTTGGGTGGTCCAGGCAGAACTTTGTTGCTCTTAGTAGGAACAAGTTTCGCCCAAGGGTTTCCTTTCAGGATTGATGGATGGAGAAAGCTCCACATTCCTTTCATGATCTGGGTGGGTACATTATTATTTTACCTCTGTGAGGTTACATATGCTGTGCTGATGTCGAACATTACCGAAGACCTGGCATTTTGACGTTCATGCCAAAACACAACAATTTTTCTTTAATTACCAAGAGTTTTATTTACCAGGTTAGTGACAAAACATGCCATCAGAAAACCAAAGATGCCCTCACATCGCTTGTGAGTATTTTGATTTACATTAAAAGTGAAGAAAACCAGATGTTCAGGCTGATAGTGGAAATTGGACCATTATTAAATTAATCACTTTCCGTGGTTTCCCCAAACTTCCCTCCACCTCTTTCTTCTCCCTCCTTTCCCAGTGTTTTCCTGTGTCCCTATCTTTCTCTGCTTTTTATTCACCCATTCTCTCCCACCTCTTATTACACATCCCTCATCATCTTACTCCTCACATTTCCTTCCTTCCTCCCACTTTCTATCTCCCCTGCTTTTCCCTCTAATTCTTTACTCTTTTTCCTAGCCTCCACTCTCATCCTTATCCCTCAACAGCTTCCCATCACTTTTACAAAGACTGGAGACTGATTATTATTTTATGAGCTGCCCAGAAAGGACTGCAGGCTACTAAAATTGTGTCAGGGTCTTTCCATGAAAATCAGATTCTTCAGAATCAATAGAATTTCAATTTTGTTTGAAATTGCGTGGTGTTTTTTCTGCCCAAATGTTGCAGAGCTTTTCACAGAGCAATCACATTATCTGTGCAACCCATTAATTAGTTAGCAATGAGAGCTGTGGCAATCCTCTTTGGAAAGCTGTTATGAGAAGTTGTCACAGATACAGGACCAGAGTAACAAAGAGGATTCCCCAATACCTAACTCTTCATTTACTCATTTCAAAGCCCTTAATGGATTTCAGAAATAACATCAGTAGACATCTCTGAATTCACAGGGGTGTTTGGTCTCCTGCAGACTATAGAGGTTCTAAGAAATATGTGATTAGTTTTCCAAATCCTCAGACAGAATGTGTAAAGAAATTGACAACTGTACATGAGGTCACTGTTGTCTACAACTTCTCTAAGCTTCACAGAACTCTAATAAATATTTAATAAGTATTGAGAACTGAGGAAGATTCAGGGTCGATTGTGTAGGAGGCAGACAATGTACTATCAATTGTCACTGAAAAGCATCTATAGACACAATGAAACTTCCTAAAATTTAAGGCTGTAAACCCATCCAATGTAGTTTGTCCTTCAAGAGCAAAGTTTCTAACAAAGTGATTACTCCTTAGTTCCAGATTATAATAAGGAATCTAGTTTCCTTTGCACAGTAAGAGATGGGGAAGAGGAATAAAAAGAAAAAGGAGTTTCAGGCTCTTCCCCAAGGAATATTAGCAATTGGAACAGAAATAAGACTATGCTTCTCTTCAAATTGTCACTGCCAGGTGCATTTCTTCATATCCATGCCTTTATTCAACAATTACCCAACGGCTACTGTGGGCAAGGTTAAGGGATAGAATGTTGAGAAGAGATCCTCAAGGGTTTATAAATTACCACTTGAGGGAAAATGCATGAAATACATATTTATAATATTAGGCAAATGTAACTTCTCTGGGAATGTTACAGAGCATGTAGGAATTAGGACTTGGATGGGAAATTAAGTTCAGTTTCATGAGCCGAGCCTCAAAGAATGATAGCATTTCCCCAAACAGAGGTATGTCAAGAGGAAAGGAACTGGTCAAATAAAAATATGGAGGCCAGGAACTGGTGACAGTGAACATTCCAGCTTGCTGGGAATGGAGGGTAGTGGAAGGATATAGATCAGCCAGGACCAGAGCATTGCCAGCCTTGAATGCCAAGCTAAGGAGAATGAAGAGAAGTCCACAGGCAATATGTTGGCCTGCAAATTTTGACTCCATTTTTCATCCTATTTGAATAGTTGTAAAGAAATCATATGGTAATAGACCATAAAGTAAAAAGAGCAAGTCGAAGATGACATATAGCTTGACACTTTTTTATGAAGTTAAAAATGAATAAAACTAAACAACATATTGTTCAGGCATAGGTGTGTGTGTGTGCACATGCACCTATAAATAAAAGCAAGGTAATTATTAAAAAATTTGGAGTATTGATTATTTTGGGGGAGCCGTAGGTAGTAGGGCGAGATGGGGAGGAGCATAGGTAGATGTCCATCTAAGTGATTAATTGTTCTCAATCTTAAAGTTGGTGGGTGTTTGTTCACAGATGTTTGTCCGTGCATGTTAATTTTTTTCCATGAGTGCTATTAAGTAAACAAATAAAAGGGACCATGGATGCACCCATGATGACAATATCCCATAACCCAAGGAGTATGACTTATCCAAATATGTGCATGTGAGGCCCATAGTAGACTAAAAAGATACTCTAATGGTAAAGAGGCGTCTCCCACTTGGCTTGCACCAGCAGTGAGTGTTTATTTTCCTTCACCTCTCTACTGGAGGGCAAGTGAAGAAGTGCTGCCTCTGTGGGGGCTGCCTGAGACTATCAGAGTTCTGAATCTGAAGAGCCCTATTGTATCTGTAGAGTGGTGTTGCTCAGGCCTAGCTGCATATCAAAATCATCTGTGGAGCTTTAAGATTACAGATGTTCATGCCCCACTCAGACCTACTGAATCGAAGCGTCTGGTGGAAGGACCCGGGTACATAGATTTTCAGACAGCTTCATAACTGATCCTGAAGGCAGCAGGGACTAGAAACCATTCCTTGCAGAGCGTGCTTAGAAATTCGAAGTGGCTAACTTGTCACACAAATGTAGATATCGGGGTCCTATCCCTAGAGATTCTGATCTAAAAAACAAGGGACAGGACTTTGAAATCTGCATTTGTTTGTTTTTTTTATTAAAGATTTTATTTATTTCTTCATGAGAGACACAGAGAGAGAGAGAGAGAGAGGCAGAGACATAAGCAGAGGGAGAAGCAGGATCCCTGCGGGAAGCCTGATGTGGGACTCAATCCCAGGACCCTGGGACCATGACTTGAGCCAAAGGCAGATGCTCAACCACTGAGCCACCCAGGCGTCCCTGAAATCTGTATTTGTAATAAGCATCTCTAGGTGATTCTGATGAAGGGACTTCCTGGGACCACGTTGAAAAACATTGCCCCAAAGGTTCCAAAACACTAGGGACTCTGGGTGATTATTCTGTATATTCGTTTCCTAGGGCTGCCGTAAACAAAGTACCACATACCGGGTGGCTTAAAATAACAGAAGTTTATTCTCTTAGGTCTGGAGGCTAGAAATCTGAAATCAAGGCTTCAGCAGGGCCATGTTCTCTCTGCAGTCTGTAGGGTAAAATCCTTCCTTGCCTCCTCTGACTTCTGGTGTTTGCTGGTGATCCTTGACATTCCTCGGCTTGTAGCTGGATCACTCCAATCTCTGTCTCTGTCATCCCTTTGATAAGGATACCACTCATATTGGATGAGGACTAACCTAATGACCTCATTTTAACTTGATTACATCTGCAAAGATTTTATTTCAAAGTGAGGTCACATTCACAGGTAGAAGGTGTTAGGACTTCAATATATGTTTTGGAGAGATACAATTCAACCCATAATGCTGTTTTAAATATATTTTTAAAAGATTTATTTATTTATTTATTCATGATAGAAAGAATGAGAGAGAGAGAGAGAGAGAGGCAGAGATACACAGGCAGAGGGAGAAGCAGGCTCCATGCCGGGAGCCTGATGCGGGACTCGATCCTGGGACTCCAGGACCGCGCCCTGGGCCAAAGGCAGGTGCCAAACCACTGAGCCATAACTGACTTTAAAACAGGGATCCCGGGATCCCTGGGTGGCGCAGCGGTTTGGCGCCTGCCTTTGGCCCAGGGCGCGATCCTGGAGACCAGGGATCGAATCCCACGTCGGGCTCCCGGTGCATGGAGCCTGCTTCTCCCTCTGCCTGTGTCTCAGCCTCTCTCCTCTCTCTGTGTGACTATCATAAATAAATTAAAAAAAATTAAAAAAAAAAATAAAACAGGGATCCCCTGTTTTAAATATTTTTTAAGTAGGGCCCCAAACCCCCAATAAGGCTGATTAGCTATGTTCTTTGGCTGGGATATCTAGAGAGAAAGACCTACAGTTACCTTTCAGAGCTCTGTGTACAAAGAACCACTTGAAAAGCTTGGACTTAGGATGCATATTCCTGGGCCTTGATCCAAGATACTAGAATTCAGGAGATCCAAAGTAGGGCCTAGGAATCTACATTTCAAATGACATAGGGGGTCCATGCATCATGTCCTTGAGAAAACCTGGTTTTAGGAGAACAAGCAATGTCAAGAACCAAGTGGTTTGGGGAGGAGGAGCTCCCAAGAACAGACCCTGAAATCTGCATTTGTAACAAGCTGCTCTGATAAACCATTGCCTTTGTGAGATGGCGTTTCGAGGGAACTAAAGGATATCTACTGTGATTGTCTTTTCTACTTAGTGAATCAGAAATCAAAATAAATGTACCTTTAAGTTTTGGAAAAATGTTTCCTAGACCATCCCTCCAAAGACAGTAAAAAGATAGCCTGTCTCTTTGCCCTTGTTTCTTGTGAACCAGGTGGCTCTACATGGGCAGTAGAGCAGTAGATAGGTAGACTAAGAATCATGCAGATTACAGAAAGTACAGAAAGTATAGTAATGTGGATGAGTGAATATAAACTTTAAGTGCTCCAGGGCTGGGGGCAAGATTCCAGGTTATTGGAAGAATAATGTGATCATTGGAGCTATTTCTCTTAACTTTCCTCAGGTATGTTAAACATTGGAGCTATTTCTCTTAACTTTCCTCAGGTATGTTAAACATTGGAGCTATTTCTCTTTCCTCAGGTATGTTAAACATTGGAGCTATTTCTATTAACTTTCCTCAGGTATGTTAAACAAGAGACAGAACTAGGCTACATTGTCACACCTCTGCTACTATTGCACATAGAAGTTTGACAGGTGATGGAGGCTTACATTGTTTATTTTAGTCACCAATATTCAAAATTCATGTTCAGAATGACAAGCTAAATCATTTTGTAAGATGCCAACAGTAAATAGTTGACCCTATTCACACACTGGAATGTTTTTGCCAATAAAGACAAGGTTTCTGTCTTTATTGCAATATACAGTTATTTGCTCAGAGCAGAGTACCTTCTTAATTCCTTTCGATCTACAAATACTGGGGTGGGGAGTATATTCTCCCTCCACAGACCTAAATGAGAAAGAAAAACACAAAAATAAAATTAGGGAAAGGCTGCATTCTTAAAAATTCTATGATTTGTTAAAGTGACCCATGGCACTGGGACCTGGAATTTGAAAAATGAGTCCTTAGATTTAGGTCTTCCTTATTTTATTGTTTCTAAGTAGGCTCCAAGCCCAACATGGGGCTTGAACTCACAACCCTGAGATCAACAGTCACATGCTCTATCAACTGAGCCAGCCAGGCACCCCTAGGTCTTCTTTATTTAAGCACTAAGATCTCCTGGGTAAGTCAGAGCAGTGTTTCTCATCCTGGCCACACTTGAGAGTCACTTGG
The DNA here is from genome assembly GCF_003254725.2 of Canis lupus dingo. Classification (NCBI taxonomy): domain Eukaryota; kingdom Metazoa; phylum Chordata; class Mammalia; order Carnivora; family Canidae; genus Canis; species Canis lupus. The sequence goes on from NC_064281.1 coordinate 84,970,984, forward strand.
GAGCTTTTAAAAATACCAGGGTTAAAAAAAAATACCAGGGTTTGGACCCCACCCTAGACCAATAAAATCCAACTCTCTAGAGTGGTTTCCAGGCCCCTACTGTGGAGACTATGATTTAGAAAGTCTACTGCAGGACCCTTGATCTATATTTTATGAAGTACCTTGGGTAAATCTTATGACCAATTAGTCTGGAAAACTAATCTAGCTTAGTTCTTAGTTGCTGTTCAGTGATCTGAATTTTTCTTTTCTTTAATAGCCATTTACCACATAGAAAAAAGCATTCAGGATATCATTTTATATTATTTTTTTAATATTTATTTATTTATTATTTATGATAGACATAGAGAGAGAGAGAGGCAGAGACACAGGAGGAGGGAGAAGCAGGCTCCAAGCCAGGAGCCCGACGCGGGACTCGATCCCGGGACTCCAGGATCACGCCCTGGGCCAAAGGCAGGCACTAAACCACTGAGCCACCCAGGGATCCCCCAGGATATCATTTTAAAACTAATTTGCCCTTAGCAAACATTTTGCAATATGTCAGTTAATTTGTATTTCAAAAGAAATTGCCATCTGTTTCTCTAAGATACCTGAATCTTCTATTTCTGTTTTTGATTTTCAGGAATATAAATCTGTTGAAGAATCTGAAGAGTCACATCTTCTGAGCCTAGACATACTGCTGTCAGCATCTCTGAGACTTCCTCCTTCTGAAAATTACCAGGTCTGACTTTGGCTCCAGCCTACGGCGAGGCACATCAACACACGTCCTCTAGACTTACAGCCCTCAAGCTGTGCCAGCTGGGCAGGAACCTTACCACCTCCATCCTTAGGGGAAATTCCGAGCAACACGAAGGGTGAAAACTCAGATATGCTGAGCCTGAAATGTACAAAAGTTTTTAGGAAGTCTCCTCACAGAAGAACCCAGTTAAATCCACATAATTAGCTCGCACACTTAGACGAGCTGTAGGTAGAACAGAGAGCCTTTTTCCCTATATCAAAACAGAGTAAAAAAGTCTGATTTAATACTCAGAGATTGTTGTTCCCATACCAGTATTATAAAACAGTTTCACCATATTTGTTTTAATCAGTATAAGAGTAGAACTGTGGAACATAAGTTATCTATATATTATTTTTTTAATGATAAAGAGTTTCTGATAAAATCTATTTAGGACAGGGGTGCTGTGTTGGAGGACAGAGTGTGGCCATTGCCAAATTAGAACATTACCATTTTCTGGCTTGTGCACTACTGACTTTGTTCGGGTCGTGATTGCTTTGCATGAGATTGTTAGAATACTTCCAGTATATTTAGAGATAGTCTAAGTGACTGTGGAATGCCTCGAGGGCAATAGAAAGCAAACAGAATCAGGTACCATCTGATGTGTTGAGTGATGACGGAGGTGCATTTCAAGTACCATGGAAATCTCACTGGCCGGGCCCATTTCCCTACCCTGGCGACAGAGGTTGACAACACTTCGGATAAGTATTCCAACCTCTACATGTACGTGGGCTTATTCCTGAGCCTCCTGGCCATTCTCCTCATCCTGCTCTTCACGATGCTTCTTCGGCTTAAACATGTCATCTCACCCATCACTTCCGAGAGCACGGAAAGTGTTCCTCAATTCACAGATGTAGAGATGCAGAGTCGAATCCCCACTCCTTAAAGCCAGGATGAATATAAGCTTTCTTGGATCTCATTAAACCCTTGCATGTTGACGTCCAGGAAAGCTTATTTTGTTGCATGTGGCTTCCCATGTAGGGAATCAACAAGTTGTCTATTTAACAAGGTATTCATGATTTTTTTGTGTGTTCTTGATTCTGCTTGTGGGATATCTAAAAGGTTTAAGACTCATTCTTTGCCAGGAATAAAGGAAATGGCAGCTGGTTGGGAGGGCAGGTTTCCATAGTAACCAAAGAGAGCCTGGGCCTTGAGCAAACCTCAGACCACAGAAATTCATATGCAGCTATCATAAAAAACATAGGATCCCTGGAAGCTTCAAGAACAAGAAAAATCTGCTTTTGAAGGGGCTGGTTGTTCAAAGAGGGTACCCCCAAGAAAAGGACAAGTCTTAATTTAGCACTTGGACTCCAAAGAATTGCCTCTGCTGATCTGAAGCTAAATCATGTCAAAGATTAATGGAAGGGACCACGAACCCTTTTCCAAAGGAGCAGTGATTTTATCATCTAAGGCCATTGGGTTTGTCCCAAACCAAAGATGAGATTTAAAAAAAAAAAAAAAACTATTGCAGTTTAAAGAGCAAATTTGCAGAATGAAGTTTCTGGTCAACAAATTCATCTAGAGAGGGGGAAAAAGATAAAAAATGTGCATTTTATATCTGTGTTATTACTATTACTGGACTTTTAAAAATTCAGAATGGCAGATGTATTGCAAAAATCCAGAATGATGAGCTTCCCCCAAACCAAGGGAAAATTAAGTCAAAATGTGCTCATGACAATGAACCTTACATTATACGTGCAGCTTCTTTACCTTTTTCTTCCTCCCCGTCATGCTCCAGGATTGAGTTGAACATAAATATGAATCTTGTTTAAAGATGGCCCTGGCAGAAAAGGCACAACTATACTTTAAAGCATAAATGAAACGATCTTGGCATTCTGTCACTGTATGATTGTGGCTTTGGACAAATCATTCAAGTCTCTGGGTGCCAGGTTTTTCTTTCTGAAAAATGATCAGAGAGCTATTTAGTCACTGGGCTCCTTTTAGATCTGAGTGTGAGAAAAAGACAAAGGAGGAAAGGACTAAACACCACCCTCCTACAAATCCTTATTAAGATCAATGTCCTCAAATGTCACATTTGTCTTTCCCGGAAAATGTGTTTCCCTTCCTGATCCCTGCCAAAAGATGAAGTGTTTCGCTTATTACCTAAAAGAGAAATATATTTTTAAAAATTCCATTCTCAGAAGGAACCTTATATGCCAATAGTGGAGAAAGAATTGGAGTTTTTAAAAAATGAACGTTTCAAAAGGGAACCAAAGCAGATGAGAATTGTTTACAAATTAGAAATTTGAAGGCTGGTCATCTACTTGCCACCAAAGAACTAACACACATGTGTTCAATTCTACCTGCTTAAAATAATTCTATCTGCATCAAAAAAGAATTTGTTCTCTCTTGCACCTAAAAGGTGGCCATTAAATTTCACAGGATGCTCCCTCAGGAACTGCAGTGGTGGTGAGAGAGAAGTGGTATGGACGCCAGGTTAATGCCACCTCCACCAGACATGCAGCTCTCACTAGTCTGTTACCAATTTAGACTGTCCCCTTTACTCTGATCTAAATCTAGCTTGGTGGTGAAATTCCCAAAAGCTTTCTACTTTTATACACAGTCTTTTGCCAATACTCCTCTCTCCAAGGGGCTGCAAAGTATGAAATCCCCACATGCAGAGCTAAACTTAGCAGTAAGCCTGCCTCTGGTGCACCTGTTACAATAGCAGACCTCAAGATTTGTCAGCTGCATTCTGCGCCATTCAGAAGGGATCAGCAGGTAGGCTAAGCCTGGGATAGGGCATGTACTTCCCTTTTGGCATTACATTTTCCAAAACGCATAGTGACTCTTATATTATTACATTTGGTGTTTCAAGTTGTGTCTTCATTCAATGACCGGACTCTGTGCACCCTTCAAAATTTTAGTTCTTGGCAGCCTTACATGGACTTCATCACAGGCTGGCGGTGTATCCTACAACTTCTTAAGGACACACATATCCCCACACTCCAGGCTCTCCTGTTTGTGCTCACAGTATTTGAATGCACTTTACAGTTAAGAAGTCAGTGGCTGGATGCATGAAGGAACTGATTATACTTTCAACAGCAGTGAATGGCAAGATACTCAATGCTTTGTTGCCAGCGGTGATGAACAGACAGACTACAAATCTCTTCATGCCCACCTGACCTCCCCAACCCAAATTTCCAGAATTTTAAAACTGCTCTTTAATCACTGACTTGGAGGAAAGGTCCTGGTTTATGATTAGGTTACTTACCTAGAAAACAACCACCCTCTTTCATCACAACTGCCCCATGGGAGCCAGATCTTCACTGAGCATTAACCAAAACCCACAGCACAGCTGCACTAAAATAGTAGCATAACCCTCCCCCCTCACACACACATGCATAATTTCCAGTGATAACATAAATGGAGATGCATCTAAGCAGCTGTGTCATTATGGTGACCCACATGCTATTTAATCGTTAGGAAAACAGACGGAATGTTTTCATCATAGCAAACTTACTGTAAAGCCAAGAATGTTTCCATTTGTATTAAATTATATTCTGCCCCTCAATGTATTAATTAACATATATTACTGCTCAAAGAGGCAGCTAGGGCAATCAGTGGGCATAATTTGAATTTATCCATATATCCAAATGCTGAGTTGTCAATTCCTTCCCCCATCCCCATTCTCCAAAAGTTGCACAGTAGCCTAAATGCATATAAATAGGTTATTTATATGTAGATGTACTCTGTTTTAAGGTGAAAGAATGATTCTTCACTTTTTATTGTGCTGACCCATATGAAATTGCCATTTCTGTAGGTCAAAAGTGCTCAACTATCAGCAATTTCATGTAATTTAAGCTAAGAAAAAGGACTTACCACATGAATGTTCTAAATGGTAAACCCACCTAATATGTTTAAAAATAATTCAATTTCTAAAAATATACTTTGCATACACTTCAGAAACATGGGTTGTATAAGACAAGGTATATTGTAAAAGATTGATATATTATGTATGGGGCAGGAAATATTAAGGTTAATAAAGTAAGGATGGGTTCATCCAGCCTAACCTTTCCATCCATGCCAAATCTGAAGCTTTGGACTCATAACTGACTTGGACTGCTGCAGACCCCACCATACTTACTAAGTAGGTCAAAGGGGTCCACTCAATGCAATTAAATGGTTAGATTTAGTCATACATTTTATTCACCTGCATTTGTACTAAAAGGATCTTTTTTTTCTAACAAAATGAAGACCTGTGTGAAAGAAAAAAAAATGGGTTTCTTTTGTTTGAAATTGTCAATATTTGAAATAGATTCATATTGTATAAAAACAAATCTAATATTTCAATTACTATTTAGCATGTCATTTTGATCCCTGGAAAATAAACTGGTTTGCTGTTAACACATATCTGTTGTCTATAGAATGTAATGAACATTAGTCTCTTCATCTTGATATAAATTGGAACAGTTGCCAATTTGTGGTATTCATAATTTTTTTAATTTTTTTGTTTTTTTAGAGAGGGAGTGCGCACACAGGTGTGTGAGTTGGGGAGGCAGGGGCAGAAGGAGAAGAAGAGAGAAAATCTTAAGCAGGCTTCACACCCAGCATGGAGCCCAATGTAGGTCTCGATCTCACAACCCAGAGATCATGACCTGAGCTGAAATCAAGAGTCGGATGCATAACTGACTGAGCCACCCAGGCACCACTGTGGGATTCATAATTTTGAGGTGTCATTATTTCTTCTTATTCCCCGATTGCCCAGCCTTGATTGTCTTCTGACTTGCAAACTTATTGATGCATTTGTTTCTATAGTAGTAAGATGTGAAAAATGGATAATGCATGCCAGCTTCCAGTGAAGGTGATCTGAGGTAAAAGTGAGATAAGGCATCTAAAGTATCACTATCTATCAACACTTCCCACCCTTCATAGGATATTTTTTTTAATGTACCTTTCTTTTTGTGCTTTCTTTATTTGATTCTTACAGCGACCCTGTGAGTATCTGAGTGGAGGTATTATAGTCTGTGTTATGTGAGCACAGAGGTGAGGGAGGCATTCATGGTTACACACAGGCCGAGTCAAGACTACACTGCCAGTCTTTGGACTCCTAGTTTAGTACTCATCCCACCATGCTTTGCTCAGAAAGCAAAGATGCAAAGATGTTTCAAAGCTGTTCATTTTAGAATACTCCAAGTTCTGCCAGCAATAATTGAGCTCTATAGATGATTAACTCCCTGTGTCCAAGTTCAAAACAAATAAGAATTCCTCTGTCTCTTCAATTTTTTATAGTTGCAGCAATGCCTATTAACAGGCTGTAGGAAATTTTACACAAAGGCAGATCCTGTTGCTTTAATTTACATGAATGAAGGGAAGAGGCAGAAATATGGATGTGTTATCACCCACAAAACAAACCCCAATCCTCTGATCATTTGACTTAATGTCCACAGTCAATGCCAATCCCTCATATGCATGATTATCTCTCCCTTCACCCATAGAAATGAGAACACTTCCTCTTAGGTAAAAATAATGTACTTTTTAAAAAATAATGTACTTTTAAAATATTGTATCATGTTCTAAATGTATGCAGCAGTTCTATTTGTGCTCTATAATAAATGCAATGGTATTAAAATGGAGAGAATTACTGGCTAAAGGAGCTCCCTCCAGTAACAACAAATGAATTGTTGTACCTTCAGGAAAAAGAGACAAAAATATGGAACATATATACAGTAAGAAAAGGAAGTGCAGCATTTACTCAGCACCTCCTGTGTGTGCCAGCAGTGAATACAAGGCAGTCTATGTCCTGGTAAAGATTATAGACTACTGGGATAGACAACACCAATCAGATCATTATAAGAATACTGTAGGGGGATCCCTGGGTGGCGCAGCGGTTTGGCACCTGCCTTTGGCCCAGGGCACGGTCCTGGAGACCCGGGATCGAGTCCCATGTCGGGCTCCCAGTGCATGGAGCCTGCTTCTCCCTCTGCCTGTGTCTCTGCCTCTCTCTCTCTCTGTGTGACTATCATAAATAAATAAAAATTTAAAAAAAAGAATACTGTAGAATATTAGAAAGGAGAAGTAGGGATCCTTGGGTGGTGCAGCGGTTTAGCGCCTGCCTTTGGCCCAGGGCGCGATCCTGGAGACCCGGGATCGAATCCCATGTCGGGCTCCCGGTACATGGAGCCTGCTTCTCCCTCTGCCTATGTCTCTGCCTCTCTCTCTCTCTCTCTCTCTCTCTCTCTGTGTGTGACTATCATAAATAAATAAAAAATTTTTTAAAAAAGGAGAAGTACAGGGTGCTTGGGTATATATAAAATGGTGGGGATGCTGCCTGGCCAGGCAGAGTGTCAGGAAAGGCTTACTGAGGAGATACCATCCATGTAAACTAAAATCTAATGGATGGGTAAAAGGAAAGAAGAGGGCAAACCTTCCATAGAGAGAAGATCACATGAGAAGATTCTGAAATCAAAGAAACCTGTCACACCTAAAGAAGCACGGTAGTGAGAAGTCTCCTGAAGGCTGAAATAGTTTACGGGGACAACATACAGGACCTTGTAGACAATGCTATAGGGTTTTTCTTTCATTTTCAGCACAGAGAAGATTGAAGAGTGGCAAGAGTGGATGCAGGGAGACCACTTGAGAGGCTATGGCAGTGGTTTGGGAGAAGGGTAGTAGGTAGGGATGAAGAGCAGAAGCAGATAGCTTTGAGATAGATTTAAGGGATAAAAGCAGCATTACTTGGTGATTAATTGCATAAGTGATGAGTGGGATGAGTAAAAAGGAAGAGTCTAGAATGACTGGTTTGAACAAGGGTCTGGTGGCTTTATCCACTGAGATACAGAACACTGGAGGGAAATTGGATCAAGGGCGATGTGAATTTGTTTTCGGACATGTTTAGTTTAATGTACTACGGAGATGTCCATATGCAGTATTGAGTAGACAATTGAATATATGGATCTGGAGCTCACATGAGAGATTAGGGCTGAAGACAAATTTCAGAGGTGTAAATGGTTAAGATTGCCCAGGGAGGGGGCTGTAGAGTAGACCAATGAAAGAATGACAATAATGTAACACAGAGTAGGCCCAAATATGCTCCTCCCTGCTTTGCGATGATTAGGTCAAGCAGGTTGGGAAAGAAGATTAGGCTTAAGGGTTTTCAAACTAGGACAGATTGCCCAGGGATACTTGGGAGCAGAAGAAGTAGAGAGTGAGTCAGAGCCAAAGTCCTTTAGGGAGAGGGAAGTCTTCAACCTGGGGAGACCAAAATCAAACATTAAGTGTAAAGGTTAGGAGCAGGACAATATATAAGAAGGAAATAGAGCCAATAATCAGAAGCCAGAAACCAATGGAGCAGTGTGGGTACCTATTCTATGCCTTAGCACAGTACAAAGAGGGTCCTGAGAGTTTGCGGTGACAAAGGGTGGGTTGTCAGACACAAGTATGCCATTGTGTTGGTCATGGTCCTGGCAGGAAGCAGATGGCATTCTCAAAAAGAAAGAGTAAAGAAACTTTAAAGAAGGGACTATTTATAAAGAGGTGGGTTGGATTAAGTGCCAATGACAGATGGAAGAGGACCCAAGGAAAAGAGCAGCAGAAAGCTACTGTGACCACTCCTAGGCTTGAAGAGGGAAGAGGAGGAAATTGTGATTGGAATCTGGCATGCCACGTAGCCATGAGGAAGAAACTAACAACCCATGGTTTTAGATAAAGAGAAAGCCAGTAGGGGGCTAGAGAGTTAAATATCCCACTTTGTCCTCCACCTTCCATTCTGCTGTTAGAATCTACCTGGCTGCCACAAGCCCAGGTAATGCAGTTTGTAGAAGTGAGCCCCCTAAACAAAGAGCAGAGTGGATGTAGAAGGCTTTTGTACGTGGATGTGGAGAAGGCAGGGAATCTCCAACACAGAAATAGCCACGTTGGGATGGCTTAAAGATCTGACTTGATGTTTACAGCATAGGATTTCACAGACAAGAGACAAAATATACTACAGATTTTGAAAGCTTTCCAAAGGAAGAAATTTAATGCAAGGGCTTGATGACACGTGATAAAAGAAAAATGAGAAGAGTGAAAGAGCCTACAGATTAGTAGGAGCAGAAAGCCTCCACCAATTCTAAAGTTTAAGAAACAATGGGAACTCTGAAGATGGGACCCTCTTTGGTCCCTAGAATCATGAGACTGCAGAGGACACTACCTGGTAAAATCTGGGACCTTAGCAGAAAGGGCTCTTTGGCAAGAGCTTCAACCATAGATGAGAAAGATTTTGAGCCATTTTTGGAAAAGCATGTTGTGGTTGATTAATGCGTTTTATGGCAGAAAGGATAGTGGAAACATGCATGCCATAGATCTTTCATTATGTACATGTCCTTATACCATGTTTGCATAGCATGGAGAGTAGAGTGTTACTGTAGGAGCTGACTGGGAGCAGAATTCCTCTTTGGAAGAAAACTGTCTTTATCTGGTCAAACACCTATAATAGGCCATTTTAATTGTGGAAAGATAATCCTCAGAGTATAGCTGGTTTGGGCTAGAAGCAAGAAGTTAATATGTATTTGGGGGGTTTTTTGTTGTTTTTTTTTTTTAGATTTTATTTATCCATTCATGAGAGACACAGAGAGAGAGAGAGAGAGAGAGAGAGGCAGAGACATAGGCAGGGGGAGAAGCAGGCTCCATGAAGTGAGCCCGATGTGGGTCTTGATCCTGGGACTCCAGGATCATGCCCTGAGCCAAAGGCAGATGCTCAACTGCTGAGCCACCCAGGAGTCCCTGAATATGTATTCGAAAGGTTGTTGGGCATGAACTAGACACGATAGGTAAGAAAGTCCAAAGTAGACAGGGGACCTAGCAACATGGCAGGAGGGCTAGGGGCCAAGCAAGAGAGAGAGAACCAGTGAAGATTCTTCCTTAGAAGAAATTTGAAGAACAGCAATGGTTAACATCCAATCTTAAGGCTTTTGATGTGATGGCCTAAAATATAACCCTCCTCCATACCCCCAAACCTTCATTGAAGTCTGCAACCCATGCTGCCTGGAAATATCAGCATTTTGGTAAGTGAAGGGACCATGCCAACTTATGTGGTGGCATAAGGCGGAAAATGGACTACAAACACCAAAAGTAAAACATAGAGCAAAAATGGTGAATTTGGTAAAAGAAAAAACTTGGTTACAAAGGTTAATAAAAGAAATATATATATATAAAAAAAAAAGAAATATAAGGCTTTCTTTTACCCCCAAACCTAAGATACTAAAACTCATTAGATGCCTACAGTCTAATCACACATCTATATCAAGCCCTTCAAAATTTAACATTTTAAGCAATGTCCACAATAGCCAAACTGTGGAAGGAGCCTTGGTGTCCATCGAAAGATGAATGGATAAAGAAGAGGTGGTCTATGTATACAATGGAATATTACTCAGCCATTAGAAATGACAAGTACCCACCATTTGCTTCGACGTGGAGGGACCTGGAGGGTATTATGCTGAGTGAAATAAGTCCATCGGAGAAGGACAAACATTATATGGTCTCATTCATATGGGGAATATAAAAAATAGTGAAAGGGAATAAAGGGGAAAGGAGAAAAAATGAGTGGGAAATATCAGAGAGGGAGACAGAACATGAGAAGAGACTCCTTACTCTGGGAAACGAGCAAGGGGTGGTGGAAAGGAAGGTGGGTGGAGGGTGGGGGTGACTGGGTGACGAGCACTGAGGGGGGCACTTGATGGGATGAGCACTGGGTGTTATGCTATATGTTGGCAAATTGAACTCCAATTTAAAAAATTAAAATTTCAAATTACCAGAATATCCAATAACTTGTTCACCAGTCTAATCAATAGGTAGGTGATGCTGAAATCTGCTAGCTAATTTTAACATTATTTATTCTCTAGAGTTCTGATTTGTGGGTAGAGATTGTTCTGGAGAATAAGAGACATTGATTTCAAACCTTTGAAGAATTTCCACATTGAAGTGGTAGAGACTTAATCTGTATGGTTTGATAGGAGCAACAAATAGAATTTAAAGGGAGTAGAGTTTAAAAGTAAAATAAAATTAGGGATCCCTGGGTGGCGCAGCGGTTTAGCGCCTGCCTTTGGCCCAGGGCGCGATCCTGGAGACCTGGGATTGAGTCCCACGTAGGGCTCCCGGTGCATGGAGCCTGCTTCTCCCGCTGCCTGTGTCTCTGCCTCTCTCTCTCTCACTGTGTGCCTATCATAAATAAATTAAAAAATAAAATAAAAGTAAAATAAAATTAAAAAATAAAGGGAACAAGGCTTACTGGCAAAGAATTTTAGTTTATTGTGTTTCTAGTAACGATTCCCCAAAATACAGCAGATTTCTGTTTGTTGGTTGGTTTTCTTTCTTTCTTCTTTTTCTGTAGAGTAGAATATTGTTGAAAGAGTTCAAGAAGTCTAATGACCATTATGTCCATGATAATGGACATTATGAAATGATGAATAAAATTATATATGTGAATGATTTTATAAGTTAAATACTTGAAACAATGGTTTGTAAGCCACTGGCCATTAGGGAGTGAAGGACACTTGTCTGTAGATGTGAGAAGCAAATGAAATGACTCCTATAATGGCCTTAGCTTTAGAGATTTTCAAAGCTGTAGCATAGGGAAAGGTATTGAGGCAAAGGCCAGTGGACTTTCTCTATTGAAAATATAAAGCTGAGCGTCTAGGGAGACTAATGCAGTAAAAGTTAATAGGAAAGAAATGGAACCCCAGAGACCTTCAGAGATCTCCCCTCAAGTGTATCCAACCAATAAGATAAAATGGGATCATAAAAAATATTTGGTTAATGCAAAAGAACTCACAAAAAAAGGAAAAAGTGAACATAACACAAGATGGGACAAAAAGAAACAAGATGATGATAGACTCAAACCTAACCATAGCAATAATATAAATGCAAATGATTTAAACATCTAAATTAAGAGGCAGCATTTGTCACATAGAATAAAAAGTTAAGGGGGCACTTGGGTGGCACAGTCAGTTAAGCATCCAAATCTTGATTTGGGCTCAGGTCATGATCTCATGGTCATGAGATCCAACCCCATACCAGGGTTCATGCTCAGCATGGAGTCTGCTTGAGATTCTCTCTGCTTCTCCCTCTGCCCCTCCAGCTCATGTTCTCATTCTCTCTCAAATATATAAATACATCTTTAAAAAAAGAATAAAATATTGACTCAATTATTTGCTACTGGCAGGAAACACACTCTAAGTATAAAAAATGCAAATAGGTTACAACCAACACATAGAAAATATAGCATGAGAACATTAATCAAAAGTAAGTTGGAGTGGCTATATTAATATCAAAGTCAGTTTCAGAGCAAAATATTGTCAGAGATAAAGTATTTTCTTTTGTAATGATAATGGAGTCAATTAATCAAGAAGATATAACAATCATAAATGTTTATGTACTAAATAACAGGACTTCAAAATTCATGAAGCAAAAATGGATAGAACAGCAAAGGAAAAACAGATAAACCCACAATTATAATCTAGGAATCTCTATGCTCCTCCACAAATAATGAGTAAAACAAGTGGATGGAAAATGAGCAAAGATATAGTAGACTTGAACACCACTATCAACTAACTTGACCCGATTGCCATTTAGAGAACACATCACCCAACAACACCAGAATGTACTTCTCAAATGCTCAGGGAATATTTACTAAGACAGATCATATTCTAGACCATAAGACAAACGCCAGTAAATTCAGAAGGATTCAATTCATGCAAAGCTTGTCCTCTTACCACAATGGAATTAAATTAGAGATCAATAACAAAATGATCTTTTTCTTAAATTTTTATTTATTTATGATAGTCACAGAGAGAGAGAGAGAGGCAGAGACATAGGCAGAGGGAGAAGCAGGCTCCATGCACCGGGAGCCCAACATGGGATTCGATCCCGGATCTCCAGGATCACGCCGTGGACCAAAGGCAGGTGCCAAACCGCTGCGCCACCCAGGGATCCCACAAAATGATCTTTGAAAATTCCCATAACATTTGCAAATGAAACAATGCTTCTAAATAAGGCACATATCAAATCAAAAAGAAAATTAGATAATAATTATAACAAAGTGAAATTTAAACACAACTTATCAGAAATTATAGGATCCTACTAAAACTATACTTAGGGAAAATTTATAACACAAAATGCCTATATTGAAAAAGAAAGGAAATAATGAGAATCAAAGCAGAAATCTATGAACTAGAACACATAAACAACAGAGAAAAATCAGTGAAACCAAAAGCTGGTTCTTTGAGAAGACCAATAAAATTGGAAAGTGAGGGAGGCCTGGGTGGCTCAGTGGTTGAGCATCTGCCTTTGACTCAGGTCGTGATCCCAGAGTTCTGGGATCAAGTCCTACATCAGGCTCCTGCAGGGAGCCTGCTTCTCCTTCTGCCTATGTCTCTGCCATTCTCTGTGTCTCTTATGAATGAATGAATGAATGAATCTTTAAAAAATTGGAAAACTAAAAAAAAATTGGAAAACCACTAGTAAGATTAATCAGGAAAAAAAGAGAAAAGATAACAACTTGTAAATAGCTAGAATGAGAGAAGGGATATCATGATTCTACAGATATCAAAAGAATGATAAGAGAATAACTTAAATAACCCTATTCCCATTAATTTGATGAATTAGGCAAAATGGAAAAATTCACTAAAAGACACAAACTACCAAAGTTTACTCAAGATGAAGCAGATAAACTGGAATATATATATATATATATATATATATATATATATATATATATTCTGCTTCTCCCTCTGCCTGTGTCTCTGCCTCTCTCTCTCTCTCTCTCTCTCTCATGAATAAATAAATAAAATATTTTTTAAAAATATAACCAATCATGTGAAAGACCTGTACACTAACATTGCTGAAAGAAATTATAGAAGACCGAAGTAAATAGAAAGATGCTTCCTGTTCATGATTTGGAGAACTCAATATTATTAAGATGTGACCTCCCCCAAAATTATTGATAAATTCAAAGCTATTCCAATCAAAATTTCGGTAGCCTTTTTTTAAGAAATTGATGAGGAGATTCCAAAGTTCATGTTGTTGGAGAATTCTTCCTCTACTCTCAACCCCTTAATGTCTTCTAGCTGTACTAAGAATTCAATTGACATGAGACAGATTAAGAGGAAAAGAAATCAAAGTTTTATTACATATGCATGGAGTCCTAATAATGAAATGGGGACCTAAAGAAATGACTAGAACAGGCAGTCTGTATAGATTTTAGACAAAGAGATAATAGACTTGTGAGGAATTTACAGGGTAAGGAAAACAGGTGTTTGGGAAGTTTTTTTTTTTAATTTTTGTTCTTAAAGATTTTATTTTTAATTAATCTCTATACCCAAGGTGGGGCTTAAACTCACAGCCCTGAGATCAAGAGTTGCACACTCTACCAACTAAGCCAGTCAGGCACCCTGGGAGTTTTAATTAGTAAGAAATTCTGAGTAGAATTTGGGCTGAGGGAGTAGATTAGTAAAAAGTAACAAGGTTTATTTCTATAGCTTTCTCAACTTTAGAGTCCCTATATCTTGTGATAAGGATGCCTTCTTCCTTCTTTTTCTTAAAAGTTTTTATTTATTTATTCATGAGAGACACACAGAGAGAGGCAGAGACACAGGCAGAGGGAGGAGAAGCAGGCTCCATGCAAGGAGCCAGATGTGGGACTCGATCTGGGTACTCCAGGACCACACCCTGAGCCACCTAGGCAACCACCTTCTTCCTTCTTGAAATGGGGAGGTTATTTTTCTTTTTTAAAAGATTTTATTTAATTATTTGAGAGATATAGAGCACTAGAGAGACAGAATGAGCATGAGTTGGGGGCAGAGGGAGAGGGAGAAGCAGGCTCCTTGCTGAGCAGGGATGTAGAGCTGGATCCCAGGACCCTGGGATCATGACCTAAGCTGAATAACCAAGTGAGCCACCCAGGCACCTCTGAGGGAATTTTTGATATGGTGATTTGTTTCCTACTTTCAGGGAGACAGAGGAGAGTCTGAGTGTCTTTGCACTGCCTCCTTCCTGAGTAGCTTCAATTCAAAGTAATCAGTATGCCATGGTGGTGTATTTAGGGGTAGCCTGTTCTGGGCCCCAACAATATGGAAATGCAAAAGACCTAGAAGAGCCAAAATAATTCTGAACAGAATTAACTATAGGACAGAATCTTTGTGATCTTGGATTAGGTAAAGATTTCTTAGATTCAATAGTAAAAGCACAACCTGAAACAGAAGAGAATGATAAATTGGATTTCATCTAAATTAAAAACTTTGGCTCTTCAAAAGACAACAGTAAAAGAATGAAAAACAAGCCATTACTTTCTCTTTCATGATACCTTCCAGATCACATTCTGCTCCCTTTACCTGTAAAGCCCCTTCCACCTCTGTACCTTTAATGTACTGCCATTCATGCATCAAAATAGCTTGATTTAAGGATGCCTGGGTGCCTCAGCAGTTAAGTGTCTGCCTTCAGCCCAGTGCATGATCCTGGAGTCCCAGGATCTTGTCCCACATCAGGCTCCCTGTATGGAACCTGCTTCTCCCTCTGCCTCTGTCTCTGCCTTCTGTGTGTGTGTGAGTGTGTGTGTGTGTGTGTGTGTGTGTGTCTCATGAATAAATAAATACAATCTTTTAAAAAGTAGCTTTATTTATCCCTAATATCAAGGTATTATACTTTTCTTGATTCTCCCCCCCAAGAACATAGTTAATTACTATCACCTCTGTGTAACTTGGTGGATATAATTGCTTATATTCTTGCATTTAATCATTGCATTGTGATGTATTCGTTTGCAAAAAGGTGAGCTCCTTGATGAAAGACATTCATCTTGACATCTTCAGTGACTGATACAGAACCTGGAACTTAGTAGATGTTCAATAACACTGGATGGCTAACTACATGGCTAAATAACATATGTTGACTCTCATACTGCATTTTCTCTGGTGCATCTAGCTGAATTTGCTCAGGGAGCAGATCTGATTCCATAACCTGGCTCACCTACTCTGCTCCTACTAGATGCGATTCATCCTGGTTACCCTCAACTGGATCCTGAAAGACATGAAAGACCTACATGTACTGCAAACATTTTAGTTGTCATTACTGAGAGTGTATGCTAGTTTAACAATTGGGAGGTAACTTTTAGTAAACAAGTTGTTCACCTCCACCACCTAAATATGATAGTAACATTGTTCTTTATGTATTAATTTACTTACCAAATCTGTTCCTCACTATTCTTCACACGTAAAATTCTGAGAATTTCTGATTTGGTAGAGCTTAAATTAGTGAGATTTTACTTTACTTGAGGAAAATAGGGATAATTATAATA
The DNA here is from genome assembly GCF_003254725.2 of Canis lupus dingo. Classification (NCBI taxonomy): domain Eukaryota; kingdom Metazoa; phylum Chordata; class Mammalia; order Carnivora; family Canidae; genus Canis; species Canis lupus. The sequence continues at coordinate 84,987,021 of NC_064281.1, forward strand.
ATTTTGGAATAAAGCAAGTGCTTCCTTCTAGCATATGTCTTTGGACCACTTTACAATCTTTTTCATTTGCTAGTAGGAATTTGGGTGTGAATACCTCAATTTCTTTTTTTAAAGATTGATTGATTGATTGAGAGTACGCATGCACACATGGGTGGGAGGAGGGACAGAGGGAGAGAAAATCTCAAGCTGACTTCCCAGTGAGTCTATGCCTCAAGGAGAGTGATATAGGGCTCTATCCCACAACCGTAAGATCATGACCTGAGCCAAAATCAAGAGTTGGATGCCCAACTGACTGAGCCAGCCAGGTGCCCCTCTATTTATTTTACATCAGGGTTTTTAATTTTGCTTGATCATTTATCAAATGGTATGCATGCTGTTGTGATCATAATAGGTTGGGATGGAAATATTGGTGATGTCATAAACGCAGTCTTGTAGCACAAATTTGAAGATAAAAGAAATGACAATGGACTTAACAAAGGAAAACTTGCTTCCATTCAAATACATGTGATAATTAGGGAAAGAACCATAGGAAATGTTTAAAAAGCAAAGTTTAAATATACTAATGACTGTTTCTTCAGAATGTAATGGAAAGAAATTTTTCCATGACAGCTGTGCTCATTTATATTGGATTCATGTATATGATCAATCTGAACAAGGTAGTTACACAGCAGTGACTAATGTGATGATGAGATTTGGAATCAGGGACAATTGAATATGCATCACTTGCTTTTCATATGTAAATCCCAACACTACCAGAGCATTACTGTTCCCTTGTATCTCTATATAACATTGTAGTTAATAGGAGGATCATGATAGAATAAGGGGAGAAAAGGTCCCTATGTTGCATTTGCAAATTCACAGGAAGCAATAAACTCTAGATTTAAATTATAGCAGATCTTTCCTATTCAGGTACTTAACAAATAGTTTAGGATGTGACCACAACCAACAGATTTGTATCTAATCTACAATTCAGCAATAATTCTCTGGTGGTTATTAATTTCTGTCCTTTCCCCCAGGAGCAAAATGTGCAATGTATTTTTTTTAAGATTTTAAAAAAATTTATTCATGACACACACACACACACACACACACAGAGGTAGAGACACAGGCAGAGGGAGAAACAGGCTCCATGCAGTGAGCCTGATGTGAGACTCCAGGATCAGGCCCTAGGCCGAAGGCGGTGCTAAAGGGCTGAACCACCTGGGCTGCCCTGCAATGTATTTTTTTTAACTCTAGATTCAACTGAATGTAAATACTTGCATTCTTTGAGATCTGGTGATAGCATCTAGCCAATTTGCCTAGAATGACATCAATAAACGGGTCAATTTATCCCCTGAAGGAAAATGTAGATTTGCTAACTGTTCTGCATTTCTTATATTCAAGTAGCAGGATTGGGGGGGCAGGCGGGGAAGAATAGAAGAGAAACACCTCAATCAGAAACTGCCTGGTGACCTAGCATCAAAAACTGTCTTTTTTTTTTTCAATTTATTTAGCAGAATCCGTCAGAAATATCCCCTTAAGTTTGTCCTGAATATATAATCCTTTAGTAAGCACAGTGGAAGGAAAACTTGACTAAGCACCATCCTTACCCTCAAGTAGCATATGTCATCTGCATGGATAGACAAGATTTCATGAAGGAGCCTAAGGCATTCACAGACTTTTTCTTCATCTTAATCTTCATCTTGATGCAAATGGCATCATCATTTTCTCAAGTCAAGAAAATTGGAGATGTTCTTTTTTATTATTTTTTAAATATTTTATTTGTTTATTTGAGAGAGCATGAATAGGGGAAAGGGCAGACAGACAGGGACAAGCAGACTCTCCACTGAGCAGGGAGCCTGATGCAGGGCTCTATCTCAGGACCCCGAGATCATGACCTGAGCTGAAGTCAGCCATCTAAAGGAATGAGCCAAGGAGATGTTCTTGATCAATCTCTCTCACCCTGCATTCAACCTAACCAATGAATCCCAATGGTTCTACCTTCCAAACATGTACAGAATTCACTACTTCTCACCACTTCCATAGCTATTATCTGATTTAGGCCACTATCATCCACAGGGGAGGAAAAATTTCTTCTCCATCCACATAGAGTCTCCAGCTGGGGCTATGAATTAAACTGACATGAGACAGATTAACAGGAGAAAAGCATACAAGTTTTAATTTTTTTTAATGTAGGTGGGAGTCCTCACAAGAAAAATGAGGAGCTAAAGAAATGGTTTCAGTTGAACACTTATATAGTGAATTGGACAAAGAGTAGTAAATTACAAAAATGTAACAAGGCAAAGAAGCTTAGACTGGGGTATTTAACTGGGTGGAAAACTAACTAGGAAGTTACAAGTTAGTTCAACAAGGTTTGTTTTGTTAAAAAACAAAGTTAACTAAGTACATTTAAAGGTCTAATTGGCTTTATTAGCAACTTCTTTGGAAGCACAAGAGACCTCAAAAAGACAAAGCAATCTTCAGAAAGCAGAACAAAGCTGGAGGTATCACAATCCCAGATTTCAAGATATACTACAAAGCTATAGTAATTAAAATACTGTGGTACTGGCATGAAAATAGACACATAGATCAACAAAGTAGGATAAAGACCCCAGAAATAAACCCACACCTATATGGTCAATTAATCTATTCCAAATGAGGCAAGAATATATGATGGGGAAAAGATAGTCTCTTCAATAAATGATGTTGGAAAAACTGGACAACCACATGTAAAACAAAGAAAGTGGACCGCTTTCTTACAACATATAAAAAAAATAAACTCCAGTTGGATTAAAGACCTAAATGGGATACCTAAACTCATAAAACTCCTAAAAGAAAATATGGGCAGTGACCTCTTAGACATCAACCTTAGCAGCATATTTATGGATATATCTCCCAAGGCAAGGGAAACAAAAGCAAACATAAACTGGTGGGAGCAGACTAAAATAAAAAGTTTTTTCACAGCAAAGGAAACCATCAACAAAACAGAAAGGCAGTCTAGTGAATGGGAGAAGGTATTTGCAAATCATATACCTGAGAAGGGGCTATATCCAAAATACATACAACACAGTACTAAAACCACAAATAATCTGATTTAAAAATGGGCAGAGATCCTGAATACACATTTTTCCAAGAAGACATACAGATGGTCAACAGATGCATAAAAAGGTACTCAGCATCACTAATCATAGGGAAATGCAAATCAAAACCACAATGAGATACTACATCATGCCGGTCAGAATGGCTAGTATCAAAAAGACGAGAAATAACAAGTGTTGGTGAGGCTTTGGAGAAAAGGGAACTCTTGTGCACTGTTGGTAAGAATGTAAATTGGTGTAACCACTGTGGAAAACAATATAGTTTCCTCAAAAAATTAAAAATGGAAACACCATACTATCCAATAATTCCACTCCTGGATATTTGCTGAAAGAAAACAAAGACACTAATTCAAAAAGCACCCCTACATTTATTGCAGCATTATTTACAATAGAAAAGATACAGATGCAACCTGTGTCCATCAATAGATGAATGGATAAGGAAGTCTCACACACACACACACACACACACACACACACACAGGAATATTAGCCATAAGAAAAGGAGATCTTGTATTTGTGATAATATGGATGGACTCGGAGGATATTATACTAAACTGAAATAAGTCAGTCAAAGAAAGACAAATGCCATGTAATTAATTTATATGTGGAATCTAAAAAAAAACCCACAAATGAACAAAATTTTTAAAATAGACTTTAAAAAGATTTATTTATTTGTTTGTTTATTTATTTATTAAGAGAGAGTTGAGGGGAGGGGCAGAGGGAGACAATCTTCATGCAGACTCTGTGCTGAGCAGGGCTCAAACTCACAACTCTGAGATCATGACCTAAGTCAAAACCAAGAATTGGATGCTTAACCCACTGAACCACCCAGGTGCCCCAAAATAGACTTTCAAGTACAGTGAACAAACTGATGGTTGCCAGAGGGCAAGTGGGTGGGAGGATAGATGAAATAGATAAGAGGGATTAAAAGGTACAAACTTTTATTTATAAAATAAATAAGTCACAGAGAAGAAAAGTACAGTATAGCAAATACAGTCAGTAATATTGTAATAATGTTTTATGGTTACAGATGGTGACTATACCCATCATGATGAGCATCAAGTAATGTATAGAATTGTTGGATCAATATGTTGTATACCTGAAATAAATACAATATTGTATGTCAATTATACTTCAATAATAAATAATTTTTTAAAAATAAAAATCTGACCCACAATCTGCAAAGACCATCCCAAGAAACCAACTTACTTTCTGTAAGTCAGAATCGTAAGAAGTTATAATACTGGCTCTAGCAACTAGTCCAGGAAGCAAAGCCATACTCTGTAACAATCAGCCCAACACAGCCAGGACTTGATAACTGACAGCTTCCCTAACTTTATCCTGGCATCCAACTAAGGACCAATAAGAGGATGCCAAATATCCGCATCTAACTCCCCCATGCCAATAGTCTCCAATCAGAGTATACCTGAAGCTAGCCCTTTTTCCCATGATAAATCTTTCCTGCTCCTTACCTGTCTTTGAGTCTCTGTCAAACACAAGTAATGGTGGCTATCTCCCTTGCTATAGCAATCTTTGAATAAACAGTCCTTTGCTTGTTCTCATTTGAGTGATCTCATTTATGTCCACATGCTCATCTTTACCTCAATTTCTTGGCACTTTCTGTACCTTCTACCTGAAATATTTTTCAACTTTACATGGGTTGTTCACTTAATGAATTCAGGTCTCGGTTCCAAAATGACTTCCCTCAAAGAGATCTCTCCTGGTTGTTCTATCTAAAATACTCTTCTGGGGACTCCTGGTTGGCCCCATCAATTAAGCATCTGTCTTTGGCTCAGGTCATGATCCCAGGGTCCCGAGATTAAACCTTGCATTGGACTCCCTGCTTTTCCCTTTCCCTCTGCCCCTCCCCTCTGCTTATGCTCTCTCTCTCAAATAAATAAAATAAAATATTAAAAATAAAACAAGATAATCTTCTCAAAACAACTGATTCTGATCACTGATGTTCAAAAAAATATGTACAAACTAGAATTATTCCACAGGAAGGTCTACCCTTGCATAAAAAGGGATATAAATACCATGTGAACCCAGCAACCTGACACCTAAGGAGTGCCTATGACAATGCTGAAATTTATTTGAACACTGTGCTCCTGGAAAGCAATGTAGGGAAAAAAATTCCTTCAACCCTTCCAGGTTCATGGCTGGGTCTCTGTAACAAAAGACAGATTAATAAGAGAAAAGCATACACATTTATTTGTTTTAGAAAACATGAGAGACTTCATAAGGAAATGAAGATGCCCTCCCCCAACAAAAACACTTAAACCTGGGTGTTTTTATACTAGGCTTGATGAAGAATGGAAAATCATGGAAAAATATGATAGGACAAAAGGATTGACTTTAAAATTACAGCTGTCAGGGGTGCATGGCTGTCTCAGATAGTGGAGTATGTGACTCTTGATCTCAGGGTTGTAAGTTCAAGCCCCATGTTAGATGTAGAGATTACTTAAAAAATAAATTTTAGGGTTGGGACACCTTGGTTGCTCAGCAGTTGGGCACCTGCCTTCGGCTCAGGGTGTGATCCCAGGATCCGGGATCGAGTTCTGCATCAGGCTCCCTTCAAGGAGCCTGCTTTTCCCTCTGCCTGTGTCCCTGCCTCTCTCTCTCTCTCTCTCTCTCAGTCTGTGTCTCTCATGAATAAATAAATATTTTTTATTTTTTTATTTTTTTAAATTTTTATTTATTATTTATGATAGTCACACACAGAGAGAGAGAGAGGCAGAGACATAGGCAGAGGGAGAAGCAGGCTCCATGCACTGGGAGCCCGATGTGGGATTCGATCCAGGGTCTCCAGGATCGCACCCTGGGCCAAAAGCAGGCGCCAAACAGCTGCGCCACCCAGGGATCCCAAATAAATATTTTTTAAATAAAATAATATAAAATTAAAGGGCACCTGGGTGGCACAGTTGGCAAAGTGTCCAACTCTTGATTTTGGCTCAGATCATGATCTCAGTGTTATGAGATCAAGGCCCATGTTGGGCTCCTCTCTCAGCAGGGAATTTGCTGGAGATTCTCTCTCTCCTGCTCCTTCTACCCCACCCCCATAAATAAAAATATAAAATCTTTTTAAAAAATTTGATGTAATGTAATTAAAAAAAATAAAACTGTCAGTTATTTTATCAGCCAAAATGGGTTTATTCAGGACTAGGAGAGAATTACAATATAGGACAAGCAAGCTATGGCAAAACCATGGGCAAGTCTGAATTAAAAAGCAAAGAAGGACTTTTATAGAGTAAAGGGGGGAGTTGAGAGCAGCTGTTATATACAAAAAGCCTGTCAGAAAAACTGGGAGTTCAAAGTGTAGTGGCTTTTCACTGGCTGAGTTGTGGCAATCTCTCATTGGATGCATTGTTGCTGGGCAAGGAGAAAATCTCTTCCTCCTCCTGGGGTAGTGAAGTATAGACTTCCTCCTGTGGGAATGGGAGGTACATCTCTTCCTGTTGGGGTCTGTAATTGACAGGTCTAAATAGGTCATGAGGGCTCCACCTTCTAGCCTCCAGACTCCATTTTAAATTAGGTTTCCTCTTATTAATTTTCACAGAGCTGAGGATAGTAAGCTAGGGGATATTTAGCAAGGCCTATTTGGTCAGATTCTCTCCATCTTCAGAGATAAGGATCTCACTTTTCCTTTGGGTATATGGCAAACCTTTCACATGATGGTCCTAGGACTTGCTTCAGGGAAAGGTCAGAGAGTCCTTCCTGACCTGCCATTTCTCAAATTCTTTCAGCTTAAAATATTCAATATGCAAAGGCACCATATTTTGTGGTCGTATGTTCTGAACTCTGTCTTTAGCAACAGTTAATAAACTACTTTATATTTCAGTTAACATCAAAGGACCACTCTGTTCTCATGTATTCTCAGGTAGGACCCATCTACATCCTTCCTTGTGATTCACATGCCTCATGGGTAACTCCCTTGTCCATCTGCCTCTGTAAAACTTCAGTCCTCATTCCCTTCCTTTGAGATGTTCCTCATGAATGAATATTCTCCCTATTGCCATAGACTGAATTAAATAACCTCTATCATTGTCAGGTGCATTTTGTCTTTCACAACTTACATCTGGAACTCCTTTTCTTTACATACTCTCTCTCTCTCTCTCTCTCTCTCACACACACACACACACACACACAGACACACACATGTGCTAATAAAAAAGGATTTTGTTTTGTGACCCAAATAGATTAGCTAAACCTACTGTGAGAACATTTACTTTGGATTGAAACATTCATCCATGCTTGATAAAGTCCTCAAAAAGATGGGATGTGACTTTCCCAAGCTTATTGTCATGGCTGGGAAGACTTTCTTGTGCTTGTTTACTAATAAATGTATGTGTGAGATAAGTTAGTTTAAAACATCCATGGTTGTCATATACAGGGCAGTAGCAAAGCTGGGCACATGAAGAACTATAGTTTTCAACTTGTATATATTCAAACCTAAAAGTCCAATGGTGGACTGCTAGGCCCACAAATCTTAAAACTATTGTATCATGATTCTTAGTCATAATCAAGCCCTTTCCCCAACTGAAAGGCCCACCTTACAGTAGACTTTTAGAAGCTCATGAATCTCCTAACTTCACCCTCTCTACTTACAGATATAAAGTCTCTATTGAGGTGGTGCTCTCCCTTACTGCCAAGAAAGCAAGTTCAGCTTTGTCTCATCAGGCAGTGTGGTGATATTTGGGTAGCTAGTGTTTATCACAAGAACTGTCATGAATCATTTACAAGCTCAATTTCCTTAGCTTGATATTCCTCGTGAAGTCTTTGGTTATGCAACCAGGGATTGCCCTTTCAAGTTGTTTTTGGCAACTCAAGCTACACAGTTGGGGACTAGGATTTCACATTGTGGTTAGCTTTTCATATATCTCACTCTCACACATATCTCTAGTTATTCATTTGTAGACATGAATCTGAAAGGATCAGTTTGGAACCTATGTCAATAATCTAGGTAAGAGATGGTGATGACTTTGACCAATGTAGTTGCTATTAAGAATAGAGGGAAGGAATGTTTAAAAAACATTAAGATAAAATCCATAGCATTTTTTAATTAAGTAGATTTAAGAGTGATGGGGAAAAGCCAATAATTACACTGAGTTTTCTAATTTTCATGAATGCTAGAGTCATATGTCATTCAAAAGATCAAGATTACCTTGGGGCACCTGGCTGGCTCAGTAGGTAGAGTATATTACTCTTGATCTTGGAGTTGTAAGTTTGAGCTGCACATTGGGTATAGAGATTACTTTAAAAAATAAAATCTTTCGGGCAGCCTGGGTGGCTCAGCAGTTGAGCATCTGCCTTCGGCCTGGGGCATGATCCTGGAGACCCGGGATAGAGTCCCACGTCAGGCTCCTTGCATGGAGCCTGCTTCTCCCTCTGCCTGTGTCTCTGCCTCTCTGTGTGTGTCTCTCATGAATAAATAAATTGAATCTTAAAAAAAATAAAATCTTTCAAAAAATGATGAAGAATATTTCTATTTTAATTCAGATATTTATTGAGCAGCCACTATATATATATATATATATATATATATATATATATATATATATATCTCACATGTAAGAAAGAAGAATGCAAGAGTGGAGGGGAGAATTATGTTAAATGGGAGGTTTCTGGAGGATATTCAAGTGGATACCATTAATGAGTAGTTGATAATATGGCTCTGAAATTCAAGGACAACACTGATATTGGAAAAAATGTTAGAACCATTAGCATGGAGTTTATTACTGAAGCTATGGAAAAACATAAAATGAGGGGGGAAACTAAATAAAAATGTCTTGAGAGATAGGAAAAGAATGAGGAAAAAAAGTGATGTCACAAAAGCTGGAAAAGTAGAACACTTTTAAAAAGGAGAAATTGGTTAACAACGACAAATGTTGCCCAGAGGTCAGCTAGGGCTTGCATTCGGCAAATTAGGACATCATGGTAGTTCTACAAAAAACAATTTAGTAGAGCGGTGGAGGGATGAATAAATTATGCAGTCCTCATAATTAATCTATTTCAAAGGAAACCTAATAGATATCAATTACTTTATGTTATTGGCTGGTAAGTTTCCCTTTGAAAGATTAAGGGCATTTTGATTGGAACCTTTCAAGAAGACTCTCTTTAATGGAATGGATGGTCTTTGAAAATGTATTTATTCAACTTTGCATTAACCACAATCTTGGCTATAGAAGACATGGAATAAATGACTATGAAAATGAAGATAGCATCACTCATTTACATCTCTCTCACACACACATCTCTCTGTCATATATATGTGTGTATATGTGTGTATATATATGCTTTTGATTTTGAATAAAATATATTTCATATTTTAATATCTACACTTTTATTTGGAAATAATTACAGATTCATAAGAGTTTGCAAAAGAAATGCATAGTGAAGTTCCACATACACTTTCCCTAGCCTCCTTCAATGCTAACAACATCTTATACCTTGATAATATATGATCAAAACCCCAGAAAAATGACTTTGGCATAATCCATTGAGCTTATTCAAATTTTAAGTTATATATGCACTAATTTGGTATGTGTGTGTGGGGGTGAGGGAGCTCTGTGAAATATGATCACATACACAACCTTGTGTAACCACCACCACAGTTGAGATATTCAACTGTGTCATCACCACAAGACTCCCTCATGTTACCCCTTTAGAGTTCCACTACTCCCCCTCCTCCCCGTCCCCAGCACCTGGCAACCGCTGATAAGTTTTCTACCTCTATAATGATGCTATTTCTTAAATGTTAAGTAAGTGCAATTATGCACTATCTAACTTTTTTGAGACTAGCTTTTTTCCACTCAGCATAATTTTCTTCGGGTTCATTCAAATTGTGTGCTTCAATAATCTATTTTTCTAGATTGCTGAGTAGTACTCCATGGTATGTCTATACCACAGTTTGTTTAACTATTCACCCTTGGAAGGACATGTGGGCTGTTGTGAGTTTGGGGCAGTCCTACATAAAGCTGCAATAAGCATTCACACAAAGGTTTTTGTATGAACAGGTCTTCATTTCTCTGGGATAAATGCCCGGGAGTGTAATTACTAGGTTATAAGTTGCATGTTTAGTTTTGTTAGAAACTGTCATAGTGTTTTCTCAAATGGCTACACCATTTTCTCTTACCTTTGACAATATATACGAGATCCACTTTCTATGCGTCCTCACCAACATTTGGTGTGATCACTATATTTTTTTTTTTCATTTGGCCATTCTGACAGTTGTGTAGTGATATTTCATTGTGGTTCTAATTTGTATTCTCTGATAGCTAAAAGATGGTGAAACATCTTTTCATGAGTTTATTTTCCACCTGTATATCTCTTCTCCAGTGAAATGTCTCTTCCTATCTTTTGTCTATGTTTTAACTGTTGAGGTTTTTTCTAAAGATTTTATTTATTTATTTGAGAGAGCACAAGTGGTGGGAGGGTGGGAGGGGCAGAGGGAGAGGAAGAAGCAGACTCCCAACTGAGCAGGGAGCTTGACAGGGTGAGGAGGGCGCTCTATTCCAGGACCCTGGGATCATGACCTCATCAGAAGGCAGACACTTAACTGACTGAGCCACCCAGATGCCCCTTAACTGTTGAGTTTTGAAAGTTCTTTTTTTTTAAGATTATTTATTTATTTATTTATTCATCGAGACACAGACAGAGTGAGAGAGAGGCAGAGACACAGGCAGAGGGTGAAGCAGGCTCCATGCAGGGAGCCCGGCATGGGACTAGATCCAGGGTCTCCAGGATCACGCCCTAGGCTGCAGGCGGCGCTAAACTGCTGCGCCACCCGGGCTGCCCTGAAAGTTCTTTGTATATTCTAAGTACTAGCTCTTTGTCAAATGTGTGGTTTGCAAATATTTTCTACCATGCTGTAGTTTATCTTTTTATCCCTCTCAACAGGGTCTTTTACAGAGCAAAAGTTTTCGACTTTAAGGAGCCAATTTATTCATTTTTTAAATACCTTTATGGATCATGCTTTTGGTTTCAAGTCTAAGATCTCTTTGCTTAGTGCTGGTCCCCAAAGATTTTCTACCATGTTTTTTCTAAAAGGTTTAAGTTTTACATTTTACATTTAAATCTGTAATCCATTTTGACCTGATTTTTGGATATGGTGTGAAATGTAGGTGAAAAATCTTTTTCTTTTTGCCTGTAGCTATCCAGTTGCTTTGGCACCATTTCTTAAATGGGCGATCCTTCCTCCATTGAACTGATTTTGCTCGTTTGTCAACAATTAATTGGGTATTCTTGTGTTTAGCTATTTCTGGGTTTTTATTCTGTTCCATTGATTTATATATGTATTCTTCTGCCAGTACCATACTGTCTTAATTACTGCTAATATTTTGTAAAGTTTAACATTGGGGTAAGGGATTTCTCCCACATACAGCATTGGACTAGGAATCAGGATACCTGGGTTTCCTATCTAGTTTGGACACAGATAAGCTATATTACTTTAAACATGCCTCTCTTAACCTGTAAAATGGGTTACATCTGTAAAATGGGTAGGAAGTAGATAGTCTCTAAGGTCTTTTCTAGAAAAATTAAAAATTCCTGAGTTGATTTAGTCTATATAAATTGTGTCCACAGCTAGCACATTGTATAACTACAGGAAGTACCATTTACACTGCATTCTCTGTCAAGGTTTGGAAATCTATGGGGGGGGGGCAAATACAGATTACAACCATTTTTTTTGAAAATAAAATTTTATTGGAACACTGCCATGCTCATTCATTTACATACCAGCTGTGGCTGCTTTCCCCCCTACAGTTCCAGAGTTGACTAGTTGCAATAGAAACCCTATAGTCAGGAAAGCCAAAAATATTTACTTTACAAAAAACTTTGCCAACTTAATCCATATGAATGCTGCTTTCTGAAATTGTGTGACTATGGTTGACCTAATTATTTAAATGTCTATCTATGAGGGAGAAAGTGCTGATCTGGTAAGAATTAAAGTCCTCCTTTTCCATATTAATTTATCATCACAGTTAGAAAATAACCAGGGTGGGATAGGGTGGGCTCTGATTCGAGTGCCATCATTATCAAATTAATATATTGTAACTAAACCCTTTCAAATAGTAGCAGAAGTTTAGCCTGGGAGAAATAGGCCTTGATGTATTAATTTAGATAATTTTCTTTGCATCCAAGTACTTTTCAGTTCAAAAAATATTTGAGCACCAATGAGCACCATGAGATGTAATGTATGCTGTGAGGTCAGAAATGAGTGAGAGGAGATTCTTGCCTTCAAGGAACTCATACGCTAGTTTGGGGGTAAGGGGTTTAGCTAGAAAAAAAGCCAACATGATTAAGACACATCGTGATAAGATATGTCAAAGGCAATCAGTGGGGTCTGTTTTTCCTTCGTGTCTTAGCTTCAGTGGCTTGCTTCTGTGGTGACATGATAGGGAGGTAAAAGTTTTCCTCCACTGGCTTAGGGTCTCTGGCTGAGTCTGGAAGTTAAACTTACAGGGAAAGATTAACAGGAAGAAAAGGAAAGATCGACAGAAAAGCATTCAAGTTTTATTAATTTTTACATGTACATGGGAGCCCTCTCAAGAGAATGAAGACCCTAAGAAGTGACTGGAACAGGAAGCTTTGATACCTTTTATTTATTTATTTTCTTGGTACCTTTTAAACAAAGAAACAAATTTGTGAAGAGTTTGTGAAGACCAGACAAAGTGGTTTGGGCTAGGGTAATTAATGGTAAAGAAGTAACTAAGAAGATAAGGGTCAGTTTAACAAGGTTTGTTTATATGGATTTCTCTGCTGCCATCTCTGGGCACATTGGAATCTGTTCCCAGTAAAAGGAGAATGTACTTCTTGCCTTTACTCTAAAAAGGGGGAGTTGAAAAAACAGTGTTTACTGCTTCTTTTTTGGTTAAATGTTTACTGCTACTTGTGTTTATCGCATTCCGCTAAAAAAAAAAATTTCTTATGTCAAAGGGGCATACTTTAGGATAACATTTTTATTTCCTTCCACATTCTAGCATTCCCTGAGTGTTGTCACTTAGCTTACAGTAGAATGGCTCCTTTAATGTATGCTTTGTATGAGTCAATAGTATTAATAATAGTTACCTATTTGTGGCACTTTTGAATTCCAGAGTTTTTAGTTATCTAGAATGTTTGAACTGAATAAAGAAACATACATCTAGAATGTTTGAACTGAATAAAGAAAATGTGGTGAATACACACACACACACACACACACACACACACACACACACGAATACTATTCAGCCAGAGAAAAAGAAATAAATCCTGCCATTCGTGACAAAATGGACAGACCTTGAGGGCATTATGCTAAGTGAAAGAAGTCAGGCAGGGATCCCTGGGTGGCGCAGTGGTTTAGCGCCTGCCTTTGGCCAAGGGCGTGATCCTGGAGACCCAGGATCGAGTCCCACGTCGGGCTCCCGGTGCATGGAGCCTGCTTCTCCCTCTGCTTATGTCTCTGCCTCTCTCTCTCTCTGTGTGACTATGATAAATAAATAAAAATTTATAAAAAAAAAAAAAGAAAGAAAGAAGTCAGGCAGAGAAAGACAAATCCTTCATGAAAAAACCCCAAACTCACAGAAGAAGATGTCAGATTTGGGGTTACCAGAAGCGAGGGTGGAAGACTTGGATGGAGGTGGTCAAAAGATACAAACTCTCAGCTATAAGATAAATGTTGGGGATAAAATACTGGAGGTATAACACACAACACGATGACTATGGTTTACACTGCTGTATGGAACATTTGAAAGTGGTTAAGAGAATGAACATTAGCAGTTTTCATCACAAGGAAAAAAATATATGAGGTCATGGGTGTTAACTACACATACTTTAGTAATCATTTCATGACATATGTATGTTAAGTCATGAGATACATCTTAAATTTACACAGGTCTGGGGACACCTGGGTGGCTCAGTGGGTTAAACATCTGCCTTTTAGCTCAGGTCATGATCTCAGGGTCCTGAGATGGAGATATGTGATGGGCTCTCTGCTCACCAGGGAGTCTGCTTCTCCCTCTCCCTCTGCCTGCCACTCCCCTTGCTCATGCTTTCTCTCCCTCCCCCTCTCTCTCAAATAAATAAGGGCTTTTTATTTTAAAAAACCAAAAACAGAAAAACTTAGTGCTGTACACTGATTATATCTCAATAAAACTGAAAGGATTAAAAAGGAAAGAAAGAGAAAAAGAAAGCAGAATGTCCGATCAGTACATATGTATATATATGGTTTTTCTCCTTCACTCAAATACTTCTGCTGATTTCTCTGTTGTGATTAGCAGCCGCAGCATTCTCCTAATCACAGGGGCTCAAACCCGAGGTGTTATATTTAATTCTTTGAAGTGGTATAGTCGAACAGTTAGGAGTTTGTAGCGTGCCTGCCTGGGTTTAAATCCCAACTCTCTGACCTTAGTCTGAACTTAGACTTGTGCTCTCATTTTGTTCATCTGCAAGACATCTAACTTGCAGGGTTTCTGTGAGGAATAAATGCATTAATATACACAAACTACCTAGAAGATGCCTGGCACATAATAAACCCTAAAGAGGTGATTGTTATAAATATCCTGCCTCCTCCCTTTGCTCCCTATCTTAATTTAGTTGTTGAGCATGCATCTGCTTTCTCTAGGATGCCCTCTCCAGCCCAACGTCTCCACTCTGTTCTCACACACTTTTTTTTTTAACATTTTATTTATTTATCCATGAGAGACACCTAGAAAGAGAGGCAGAGACACAGGCAGAGGGAGAAGCAGGCCATGCCGTGGGCCGAAAGTGGCACTAAACCACTGGGCCACTGGGGCTGCCCTCTCACATGCTTTTTTTTAAAAAATATTTTTATTTATTTATGATAGACATATATATATATATATATATATATATATATATATATATATAGAGAGAGAGAGAGAGAGAGAGAGAGAGAGAAGCAGAGACACAGGCAGACGGAGAAGCAGGCTCCATGCAGGGAGCCCGATGTGGGACTCGATCCCAGGACTCCAGGATCACGCCCTGGGCCAAAGGCAGGTGCTAAACCGCTGAGCCACCCAGGGATCCCCTCACATGCTTTTAAACTACTTTTCACCTGGAGGATTTTCTCCCCCATTCAATTCATCACACATTCCAAGGTCAGATTAATCTTTCTAAAATGAAGCTCCAAAGATGTGAAACAGCGGCTTCCAGGCTGTAGACTCTGGACCTCTGGGATCCTAGGACACAACTAGAGGAGTGATTCTGGAATCCATATGCATATAAATGTTTTCTCAAATGACTAAATCTACAACAAACACAAGATGTGATTGCATTCCAGAGGCAGAATTCTGCTTGCCTTATAGTCTGCATCTGGCAATGAGAAATTCTCCAAATGCTGGACACTAAATCCCATTTAGATTTCAGTTCTGGTTTTCCTAATGATAAAGGTACCGACCTCCCTGGATTTTTTTTTTATCCTACTCATATAAGAATGAGGTGTGTATTCAAAATCTTTTAGCCAATCCATGAATTTTGAATATCCTGAATTTCAACAGTGAAAACTCACTTCTATCGTTTGATATGCTAATTAACCAGCCACACAATATTGAAATTTATGTAGAGAAAAATGCTATGAACCATTTGAATTGATGAGCCACAAAATATACTTTTTGTTACAAGATTGAAATTTATTTAAAGAAAAATGCCGTAATTAACAAGCCACGGGGATCCCTGGATGGCGCAGCGGTTTGGCGCCTGCCTTTGGCCCAGGGCGCGATCCTGGAGACCTGGGATCGAATCCCACGTCGGGCTCCCGGTGCATGGAGCCTGCTTCTCCCTCTGCCTGTGTCTCTGCCTCTCTCTCTCTCTCTCTCTCTCTCTCTCTCTCTGTGACTATCATAAATAAATAAAAAATTAAAAAAAAAAAAAACAAGCCACGAATTTCACCAATAAAAACCAGCCTCCAGAGCAGCCCCGGTGGCTTAGCGGTTTAGCGCCACCGTCAGCCCAGGGTATAATCCTGGAGACCCCAGATCGAGTCCCACATCGGGCTCCCTGCATGGAGCCTGCTTCTCCCTCTGCCTGTGTCTCTCTCCCTCTCTCTCTCTCAATCTGTGTCTCTCATGAATGAATAAATAAAATCTTAAAAATAAAAAAAAAACAGCCTCCAAAAATCACAATTGCTAATTAGTAAAGCACCTGGTGTGGCTATAGATAGTGTTTCTATAAATAAAGGAAGCACTTGTAGTAGCAACTTTCCAGGTAGATAACACCTCATTAAAAAGATCTGGCTCTCTGGAATGTGAACTCCTAACTAGAATACTAGTTGCATCTTGGTTGTAACTCAGCTAATAAAAACAATGTCACACTGTTAAAGTATGCTGAAATGTTTTCTTTTTAAAAATAAATTTATTTATGAGAGACACAGAGAGAGAGGCAGAGACATAGACAGAGGGAGAAGCAGGCTCCATGCAGGGAGCCTGATGTGGGACTCAATCCCAGGACCCCAAGATCAAGGCCTGAGCCACTCAGGTGCTCCAGTATGCTGAAATGTTTTAATTTTTTAAAGATTTTTATTTATTTATTAATGAGAGACACACAGAGAGACAGGCAGAGACACAAGCAGGCCTCCATGCAGGGACCCCGACCCCGGGGTCCTGAGCCTACAGCAGATGCTCAATGGCTGAGCCACCCAGATGTCCCCCGCTGAGATGTTTTAAATCACAAGTAACCTAACCCTTGTGCTCAATTTTTTTAAAGGTAGGGTCCATGCTGGGCGGTGCTTGAACTCACAACTCTGAGATCAAGACCTGAGCTGGTATCAAGAGTTGGATGCTTAATGAACTGAGCCACCCAGGCACCCCAAGAAGCAGTATATTTTTTAAAGATTTTTTTAATTTGCTTGAGAGAGAGCAAGAGAGAGAGAGAGAGAAACAAGAAATAAAAAATCCCTAGCTTCCCGTTGGGCTATGGCAAGTTTCAGCTGTGGACAGGCACACTTGCCCTGACAATTCTCCAACAGAGAATGTGTATATAATTGGCTTCGGGCTTCATTCGTTCACAAAGCCTCTTTGCTCAAACCTCACCATTGGTCTTCCTAATTATACTATCAGTGGGCAAGGCTGATGTGGATGAGAGAAACAGGACATATCAACATTGCATAACCTAAGTGTGGTCCCACTGCTGGCATCCTATCCTAAATGTGTTAAATAACTATTGCTCTGCCCTAACGTCTTACTGTTAATGTTAAGTTGATTTAATAAATCATGTGATATGAGTGATCTGAGACTTATCTGAGTTTTCAGGAGCCCAAACACTCATTATTCCCCTATACTTTAGTTTGTTTTTAACAGCCTTGTTGAGATATAATTCACATACCATTACAATTCATACATGTAGTGTGTACAATTCATTATTTATTGGCATACTCCATTAAGTTTTTTAAATTATTTATTCATAAGAGACCCAGAGAGAGAGGCAGAGACACAGGCTGAAGAAGAAGCAGGCTCCCTGTAGGGAGCCCCATGAGGGACTCAATCCCAGATCCTGCGATCATGCCCTGAGCCGAAGGCAGACCCTCAACCACTGAGCCACCAAGGAGTCCCTCCATTAAGTTTTTAAAAATTGTGGTAAATACATAATCTGCAGTTTGCCATTTTAACCATTTTAATTGCACAAGTCAGTAGTATTAATTACATTCACCTGCTGTGCCATCGTCACTGTTTCCAAAACTTCTTTTCTTAAATTTTAATTTAAATTCCAGTTAACATACAGTGTAATACTAGTTTCAGGTGTACAATATAGTGATTCAGTACTTCCATACATCACCCATTGCTCATCACAACTAGTGCCCTCCTTAATCCCCATCACCTATTTAACCCATTCCCTAACCCATTCCCTCTGGTAATCCTCAGTTTGTTGTTTGTAGTTAAGAGTCTTGGGGTGCCTGGGTGGCACAGCTAGTTAAGCATCCAACTCTTGGTTTTAGCTCAGGTCAAGATCTCAGAGTCCTGAAATCAAGTCCTGCTTCAAGGTCCGTGCTCAGCAGGGAGTCTGCTTGTGACTTTCTCTCCCTCTGCCCCCCCCCTCTAAAATAAAGAAATATTTATTTTTTAAAAGATATTATTTATTTATTTATTTTTGAAGATTTTATTTATTTATTTGAGAGAGAGTGTGCATGTGAAAAAGAGAGCATCATCTGGAGGACAGGCAGAAGCAGAGGGAGAGGCAGACTCCCCATGTCCCATTGGGGAGCCCAACGTGGAACTCCAGCCCCAGGACTCCAGGATCATGACCTGAGCCCAAGGCAGATGCTTAACTGACTGAGCCACCGAGGTACCCCATTACTTATTTATATTGAGAGAGAGAGTCCATGGATGAGCAAGGGGAAAGGGCAGAGGGAGAGGGAGATGCAAGCTAGCAGACTCCCCCCTGAGCAGGGAGCCTGATGGACAATGGACTCAATGCTCAATCCAAGGACCTGAGATCATGACCTGAGCTGAAGGCAGATGCTTAACCAACTGAACTGCCCAGGCGCACCTAAAATAAATCTTTTTTTTTTAAGAGTCTGTTTCTTAAAAGTGGGGGGGGGGGCAAGAAAAAAACGTCTTGTTTCTTGGCTTGCCTCTCACTTTTTAAAATTACCCCAAAAAGAAATTCTATAACCATTAAGTAATAGCTCCCCTATCTCCCTTTGGCCCAGCCACCATAATGTCTAATCTACTTTCAGGTTCTATGAATTTGCCTAATCCAGGTATTTCATAAAAGTGGGATCACACATTTGTCTTTTGTGTCTGACTTCTCTCACTTGGCATAATGTTTTCAAGATTTATCCACGTTGTAGCATATGTCAGAATGTTGGGTTTTTTTTATTAATGGATGATTAATACTTCATATTTTGTTTCTTCATTCATTTGTGGATGAGCACTTGGATTATGTAAAGGAAAAAGCTCGGTCTTCCATCTTCTGTGTTTCTGTCCTGTATGTCTCCTTTACTACTCACACAGAATACTTCACTTCTGACACTTCAGGTCACCAAATGTGTGTGGGATTTTCTACCCATGACAGCTAGGTTTCCTATACTGGTTGGGTGTCCTACAATTGAACTCAATTCTAATGCTAACTATCTGAAGATCGTATGGGATCCCACAGGCTAAGGGCTGTCTCACAAGATTGCTACCTCCCTATTGCAGATGCCAATCACAAACGATAGGTCTTCACCTTACCCACAACTTCTGTCTGACTTGGCTCCGGATGAGAGTTCTCAGGATTCCTGCCTTAGGCTTGATTCATTGGCTATGGCAGCTCACAGACCTCAGGGAAACACTTATATTTGTTAGTTTCTTATTTTTATTTATTTATTCATGAGAGAGAGAGAGAGAGAGAGAAACAGGCAGAGGGAGAAGCAGGCTCCAGGCAGGGAGCCTGACGAGGGACTCGATCCCCGGTCTCCAGGATCACACCCTGGGCTGAAGGCGGCGTTAAACCGCTGAGCCACCCGGGCTGCCCTATTTGTTACTTTCCTAAGGATGAACAGCCAGATAAGAAGGATGTGTAAAGGCCACTCTACCGGCATGGCATGTCCAAGTATTCACCAACCTAGAAGCTCTCAGTCCTATCAGTATATAGGCATGATTGATTAAATCATTGGCCAATAACAATTGACTCAACCTCCAGCTTCTTTCCCTCCCAGAGCGGGGGGGGGGGGGGGGGGTGGGGGGGGTGGGGTGAGGTGGGGGGTGGGGCAAGTACTGAAATTTCCAAGCCTGCAAGCACTTGGCTTGGTTCTCTTGGCTACCAGCCCCTAATTTAGGTTGCAGTCCAAAGGTCACGTCATTAACATAACAAAACATGCCTTTGTGATTCTCATTGCTTAGGAAATTCTAAGGATTTTAGAAGCCCTGTGCCTCTGGAAACCTGGAAGAAGACCAAATATATGCTGCTTCTAATAAATCACAACATCACATGTTGTGTCCACCTTTTGGCTATTGAATACAGTGCTGCATACAGATATCTGAGGTCCCTGCTTTCAGTTCCTTTGGGTATATACTTCAAAATTGAATTGCTGGTTTATATTGGTAATTCTTCGTTTAGGTTTTTGGGCTTTGTTTGTTTGTTTTTTTTTTTTGGTTTTTTTGTTTTGTTTTGTTTTGCGTTTAGTGTTTTTGAGGGACTACCAAACTGTTTTCCACAGCACTTGTACCATTTTACATTCCTACCAGCAATGTACTAAGGTCCCAGTTTCTCCACATTCTGACCAACATTTGTTATTTTCGTTTTTTCTTTTAATTGTAGCCCTTCTAGAATTTGTAAGGTAGTATCTCACTGTGGTTTTGATTCGTATTCCCCTAACATCCCCCTCTACCTTTGCTGAAACATACCCCCTAGAGCAAACTTGAAAATCTCTTTGTAAAGGGCAGATAGTAAATATTTCAGGCTTTGTGGGCCACAGTCTCTTTCACAACTACTCAATACTGCTATTGTAGCATGAAAGCAGCCATAGACAATATGCAGACAAATGAGCATGCCTATGTTCCAATAGAACTTTATTTACAGAAATGGGAAGTGGGCCAGATTTTTAACTCATAGACCATAGTTTCCAGACCCTTTATCTAGAGCTATAGAGTCATTGTGACTAAATATGATCCATATGCAAAAAGTTAAATATGAGGGGTCACGTTTTTGTTTATTTAAAAATACTCAAATAGGAATGCCTGGGTGCCTCAGCGGTTGAGTGTCTGCCTTTGGCTCAGGGTATGATCCCAGGGTCCTGGGATTGAGTGCCACATCAGGCTCCCTGCAGGGAGCCTGATTCTCCCTCTGCTTATGTCTCTGCCTCTCTCTGTGTGTCTCTCATGAGTAAATAAAATCTTTTAAAAAATAAAATAAATAAAAATACTCAAACAATATTCACTGAGTCCCTACTATATTACCTCCGTGTGATAGGTGCTGGGTGTATAATAGTGAACAAGATGGGGTTCTTGCACTCAAGGAGCACTTTAGGAAGTCTGAGACATTTTGACTGAAATGGCTTTTTTTTTATGCAATTGAACAGTTACCTTTGCTATGGAGATATTACAGTTTTATTACAACAGGGAACAAAACAAAATACCCCACAATTGAAGGTCTAAATTCCCCTGGGAAAGTCTTTGGCTCAATGCATTTGCTCCCCTATTTATTTTTTTTTCCAAAAAAAAAAAAAAAACATACTAAGTACTTACGGGAGTAAGAGATGCTCTAAGCCCATATGATTTCCATGACTACTTTTCTATTTAAATTCTAAGTTCAGTGTGTTAAAAATCCTAAGTATGTTTTAGGATATATAATTGATAATCTTTGCAAGTTTCCCATGTTTAATCCTCACCCTTACACCTTTCACACTCAGTGATAACACTGAGGTGAATAAGAACTGACTGTACAAAAGCAAATTGAAAGGGTGAAAAGGACAAAGATTAAGTCAAATATGAGTAAAGATAACCATATTTTAAATCTTATAATTTAAATTTAAATCTTATAATTAATTTAACATGTACAGTCCACAAAGAGATGCTGACAGCAATAGAACCTTCCTGGATTAAATCAAGAGAGTCCGGGGATTAGAAATGACATTTAATAGAATAATTGTAAGCATATCTTATTAAGATGAATGAAATTCGTGTTTTATCTGAGTTTCTGAACACACACTGAGCAATTACAAGAATGTTTAAATAAATAAATCATCAGAACCTTCCACCTAGGTTAATCCCCTTTAATTAGACAAGAGCTTAATAGAAAAGATTAGTCTTTACAGAGCTATCAGTATTTGAAAACTAAATTCAATTGGACAAATGAAAGAGATTAAATTCAAGGCAGAAGATAGAGCAAGGGTCTAGCAATTGGGAGGTCTATTTGTGCATCTGATCCCTTGAATAAGCCTGTGAAGAGTACTTTAAATCCTCAGTTCTGGATTGATGGATGGATAGAGGGAGGGATGGATAGGTGAAGAGACATGTGATAAAGCAAGTAAAAGAAAATGTTAATTATAGAAAATGGGAGGTGGCAGTATGGGTGCTCACTGTCAAATTTTTCTATCTTTTCTGTATCTTTAAACATTTTCATCATAAAATATTGGAATTAAGAAAAATACTCAGTTCTGTATAATAAATGACAACAGCATCACAGTCCCACTCTGACCATAAAACACACGTGTCTGTGTATGTGTGTGTGTGTGTTTTACCTGACATGCTAACCAACTTGCAAAACCTGTACTACATTTTCCACATATTCCACTATTATAGCTCTAATTTAGCATGTTAGACTACTGAAAGAGATAGTGGAGATGGTATTCCTTTATCATCTTTATTTATACCCACTTCCCTGGAGTTAGAAGAGCAGTCACAAGAACAATCAGAAGGGTGTGTTCTAGAAGCTCTATATCAACAATCTTTATGAAAATCCAGAGTTCTTGTTGTCAGTCCATCAAAGAAGAGCAATAGCAGAGTTTACCATCTGTGTGGATGACAGATGGGCCATATTTCTTAGGAGGGAGAGGATAATGAAGAAAGAAAAGGTTGCTTAACCAACAGCTTATCTCTTAGTATTTAGTTGACAAATTACCCAATACTGTGTTTGTACCATCGAGAGAAGAGGGCTTGTTTTCAAAAGGGCAACTCTTGTCTTTTCTTTTTCTTACCAGTTCCTGATCATCAAAGGGATTAATAGGGCCCTACTGAGAAGCAGGCTGGCTAGAGACACAGAAAAAAATGTTTAATGCAGGTTAGGTGGAGGAAGCAAACCAGGAGATGCAGCCAGGTATGAAAGCTCTGTGAGGCAGAGACTTTTTGGCTGTTTCTGTTTGCCACTATAGTCCCAGGTCCTAGAACAGAGCCTGGCACATAGTAGGTTTCGATAAATACTGAAAGAAGGGATTCTCCCCAATTGACTAGGTTGTAAACCCGCTCAGGGCATAGATCATGGCTTATCTCTGATCGTATTTTTAAAAACCAAATAGCCTCACCACAAACTAAATCACCATGGGTTAAAATTAGAATCCCAACAGGATGCAGCTTTTCTTATCATATACGTGCTATGATCACTCCCTCCCACTCTCAGCTTCCAAATTGTTCATTCAGTAACTTTAACAGCTTAACACTTTACACTAGATGAGTTGTGCATTTTGAAAAATGAGGAAAGAAAGGAAACTTCCACTTTTTGATGTTTAGAGGACTAATATTTCATATTTGTAATTTCAAGGCATTTTAGGCAGCCTCATGTATGTTCCAATTGACTATGTTCTGCAAAAATTGCCTACCTTTATGTGGCTCTGACTTTTGGATGACTGGCAGAGCTCTTTTGAATCGGGAAGCATCAGTCATTGCTATTCCTGAAGAAGAAAAGAGAACTGATAGATTTGCAAATTTTTCACTATTTGAGATAGAGCTTATAATTCATCACTTATTCATTCAATCATTCAACCGATGTTTTATGAATTGCTGTGATGCTTCAGGCACTAAGCTAGACCCTAAGGAAACAAAAATAATAAGATTTCATTTGTCTCCTAAAGGAAACTCACAGCCTCGTAGGAGAGAGATTATCAATTATTGTAGTGCAGTGTGATAGAAAAGTCCCCTGAAAGAAGAATGGAGGAATGGTAAACGTGGCCATGTTTCTGGCTTGCTTAACAGCTACCACTGATAATAGAATCATTTCAACCAAAAATGGAGTCATTTTCATATAGGAACAGTTATTGCAAAGCTATGAACCAACTACACTGTTTCATATTTTAAAAAAGAAGACACAGGGCAGCCCTGGTGGCCCAGCGGTTTAGCGCTGCCTTTGGCCCGGGTTGTGATCCTGGAGACCCGGGATCAAGTCCCACGTCGGGCTCCCTGCATGGAGCCTGCTTCTCCCTCTGCCTGTGTCTCTGCCTCTCTCTCTCTCTGTGCCTATCATGAATAAATAAAATCTAAAAAAAAGAAGACACTCTTTACATTATTATTTTGTTAGTTTATTAGTGCACCTGTTTTTTTAAAAACCAAAAATGAAAAATAAATTATTTTAATTGAAGCACAAACCTAAATAAGTGGCATATTTTTTTAAAGGGGAGGAGGGGCAGAGGGAGAGAGAGAGAGAGAGTCTTAAACAGGCTTCACACCCAGCATGGAGCCCGATGCAGGGCTCCATCTCACAACCATGAAATCATGACCTGAGCGGAAAGGAAGATTCAGTTGCTTAACTGGTAGAGCCATCCAGGTGCCTCAGTGGCATAATTTTTTAAACAATTCTTTGAAATGTAATTCATATACCATAAAGTTCACCTTTTAAAGTGTATAATTCAATAATTTTTAGGATATTCACAAGATTGTGCAACCATCTAATTCCAGAATGGTTTTGTGTACTCTAATAAAAACCCCATAGTCATTTAGTAGCCACTCCCCATTTCTCTTCAAAACCTCTCTCCCTACTCTAAGCAACTACTGATCTACTTTTTGTTTTTATGGATTTGCCTATTAAGGACATTTCATATTAATGGAATCATATATATGGTCTTTTGTGTCTGGGTTCTTTCACTTAGGATACTGTTTTCAAGGTCCATTACTGTCATAGACTACATAGGGACATTATTCTTTTTTCACAGCTAAATAATATTCTATTTTAATAGCTATACCACCTTTGTCCCTTCCATTAGTTTATGGACATTTGGATTGTTTCCACTTATTAGTTCTCATTATTGCCAATATACTCACTTAAAGTAATTGCAGAATTGCTACCCCATTCCCCTGTAAAAATCAAATCAACCAATAAGAGTACAATATTTGTTTCCAATTCTACTTTATCTTTAAGTTACATTATAGTAACCTCACCATGTTGTGGGAAAGCTCCCTCCCAAGGTTATTATGGTAGTCCTTAGGTATGAATAAAACAAACCTGTTTCATTTAAAAAGGTAAGGAAGACCTCAAGGCAAAAAGTAGGGTGGGTGGCTCTTTAGGAGAAAATCCAGAACTGAGAGAGAATGAATAGCATTGCACAGGCATTTATAAAAAGAAAGTCCCAGGGGCAACCCAGGTGGCTCAGCAGTTTAGTGCCGCCTTCAGCCCAGGGCCTGATCCTGGAGACCTGGGATCGAGTCCCACTTCAAGCTCCCAGCATGGAGCCTGCTTCTCCCTCTGCCTCTCTCCCTCTCTCTCTCTCTCTCTCTGTCATGAATAAATAAAATCTTAAAAAAAAAGTCCCACTGGCACAGACACACACACACACACACACACACAGGCAGAGACACAGAGGAGAAGCAGGCTTCACTCAGGAAGCCCGATGAGGGACTCGATCCCGGGACCCCAGGATCACACCCTGGGCTGAAGGCAGGCGCCAAACCGCTGAGCCACCCACAGATCCCCTGGCACAAGATTTAAAAGAGGATCCTGTACAATGTGAGATTTTAAAGAGGCAGCCAGAGGATGCATGATCTTATGGGATGTGTGAGGGTGAAGGGGCAAACCTTATCAGAATGCTGCAGAAGGTGACAGACGCAGGTAGAAAATAAAGCTTAGAGGGTGCTGGCTCAAAATCATGCATCATTGGGAGCCCAGTTTTTTTTTCCTGTGTTCTTCATGAAGTATATCATCAAAATCTTGTCATTTCAGTTACTTACGTTAAGTCTTAGATGACCCGTCTCCCATACAAACATGCAAACACTTTGATGTGCTCATGTTATTCATTTGAAATAAAGTTGGGTTCATTTGTTTCTATTTCTATTCCATTTTTCTTGTCTTGCCCATCCTTGCTGATTTTACTTATCTTTAGGTATGTGAAACATTAACCTGGTTCCAAAAATCAGAAAATCCTTCACAGAAGGATCACTCATATTTCTTCTACCCTTTTTCCATATCCCCTATTTTCTGCCTTGTTACTGCCCGACCACTGTAGGTAACTCAGCTCATTTGTTTCTAGTTTCTTTTCACAATTTTTTTGCATAAATAAGCTGGTACATTTATATTTTCTTATTTATCCCTTTTTTTCTTGTGTGAAAGGTAGCATACTGCTTTGCACTTTTCTTTTTTTCACTTAACATTGTATTCTGGAAGTCACTCCTTGTCAGTTCATAAAGGTCTTCCTCATTCTTTTTTGCATCTGCATAGAATTTCATCCTGTGATGTACCTTACTTCATTCAAGCACTCTCTTGCATGAGGATTTACATTGTTTCCAGTAATTTGAAATCACAATGTTATAATGAATCTTGTGTATGTGTATTTTGTATTGTTGTAGATCTGTTCTCAGGGTAAATTCCTGGGGACAGGATTGTTTTGTTGAAAGACAAATGCATATGTAGTTTTAGGTATTTCCAAACATCTCACCAAAAAGATTGTACTACTTTGTAGGACCACAAACAGTATATGATAGTGACTATTCCCCCACAGCCTTACTAATAGAAGGTGTTGGAATGCTTTTCATTTTCACCAGCAGATTGGAGATTTTAATCCATCTAAACACTTATTTTTTTGTTTATAAGAGACCACTGAAATAAAATAAAAATCAAAAAAGTTACACAAGGCAAATGCTATGAAAATAAAGTAGATATATCAATATTAATGTCATATAAAATAGAATTCAAGGTGAATAAATTTAACGGGACAAAGAGGAATACATCATGGTAGTTTTATCCACCAAGAAAATAAGAGTCATGAGCCTTTAGGCATCTAATAAGAGAGGTTTGAAATAAAGAAGTAAAATGCAATAGAAACGTAAGGAGAAATCACTATCATGCTAGGAGACTTTAGCATGTGTATATTAATTATCAAAAAATCAAGCAGACAAAAATAAGGTCTCTTAATTTGGATTACCCATAAAGCAGTCTTTGAAGCAAGGACTAGTATGGGTAGTTTATTTGGCAAGTGGTCCCAAGAATCACCTCCAAAGAAACAGAGTGCAACTGCTGTGAGCAACTAGAGCTCAATCCTGCTAGCAACTCTCTGAGCAGCTATATATAACAGGCTTCAGATGGTCTCACCAGAGAACAGAGAAGCTGGGACGTTCATCCATTGATTTTTGCCCTCCTTTGCTTCAGAGTTGTCCTCCATCCCTGGGACATTAACTCCACATACTTCTAGGTTGCACCTGTATGGTTGAGAAGCCTTCTGCAGCTTCCAAAAAAGCAATAGCAAAGAAATGCTATGACTCATGCTTGGTGCAGGAAATTGGCAGTGAAACACTGAGCTTCTTAGCATGCTGAGCTAAAATCAGATGGATTGGGCAATCTGGCATGGTGGACCATAAGCACCTGCCACAGTATGATTACTGAAGATTTGAATGATACTGGTCATCTTATATGGGGGCTCATTGTTGGTAAGGTATAATGAAGCTGTATCTAATGAACCTTGTATACAAGACTTAATAAGTAAACTTTATCACTTTGCAGTAGGGAGCCATTTCAAGTGGTAAGCCAGGGAATGGCACAAACTGTGTTTTCAGTATATAACTCTTGTAAAAGACAGGATGGTTTGGAGGAGGGCAGGCTGGCCAGGTTATTGTAACTGTTTAGAAAACTGAGATGAATTGGATCTGACCTGGTATAATGAGAGTGGAATAAAAAAGACATGAGATAATTATGAGCATAAAGGACAAGATTTGGGGAGGAGGGTTGAGTGAAGAGATGGTGGCTGTAATCAGTAATCATGGAACATATTGAGTTTGTCTTTACAGCATCCTGATGATGTAAATAGGACAGATATGATGATGCGACAGATTAAGAAAACTATTGTCCCTGTGTCAGGTTGTGACTTGTCCCAAATTACAGAGTTACTAGTTTAAGGCTGAAGACTAGAATCCACGCTTCCAACAGACTTCTAGTCTTGTTTTCTCTCATTCAAGTAACTGACACGGGTTATGAATGACACTAAGCTGCTCTTCTCACTACCGATTTGTAAAGCATATTTTCCCCGCTGCAGCACATGATTCCCTTTAAAAATTGCTCTTTTGGGGCACCCAGCTGGTTCAGTCAGTTAAGCATCTGCCTTCGGCTCAGGTCATGATCCTAGGGTCCTGCCATCCAGCCCTGCATCAGGCTTTCTGCTCAGCAGAGAGCCTGTTTCTCCCTCTCCCTCTGCCTGCCACTCTGCCTACTTGGGCTCTTTCTGATAAGTAAGTAAGTAAATAAGTAAATGACATCTTTTAAAAATTGTTTTAAAAAACTCTGAATGTACAAAAGGTCTATATCCTATCATACTCTAAAAATCAAATGTGCTAAAAATGCTCACAGAAAATGAAGAGTCTAACAGCCACGTGGAAAGGGAGAATATCAACTGTGACTGCAGTATCACAACACCATTTTAACAAATAAGAATGTATACATCTATGTATTCTCCCAGGGGAAAGAAAAGACCATTTATTCCATGGATGCCATATCACTTGCAAACGTTTTACTCCTTTTTGAAATTGCTTCTGAGCCAGTTTATGAGTCATAGAAGGAAAATTAAAAAGAAAATTTATAGTCATACCTCATATACAACTGATGGGAAATTTTTAATTAGTATGCAGCTAGCTACATACTACAGGCTACAGACATGGGAACTGATTCAATGAAAATGATTAAAGTGCACAATTAATTCTGAGTGAATTAGCAAACACCTAGTCTGGGTCAATGATAAATCGTGTTACAAGAAGTTGGCATAGAACCTGGCTGAATAATGTGCTTTAGCGAAACTTCATGGTATGATGGTGGGTGGAAAGGGCAACCATGCTATAAAAACCCTGCAGGTTGACCTTTTGTGAGTTGAAAAATTCTGCAAGTGACCACAAAGCAAGTAGACTAGGAATTATATCTCTATTTTGCTGAGCTTTCCCCCAATAGCATCACACCAGAGATGAGAGAACAATGAATGGAGTGTTGTACTTAGCCCTAGATTGTGATCTTAATGTTCTCGTTGTGATGAATTTGCCTTACCACCCACAGAGTTCAAAGCATTTTTGAGCTATAAATGAGTTATCACTCTGGATCTCCTTTGGCCACCATGAAAATGATTTGGAACTACAAAGAGGAGATGGTTTCACAACACTGTAAATGTACTATATGTCACTGAATTGTACACTTTCAAATGGTTAATTCTATGTGAACTTCATCTGGATTGAAAAAAAGGGACGGTTACCAATTCCTGAACATTTATGCTTCAGGCACTTTGCTTGAGCTTATCATACAGCATCTCACTCTTCAAACAACCCTGTGAGATGAACATTGTCATTTCCATTTTCAGAATGAGGACACTTAGGTAGAGTGTTTTACCCAATGTAGTTTAGTCGAAGAGTAGGGGTTCAAACTAAGTCTACCTGATTCCAATTTCCAGGTTTGAACACTAATAAAAGTCCATAAAGGGGGATGGCCAGCCACTTAGATGCAAATCCTTGAAGCAATTTAGCTCAATATGAAAAGAGGAATATACCTGTTGCAACTTTCTTCACCCACTATTGTGAAGAAAGAGAACTAGTTGTGAGGACTCCCCAGAAGAATTTTGTTACTGGAACTGGACTATAAAATAGAAACCTATTCACAAGGAGTAAGGTAAGAGCCCATCTAGTAGACTAGACTGTTAGATCAGAAAAGGACTTGGTAGGAAGATGAGCTTTATGCTTAGTGACTGAGCTATGAGTAGCATTTGTGTTTGCCATTTAAGGTTCAATTAATTCAATGTTGTTGGTATATTTAGAAGGTTGTACAACCATCACCACAACCTAATTTCAGAATATGTTTCTTTTCCCAAAAACCTGTACCCTCCAAAAAAAATAAAAATAAAAAATAAAACCTGTACCCATTAGCAGTCATTCCCCATTTCCCTCGACTCCTCACCCCAACCTCATGCAACCACTACTCTACTTTTTGTCTCTATAGATTTGCCAGTTCTGGACATTTCATATAGAATAATACAATATGCAGTCTTCTGTGACTGGCATCATGTTGTCAAGGTCCACCCAAGGTATAGTATGGCTTAGTGCTTCATTCCTCTTTATTGCCAAATAATATTTCATTTCCCTTTCCCTTTTGCCTGCTAATAGAGCCCTGATTTTGATCATGTATGGGACAGGCTTGTACCTCAAGATAGGTCACATCACAGATGGTCAATCTTAATGAATCCATCTAGGATTTTTCAAAACCAGGCTGTGACCCATTGAGTCATAAAACCAGTTTAGTAAGTCTCAGTCAACATGTTTCTTATTTTGTAAAAAAACACATAATATAAAATTAGCCATTTTAGACATTTTTAGGTAAATAGCACTTTCATGTTAACAATATGTAACAGATCTCTAGAACTTTTTCATCTTGCAAAACTGAAACTCTGTACCTATTAAACAATAACTCTCCATTTTACCCCTTTCCCCACACCTGCAACCACCATTCTACCTTCTATTTCCATTAACTTGACTACTTTAGATACCTTATGTCAGTAAAATGATGTAGTATTTGTCTTTTTAAAAGGTTTAGGGGGAGCGGCGGGAGGGAGGTGCAGGCCCCGGGCGGAGGGGAGGGGGAGGAGGGAGGGGAGAGGGAGCAAAAAAAAAAAAGGTTTAATTTATTTATTTTAGAGAGAGAGCATGGGGGAAGGGGCAGAGAGAAAGGGAATCTCAAGGAGAATGCACTGAGCACAGAACCTGATGCAGGGCTTGATCTCAAGACCCCGAGATCATGATGTGAGATGAAATCAAGAGTCAGTCACCAAACTGACTGAGCCATGCAGGCACCCCATATTTGTCTTTTTGTAACTGGTTTCTTTCATTTTGCATAATGCCTTCAAGGTTCTTCAATGTTGTAGCATATGAGAGGATTCTCTTCATTTTAAGGTTGAGCAATATTTCATTATGTATATACCATATTTCATTTTTTCATTCATCCTTAATGGTCATTTAGGCTTCTTCTATTTCTTGGCTGTTGTGAGTAATGCAATGGTCATGAGTGCAAAGATATCTCTTTGAGATCCAATTTTCAGTTCTTTGGGATGTATATCCAGAAGTCAATCTTCTATTTTTAAATTTTTTGAAGAAACTTCACACTCTTTTCCACAGTGGCTGCACCATTTTACATTCCCATCAATAGTGTGGAAAGGTCCTAATTTTTCTGCATCCTTACAACACTTGTTATTTTCTATTTTTTTAATTGATTTATTTTTTATAGTGGCCACCCTAATG
Organism: Canis lupus dingo; assembly: GCF_003254725.2. NCBI lineage: Eukaryota > Metazoa > Chordata > Mammalia > Carnivora > Canidae > Canis > Canis lupus. Next base: position 85,018,183 of record NC_064281.1, read on the forward strand.
GGTAGAAAGGGATAGCTCATCATGTTTTTGGTTTGTATTTCCCTGATGATTACTGAAGTTGTGCATCTTCCCAATATATTTGTTGGCTAATGTATATATCTTCTTTGGAGCAATGTCTATTCAAATCTTTTGCCCATTTTCAAAGTCAGTGTGTTTGCTTTGTTGTGGTTATTGAGTTGTAGTGAATAAATAAAAATCTTTTAAAAAAATTTTTTAAAGAAATTTTTGCTAAATTCAATGCCATAAAGCTTTTCCACTATGTTTTCTTATGGAAGTTTTATAGTTTCAGGTCTTACATTTAGGTCTTTAATCTATTTTGAATTAATTTTTGAATATGGCATAAGGTAAGGGTCTAACTTCATTCATTTACATGTGGATATCAACTTTGCCCAGGACCACTTATTGAAGAGACTATTTTCCCATTGTGTATCCTTGGTGTTCTTATAAAAGTTCACTTAGCTATATATGTGAAGGTTTATTTCTGGGCACTCTATTCTGTTCCATCAGTCAGTATGTCTGTCTTTATGCCAGTCCCATAGTGTTTTGATTACCGTGGCTTTGTCATATGTTTTGAAATCAGAAAGTATAAGGCCTCCAGTTCTGCTCTGTTCTTTCTTTTATTTATTTATTTGAGAGAAAGAAAGAGTAAGCACAAGCAGGGGAGAGGAGCAGAGGGAAAGGGAGAAGCAGAATCTCTACTGAGCAAAGAGCCCCACACAGGGCTCTATCCTAGGAACCCAAGATCATGACCCAAGCTGATGGCAGATGCCTAACAGGCTGAGCCACCCAGGCACCCCCAGTTTTGTTCTTTCTCAAGATTATTTGGGCTAGTCAGGGTCCTTTAAGATTACATATGAATTTTAGGCAGACTTTTTGTATTTCTGCAAAAAAAATGACATTGGGATTGATAAGGTTGACACTGAATCTGTAAATCACTTTGGGTAGTATTGACATTTTAACAATATAAAGTCTTCTAATCCATAAATACAGATGTCTTTCCATTTATTTGTGTCTTCATTAATTTCTTTCAGCAACGTTTTGCAGCTTTCAGTATACAAGTGTTTTGTCTCCTTGGATAAGTTTACTCCTAAGTCTTTTATTCTTTTTTAAGTTTTTTAAAAAGGATTTTATTTATTTATTCATGAGAGACACACACAGAGAGAAAGAGAGAGGCAGAGGGAGAAGCAGGCTCCATGCAGGGAGCCCGATGTGGGACTGGATTCCCCATCTCCAGGATCACGCCCTGGGCTGAAGGCGGTGCTAAACCGCTGAGCCACCCAGGCTGCCCTTTTAATCTTTCTAATGGTATTGTAAATAGGATTGTTTTCTTAATTTCCTATTCAGACTGTTCATTGTTAGTACATAGAAATGTAACTGATTTTTCTGTGTTGATTTTGTGTCTTGCAGCTTTACTGAATTTGTTCATTAGTTGTAACAGTTTGTGTGTGTCTGTGTAGTCTTTAGGATTTCTACATAAAAGATCATATAATCTGTGAACAGAAATCTTTTTAACTTCTTCCTTTCCAGTTTGGATGGCTTCTTTTTCTTTTTCTTGCCTAATTGCTCTAGTTAGGATTTTCAATACTTTAATAGAAGTGGCAAGAGTGGGCATCCTTCCCTTGTTCCTTATTTTTAAAAAAGAAAAGCATTCAGTTCTTTACCTTTGAGTAAGATATTAGCCTTAAAGTTTTCTTAGGGCCTTTTTTTGTGATAAAGTAGTTTCCTTCTGTTCCTGGTTTGGTGAACTTTTATCATGAAAATGTGCTGACTTTTGTCAAATGCTTTCTCTGCATCATTTGAGATTAACATGTGATTTTTATCTTTTGTTCTGTTAATGTAGTGTATTACATTGATTGCTTTTCATGTATTGGACCACCTTTGTATCACAGGAATAAATCCCACTTGATCATGAGCTATGATCCTTTTAATGTGCTTTTGAATTTGTTTAGCCAGTATTTTGTTGAAGATTTTTGCATCAATATTCATCAGGGATATTGATCTATAGTTTTCTTTTATTTATTTTTTTTAATTTTTATTTATTTATGATAGTCACACAGAGAGAGAGAGAGAGGCAGAGACACAGGCAGAGGGAGAAGCAGGCTCCAGGCACGGGAGCCCGACGTGGGATTCGATCCCGGGTCTCCAGGATCGTGCCCTGGGCCAAAGGCAGGTGCCAAACCGCTGTGCCACCCAGGGATCCCCTATAGTTTTCTTTTAGTATCTTTGCCTGCCTTTGGCATCAGGTTAAAGCTGGCCTCAAAAGTTAAGTTTGTCATTATATGGTCTCATTCATTTGGGGAATATAAAAAATAGTGAAAGGGAATAAAGGAGAAAGGAGAAAAAATGAGTGGGAAATATCAGAAAGAGAGACAGAACATGAGAGACTCCTAACTCTGGGAAACTAACTAGGGGTGGTAGAAAGGGAGGTGGGCGGGGGGGGTGGTGACTGGGTGACAGGCACTGAGGGAGGCACTTGATGGGATGAGCACTGGGTGTTATTCTATATGTTGGCAAATTGAACACCAATAAAAAATAAATTTATTAAAAAAATTAAGTTTGTAACTGTTCCCTCTTCTTCAGCTTTTTTGGAAGGGTTACTATCAGCATTTTTAAATTAAAGAAATAGAATATCATAAATAACATCAAAGCACATTATGTGCCTTAAGGGTAAGAGTTATTTTGTAAAGCTTTATGTGTGTGTGCATGCATGTGCATGTTCGTGCATGTGTGTGTTATGTGATAATGTGTAAATTATTTTCTTACTGTGGGTTCTGGTTTTAAAAGTTTAAAATTCAGTGGTATAAGCCAGTCATGATAAAGTCATTTCCCTTGCCAGAGCTAGGCATAGTTTAGTGAAGCAGTCCTGGACAATGAGATATAGAGAAGTTATCTATTTTATATTTATGCTTATAAAAGGACATAGTGAACAGAGCATTCTTTTGCTCTCTTCCAGCCTGTAGGTATTTTTGGTGAATAGAAGATATCTGAGGCTGCTGCATGCATCTTGTGACTATGTGGGAAGTAACCAATTTACTAAGGATAGCAGATTGGAAAAACATGATGAACCTGAGTCCTAATAACATTATGGAGTCAAGCAATCACTCCTGAAACTGCCCCACCTTCCAGATTTCCTGTTATGTAATATGAAATAAATTTGTTTCTTTACTATTTAGCCACTTTTAATTAGATCTTCTGTAACATCTGTTTCATTTTATGATAAGTGCATCAAAGATGAAGATATTTTATTCTTCTTTACATTCCCTACATCACCTGTGCATATTTGGTGGTCAAGACATTTTTGACAATCTGATAATCTTATTATGATCCACAAGAGCAGAGTGCCAGAGTAGGATGTCTCTAGAATTTCACCACATCTGTTGCAGTGTTTCCAATAAAAAGCCATACTGTCGTGCTTATTTTTAGTAAAAGTCAGTCTCTAGTACAAATATTAGCTTTTGTCTATGCAGAAAGCTAAAACTGCATCAAAACAATTAATTGAGGATGTACCAAGTGCTAAGCATCATTGAATGCAAATATAAAATACCTATGACATTCTTTATCCTCAAAGTAATCTTAATCTCTTTGGCAAAACCAATGGGCTCAACTTTTAACTACTGTATACCTGGTGTCTAGAACAGCTCCTGGCACTAGTAGGTGCTCGATAATTGTTTGTTCAATCAATTAAACGAATATAATAAAGCTACTTAATACATGATTCAAGTAATCGTAGAGGTAAAGTCACAAAATGGTGCATGATAATTGTCAAATGAATAGTACAGTTAAGTGTATGCTCTTCCCATTCTTTCCTCTTTTCATCTTTGGATTTATATTTTTCTCTAAGTTACATTATGAGTTTTTCAATATGCACATTGATTTATTTGCTATTATGTGCTTAGCAGATTAAAAACAGGCAAGATTGGGATCCCTGGGTGGCGCAGCGGTTTGGTGCCTGCCTTTGGCCCAGGGCGTGATCCTGGAGACCCGGGATCGAATCCCACGTGGGGCTCCCGGTGCATGGAGCCTGCTCCTCCCTCTGCCTGTGTCTCTGCCTCTCACTCTCTCTCTCTGTGTGACTATCATAAATAAATAAAAATTAAAAAAATAAAAAATAAAAAAAAATAAAAACAGGCAAGATTTTTTAAAGATTTATTTATTTGAGAGAGAGAGAGAGCACGTGCACATGTGTGGGTGAATGGAGGAGGGGCAGAGGGAAGGAATCTTAGTCTCACAACCCATTAGATCATGACTGAGCCAAAACCAAGAGTCAGACGCTCAAACTACTGAGCCACCCAAGTGCCCCCAGCAAGGTTTATAAGTTGAAAGTTATATAAATCATTAAGATAACCTTTCATTTTATAAAGAAAGAAATTAAGTCCTAGAGGGATTTAATGATTTTTTTCAGGGGACATGCTGATCTATTAATAGTTGAAATGGCTAAGATTTTAAGGGTATCCCCTTCATTTAACATTTTTTACATTACCAAAAAAGAATAGTTATAATTAATGGCAAAATTCTATAATTCTATAGGTAGTGCCAGATAATAAACCATGGCTATAAAACATTTAGACAATTATAGATCAATAGAACACATACAAAGTTCAATCTTGTTCATTTTAAGAGGCAATACATACTGAGTCCCTGCAGTCAGTGCCCAGACCCCAGTCTGCTCTTTGTCTGTCTAGGGTTTCTTTCTTTCTTTCTTTCTTTCTTTCTTTCTTTCTTTCTTTCTTTCTTTCTTTCTTCCTTCCTTCCTTCCTTCCTTTTTTTTTGTTTTAAGATTTTATTTATTTATTTAAGGTTTCTTTTTCTCCCTGAGGATTCTGTAATCTGGCTGTCTTTCTTTGCCCTAAACTACATCTGAACTACATTTAATCAGTCTGATTTTTTTTCTAGATTTTAGACCATTATTTTATCACGTGGTCCTCTTGCTTTATCATGGATTTCTTCTGATTCAATTGTTCTCTTAGAAGTGTGATTAAGAGCATGCAGTCTGAAAATCCTAAAACTTAACTTCATATGGTGATGGATAATAACATTTTTGTAATCATTTTACAATGTACACAAATATTGAATGGTTATGTTGCACACCTGAAACTAATATAATATTATATGTCAGTTATACTTCAATAAAACATTTTTCTAAGTACACTCTATGCTCAGTGCAGAGCCCAACATGGGGCTTGAACTCGTGTTCCTGAGATGAGGACCTGAGCTGAGATCAAGAGTCTGGTGTTTAACCAACTGAGCCGCTCAGGTGCCCCGCTCCCCAATTTTTTGTTAAAGAACATGTACTTTGTTCTTTTTAAAATCTTATTTATTTATTTATAAGAGACACAGAGAGAGAGAGAGGCAGAGACACAGGCAGAAGGAGAAGCAGGCTTCCCGCAGGGAACCCAATGTGGAACTCGATCCCCAGACCTGGGATCAATCACGTCCTGAGCCAAAGGCAGACGCTCAACCACTGAGCCACCTAGGTGTCCAAGAGGACAAAGAAGGGGTTCCCTCTCTTCTAGAGGAAAGGGACGGGTTGGCAAAGACTGTTATAAAACAAATAGTCCATTGGAGTAAACTGGGAGTTTGAAGTATAATAGCTTTTCATTGGTTGAGTTGTGACAGTCTTTCATTGGCTAGGCTGTTGCCAGGGTAAAGGAAAACTTTCTTCGTCCTCCTGGGGTAGTAAGGTAGTAGCTAAAGTAGTAATGACCTGCAAGGTATGTCTCATCCTATTTGAGTCTGCAATTGACCATCAGTGGTAGGATATGAGGGTTACCCCTGATGGCTTCCCAGCCCCATTCTAAATGAGGTTTCCTTTTATTAATGTTCACAGGTAAAATGGTATTTGTTCTATATAAATATTTACTGCTATTATATTCAGTACTACAGTAGAGCCTTAAGAACAGGGTTAGGGTGAGTGAGGGCTGCTGCTTCCCCACCCCAGTTGAAACTCTACATGTAACTTTTAGCTCCTCAAACCTTGACTACTGATAGACTACTATTGACTAGAAGTCTTACCGATAATGTCAATAGTTGATTAACACATATTTTAGATGTTATATGTATCATACACTATATTCTTACAATTTAAATAAGAGAAAAGAAAATGTTATCGAGAAAATTATAAGGAAGAGAAAATACATTACAGTACTACAAAAAAAAATCTGTATAGAACAATGTGATGCTCAAGGAGCAGTGTGACTACCAAGCAGCCCAGGGACCTGTGGTGCCCTGCTCCTGCCAAGGCACTGAGGCCCCACTCCCTGCCTTTTGGGCCAGGCTGAGGGTGAAAGCCAGGTCACCTTAAGGCAACCCTCAGCAAACAAGTGAGGTAGTCTGTTGACAGAGGCCTAGGAGGCAGGCTGAATGAGCAGCCACTGCCACCACCTATACCATCTCTAGCAACCCTGACGCCTTTGGTGGCCAAACTGGATCTGAATGATGGGGGTGGGAATCTGAGAAGTGTTCCAGAAATGGCAGAGGCTCACTATTAAGGGTACCACCAAACTGCTGCTGGGCATCTTGGAATACCAGGCCCTGGTGAACCACATAGGAAGCTGCTACTATGGAGCAGTTCACTTTGCCATTTGGGCCTCAGAAGACGTGCGCATCTTCACAACTGCAGCATCTGCAAGAAGCAGAATAAAGACTTCATGGTCCTGGCTTCCCTCTTCAAGCTCCTGAAGGAAGCTGAGAGTACAACCACATACGCATACAACAAGAACAAAGCACAGCACAGTTTCTGTAAGAGATGTGGCATTCAGAGCTTCTACACTCCCCAGTCAAACCCTGGAGGCTTTGGAATCATTCCACACTGCCTAGAGTGTGGGCATGGAGAAATTCAATAGCAGAGATTGGGGAAAACCATGAAAGAGCACAAGACCATCAAGACTATATCTAAAGAGTAAGCTCCTCCTTCTCTCTTTCTGAAAAGGGGGAATGACTGGGGTTAGCAGCTTTGTTATCCCCATTCCTCCTCAGCAGTGCTTATGAAAGTGGCTGGCCCAGGCTGCTGGTTCCATTGGGCAGCAGCCATCTTGATCTCTGTAGTTTGCTCTCTGTTGCTTTATACACCTGCTGTTTCAGGTGTACAACATACTGGTTCAACATCTCTACGTGTCATGCTATGCTCACCACAAGCATTGCTACCGTCTGTCACCATCCAGTGCTATTACAATATCATTGACTATATTCCCAGTGATGCTGTGCTTTTTTTTCACGCGACTAATTTATTCTATTACTGGAAGCCTATATCTCCCACTCCTTTACCCATTTTGCCCATTCCTCCACACCTCCCTGGCACCTGTCAGTTTGTTCTCTGTATTAATAGGTCTCATTCTGCTTCTGGTTTGTGTATTCATTTGCTTTGTTTTTTAGACTTCCCATGTGAGTGAAATAATACAGTATTTGTCTTTCTCAGTCTGACTTATTTTACATTGCAAAATACCCTCTAGGTCCATCCACATTGTCACAAATGGCAAAATCTCATTCTTGTTTATGGCTGAGTAATATTCCATTGCATATATGCATACCACATCTTCTTTACCCACTTATCTGTTGATGTACATTTGGGTTTTTTCCATATCTTAACTATTGTAAATCATGCTGCAATACACATAAGGGTACTTTTATCTTTTCAAGTTAGTGTTTTCATTTTCTTTGGGTAGATACTCAGTAGTGGAACTGTTGAATCATATGGTATTTCTATTTTTAATCTTTTGGAGAAAAACCCATACATTTTTCACAGTGGCTGTACCAACTTCCATTCCCACCAACAGTGCACAAGGATTCCTTTTCCTCTACATGCTCACCAACACTTGTTATTTCTTGTTCTTTTGACTCTAGCCACTCTTACAGGTGTAAGGTGATATCCCATAGTGGCCTTGATCTGCATTTCCCTGATGATTAGTGATTTTGAGCATCTTTTCTGTATCTGTTGGCCATCTGTATGCCTTCTCTGGAAAAATGTTTATTCAGGTCCTCTGCTCATTTTTTAATCGGATTATTTTTGTGTGTGTACATTGAGCTGTATTAGTTCTTTATGTATTTTGGATATTAACCCCTTAGTAGATATGTCATTTGCAAACTTTTATCCTCATTCATTGGGTTGCCTTTTCATTTTGTTGATGGTTACCTTCACTGTGCAAAAGCTTTTTATTTTCACTTAGTCCCAATAGTTTGTTTTTTGCCTTTAGTTTCCTTGCCTGAAGAGACATATCTAGGAAAATATAGCTACAACTTATGTCAAGGAAATTACTGTCTACATTCTTTTCTAATAGTTTTATGATTTTAGGTCTCACATTTAGGTCTTTAATCCATTTTCAGTTTATTTTTGCTCATGGTGTTAGAAGGTGGTCCAGTTCATTCTTTTGCATGTAGCTGTCCAGTTTTCCCAGCACCATTTATCAAAGAGACTGTCTTTTCCCCATTGTACATTCTTGCCTTTTTTGTCATAAATTAACTGACCATATAAAGCATAGGTTTATTTCTGGCCTCTCTATTCTGTTGCTTGACTTATCAGTACTATGATGACATTATAGTCCCAGTGTTTATATTTTGGAACAAAGTAAGAGTCGTCCATAAACCTTATGTGTTAAGGATTCAAAGTGTAATTGGGGAAATATTCAAGGAATTGTTTCATGCTATATTGGCCCAAGTTTTCTGACCATTAAGGGAAAATCTTTCAGTGAATGAGTACAAAAAGGACATAAAAGGGACGCCTGGGTTGCTCAGCGGTTGAGCACCTGCCCCTGGCTCAGGGCATGATTCGCGGTCTCAGGATCGAGTCCCACATCAGACTCCCTGCCTGGAGCCTGCTTCTCCCTCTGCCTACATCTCTGCCTTTCTCTCTCTGTGTCTTTCATGAATAAATAAATAAAATATTTTTAAAAAGGACATAAATGACTAAATTATATTCATAAATTCCTAAGTATGTGATCATATCAACTAGCTTATAGTCTTATATTTTCTGGATTTTAAGTATGGGTAATTTATTTATATAACCTCAAATATATAGGAAAATGTAATTCAAAATCTGAGACCACTTATCCCCACCTTTCCAAAGTACCATATTTCAGGGCTCCCCAAAACAAGCTGTTCATAAATATTCCCTGCTTAAGAAATTAGAAAGCCACCCTTTGGAAGCTACTGAATACTGAAGGGCTGTGTGATGCGTTGCTTCAGCAAAATAATCACTTCTAGCACAGTGCAATAATTGGTAGGACAATCAATCATGAACTTTGTAACCTGGATAACCAGCCAGAAGTAGAATCATGACTAAAATGCTAAACCTGATATTGATAATGTTAGAATCAAAAAGAAAAGAAGTCAGAGGTAAGCATCCATGTTAAGTCCTACTAATTTGATATTCATTTGTTGGATAAAACATATTTTCTAGAATTATCCATTTGTGATCACAATTCTTTTCTTTGCTAGTAAGAAACCTATCCACGGAATAGCTTCCCTTCACCTCAGAGGAAAAGCTGTAACCCTTCCACACCTAGAAAGCTTACTTAAAATTACTGATTGGGAACATAGATTGGTATATGTCAAAATAACTTCATAACTGAGGGGTAGGGTGAAGATTACATTGACATCATATATGCGTGTTCTGATAAAAACCCTAATTTTAAGCATTCAGGATTAGGAATATTTTGCTTGATTTAACTGCATTAATGCCACCAGTAAACACATGAGATGTTCCAGCTAAAAATTCATTAATACTTATGGTTCTATGTTTAAAGGTCCGTAATTTATTGATTCTTCTATATGTTCAGCTATTCCAAGGAAGGGAGAAAATCACTTTGCCTTGTAATCAATAGATCATTTTATTTATTTATTTATTTTTTAAAGATTTTATTTATTTATTCATGACAGAGAGAGAGGCAGAGACACAAGCAGAGGGAGAAACAGGCTCCATACAAGGATCCTGATGTGGGACTCGATCCTAGGACTCCAGGATCACACCCTGAGCCAAAGGCAGACGCTCAACCGCTGAGCCACCCAGGCGCCCCGCAATAGATCATTTTAAAGTAAGAGTATTATTACTGCAGATGCCAATAAGGATGGTGAAGATAATAATACTTGTTTTCTCTTTGCTCAATTAGGTTTTTAAGAACAGCTTTACTGGGGCACCTAGACAACTCAGTAGATTAGGTGTCTGACTCTTGGTTTTGGCTCCAGTCATGATTGTGGGGTTTTGAGATTGAGCCCCTCATCATGTTTCGTGCTCGGAAGGGAGTCTGCTTGAGGCTCTCTCTCTATGTCTCTCTGCTCCTCCCTGCTGTGCTTTCCCTTTCTCTCTCTCTCTTTAAAAATAAATAAATAAATCTTTAAAAAAAAGAATAGCTTTACTGAAGAAAAGTAACATAAAACAAACTATGTCTCTTTAAAGTAAAAAATTTGTTAAGAGTTGACATATGTATACATGTGAACCCATCCCCATAATCAGGATGGTGAAGATATCCAAAAATCCCAAGTTTTCTCTTGTCCCTTGGTAATCTTTTTCTCTTAATCTTCTCTACTCTCCCCTTCCTCAAGCAGCCACTGATCTGCTTTCTGTCAATATAGACTAGTTTGAATTTTCTTAAAATCCGTATAAATGGAATCATGAGAACATGCTCTTTTGGGGCTGGCTTCTTTCACTCAACAAAAGTATTTTGAGGTTCATCCATATTACTGTATCAACAGTTTATTTCTTTTTATTAATGAGTAGTATTCCATGGTATGGATGGGCATACACCATTTGTTTATCCAGTCACCTGTTGATGGATAGCTGGATTGTTTCCACTTTTTTGGCTACTACATATAGAGTTGCTATAAACATTCATGTACAAATTTTTATATGGATATTTTTATATGGACATATGCTTTTTTTTCTTGAGTATATATCTAGAGATGGAAATAGGTGGATCTAACTGGAGCTGTGCATTTAAATTTTTAAGAACCTGTACAACTCATGGTTGTATCATTTTACATTCCCACCAGCATGAGAATCCCAGTTCCGTCACATCCTTATCAATACATACCATTTTAATAGATGCATAAGTGGTATTTCATTGTGGTTTCAATCTGCAATACCTTTAATGACTAATGATGTTAATCATCTTTTCATGTGATTATTTGTGATCCATGTATCTTCTTTGGTGAAATGTCTTCTTAAATCTTTGGCTTTTATTTTTATTGGCTTATTTGTTTATTGTTAAGTTTTAAGTGTTCTTTATGTATCCTGGATACAAGCCTTTTATGAAAAATATCCTTTGCAAATATTTTCTCCCAGTTTCTAGCTTGTCATTTCAGTCTCTTAATAGCATCTTTTGAAGAGCAAAAATTATTTTCCATGAAGTCTTTGATTATTTTTTAATGAGTTGAGTTTATGATGTTGTATCTAAGAAACTGTTCTCTAACCAAAGGTCACAGAGATTTTTCTCCTATGTTTTCTTCTAAAAGCTTTATATTTTTTGGGTTTACATTTAGGTCTATGATCCATTTTGAGTTAAATTTGTCTATGATATGAGGTTTAGATTGAAAGATTTTTTTTTTTGCATATGGATAGCCACTTCTTTCAATCTTTTTTATTGAATTGTCTTTGTACTTTATCTAAAATTAGTTGTCCATACATGTGGCTTTTTAACTTTTTTAAAAAAAGATTTCATTTATTTATTCATGAAAGACACACAGAGGTGGAGACATAGGTAGAGAGAGAAACAGGCTCTCTGTGGGGAGCCCAATGTGCTACTCCAACCCAGGACCCTAGGATCACAACCTGAGCTGAAGGCAGACGCTCAACCACTAAGCCACCCACGTGTCCCCATACATGTGGCTTTTTAAAAAGACTTATGTATTTATTTGAGAGAGAGGGAAAGAGAGAGCAAGCAAGTGCAGGGTGAGGGCAGAGAGAGAAAGAGAGAGAGAGAATGTTGCAAGCAGATTCCTGGCTAAGTAAGAAACCTGACCCAGAACTCAATCTTACGACTCATGAGATCATGACCTGAGCCAAAAACCAAGAGTCTGATGCTCAACTGACTGAGCTACTCAGACACTCCCATATATATATGGCTTTGTTTTTAGACTCTCTTCTACTCTACTGATCTGTTTCTCTATCTTGATGCTAAGACCACATTGTCTTGATTACTATAGTTTCATAAAATTTGAAATCAGAGACTGTTATCTCCTACATTTGTTATTCTTTTTCAGAGTGGTTCTAACTATTATAGATCCTCTGCATTTCTATATACATTTTAGAATAAACCTGTCAATTTCTGCAGAAAAGAAACTGAGATTTTTTTTTTAAGATTTTATTTATTTATTCATGAGAGACACACAGAGAGAGAGGCAGAGACACAGGCAGACGGAGAAGCAGGCTCCATGCAGGGAGCCCAACATGGGACTCGATCCCAGGTCTCCAGGATCAGGCCCTGGGCTGAAGGCAGCACTAAAACCGCTGAGCCACCCGGGCTGCCCAAGAAACTGAGATTTTAATTGTGATTGCATTGGATCTTAGATCAACTTGGGGAAAACTGACCTATTACCAATATTGAATATTCCAACTCATGCACTGGGTCTTTTAATTAAAGGATATCTTTAATTTGTCTCAGCAGTGTTTTGTAGTCTTCAGTCTTACACACCTTTTGACAGCTTTCTCCCTTCCTAAGTATTCATCCCTAACCATCTTGTTTTTGTGCCCTCAGTGCTATTACATATAGCATTGCTCTTTTTTTAAAAGATTTTATTTATTTATTCATGAAAGACACACAGAGAAAGAGAGGCAGAGACACAGGCAGAGGGAGAAGCAGGCTCCATGCAGGGAGCCTGATGTGGGACTTGATCTCGGGTCTCCAGGATCAGGCCCTGGGCTGAAGGCAGCGCTAAACCGCTGAGCCACCTGGGCTGCCCTATTACATATAGCATTGCTCTTTAAGTTTCAATCTCTGATTGTTCACTGCTAATACATAAAAATGCAAATCAATTTTTGTATATTGATCTTACAACCTGAAACTTGATAAACTCATGTATCAGTTCTTTTTCTAAAGATTTTATTTATTGGGGCATGTGGGTAGCTCAGTGGTTGACCATCTGCCTTCAGCTCAGGGCATGATCCCAGGGTCCTGGGATCAAGTCCTGCATCAGGCTCCCCGCAGGGAGCCTGATCCTCCCTCTGCCTATGTCTCTGCCTCTCTCTCTGTGTGTCTCTCATGAATAAATAAACAAAATCTTTAAAAAAAAAAGGATTTTGTTTATTTATTTGAGACAGCATAAACGGGGAGGAAAGTAAGAGAGGAAGGGAGAAGCAGACTTCCTGCTGAGCAGGGAGTCTAAAGTGGTGTTCCATTCCAGGACCCTGAGATGATGACCTGAACCAAAGGTAGACGCTCAACTAACTGAGCCACCCAGGCGCCCCTCATATATTAGTTCTAGTAGCTTTCTTGTGGATTCCATCAGATTTTCTATATAGACTTTCATGTTGTCTGTGAATAAAGACAGTTTTACTTTTCCAACATGGACGTCTTTTGCTTATTTATTTATTTGGCCTGATTTCACTGTCCAGAACATCTAGTACCAATGTTGAAAATAAATGACAAGAGCAAATGCCTTTGTCTTAGTCTTGGTCTTAGGAAGAAATCATTTAGTCTTTCACCATTAAATATGATGTTACTAATATGTTTTCATTTTTTTCTCTTACTGTGATTGAGAAAGTTTCCTCTGATTGCTGTTTTGCTGAGAGTTTGAATGAGGAATGGTTGTTGAACTGTGCCATATGACTTTTCTGCATCTACTGAGATCATAATATGTTTGTGTATGTATTAATTTGTTAATATGATGAGTTGCACCAATTGCTTTTGAATGATAAATCTACTCAGTATTCCTGGCATAAGCCCAGCTTTGTTGTGATGTATTACCCTCTTTATGGATTCACTTTGCTAAAACTTTGTTAAAAATGTTTGCCTCTAGGGACACCTGGGTGGGTCAGTGGTTGAGTGTCTTCCTTTGGCTCAGGTCATGATCCCAGGGTCTTGGGATCGAGTCTTGCATCGGGCTCCCCACCGGGACCCTGCTTCTCCCTCTGCCTATGTCTCTGCCTCTCTCTGTGTCTCTCATGAATAAATACAATCTTTAAAAAAAAGTACAATCTTTAAAAAAAACATGTTTTCCTCTAGGTTCATAGGGATATTGATCATTAGTTTTTGGTTTTTGTTTTTAGAGAGGGGGGAGGGGCAGAGAGAAGGAGGGGAGAGAGAATCTTAAGCAGGCTCCACACCTAGTGTGGAGCCCAACTTGGGGCTTGATCTCACCACTCCGAGATAATGACCTGAGCTGAAATCAACAGTTAGCTGCTTAACTGACAGCCAGCCAGGTATCCCTTGATCAGTAGTTTTTTATTGTAATGTCTTTGGTTTTGGTATGAGAGTAATGCTCGCCTCATAAAATGACTTCTTAGAACCAGTAATGCTGGCCTCATAGAACTCTCCCTCCATTTTTGGGAGAGAGTTTTTGTATAATGTATATTATTTTTTCCTTGAACGTTTGATGGAATTCACCAGTAATCACATTTTTTTCTTATAATTTTTTTAACATAAAAAATACAAGTAACAAACATAAAGACTTTTTGTGGTTTGGTTAATGTTTACATATAGTCATAGCTTTTCTAAAATGTGTACTTTAGGATCATTAGTTTTCTCTGTATTCAATGAGACAGAATTAAAATCCTACCCACCCAATACATTTTAATAACTGTATGGAAATTTTATATAAAATATATATAAATATTTATACAAATGTATATATTTATATATATAGCATGAAATTCACCTGCTTAAATTACACAATTCAGTATTCAGTATTTTTCAATATATTCACAGCTGTACAATCATAACCATAGTCTAATTTTATCTTGTTTCATTTCATTTTATTTTATTTATTTTTAGAGAGAGAGAGAGAATGTGAGCAGGGGCTGGGGCAGAAGGAGAGAGAGAACCATAAGCAGGCTCCATGCCCAGCATGGAGCCCCACATGGGACTCAATCTCACAACCCTGAGAGCATGACCTAGCTGAAATCAAGAGTCAGATGCTTAACTGACTGAGCCACCCAGACACTCCATCATAATCTAATTTTAGAACATTTTTATCACCCCCAGAAGAAACCCTCTACCTATCAGCAGTCACTGCTTACATACCCTTTCCCAGTTTCTGACAAACGCTAATGTACTTTCTGTGTTTATGGATTTGCCTATCTGAACATTTCATATAAATGGATAAATGAAATTATACACTTGGTCTTTTGTGGCTGGCTTTTGTCACTTATCATGATGTTTTCAAATTTCATTTATGTTGTGGCATATATCAGTACTTTATTCCTTTTTAGTGCCTAATCATATTTTATTGTAAGCACCATACAATTTTAAGGAAAACACTTTCAATTCATATTAGATACACTAATGCTATTAAAAAAAAAAAAGCTAAATTCTTCAGTAAAAGAAATCGGTAGTTTCCAGTCAAGAGAGTGAGTTCACAAGGATAACAGGAACCTAAAATATACTCTTTTTTAATTGAAAAAATAACAAAGACAAACCAAAAAAACAGACTCTTAAGTATAGAGAACAAACTGATGGCTACCACAGGGGAAGTGAGTAGGGGAATGGGTGAAATAGGCAAAGGGGATTAAGGGGATGTTTATTATGAACACTGAGTAATGTATAAAATTGCAGAATTACTATATTGTACACCTAAAAATATTGTATCACTATATATCAACTATATTGGAATTAAAATAAAATATTTTAAAAAGCAAAAAAAAAAAAGAAAAAACATAACAGATTATAGTGATGGTTGCACAACCCTGTTAATATACTAAAAGCCATTAAATTGTAGCTTTATTTTTTTAATTAATTAATTTTATTTTATTATTTATTTTAAAGATTTTATTTACTTATTCATGAGAGACACAGAGGGAGAGGCAGACACACAGGCAGAGGGAGAAGTAGGCTCCATGCAGGGAGCCCAATATGGGACTCAATCCCAGGACTCCGGGATCATGCCCTGAGCCAAAGGCAGATGCTCAACCGCTGAGCCACCCAGGCATCCCAATTTATTTAAAGAGAGAGAGCAGGGGAAACAGCAGAGGGAGAGGGAGAGAGAGTTTCAAGCAGACTTTGTAGTGAGTGTGGAGCCCGATGTGGGGCTTGATGTCACGACCCTGGGATCACGACCTGAGCCAAAACCAAGAGTCAGATGCCTTATCTACTGTGCCACCCAGGTGCCTCTGAATTGTAACTTTAAATAGGTGAATTGTATGATATATGGATTAGATTGCCATAAGGCTGTTTTTTTTTTTTTTAACGATATAGCAGATATCACCAGAAAGGGAAGGGAGGTAGCAATTAGCAGGAAGCTGAAGCCACAGGCTTGTGTGAGTTGCTCTTAGGTTTTCTACTGCACACAGTATACTGTACAGCTCATTGCTTACTACTTTTTTAGGAATTATATTAACCATATTTGATGTAGAGAGAATTGCAAGAATTAGGACTATAAAATATCCTTAACTAGTAATAAAAGATCTTGTTTATTCATCCTAGTTTTTCTACACACAATAAATATTATCTTAGAATCCACTGTGTACCAGGCACTATTCTAGGAACTCATGATCAGTCACAGGCACAGATGGATGATCGTGGTATGTGAAAAATATGCATACAAGCAAAACTGATATGGAAGCTTCCAAAAGGTAATGTGCCTTTCAAATTTTCTAAAATGAACATGTCTTCCTTTTGTATTCTCAAAAAAAATCATAAACAAGAAGAATAACATACATATATTCTCCAGAGATTATTTTTATTTGATTGGAGGCTTAACTGTTATTCAAAACATGCAGTTATCCTAACTAAGATCTCAAGTTATTCCTGTGGGTTTTTTTTTCTTGTTTTTGGTTTTGTTTTGTTTTGGCCTGCTTGCTTATTTAGTTATCTACATCCATGTATTTATTTGTTATCTACATCCATCTATTTATTTTCACTCTTAGAAAGAAGTGAAAGTGTGTCTGTTTTCTTTTGCTGTGTACCAAAATACTACAAACTTGGCAGCTTACAAAAATACTACTATTTCAATGGGTCGGCAGCCTGAGCTGGTTTATCTCACCATCATCTTGCTAGGCTGAAATCAAGGTATTGACTAGGGCTGACAACTCACCTGAGGTTCTAGGCCCCCTCCAAGATCCCATGGTGTTGGAAAACTTTGTTTCCTTGCATCTGTTGAACTTATGGTGGCTGTGTATAAGGCTGGCAGGAGGCCCCCGGCTGTTTCTTCTCTCCTTTAAGGGCTAACCTAATGAAGTCAGTCCTACCCAGAATACCTCCATTTAGATCAACTCAAAAGCAACACCTGCAAAATCAGTTTGTCATCATACTCACAGAACCCCCCCACAATCAAGAGGAGGGTATTACAAGAGGTGTACATACCAGATGGTGGGAATCTTAGGGGCCACCTTAGAATTCCACCTACCACAGAAGGGTTCTTTAAAGGATTATAAGAAACTCTCCTAATTATTCTTCAATTCACTCACAAGAAGAACTGAAGCATGTTCTGTAACATAACTACACACACAAAATTAACTATAAAACTATGAATTACAATAGCAATATAAAGAATTATGTTTGATGAAGGGAAGCCTCAAATCATCTTAATGAAATTAACTATTTCTAGTATATACAAATTCTATTGTCAGGAAAAATTGTGAAGGATCAAAAAGGACAAGAAAGTGTTAGTGGTTGGGTGTCTTGTCGAGTTTACCCATCAGGGTTATCTCCACCTTTCATTGTCTTTCAATTATTTTACAATTTTAAGTTGTAGGCTACTAAAAGCACTACAAATGATTTTTCCACATGCAAATAAAATTGATTTCCCTCTCTCTCTGTGGACAAAGCCAGTTTTGAATCTTTGTAAATTCATTTCATAAGCTATTTCTACTCTTTGAATTAGCCTTGAACCATTAACATCTTTCTGGCTCTTTCATTGGTTAATGAGTTAAGTAAAATCTTTAACCCACATTCATTTTATATCTGTAAGATCTGATTGTCATGATTTTACCTTTAAAAAATTAGCCTTTATCACTACTTATCTTTCAAATTCCAAAGAATTATTGTAAATATTCAGTTTCAGCAATGATAATTAGTTATAGCATAGGATTTCTGTGTATGTCATGAGCCAGCTTTTGTGATTGATTATCTGTTTAGTGGCAAGTATTTTGCTACGTCCTTGCTTGATATGTTTAAAAACTGCTTGTTTCTGTTTTCAATTTTTGAATCATGCATACTTAAGTAAAGTCATGATGGTAAAGTAGTGACTGTATTAAAGCCTATGAGGCAGGTTTTTAAGCAATCAGAGAATTTGGTCCCCTTAGACTCTGTACCTTACTTCCTAACATCAGGATAATGGGGAAAATACGTTAATTCTCCTTCACAGTTCATTATTTAAATACTCCTTCAGTAATGAGTCTTTTTCTGATTCCATAATTCCACCTACCAGTTTGGTGTGGGGAATCTGGCTATTTAAATACAAGCACATTATGTATTTATTTATTTATTCATTTATTTTTGGCTGAAAGCTGAATTTCCAAAAGAAATAAATCAAATGCAGCTTTTTTTGAAAATTGGAGCTATTATGCTAAGCTGATGTATCCTAGCAAGGAAAAGAGCAAAGCACTTGGAACTAATAGAATTGGCTGAACACTGGGATTTTTAAAAGGTCCTGGCCAATTTCCTGGCTGACCTCTCACAGCATAATGTAGCAGTAAATTGGAGTGGCATCTGAGTAATACAGACTCACATATCCTTGACATGTACTAGTCACAATCTTAATGTCTTACATAGCATTTATTATTATTTTATTCAGCTTAAAATGTGTAGAACATGCACTCACAAGTAAATTTTAATATTGCATTATTTTCTTGAAATTGATTGGAATAGTAGGTGGTAACTATGTTCCCTAGCAACAATAACACTGCCTAATTTATGAACACTGACTGACATTAGCCAGCAGAATCAAAGCAGCCTTGAGAAAATTTAAGGTGACAGAAACGCCATATTGTTGAACTCCACCTTATTAGGACTAAGAACACAAAAGATTCACCCAATCATCCCTTTATCCTACCTAGTTGTTATATAAGGCTTTTTTTGTTTTTGTTTTTTTCTTCATTAGCACTTACAACCTAAAAGAGAGAACTTAATTATCTCTTAGATTTCATCAATTGTCAAAGAAGTCTAACAATGCTTTGAACGCCATCCCTTATGTAGTCATTAACAGAAATTGCTAGAATGCATATATCTTTAGTTTATCACTATTAGACGAAACTGCCTGATGAAGTCTTAGATTATATTCACAAAGCTGGTTTGGTGTCCTGTGGATAGAGGTGCTTATGTGTATAGATAACAAATCATGGCCATGTCTCCTTGATTAATAAGCTAGGGACTGAGGTCAAAAAAAGTAATCACACCATGATTTCTGCTCTGCAGAAGTTTACAGTCTAGCAGGGAAGATAAATATATAAGAAATTAATCACCATATAAAGCATATAATGTGGATATACACAAAGTGTAATGGAAATACAAAGAGAGAAGTGATTATGATGAAATAAAGAGAAGGATAATAAAAGTGGAAGAAGTTGGTCCCAAGAGGAGACTTTTGGGGAGGGTCAAAGAATTACCAAGCAGGGAGAAGGGAAGGGTCATTTTCGTCAGAGGGAACAGCTTAAGTAAACTGTATGTAACACTGATGTTTACATCACAACAAAAAAAAGTACATTTTTTTTCATTAGCATTAAAAAAATAAACATTTTCATCGGCCCCTTGAAGTGAGGTGATGGATTAGGTTTCCCACTTCAGCAGGTCCATAAGCAAGATGCTTTTATGTCTTGAATACAGAATTAAATAGGTTTGGGGTGCCTGAGTGGCTCAGTCTATTAAGCATCTGCCTTTGGCTCAGGTCATGATCCCAGGGTCCGGGAATGGAGCCCACATCAAGCTCCCTGCTCAGTGGGGAGCCTGCTTCTCTCTCTCCTTCTGCCCCTCCCTCACCACTTGTGCTCTCTGCTCCCTCTTATGCTCTCTCTCTCTCTTTCTCTCAAATAAATAGATAAGTAAATAAAATGTTTTTAAAAAGAATTAAATAGGTATGTATTCCAAACCAACACGAGCCATAGCTACTTTAGTTGACAAAAAGATGTTAATAGAACAAGTGTTGACCTTTTTAATTTTTGTATTCTCAATGTAAAAACCATATTAAAATCTCCCTGGTATATCAAAAGAACATTGAGTGAGATTAAGAAAGAAAAGATGACTTTATTTTCTGAATGTCTTATCTAGATATATTTGGTCTAAGTATTTTTGGTTTTGCTGACAGCCCTTCTAAAATGTAGCATTCGGGGATCCCTGGGTGGCGCAGCGGTTTGGCGCCTGCCTTTGGCCCAGGCGCGATCCTGGAGACCCGGGATCGAGTCCCACATCGGGCTCCCGGTGCACGGAGCCTGCTTCTCCCTCTGCCTGTGTCTCTGCCTCTTTCTTTCTCTCTCTGTGACTATCATAAATAAGTAAAAATTAAAATAAAATGTAGCATGCTTAAATTTCATACCTGGGGTGCTTGTTACAAATCCTTACACTCCTGCCTAGTGAATCAGAATATATGGAGGTGAGACACAGGAATTTGTACTTTCCACGAATTCCTCAGGTTATGTTTAGATATTACTGCTTTATTTGGCCTAAAGGTGTAGCTAAGGCAGAATTGCTTCCTAGAGCACCACAGAACTGAGAAGCAATTGCAAATCAATAGCCTAGAAAATGTGTAGACAGAATGAACTATAGATATACCAACAAGTAAGAGAAGGGGTAAAAAGAAAAAGTTCAGACTTGTTTTATTTTCATTTCTTTCTTAGTAAGAGTACGAATTCACAGAACACATGTTTACCCAAAATGATTCTTAGAATTTTTTTTTTGATTCTTAGAATTTTAAGGAAAATGCAGCAACACACAATAGTAGGTAACATCATGTTTCAATTTGCAAGCATAGGGGAAGAAAAACTTTTCCTCTAACCTCTTGGGTGCTGTCTCTTGGGATTTGTGAATTCAACTGACAAAAGACAGATTAGCAAGAGAAAAAACAATGTACATATACAAGGGAGCACTTTTTATTAAAAAAAGATTTTATCTCTTTACTCATGAGATACACAGAGAGAGGCTGAGAGATAGGGAGAGGGAGAGAAGCAGGCTCCATGCAGGGAGCCTGATGTGGGACTCGATCCTGGTACCCCAGGATCATGCCCTGAGCCAAAGGAAGATGCTCAACCACTGAGCTACCCAGGCATCTCTAACAAGGAAGTACTTATTGATAAGTAACTCAATAGGGTAGTTATAATTCGGAGCTTATATATCTAACTTAGAAAAGGGAGTGGGGGCAAAGGCTTCTATGGGAAGAACAAATAGGTTTCTTTAGGAAAGATAAATGAGTTTCTAAAAGAACAAATACTAGAGGAGAAAGTTTGTGATCATTTTGTTTATGAAGCTGTGAGTGGTCTTTCTGTCTTCTCCATGAGAGAAGGCATGAAACTCACCCTGAGAGGAGATTTATGGTAGGTTGACTATTGGTCTTCCTCCTGGCAGTAGAAGCTTCCCCCAAGAGGGAATTTATGGCAGTCTTCATTTCTCAGAAGTTTTTGCTTGTAAGGGAAGCAGGTAAGGGATGTTCTGAGAAAGGAGGCTTCGTTCTTCATCTGTTGAATTTCAAATGTCTTCAGCTTAAAATAATCTTTATACCAACTATGGGGTTCTTAGTGTGTCCCTACACACAGCAAAAAGCCATTTTGGAATGGACTGTGTTCCAGTATTTAAAGTTAGAGTATGTATTTTTGCTCTAAAACAAGGAAACAGAGCAAGGGTGTATACAAATAACTGCGCAAGGCACATTGGTTATCATATACTAGAGAGAACTGGAAACCAAGATAATTCCCCATCCCTATATTAAACAATTCTAAGAGTAGGCATATTATCTTGTCCCTCTGTTAAATAATACTAACAGCAGGCATACTTTCCTGTCCTTAAACTGGAACCAGGCATAAAAACTTAGCTTCTCACTGTAGGATATATTTGTTCTTAGGAGATAAGCTGATTAAAATAGCATGATCATCAAGATTCACTTCAAGATCCCCATCCTTAAAAAAAAAAAAAAAAAAAAAGATCCCCATCCTTGCTATGCTCACCAACCGTAAGTTTTTTGTCATAAACTCTGCCCAATCTGTAGCAGATTCCTGTCTTCAAAATCACCTTAAAATCACCTTTTCCAGGCTCAAAAACCCTAAAACAACATATACACAACCTTCCTTAATTCCTCCACTTTGGAACAGTACTAAGACTGGCATGGTGTTTTTCTTTCATACCATAGCAATTCTGATAAACTTAGCATCACTTGATCAACCGGTTGCTCCGTAAAAACTGTGAAACACTAAAAAAAATGGGCAAAATATTACTAGTTGTCCTTTCAATGGAACGTTAGGTGTTGCCTAGCAGACCTTTAGGGATTATCTGATTCTATTCAGGTCTATGCTTTGCACCTCTCTTTGAGCTATCTATCTATTCTATATGTGTAGTAAATTGATAATAATGCAAACTATTTTTATCCATAGAGATGTAAACAATTTTTTTCTGGTTGGGGATGCAGTAAATTAAAGAAGAGATGATTCCACACATTACATTTTACTTCCCTGTGAGTGTTGATCAGTTTTGCAATGCTTCAAAAATTCCTATGATTATATATGTGCCTATTCTTTGGATTCTTCTTTGAACCATTATGAACTTCTTCCTTGTTCAATCATTAATGAGTGAATTAAATAAACCCTTTGATGGGTGTTTATATTTGTATAAATCATGATGTTACCTTTTTGAAATTTATCCTTTAACACTGATGATCTTTTGGAGACTCAGGAGTCAACCCCAGGATGGAACAAAAAAAAGGAATGAGACTTGGCTGAAAATCTACCTGAGTGATATGCCAGAACTAAAGGGTAAAGAAAAAGAACAGATTTGAAATTTGGTACCTAAGACCATGATAAATGAAGCAGGCTGTATTAGGGTTCTCCAAGCAAACAGAAAGAGAGAGAGTCATTTGGCTCACATTATTGTGGGGCCTGGCAAGGCCAAAATTTATAGGGCAAGCAAGAATACTGAAAATGCAGGTGACAGTTGATGTTGCAGTCTTGAGTCTGAAATCTGCAGTGCAGGCCAACAGGCAGGAAACTCATGCAAAGTTTTTTCTATGTTTCAGTCTTTTTTTTACAGTTTTTTAAATAAAGATTTTATTTATTTATTCATGAGAGAGACACACACACAGAGAGAGACAAAGACACAGGCACGGGCACGGGCAGAGGGAGAAGCAGGCTCCATGCAGGGAGCCCGACCTGGGACTCGATCCTGGGTCTCCAGGATTATGCCCTGGGCTGAAGGCAGCACTAAACCACTGAGCCATCCAGGTTGCCCCTATGTTTCAGTCTTAAGGCAGAATGGCTTCTTCCTTGGAAAACCTCAGGTTTTCCCTTAAGGTTTTCAGTTGATTAAAATGTGGCCCACTCGCATTATATAGAGTAATCTGCTTTGCTCAAAGTCTATTGATTGTAAGTGTTAATCATATGTATAAAATAACTTCACAGAAGAGCCTGGGTGGCTCAGTCAGTTAAACATCGGACTCTTGGTTTCAGCTCAGGTCAAGATCTTAGGGTTGTGAGACTGAGCCGAGTTGGGTTCCATGCTCCACATGGAGTCTGCTTGAGATTCTTTCCCCTCCTTTTCCCTCCCCCTCTGCTCCTCCTCCTCTTCCTGCTCATGCTCTCTTTCTCTCTCTCTCTCAAATAAATAAAATCTTTATAAAAAAATACCTTCACAGAAGCATCTCAACTGATTCTTTTTAAGATTTTATTTATTTACTTATTTGAAAGAGAGAGAGGGATCCCTGGGTGGCGCAGCGGTTTGGCGCCTGCCTTTGGCCCAGGGCGCAATCCTGGAGACCCGGGATCGAATCCCACGTCGGGCTCCCTGTGCATGGAGCCTGCTTCTCCCTCTGCCTGTGTCTCTGTGCCTCTCTCTCTCTCTGTGACTATCATAAATAAATAAAAATTAAAAAAAAAAAGAAAGAGAGAGAGAGAGCAAGAGCATGAGCAGCAGGGAGGGGCAGAGGGAGAAACAGACTCCCTGCTGAGCTGGGAGCCTGATGCAGGGCTCAATCCCAGAACCGTGGAATCATGACCTGAGCCCAAGGCAGATGCTTAAGACTGAGCCACCCAGGTGCCCCTCAATTCATGTTTAACCAAACAGCTGTGGACCATAACCTAGTCGTGCTGATACATAAAATGAACCATTATACAGCCCACAACATTTTCATAGGCTTACAGTTGAGGCAAGAATCAGTCTTTTTGTGAGTGTCTACAACAGTGCTTCTTAAGCTTTAATTCACAAAGGAATCACCTATGGATCAAATTATATGCAGATTCTGATTCAGTATTTCTTTATTTTTTTTTATTCAGTATTTCTGGGGTAAACCCTAACTAGCTCCCAGATGATGCTAATAATGCTGGTCCTTGGACTAAACTTTTTTTAAAGATTTTATTTACTTATTCATGAGACACAGAAAGAGAGAGAGGGGCAGAGAGACAAGCAGGCTCCATGCAGGGAGCCCGACTTGGGACCCGATCCCGGGTCTCTAGGATCACACCTCCAACCAAAGGCAGCCCTAAACCGCTGAGCCACCCAGGCTGCCCTTTGGACTATACTCTGAAAACAAGGGTTTAAACCAGCACTGCGCAATAGAAATATTATCCAAGCTACAAATGTGAGGCATACATGTAATTTTAAAAATTATAGTGGCTACATTAAAATGTAAAAAGAATGGGATGCCTGGATGGCTCAGTGGTTTAGTGCCTGCCTCTGGCCCAGGGTGTGATCCTGGAGTCCTAGGATCGAGTCCCACATTGGGCTCCCTGCATGGAGGCTGCTTCTCCCTCTGCCTATGTCTCTGCCTCTCTCTCTCTCTCTGTCTCTCATGAATAAATAATTTTTTTAAAATGTAAAAAAGAAATAGGTGAAATTAGTTTTAATGACTTATATAACCCAAAATATTGAAAATATTATCTTATAACATCTAATTAATATAAAAATGGATAAGAGATTTTACATCCTTGTTTCATACAACATGTTTGAAATCAGTGTGTAATTTATACTTAAAGCACATCTCGATTTGTAGTAGCTATATTTCATGTATTTGATAGCCACATTACCTGTTTGCTATCATAGTGGGTAGTACAGGACTAACCCTTCCATATAGGAGCCATAAAGGAGCATTGGCTGAATATTTGAGATACTTCCTTTCTTCATCTTTTCATTTCTTCTTTCTTTTTTTTAAAGATTTTATTTATTTATTAGAGACACAGAAAGAGCGGCAGAGACATAAGCAGAGGGAGAAGCAAGTTCCCTCAATCCCTATATGGGACTCAATCCCAGGACCCTGGGATCATGACCTGAGCCAAAAGTAGATGCTCAACCACTGAGCCACCCAGGGACCCCTCATTTCTTCTTTCAAATAAGTCTTTATTAAATGAGATTAGTATTCTGGAATACAAGTGAATGGAGCATAGACATTAACAACATCCAAGCATGAGGCTGAACTATGTAGACCTAGTAGCCTTGATTTTTTTTCCTCTAGAGTACAGAAATAGAAATAATCTACATTCAGCAAGAGATAGTAAGAGATGTAAAATTATCATATTGGTCCCTAATTGGTTGACTGCACAGATGACATTTGCCCAATTCTCTTTTGGTTCTGCCAGCTGAGTCTAGGGTCAATGCAAGGATTCTGGACCATGATGTTAGCATTTCAAAAAAGCTGATCAAGACAGCTGACCAAGGAAGATGTCCAAAGGCAACCCAATCCCATTCCAGTACCCCAATACTCCCCTGTACCCTAGTACTGATGCCTTTTCATATCATACTCTGCAGCTGAAAAAAGATCCCATCTCCTAGGAAAAGAAAATGGATCATAAAATGCTTTTGGTTGTATTATGTCTGGCACTTTATAGACTGGCAAAAATTTTGCAAGAAAAGTCAGAGGGAAATAACATTCCAGAAATAAGGAAAAATATTTTAAAAGGTATGTATAAGCTTAGAGGTAAAAAGGAAGGTCTTGAGTTTGAACCTTTGCTCTAAAACACTTTGCTCTAACACTTCCATCCCATTTACTTTTCAATGGGAAATCCTTGTCTTTTGTCTTCTAATTTTTTGATTCTCTGTCAGATAACCCTATCCCCATAGCACATGCTCAGTTAGTTGCTTATTTTCTTTTTTTTAATTTTTAAAAATTTTTATTTATTTATGATAGTCACACAGAGAGAGAGAGAGAGAGAGAGAGAGAGAGAGAGAGGCAGAGACATAGGCAGAGGGAGAAGCAGGCTCCATGCACCGGGAGCCCGATGTGGGATTGGATCCCAGGTCTCCAGGATTGCACCCTGGGCCAAAGGCAGGCGCCAAACCGCTGCGCCACCCAGGGATCCCAGTTGCTTATTTTCTGTTTCTGTACTTCCCCCCTTTAGTGCACAGTTGAAGTTATCTATTAGGCAGCCATTTTATCTCACTCCTTGGTATACAGAGAAAGACAACTAGATTTGAATTTACAATAATTATGTTTACTCCTTTTTTTTACTATTTTGCCTTAGATAATTATTTAACCTCTTTGGACCATTTTCTTCATTTATATAATAGTAATAGTAAAGTTTTCCTTATAATTTTGGTAGCATTATATACAATACACGAGAATGACTACTAATTAGTAGATCTTCAATAAAGCATACAGTCATTCTTTAAAAAATGTGTGAGAAAGAATTTAGCAATTTTTGGAAGACAAGTTCTTAAAAAATGAATTTTAGACTCTTCTGAGATTAAGGATAAAAGGTATATTTCAATCTAGGCTTTCCTCAACTTTCTATCTTCTGAAAAGTTTGCTTACATGCATTACAGTTAGAAATTCAGTGCATAATTGTAAGTAATAAAAAGCATTAAAATATATTACACCTATCTAAAAATCAAAAATATTTGTGAGAGTAAATGAAATGGTATTCTTGTTGAATTTAAGCCTTAGCTGTGATTGGTATGAGATAGAATTGCAAAGTCTACTCTAAGGAACTTGTCCAGGGTTAAAATGCCAGTGGTGTACATATGTATAACAGCTTCATAGTTTATGTGCTCAAACTGAAGTTGGGTATGACCCAGGCTAAAGGGATAATGTTGGGTCTTGTAACTCCAGGAAGACTCATAAACTAAAAGGAAAAAAGATAATAAAGGGCCAGGCACCTAGACTTTGGTCAGGATACATGTGGTTGAGCATAATTCTCCTGAATAGCAGTTACTTTCTTTATGGGCACAAAATTAATGTCTGACACACATACACTTACAATGATTATTTCTCTGCGTAAGTGAAATTGGCACAGCTCTCTGTTGAAAGAAATTAATTTCACAATATTTCCCTAATGAAATTATGTTTTTTTTAATTTTAAAGATGTTATATATTTATTTGAAAAGGAGAGAGCACAAGCAAGGGGAGCAGCCAAGGGAGAGAGAGAAGCAGGCTCCCTGCTGGGCAGAGACCCCACTTGGGGCTGGATCCCAGGACCCTGGGATCATGAACTGAGCCGAAGGCAGACACTTAACCAACTGAGTCACCCAGGTGTCCCTGGGATTATGTTTTTAATGAAATAATGTACTAGTCGCATATAGAATTCACATAGAAACTTTGAGTAGATGTTTATAAAATATATCTTCTAGCAGCTTTCAACAATGTTATATAGACTCATTTGGCAATTTGCAAGGTCCCATTCATAGCAATAAGAAAGGTTCAGTGTATGGGGCACCTGTGTGGCTCAGTGGTTTGAGTATCTGCCTTTGGATCAGGTCGTGATCCTGGGGTCCTGGGGTTGAGTACCACATTGGGCTCCCCACAGGGAGCCTGCTTCTCCCTCTGCCTGTGTCTCTGCCTCTCTCTCTGTGTCTCTCATGAACAAATAAATAAAATCTTAAAAAAAAAGAAAGGTTCAGTGTTAAAACATTGTAGCTGGACAGACCCAAAGGAAAATTAGTAATATAGATACTTTGAGAAGAATAGTACAATGCAATGTCAAATATTAGGATATACATATATATTCGAATATAGGAATTGAATATTTTGAGCAGCCACTAGAAAAATCATAAGTAAAAAGGTTGGTCATGCATTTACTATCCCTTGGGTCACATTCAATACCTTTGGCCAGAATAGCATTGATTATGATTAAAATTTTTTTTTCAAAAAAAAAAAAAAACCCACACCAACTCTATTTGGGAAAATAGACACAAGAGGAAATGAAATGATGTCAATTGAGGTCCAAATCAGTATTAAATTGAAGTTTTTCCTCCTTTATTTACTACTGGGCTCTCAATCATTAAGAGATGGGATTACGGGATCCCTGGGTGGCGCAGCGGTTTGGCACCTGCCTTTGGCCCAGGGCGCGATCCTGGAGACCCGGGATCCAATCCCACATCAGGCTCCTGGTGCATGGAGCCTGCTTCTCCCTCTGCCTGTGTCTCTGCCTCTCTCTCTCTCTCTCTCTCTCTCTCTCTCTGTGACTATCATAAATAAATAAAAATTATAAAAAAAGAGATGGGATTACATTTTAAGTAATTGCAATTCAATACAGTATTATTTTCAGGATCACTGAGAAGTGCTATTAGACGAGACTTTCAAAGTGGATATGTACAAGATGATCTATGGGGCATGGGAGGGAAAATGAGAATTTTTATTTAGAATTTTAGTTTATCTTGTTTAAATTATTTTTTAAAATATTTTATTTACTTATTCATGAGAGACACAGAAAGAGAGGCAGAGACACAGGCAGAGGGAGGAGAAGCAGACTCCCTGTGGGGAGCCCAATGTGGGACTTGATCCCAGGAATCCAGGATCATGCTTTGAGCCAAAGGCAGGTGTTCAACTGCTGAGCCACCCAGGCATCCCTAAATTATTTTGTTTTACATATTTTATTGAGATCGAATTTACACACCATAAAATCCACCTGTTTAAAATGTTAAAGTCAATGGTTTTTGATATATTCAGATTTGTGCAACACTGCCAGAATCTCATTTTAGAACATTTTCAGTATTCTAAAAAGAAACCGCATTCCCATTAGCAGTCACCCTGATTCCGTCTTCACCCCATTTCCAGGCAACCATTAATCTACTGTCTCTATGGAGTTTCCTCACATAAATGGAATCATAAAATACGTGGTCTTTTATTATGGGTTCTGTATCAGCTCTTCATTGTTTTCAAAGCCAGAAAATAGTCCATTGTATGGATATGTCGTGTTTTATTTATCCATTTATCTGCTGATAAAAATTCGGATTGTTTCCACTTTGGGGCTAATACGAATAATGCCGCTCTTCATGTAGAAGTCCTTATGTGGACATAAGTTTTCAATTCTCTTGGGTATATTCCAGTAGTGAAATTATGGATCATATGATAACTCTATACTTGACATTTTGAGAAACTACCAGACTGTTTTCCATAGCGGCTGCCTCATTTTACACTTCTACCAGCAATGTATAAGGATTCCATTTTCTCCACATTCTCAACAACACTTGTTATTTTTTATTTATTTGATTACAGTCACCTAGTGAGTGTGCAGTGGTATCACACTGTGGTTTTGATTTTCATTTCCCTGATGACTGACAATGTTTAGCAGCTTTTCATGTATTTATTGGCTATTTTTTGTCTCTTTGGAGGAATATCTAATCAGATCCTTTGCCCATTTTAAAATTGGGCTATTTGTCTTTTTACTGTTGAGTTGTAAGAGTTCTTTATGTATTCTGATACCAATCCCTTCTATTTATATTTATTTTTATCATGTTTTACAACTTCTCGTTTTTGAGTTTGTTTTATAATGAACAAAGCAGCACAATAATAAGTGCAAATGAATTATAACTAAATTTGGGAGAGTACTCCAAGTATTTTTACTGTTAGGGATCTGCAATGAAAATTTTAGAGAACACTGCTGTTAGGCCAAAATCATTATTTTTCTCTCTTACCTATTTGCTGTTTGCAAGAAGGGGAAACTGAGTGTGCTAAAGACTAACTTCAACACTTATATCTTTTAGTCACTGGCCTATTGAGCTCTGCCTGATAAATACAAAGCATTTTTTAAGAGATTTAATTTATTTGGCAGAGAGAGAGAGAGAGAGAGAGAATACAAGCAGGGGTGAGGGGCAGAGGGAGAAGCAGACTCCCTGCTGAGCTGGTATCCTAATGCAGGACCCTAGGATTATGACCTGAGCCAAAGGAAGATGCTTGACTTACTGAGCCACCCAGGCGCCCCAATACAAAACATTTTAGATTATGCTAGACAACTCTTAACACTTGTGCCTTAGGAAACCCTAAATATGAGAGTTGAGGAAGCATGACTAATACACAAGTGCTACCACATTGTGATTGCTTCAGTAAACAGCAGCCACAGTAAACATCATCATTTCAATTCTACAGATCAGGAGATGCAGAGCCATGTTAAGGAATAGGGAAAAGGTCATTTAGCTCATGAATGTTAAAGCTAGAATTTATTTTTTTTATTTTTATTTTTTAAAGCTAGAATTTAAATTCAAGCCTGACTCTGAAGCCCATTGTTTTCTATATGACACTGCCTATCGGTCCAATTACAGGTGAGATTTCTGCAATGAGTAAGAAATTGGACTAGATGACTTCCCTTCCAATTCTGAGACATTATGATGACACTTTGATGTAAAGAAGCATTCAGGTCTGTGTTGGTGGTGATTTTCCTGCTAATAAACATCCAGGGTCATGAACCATTTTGTCTTACTGCCTATGAATAATACCCAGTACAGCAACATGTATAAGTGGAATTAATAGCTTTCTGTCATGGTAACATGCATTGACTTAAAGAGATATATGATAATTGCTATTTTGGAAATTTTTAATCATCATTTATATAGTAATCAATGAATTTTATTTATACTTACTGTATTCAGAATGTGACTTTGTATTTACAGTAGAAATTGTATTTGTACTAATTCTAAGTAGATTCAATAAAATAAATGTGACACACTTTCATCATAATTGAGGAACTCATATTCTGTATCTATGTGAATAAGATGAATGGATTACAGCATGAAGGTCAATTCATTTCAGCCAACTTAATTCATTTTTACAAATCACCACATAAATAGTTAATATATTGTGATCAGTATGAATGAAATGGCCTTATTAATGTCTGGTTAAGTCATAATTTATAAGCCTAGCCAATAGTCTAGGGGCTTAGATTATGTTACTGCCCAAATTATATCATGAGTGATAAATCCATTTCTTATAGACATCAAACTAAAGGAGAATGAGCAATAGTCCAATGCATTTTATGAAATAGGGAAAGTTCATTGATTTTGCCCAACAGCCAAAAACAGATTTATTTTTTTATTTTTTTATTTTTTTTTCAAAAACAGATTTAAAAACACTCCAAATTAGGGATGCAAAATCAAGATTATACAAAACCAAATGAGTTATTTTGTATACTTAATGCTTTACTTATTCCCAATGCAGTTATCTTTCCTTTAACCTCTATTATTTTATTTATTTTATTTTATTATTTTATTTTATTTTTTGTAAATTTATTTTTTATTGGTGTTCAATTTGCCAACATATAGAATAACACCCAGTGCTCATCCCATCAAGTGCCCTCTCAGTGCCCGTCACCCAGTCACCCCCACCCCCACCCTCCCACTCACCTTCCCTTCCCCCACCCCTAGTTCATTTCCCAGAGTTAGGAGTCTCTCATCTTCTGCCTCCCTTTCTGATATTTCCCACTCATTTTTTCTCCTTTCCCCTTTATTCCCTGTCACTATTTTTTATATTCCCCAAATGAATGAGACCATATAATGTTTGTCCTCCGATTGACTTATTTCACTCAGCATAACTCCCTCCAGCTCCATCCACGTCGAAGCAAATGGTGGGTATTTGTCATTTCTAATGGCTGAGTCATATTCCATTGTATACATAAACCACATCTTCTTTATCCATTCTTCTTTCGATGGACACCGAGGCTCCTTCCACAGTTTGGCTATTGTGGACATTGCTGCTATAAACATCGGGGTGCAGGTGTCCTGGCGTTTCATTGCATCTGTATCTTTGGGGTAACCTCCATTATTTTAATGCATTGACTGGTACATAACTCCTTTGGCAAAGGTGTTGAGACAGGCATAATAATTAGTGTTCTATAATATATAAGATTTCTGTTGGGAATTATTTCTTTACAGATGAAGAGGTTTTTTTTTCCATCGAGGAATTTATACCATAATTAGAAAAATGATAGTCTAAATCCCAGTGTAGAGATCATACTTTAATTGGTATTCATTTGTGTTAGACAAGCCTATGGAGAAAACTAAGAGTCACTTTTTACGGAAGTTAAGTTATTAACTGTGAAATCAACCAAATCATATTCTCATTTAAATATCTGAAATAACTGGCCATTTTAATTGTTTTTTTTAAAAAAGGGCTAGTTCATGGTTGTGCCTGGCTGGCTCAGTTGGTAGAGCATATGACTCTTGCTCTCAGGGTCATTAGTTCAAGCCCCACGTTGGGTGTAGAGGTTACTTTAAAAAACGGGGGGCAAATGAGGCTGGATTAAAATATAAAAAAGCTAGTCATCTGACATTAACTGAACAATCACAACATAAAGTTTTAGAAAATATAAAGGCTTGGGTAAAGAGAGGCAGTACAATATTTTAAGTTTACTTAAATTTACTTTCCTTTAGAAAATTATACATTTTACAAATATCTCAAGATGAAATAGTATGTTTCATATTTTGAGGGTTTCTTAGCAGAAAGATTTAGCCTAATGTCAGATGAGCCAGGGTCAAGACAAAGGTTATACCTGAACTTCTCATATATAGGATAAAAATAATAGAATATGCTGCCTAACCATCTCCTAATCCTCCATGATAGAATAAAACCATATTTCAAGTTCAATTAGATGATATTTATTGAGTAGAGTACAATTTTCATGGTAACCTGAAATTTTTAGGGCAGTAAAGGTAACATTCAACCTGCTTATCTGCATAAACCATCCATATGTCCCGGAAAACATTGTAATCTAAACTATTATCTTCTAGACTACATGTTACACATGAAAGTAACAAAAAACTCCTTTTGTCACAACATGTTTACTACATAAACATGGTTTTCAACAATTTTGCCACTCTAAATACTGTATAAACTTTTATTGACCAAATGTGTTAATTTCTAGTAAGAATAAATGCTAATAAAATGCAAGCTAGGAAAAAAGATGAAAGCTAGGTTTCAAATAATCAAATGACTGGCAAACTTTATTCATATCACACAGATGAAGACACTATGATACATTATAGATAAGGGATTATATCTTTCAAGATAAATTCAGAAGAATTTATAATATTTTGTATTTATATAATTTTACATAGGACTTCATTCACATGTCAGTTCCCCTTCCTTGTGGTACTTGTAAGCAATCCCAAGCTCCAGGCTTCCTTGAGCTTCACATTCACACTTTAGTCCTGATTCAATTCATCTCCACAAAGATTTATTGAATATCTACTGTTTGCAAGGCACTGTGCTAAGTGCAGATAGAAAGATGAATAAGATGATCTCAATAAACTTAAATCTAGTAAGGAAGATCCAATACCATGGTATAATATAATAAAAGAGATGCAAATAAATATGTGAACACAAAAGAGGGAGAGAGCACTTCCACTATGGTAGAATCAGAGCAGTATCAGAAAAATTATCTGAAATTTAGGGGCACCTGGGTGGCTCAGTTGCTTAAGTGTCTGCTTTTGGCTCAGGTCTCAATTCTAGAGTCTTGGGATGTGGGGCTCCCTGCTCAGCAGGGAGTCTGCTTCTCTCACTTCCTCTGCCCCCACCCTCTTTGTGCTCTCTCTTTCACTCTATCTCTCAAATAAATGAATAAAATCTTTAAAAATTATCTGAAACTTAAAAATAATGCAAAAAGAGCAGGGCCGTTAATTTTCAATGTCATAAGAAAGTGAAGGTCACCCAAGGATTGTCTAAGGGAATTATCAGAAAATACCTTCTGTAAATGTCCATGTAGTATTTTTACTTTTGTGGGCCATATGGTCACATAAATACTCAACTCTGCTGTTGCAGCAGGAAAACAGCCATACATCATATGTAAGCAAAAGAGAGTGGCCAGATTTGGCCCACAAGTAATTTGCCAACCCCTAGTTTAGGGGACCTAGGATGATAACTCATTCAACTTACTGTTGATGGTTTAAGGTTTCAAATTTAGTAAAATTTCATGTTAACTTGTAGATTTTTGTCTGTCTAAATGCAAATAATTTTTGTTTGTGGACGTATAACTCCCAAGTCGTATAGCTCTGTTGGACATTACCCAGATTCTATCTAATCCAGCAATCTTATCTTCCTACTAATATTTTTTTTAAATGGTCTTTGGCCCTGTCACGATGTCACAATGGTTCCTTCATTAATTAATGAGTTAATAAAATCTTTGATGTATGTTACTTTTATATTTACTTGAGTGTTATGATTTTACTTGTTTGAAAATTGTACTTTGACAGTTTTGGAGGTCCATTAAGAAGCTCAGATTGACCCACTTGATGGAGACAAGTAAATTGCATTGTGGTAGAAATGCCCCCTTGAAGCTTGTTTGAGCCCAAGTACATTTTTCTTGGCTATCACCATGAATCTCAAGCAGCAATAGAACTTGAACTTTGGTGATGCCTGGGTGGCTCAGCGGTTTAGCACCTGCCTTTGCCCCAGGGCATGAGCACCTGCCTGTGGCCCAGGATGTGATCCTGAAGTCCCAGGATTGAGTCCCACATCGGGCTCCCTGCATGGAGTCTGTTTCTCCCTCTGCCTGTGTCTCTGCCTCTCTCTCTCTCTCTCTCTCCCTCTTTCTCTCTCTCTGTGTATCATGAATAAATAAAATAAAATCTTAGAAAAAAGAACTTGAACTTTGTTTATTCTGTTCTTACAGGTTTTATTTTCTTCTCTCTAGATATTTTTGTGTTTTCATTTCTTGTTTGCATATGACAAAAAAGTTATTCTGCCTTGGTGGTAGCAATGATTGTAAATATGTATTTATTATCTGACCATTTGGTGAGATGGTCACCAATTTCTATTGGGTGGATGGTGAGGAGCTATTCTTTGTTGGTTGAGAAACAGAGAATCCTGTTTGTTTGGGCTTTGTGTTTGCCTATTTGTGAATTCAAGTCAATTAAGAGCTTTGTGCCCATTGTGAAAGAGAACAGCTCTTCCATATCCATACCTGTGAGTTTTTGTGTTTATGTGTTTACTCTTGATCTGGGGTAGAAGTTGCAGAACTGAAGCAGTAAGCTCTCCCTATATCTGTGTTTCTGTAAATCTAAGAATCTTTTCTCTCTCACATGGGCGTGAAATAATTTCCTACTTGTGGTGGATAATAATAAATTAGGTTATAATATTTATTTAAGGAGGTCAACTATGGGGCATCAGTTAAGCCTCTGACTCCTGATTTCCATTCAGGTCATGATCTCAGGGTCCTTGAGTGTGAGCCCTGCGTCTGGCTCCGACCTCAGCAGGGAGTCTGCTTGAGATTCTCTCTCTCCCTCTCTATTTGCCTCTCCCCTTGCCACACATGCATGCATGCTCTCTCTCTCTAAAATAAATAAATCTTAGGGGAAAAAAGGTCAACTATGATCTATAGATAAATAAGCACTCGTATAAATCTAATATTTCTCTAAATGACAGAAAAATTTAAAATGAACTTCAAATATTTCAAATGTATTATACATTTATGAAACCCTTACACAGACGCCTGGATGGCTCAGTGGTTGAGCATCTGCCTTTGGCTCAAGGCGTGACCCTGGAGTTCCGGGATCGAGTCCCACATCGGGATCCCTTCATTTTTTTTTTTTCGGGCTCCCTTCATGGAGCCTGCTTCTCCCTCTGCCTATGTCTCTGCCTCTCTGTGTGTGTGTCTTTCATGAATAAATAGATAAAAATCTTAAAAAAAAATATGTTCTTACATGTGGGACCCAGGAAATTTAACAAAAATCCCCTACCCCTGGACAAGCAGAGCAGGACTGACTCCATTTTGTGCTGTACCCGCCTTGTGCCAACCTGCTTATTGCTTAGGGCACTGCCCCACCCTAGTCAAGCCCAGGGCACACCCTAATCAGAAATCAGCTCAGTGGGATCCCTGGGTGGCACAGCAGTTTGGCGCCTGCCTTTGGCCCAGGGCGCGATCCTGGAGACCCAGGATCGAATCCCACGTCGGGCTCCCGGTGCATGGAGCCTGCTTCTCCCTCTGCCTGTGTCTCTGCGCCTCTCTCTCTCTCTGTGACTATCATAAATAAATTTAAAAAAAATTAAAAAAAAAAAAGAAATCAGCTCAGTGATAGGCCAGTTCAAATAGGTACTTTAGGGTAAAATGTAATTCAATCCGCCACCTGAGAGTTGACCAGCATGACTGTGCAACTTTCTGCGTATCCCATTGGACCTGAGAGTTGACCAGCATGACTGTGCAACTTTCTGCGTATCCCATTGGCCATTGGCCCCTATAAGGTTGCTAAGCCTCTTAGTCTCGGGGTCCAAGCCCCTGCTCCGCTGTGTTGGGTACACTTGGACCCAGGCTCGAGCTTGTAAATAAACCCTTGTGTGTTTGCATAGGTGTCGGCTCCTTGGTCGTTTCTCGGATTCGCAATCTTGGGCACATTAGACAGCCCAGGTAGCTCAGCGGTTTGGCGCAGCCTTCCGCTCAGGGTGTGATCTTGGGGGATCGAGTCCCACGTCGGGCTCCCTGCATGGCGCCTGCTTCTCCCTCTGCCCGTGTCTCTGCCTCTCTCTCTGTGTGTGTCTCATGAATAAATAAATAAAATCTTTAAAAAACTGTTCTTACACTTAGGCAAAGCATTGATCAAACTCTTATGAAATCATTCCTTGCTGTGTGCAAATAGAGGATTTTACTCTCCTTCATTCTAATATTATTGGTGCTGTAATAGATTAACCATAGCCTCTCAGTCTCTTGTCAAACAGATTTCTGTTTCCTGATGCATGCCTGAAATCTTACTTGTAAGGTACTGGCTGGGGTTTGTGTCTACAACAAATGAGGGCTGTTGCAGAGGCTTGTGGATGGGACCTTATCAGACACTGAACTATTGCTACTTTAAGAATATACTCTTGCAAAAAAAAAAAAAAAGAATATACTCTGGCTTACAGGTTTCTGAGCTGACATTGCTTAGATGAATTTTAGACCGAATGAATGGAGTGAGTGAGTCAGAGTTTCTAGGACCCCCTTTTTTAAAAAAAGATTGTATTTACTTATTTATGAGAGAGAGAGACAGAGAGAAAGAGAGAGACAGAGACAGAGAGAGAGGCAGAGACATAGGCAGAGGGAGAAGCAGGCTCCCCGCCAAGAGCCTGATGTGGGAACTGATTCTAGGACTTCAGGATCACACCCTGGGCGGAAGACAGGCGCTAAACCACTGAGCCACCCAGGCATCCCTCCAGGACCCTTTATAGTCCAGAAATAGATGTATTTCATGAAGGCAAACTGCTCATCCAAGATGCAATGGACACAAGTGGAACAATAAT
Source organism: Canis lupus dingo (assembly GCF_003254725.2). NCBI lineage: Eukaryota > Metazoa > Chordata > Mammalia > Carnivora > Canidae > Canis > Canis lupus. The sequence continues at coordinate 85,055,860 of NC_064281.1, forward strand.
TAATGACATAGGCATGAATGAACTGATGAGGGAATCTTACTACAGTTATTTCCTTGGAATTGGTGGACATTACTTTTTTTCTGATTTATTGAGTTATCATTTATATACTATAATATCAACCTATTGTGAGTGTATAACTCAATGATTTCTAGTTCTTTTAAAGAATTGTGCAAATATCACAAAATCTAGTTTTTTTTTTATATTTCCATCACACTTAAAAATGTCCTCTGCTCCTCCTGCAGTCAATTTCTACTCCCAACTCCAAGCCCAGCAGTCACTAATCTGCTTTATAAATTAGCTATTCTAGACATTTTATATAAAGAGGATCATGTAATATGAAGTCTTTTGTGTCTGGATTCTTTCCCTTAGCATGTTTTTGAGGTTCATCCATGTTGTAGCATACATCATTATTTCACTCTTTTTATAGCTCAATAACATTCCACTGTATGAATATACCACATTGTGTTTATTCACTAACAATGCACAGTTGAAGTGCTTCCAGTTTTTGGCTATTATGAATAATGCTGCTATGAATATTGCATACAAGTCTTTGTGTGACACATATTTTCATTTCTCTTGGGTAGACTCCCAAGAGCACAATCACTGGATCACATAGCTGTTTTTTTTTTTTTGGGGGGGGGGATCATATACAAAGTTTATTGCAAGTTTTTATGAGATTGTCAAATTGTTTTCCAAAGAGATCATACCATTTTACCTCCCCACAAACAATGTATCAAAATTCTTATTTTTCCATATTCTCACCAATACTATTATTGGGGTATTTTTTTTTTGATATAGCCATTCTAGTGGGTATACATAGGCATCTCACTATGTTTTTAATTTGCATCTCTCTGATGGATAATTATGTTGAGCATTTTTTCATGTGCTCATTGGCCATTTGTATGGCTTTTTTAAAAAAAGTCTATTCAGATATTTTGCCCATTTTTAAATTTGTGGTTTTGTTATTGAGTTGTAAGTTCTTTTTATATTCTAGATAAAGTCTCTTAACAGTTAAATGATTTGCAATATGTTCTCCCATTCTGCATGTTGTCTTTTCACTTTCTTAATGGTATCCTTTGAAACAATGAAGTTTTTTATTTATTTTATTTTTTTAAAGATTTTATTTATTCATAGAGACACACACACACAGAGAGAGAGAGAGAGAGAGAGAGAGAGAGAGAGAGAGGCAGAGACACAGGCAGAGGGAGAAGCAGGCCCCATGCAGGGAGCCCAACGTGGGACTCAATCCCAAGTCTCCAGGTTCACACCCCGGGCTGCAAGCGGCACTAAACCACTAAGCCTCCAGGGCTGCCCGAAGTTTTTTATTTTGATGAAGTCTAATCTATTTACTTTTTTGTTATTTTTGCTGATGCTTTTGGTATAATATCTAAGAAAGCTTTGTTTAACCAAAGGTTACAAATATTTTCTCCTAAAATTTTTATAGTGTTAGTTTCTACATTTAAGTCTATAAGTTAGATTTATTTTTTTTTTGTTTGTAAGGCTCTAAATTGTTTTTTAGCATGATATATTCAATTAACATAGAATCATTTGTTGCAACGACTATCCTCCTCTCATTGAGTGGTCCTGGAGCCTTACTAAAAAAATCATTTGATCATAAACATATGGGCTTATTTCTGGACACTTAGTTCAATCCCATTGATCTACATGCCTATCCTTATGTCAATACCACACTGTCTTGATTACTGTAGGTTTTTTTTCTCCAAATTTTTATCTAAATTCAAGGTAGTTAACATACAGTGGGAAATGGGAAAAAGAAAGTCTCTTCTACAAATGGCATTGGAAAACTGGACTATGCAAAAGAATGAAGCTGGACTACTTTCTTACACCATACACAAATAAACTCAAAATGGGTTAAGGACCTCCAGTGCCTGGCTGGCTTAGGTGGGAGAGTATATGCCTCCTTGATCTGAGAGTTGTGAGTTCGAGACTCACATTTGGTGTAGAGGTTACTTAAAAATAAAATAAAAAGTTTTTAAAAATGGATTAAGCGCCTAAATGTGAGACCTGAAACCATAAAACTCCTAGAAGAAAACATAGGCAGTATTCTTTCTGACGTTGGCTACAGAAACATTGCTCTAGACATATCTCCTCTGGCAACCGAAACAAAAGCAAAGTTACACTACTGAGACCTAATCAAAATAAAAAGCTTTTACACAGCAAAGGAAATGATCAACAAAACAAAAAGGTAACCTACTGAATGGGAGAAGATATTTGCAAATGATGCATTTGATAAGGGGTTAATATGCAAAATACATAAAGAATCTATACAACTCAAACCAAAAAACCCAAATAATCCAATTTAAAAATGATCAGAAGATCTGAATAGACATTTTTCCAAAGAGGATATACACATGGCCAACAGACACATGAAAAGATGCTCAACATCACTAATCATTAGAGAAAATTCAAATCAAAATAATAATGAGATTCCTCACACCTGTCAGGATGGCTAAAAAAAAGAGAAACTCATAAGAAATAACAAATGTTGACAAGGATATGGAGGAAAAGGAACCCTTGTGCACTGTTGGTGGGAATGCAAACTGCTATAGCCACTGTGGAAAACAGTATAGAGGAAAACAACTGGCTATTTATAGGAAAATAAAAATGCTAATTCAAAAAGATATGCACCCATATGTTTATCGCAGCTTTATTTACAACAGCCAAGACATGGAAGCAACCCAAGATGCTGATAAGTGAATGCATAAAGATTATTTGGTATATACAATGGAATATTCCTCAGCCATAAAAAGATGAAATCTTGCCAATTGCAACAACATTCATGGATCTAGAGGGTCTAATATTAAGTGAAATAAGTCAGTTAGAGAAAGACAAATACCATTGATTTCATTCATATGAGGAACATAAGAAACAAAACAAATGAACAAATAAAAAAAGAGACAAAAAACAGACTCTTAAATATAGAGAACAAATTGGAAGTTGACAGAAGTGAAGTTGGTGAGGGGAATGGGTAAAATAGATAAAGAGGATTAATAATACATTTATCATGATGGAAAGTATAGAATCGTTGAATCATTATATACATCATTTACACCTGAAACTAATATAAAACTGTATGTTAATTATACCTGAATATTGCGACTTCCAATTCATCAACATAGAATGTCTCTCCTATTTATTTAGATCTTTTAAAATTTATCTTAGCAACGTTTTGTAGCTTTCAATACACACATTTTGTAATTCTTTTGTTAAATTTGTTCCTAAGTATTTTATTATTTTTAATGTTATTAGAAATGTTTTACTAATGGTTTTCTTCATTGCATTTTTTTAAAGATTTTATTTTTAAGTAATCTCTACACCCAATATGGGGCTCAAACTCACAACCCTGAGATCAAGAGTCACATGTTCTTCTGAATGAGCCAGCCAGGTGCCTTCTTCATTGTATTTTTTTATTGTTCATTGCTAGTGTATAGAAATATAATTAATTTTTGTATATGCATCTTGTGGCTTGTGACCTTGCTAAATTCTTTTATTAATTTTACTAGTTATGTGTTTTTGTATATGCCTTAGAATTTTCTCAATATAAGATCACGTCATCTGCAAACTAAGTTTTTATGCCTTCCTTTCCTTTCTAATTTGAATGGCTTTAATTTTGTTGTTGCACTAGCTAGACTCACCATCACTTGTATTCAATTCAATATTGAATTGAATGATGCTCTAAATCAATATTGAACTGAATACAAGTGATGACAGTGGACACTCTTGTTTCTGATCTTAGAGGGAAAATACTCAGTTTTTCATGATTGCATAAGATATTTACTAAAGATTTTTTATAGATGCTCTTATCAGGTTAGGAAGGTTTCTTCCTTTCTTTTTTTTTAATATTTTATTTATTTATTCATGAAAGAGAGAGAGAGAGGCACAGAGACACAGGCAGAGGGAGAAGCAGGCTCCATGCACCGGGAGCCCGACATGGGATTCGATCCCGTGTCACCAGGATCGTGCCCTGGGCCAAAGGCAGGCACCAAACTGCTGCGCCACCCAAGGATCCCGGTTTCCTCCTTTCTAATTCTACTTTGTTGAATATTTTTTTCGTGATGGTGTTAAATTTTGTCAAATGCTTTTTTGTTGTCTATTGAGATGATTGTGTGCTTTTGTCCTTTATTCTATTAACATGGTGCATTTAATTGTTTTTTAATATTACGCCAACTTGCATTTCTGGAACAAATCTCACTTTGCCATGTTTTATAATCCTTTTAATATGTTACTGAATTTAGTGTGCTGATACATTTTAAGATTTTTTGCATGTGTATTCATGAGGGGTATCAGTGTATGGTTTTCTTTTTTCTGATGTCTTTGGTATCAGAGTAATGCTGGCCTCATAGATGTTGGGAAGCATTCCCTTTTCTACTTTTGAAAGTTGTTATAAAGGAATGGTGTGATTTTTCTTTCTTTAAATATTTGATCAAATTTACCACAGAATCCACATGGGCCTGGGCTGTTTTGGGGTGGGGTAGAATTTAAATTGCTGAATCAATTTCTTTACTTTTTGTCTATTTAATTTTCTGGTGAATATCAGGCATTTTAGATAATATATTGTAACAACTCTCCATTCTGATTTTGCCTCCTGATGCTTGTTACTATTTTTTATTGTTTGTTTGTTTGTTTACTAGCTTACGGAGCCAAGTTTATGACTTCTATCTCTACTACAATATGTGGCTACTGAGGCCTCTGCTCAGATTTTTTTCCTCTGCATTATTTAAAAAAAAAAAAAACTAGCTTCCTAAGGGTGCATTTGTGTCTGCATAGCTTTCAGCTAAAGGTTGCCTCAAACACCTCCAGCCACTGTGTATCCATTATCTGCTGATGGATCTGTGTGCAAACTGAAGAACATATTCAAATTTCAAATTGCCGTCAAGTCTGTTCTAGCTGTTACTTTCTGTTGGTCTCACTTGCTTTTCCACTGTACATTCACACAGGTGCAGAAGGCCAGGGATGTGTGGACATGTGCACAAGGTATGTGGACAGTTTATCAAGTCCACTATGGATATCTTACTTCCTGGAATTCCCTGTTACATCCACTGCTAGTCCATTGCCTGCCCCAAACAGTACTGTAATCTCAGGCTAGCAGGCCTTATTTCCTTGCCACTGAGATCAATACTCTAACCATTGATGCTCTAAATCAAGTGAGTTCTTTACAGCAGCAGCAGCAGCAGCAGCAGCAGCAAAGCTGCTGGGTTTTATTGCACAGCCTGCCTCACCTTCGTTGAACTACTATGCCAATACAGCTGGGGCGGGGGTGGCCATGGTAATGGTTAGTTAGGAAGTTGAATTAAACCCAGAGTATTAGTTAGGGTTCTCCAGAGAAACAGAATGAATAGGATATATAGAGATATAGGCCGCCAAATAAGCATCGTTAAAGTCTCCCCTCTCACCGCCGTCATTTCTAGGTCAGAGTCTCCCAAAGAGCCTGAGCAGCTGCGGAAGCTCTTCGTCGGAGGTTTGAGGTTTGAAACAACCGATGAGAGTCTGAGGAGCCATTTTGAGCAATGGGGAACGCTTGTGGACTGTGTGGTAATGAGGGATCCAAACACCAAGCGCTCCAGAGGCTTTGGGTTTGTCACGTATGCCACCGAGGAGGAGGTAGATGCAGCCATGAATGCAAGGCCACATAAGGTGGATGGAAGAGTTGTGGAACCAAAGAGGGCTGTCTCAAGAGAAGATTCTCAAAAACATGGTGCCCACTTAACTGTGAAAAAGATTTTTGTTGATGACAGTAAAGAAGACACTGAAGAACATCATCTAAGAGATTATTTTGAACAGTATGGGAAAATTGGAGTGATTGAGATCATGACTGACCGAGGCAGTGACAAAAAGAGAGGTTTTGCTTTTGTGACATTTGATGACCATGACTCTGTAGACAAGATTGGCCTTCAAAAATACCATACTGTGAATGGCCACAACTGTGAAGTAAGAAAAGCCCTATCGAAGCAAGAGATGGCTAGTGGTTCATCCAGCCAAAGAGGCCTAAATGGTTCTGGAAACTTTGGTGGTGGTCGTGGAGGTGGTTTTGGTGGGAATGACAACTTTGGTTGAGGAGGGAACTTCAGTGGTCAAGGTGGCTTTGGTGGCAGTCGAGGTGGTGGTGGATACGGTGGCAGTGGGGATGGCTATAACGGATTTGGTAATGATGGAAGCAACTTTGGAGGTGGCGGAAGCTATAACAATTTTGGCAATTACAACAATCAATCCTCAAATTTTGGACCCATGAAAGGAGGAAATTTTGGAGGCAGAGGCTCTGGCCCCTATGGTGGTGGAGGCCAATACTTTGCCAAACCATGAAACCAAGGTGGCTATAGTGGTTCCAGCAACAGCAGTAGCTATGACAGTGGCAGAAGGTTTTAATTACTGCCAGGAAACAAAGCTTAGCAGGAGAGGAGAGCCAGAGAAGTGACAGGGAAGCTACAGGTTACAACAAATTTGTGAACTCAGCCAAACACCGTGGTGGCAGGGCCTAGCTGCTACAAAGAAGACATGTTTTAGACAATACTCATGTGTATGGGCAAAAAACTCAAGGACTGTATTTGTGACGAATTGTATAACAGGTTATTTTAGTTTTTGTTCTGTGGAAAGTGTAAAGCATTCCAACAAAGGGTTTTAATGTAGATTTTTTTTGTACCCATGCTGTTGATTGCTAAATGTAATAGTCTGATTATGACGCTGAATAAATGTGTCTTTTTTTTTTAAAAAAAAAGAAAGATATATAGGAACTGATATGATAATGAGCAATTGCTCATACAACTATGATGGCTAAAAAAGTCCCACAATCTGCTGTCTGCAAGATGGAGGTCCAGGAAAACCAATGGTGTGGCTCTAGTCCAAACCTAAAGTCCTGGAAGCCAATAATGTAAATTCAAGTTTTAGTCTAAAGGACCAAGAACCAGAATCACTAGTATCTGAGGGAAGAAGATGGAAGGAAGTTCCAGCTCAAGCTGAGAAAATTTGCCCTTTTCTGCCTTTTTGGCCCTCAATGGATTGGATGATGTCTACCCACACTGGTGAGGGTGACCTTAGCATTCTTCTTTACTCAGTTTATTGATTCAAATGCTAATCTCTCCCAGAAACATCCTCACAGACCTGCCCAGAAATAATGCTATCTGGGCATCTTTTAGCTCAATCAAGTTGACACATAAAATTAACCAATCACATTCAAACAAGAATACCATATAGACTTGCTCTGTTCTTACTTAAAGTTCAGAATTTCTCATTTTGTTGTATCCTTGGGTCAATTTCAGTGTTAAAATGGTTGTTTTTGATATTTCATTAAGCTTTTTAGTTACTATGTACATAGGCATAAATTCCTCAAACTCAGAAATTTATTCAAATACGGAGCATTTCGTCCATCAAGATAAAAAAAACTCTTCCAACCGAGGGAGACATCAGTTCTTGGTGACCATCAATGCAAGAAACAATAGTAATATTAACCTGGAGATTTTTCTACTGTTTTACAATATAGCCTGTAACCCAAACATATGAAGAAGGGAACTAACATTTAATAGAAGGACGTCAGCTGTTTTTGTTTTTGTTGTTGGACATAAGCTTTTATGTACACTTTGCTTATGTGATTTGAACTTGGAGCCATGTGGGCAAATTTAGATGGCAGAATAAGAGAACAGAAAGCCATGTCTGGGGGGATGAGAAAGAAAAATTAGGATAGAAAGGGATAGAGGAGAATACAAATGGAGTTTAATGATCTTTCTGGAGGGCTCTTTATACCTAGATCAATTTTTTAATTACTTTTAAATCCTTTAAGAGCAAGAACAGTCTTATATATCCTGTAAAATGTGTTAATATAACATGAGTATTGCACATGTGTAGCTAATAGTCACTAGCTCCAGTGGTCTGGGTTGTACTGAAGATGAGGTTTGTTAGTATTATAGAACAATGAAGCCAAAATTCCAACTCTGTAATGTGATATAAGTATGTCCCTACCCAATCTAGAAAATGGGGCACTGAGACACTGATACTCACAAAACTTCAGACACACAAGAGTCAAATTTTCTGACTTTCATTTAAGTAAATAGTATCTAAAAGCAGGCATATTAGAAAGCAAAGATAGATCTGCTGTCAAAATGCAGAATACTTTGTCATGTAATAAGAAACTGCATCCTAGGTACAACTATACCATTTTTAAAATGCACAGGTAAAAATATACACAGGGAAGCTAAATTTGCTAAAAATCATTCAATTGTACACTTAAACTGGGTGAGTTATATGACATGTAAAATATGCCTCAGCAAAGTTATATTTTTAAAGATTTTATTTATTTATTCATGAGAGACACACAGAGAGAGAGGCAGAGACACAGGCAGAGGGCGAAGCAGGCTCCATGCAGGGAGCCTGACGCAGTACTCGATCCTGGGTCTCCAGGATCACACCCTGGGCGGAAGGCGGCGCTAAACCGCTGAGCCACCTGGACTGCCCCTCAGTCAAGTTATTAAATGTACCCAGGAAACTGAGAAAGAAGCATATTTTTCAAATATGTGTTTTGGAAATATACAGGTGCAAAATAAAGTCAATTATAATCACAAGAAAAAGGTAATCTGTTACATGGAATAGATATTGAATTCAAACAGATGTCTTACACAGCTGTACATTAATGTAGGTGAAATATGCCATTTTTGAAAAGGATTTATTAATGTAATGTCATTTGCAACTAGAATTTCTGTTATTCAGGACTAAAAATCTCAACAAATCACATTTTTTCCTTTTTCTAGTACAGCTACCATCACGCATATTTTCAGAGATTTGCAGCACATTTGCAACCCATCAATGACTTTCACCCTGGTCACAGATTTATTTGTATGGAAAAACACAACAGTATTTGGTAAGTATATGCAATATCTTCCATCTAATTAGTACCTCAGGGCAGGTTGTTGATAAACAGAAAACAATAAGGGACATGTTAAATATCCCCAGCAGTACTCTCTGCATACTATCAGATTTAGAAAGAAGAACGAAGGTTTGCATTTCAAGCAATAAACCAGCTAGCTACCGGATTGCCATTAAGTACAAAGATTCCAACTAGAATAACTTGTGATTCATGAAGAAATAATCCTGTCTGCAGCTTCATATTTTAGAGGGCACCATGGAAATAGATACTATTTTTTCAATATTAATAATAAAGGAATGTTATTAAAAGTATTTTACAGTTAATGCTAAATACATCCCAACTCTGCACATCCCCCACTGCCAAGTGACTACCCTAGTATCCATTTACTGGGATAGCTATAGAAATCAGCCATTAGTCTGGAAATATTTGGCTCAAGGGACTTGTAATGGGTTGCAGAGGATTGCACATCATGTTTCACATGCAGATGAGGTTGCCATCTGGTGGATATTCTCTAACTAAAAGCTAACAACATTTATACTTATATGCAGAGCAATCCTATTCTAGGTGGGGAAATGATGCTACTTTTTGAAATAATTCATTAAATGTCCATTTTATGATTTGTACTGAATGGATACCTGTTTTTTGTATACCCCATGGTTGAGTAAAAAAATGCCAGGAAAGGAAGTACACTAAAGCTTTGGATTTAAAAGGTAATAAATGGGGGATGCCTGGGTGGCTCAGTGGTTGAGCATCTGCCTTTGGCTTGGGGCATGATCCCAGGGTACTGGGATCGCGTCCCATATCGGACTTCCCGTGGGGAGCCTGCTTCTCCCTCTGCCTGTGTCTCTGTCTCTCTCTCTCTGTGTCTCTAATGAATAAATAAATAAAATACTTTTTAAAATAAAAGGTAATAAATGTGGGATAGAGAAAGATATTCCATGCAAATGATAACTAAAAGAGAGTAGAAGGGACTGTACTTACATCAGATAAAATAGACTTTTCAATCAAGGGCAGTCACAAGAGACAAGAAGGTCACTATATAGTGATGAAGACATCACTTCAGATATAGACAGCATTACAATAATAGCAGGGGACTTCAATATGCCACTTTCAACATTGGGCAGATCATTCAGGCAGAAGCTATTTAATAAACAAACAGTAGACATGATTAACACTATAAACCAAATGAGCTTACCAGACTTATACCAAACAATCCATCCAATAGCACCAGAATATACGTTCTTCTTAAGCATACACAGTATATTCTCCAGCATAGATCATATGTTGGGCCACAAAGCAAGCCTTAACAAATTTAAGAAGATTGAAAACATATCAAGTATCTTTTCTGACTACAAAGGTGTAAAACTAGAAATCAGTAACAGGAAGAAACTGAAAAATTCACAAGTACTTACTAAATAAACAACATATGCTTTCCTGAAAAACAAGTGGGTCAAAAAGATATCAAAAGGGAAATCAGAAAGTGTTTTGAGATTAATGAAAACAAACCCAAAACATACCAAAACTTATGGGATTCAGCAGAAGCAATCATGAGAGGAAAGTTCATAGTAAAAAAAAATGCCTATAGTAAGAAAAAAGAAAGATTCTGAATAAACAACCTAACTTTACACCTCAAGGAATTAGAAAAATAAGAACTACCTTAGTCCAATGTTAGCAGAAGGAAGGAAATAATAAAGATTAGAACATGAAATGGGACACCTGGATGGCACAGTTAAGCACCCAACTCTTGGTTTTAGTTCAGGTCATGATCTCAGGTTCATGATCTCAGGGTTGTGAGATGGCCTGAATTGTTGCTGCGGGCTCAGTGCAGAGTCTGCTTGAGAGTCTCTTTCCCTCTTCCTCTGCCCCTCCTGGCTGTGCTCTCCTTATTTCTCTCTCTCAAATAAATTAATCTTTTTAAAAAAGATTATAAATGAAATAGAAAAAAAATAAATGAAATAGAGACTAAAAACAGATAACACAAAAAAGTCAATGAAACCAAGAGTTTTTTGAAAACTAAATTTACATACCTTTAGCTAGACTAACCAAGAAAGAGAATTCAAAAGGTAATAACTTTTTTATTAAGCAAGTTCTTGTATTTTTGTTGTTTTTTTTTAAATAATTATTTTTTGCTTTATTCTGTTCATATGTGACCGCCCCAAACCCAACACTTGGTTTTTCTCTTTTGACTTTATTATTCTGCCACTACCCAGGTCAACAGAGTCTTCCTCCCAATAGTTTTGTTTTTTTTTTTAAGATTTTATTTTTTTATTTTTTATTTATTTATGATAGTCACAGAGAGAGAGAGAGAGAGAGAGAGAGAGAGAGGCAGAGACACAGGCAGAGGGAGAAGCAGGCTCCATGCACTGGGAGCCCGATGTGGGACTCCATCCCGGGTCTCCAGGATCGCGCCCTGGGCCAAAGGCAGGCGCCAAACCGCTGCGCCACCCAGGGATCCCTCTTCCTCCCAATAGTATATATGGTTTGATCCTCATCAAGTGGATAGAATGTAGGTCCTCAGAGATCATGGCTCTCCAGCTCCAGGACCTCCGTCCTCCACTTTGACTGTACTGCCTGTGTTGGGGCTATGCCCAGGTCCTGTCACCCCTGAGGTGTCCTTAGGCGAGAAACACCAAGCAGGCTACGTGCTTATGTGCCAACTCTGAACAAACGTGAGGACTGCTTAAAGCCTAGGGTTGAGGGTAGTGAGGCAGGCTGTGTCTGGGTCCATTACAAAGGGATGCTGTCTTTGATTAACAAAGTCTGCCATGGCAACACCCTCTAGACATGTCTGGAATGGGGACATTAGAGGGAGAGACAGCATGCCGGCCACAGTCTCAGATAGGGACAAGGTGTGTACTACATCCTTGCCTTAGGCTGTTGTTCTGCTTCCCAGGCTGCATTGTGTCACACACCAGGTGGCTGGGGAGGCATTCTGAAGGCCATGAAGGTTTAAGTGGCTTCCCTAGGTGAAGCAAGTCCCGTTAAACAAAATTTTGTTACGTAATTTGAAATATGTCTATGACATTACATGGGCTCTATTTTAAACATTAAAGTGACTTCTGGTGTCATGCATGTCTTTATCTAACAGCCTTACATAAGGATTCAGGGTCAGATACATGCCAGAATTATAAATAGTTCTATATCAAACCTACTCTAATACAAAATAACTATTTTTTTAAATTTTTATTTATTTATGATAGTCACAGAGAGAGAGAGAGAGGCAGAGACATAGGCAGAGGGAGAAGCAGGCTCCACGCACCAGGAACCCGATGTGGGATTCGATCCCGGGTCTCCAGGATTGCGCCCTGGGCCAAAGGCAGGCGCCAAACCGCTGCGCCACCCAGGGATCCCACAAAATAACTATTGATTCAGATATCACTACCCATCCACCTTTTCTAGGTTTACCTCTTTCTCTCCTTCTTTTCCCTAATAGAACTATCCAAAAGTCATCTCCCATATATTGAAATATGACATCTATCCCATAGAAGGCATGACAGTCGATGAAAACAGTGTGCTGTAAAACCAGTTACTCATTCCATTTTTACACATAGGCTAGTTATCTGAACACTGCATCATAGTCATTAGCCACCATCTCATAACTATATATTACTTGTGTTGAGTAAAGGAGAGCAGGTAAAAAAGGAAAATGGGCTTTCTTGTTGGACCTGGATTAAAATCATATCTCTATAGTGTTTCAGTTATTTCTCCTTCATAAAATAGTTCTCTGAGACTCAAAAGAAGTGGAGGAGCAGTGCCTGGGTGGCTCAGCGGTTGAGTGTCTGCCTTTGGCTCAGGGTATGATCCCAGAGTCCCGGGATCGAGTCCCACATGGGGCTTCCTGCATGGAGACTGCTTCTCCCTCTGCCTGTGTCTCTGCCTCTCTCTTTCTCTCTCTCATGAATAAATAAATAAGATATATTTAAAAAATTAAAAAACAAGAAGTGAAGGAAATAACACTGTGGGTATGATATTAGTGTTGTTATAAAGATGGAAGTGACAGTGTGCTTGGATGGTTCAGTTGGTAGTGGGTGGCTCAGTCAATTAAGCATATGATTCTTAATCTTAGCTGGTCTTGATCTCAGGATGGTTGAGTTCAAGCCCCATGTTGGTCTCCACATTAGGGACAGAATCTACTTAAAAAACAAATAAAAAATCGTTTAAAAAAGATGGAAGCACTTACCAAATAGTAGGTTTTTAACACATCTCAGTTAAATACACGAAGTCTCTTTTAAAAAAGTATATACATTGCTGCCTTTATATAGTCCTCATGGTGATCTATGAATTTTTTTAAACGGAGCCCTATCTACTATCCCACTTGAAAGGTTACAATTAACTCTACTATGTTTATATGAAATAACGTACATCAAAGCTAGTTTAAAAATAAATGAGCAAGCAAATATATACATTTATATGTACATAAAATATCAATACAAATTTAATACAAATATTAATTCAAATGTAGTGATTAGTCCTGAGAATATGACATCACAACTGCAAATGCAATGTTACATGAATCGGTATTTATGACTTTGGATAAAATTTCCTTCATAGTAAGATGATGCAAATAGATTCATATGTAGAAGTGAGGACACTGAGTTCTGGAAAACAGATGACAAGAATAGACTCCAGTAATGAGGCAGACACTAATGTTGAAAATGCATCTGGAAAATTAAAGCTATTTCATGAATATGAGGAGAAAAATCAATAAAGCTAAATTAACATATTTTTATAATGTAGCTGTAGTTATTTTACTGAAGTGAAATTTTAAGTGCTATAAGTAGATATTTGACTCATTCATCTGTATCCCTAAAATTTTTCATAATCCAGTTGACAAGAAAAACTTTTTGGGGGGTGCCTGGGTAGTTCAGTGATTGAGAGTCTGCCTTTGGCTCAGATCATGATCCGGGGTCCTGGGATCAAATATCACATGGTTCTCCCTGCAGGGAGCCTGCTTCTTCCTCTGCCTATATCTCTGCATTCTCTCTCTGTCTCTCAAAAACAAATAATTAAAATCTTAAAAAAAGAAAAGATTTTAATTATTTATTTGAGAGAGAGCACAAGAGCATGAGGGTGGGCCATGGGGAGGGACAAAGAGAGAGGGAGAAGCCAAGTCCTTGCTGAACAAGGAGCCCAATGTGGGTCTCTGTACCAGGACCCTGAGATCATGACCTGAGCCAAAGGCAGACCCTTCACCAACTGAGCCACCTAGGTGCCTCTATGAGAAAAACTTTTTAGTACTTTCTTATTGAGGTCTCCTCATATTTGAGGATATAGACATGCTGATGACTGCAAGATATGTATCTCTAGCCTCTTTCTCTTGAATTCCAGACTAAAACATCTAAATCTCAGATATCTCCACTAGCATGTGCCATAAAAGAGAGCAGAGACAAATGGTTTAGAGTGCAGATTATTAGTGAAACAGACTTGAGTTCAACTCCTGACTTCATCATTTACCAGTTATGTAACTTTGGACAAGTTACTTAGTTTCTCTGAGCCCATTTCTTCTTCTGAAAAACAAGGATAAAAATAGTACTGACATATAGTAAAAATTAATGAAATATATACCTAATGTACTCGGGTGAATGAAATCTAGTAAACAATAAAATATATATTCCATTAAAAGAAACACATACATATGTATCTCTTCAAAACCAGTAAATTCTTTTCTCACAGCCTGGGCTGCCCCTGAACCAGTTTTAATGATGTTTTAGAACTATTGTCAAAGGTCAGAAGCTATAAATAATACACAAGGAAACATATATTTGGAGTTCACTACATAATTAACTCCATTTATATTGCAATTTGGCAAAACAAAAAATCAAAATATTTTGAGTCATTCAAGTGGCATTTGTCACAGAACACCATATGCAGTAATTTTGCATATGTCTGGGCATCCCAGGTGGCTCAGCGGTTTGGCGCCTGCCTTCGGCCCAGGGTGTGATCCTGGGGACCCGGCTTGAGTCCCACGTTGGGCTCCCTGCATGGAGCCTGCTTCTCCCTCTGCCTGTGTCTCTGCCTCTCTCTCTCTGTGTCTCTCATGAATAAATAAAATCTTAAAAAAATTTTTTTGCATATGTCTTATCTTGAACACTGAATTATGACCTTCTTGATAAAACAAATAGCATCTTAGACATTCTTATATCCTCTATTCCATAATGCCCATCACAATTTCTTGCATGGAGTAGGTACTCAATACATACCAATTAAGTAAAAAGGAAAGAAAGCTATCTTGTTCTTTTACAATAAAAAAATGCAAAATTTTCAGTGGCTGACTCAGTCAGTGGAGCATGTGACTCTTGATCTTGGGGTTGTGGGTTCAGTCCCTGCATTGGGTGTAGAGATTCCATAAAAAATAAAATCTTGGGATCCCTGGGTGGCTCAGCGGTTTAGCACTTGCCTTCAGCCCAGGGCGTGATCCTGGAGTCCTGGGATCGGGTCCCACGTCAGGCTCCCTGCATATGAGCCTGCTTCTCCCTCTGCCTGTGTCTCTGCCTTTCTCTGTGTGTGTGTCTCTCATGAATAAATAAATAAAATATTTTCTAAAAATCTTAAAAAGGCAAAATTTTCGATCTTAAATAATCTGCAGGCTCAAATATAACTTATTAGTCTTTGGGAGAATTAATTTTTAAAAAAGTAAGCTCTATGCCCAATGTGGGGCTTGAACTAACCATCCTGAGAAGAAGAGTCACACGCTATACTGACTGAGCCAGCCAGGCGACCAGGGAGAATTATTTAAATTCTCATTTCCTCTCTTTAGATTATTTCCTTTGATCCTAGACCAATTTTATACATATTCCAGACCTATGCATTCTTGGTAATTTGTTTGACTGAATGTATATTAAATCATCACAGGTTCCTATTATCTAGAAGTTTTCTAAAAATTTGGTCACTTTTAAACATCAGCTGTATTACTTATAAAAACAGATTTAAAAGTTATAGCAATGCCTTGGCAGGTTACTCTTTCTTCTCTCATTTTATTTCATATCTTCTCTTTAAAAATATTTGATGGTATGTTTTGCAAAAAACAGTGAACTATTTAAATCAGAACTCCTGCTTGAAGTTCTAAATCATTACCTTTCAAATTCAAGTATCTAAGATAACCTATTTAATATTAACATAAAGAACCCCCAAAGGCCGGAATAGTATGCAAAATTATGCTATGAATATAAGTAAGTCTAGAGTATACTTGAGAAGGAGAGGGATGGGGAGAGACAAGAAATGAGAACATTATGGAATCTTTGGTGGCATTCTTTCCCTATCCTTCTTACCGATTTGTCCTTCCTTTGTAACTGTTTGAATTCATTTGTTAAATAATCACTAACAATTTACTATAAGATAATTCATGAGGAGTGCTTGGGTGGTTTAGGTGGTTCAGTGTCTGACTTCGGTTCAGGTCATAACCTCAGGGTCCTGAGATCGAGCCCCGTGCTGAGCTCCCCATCAGCGAGGAGTCTCCTCCTCCCCCTACTCATGCTCTCTTGGTCTCCCTTTCTCAAACAAATAAATAATTTTTTTAAAAAAAAGATAATTCATGGGCACCTGGGTAGCTCAATGGTTGAGCATCTGCCTTTGGCTCAGGTCATGATTCCGGGGTCCTGGGATCAAGTCCTGCATAACGCTCCCCACAGGGAGTTTGCTTCTCCCTCTGCCTGTCTCTGCCTCTCTCTGTGTGTCACTCATGAATAAATAAAATTTTTTTAAAAAAGACAATTCATAAAAAGTGTTTACCATAGTTACCAGTACATAGTAAGCACTCAGTAAAGGTAAATAAATGTTAGTGATTATTATTTTTGTGTGCAACCCCTCATCTTTGCCTTTACTATGACCTCTTTTCCCAAATTTACATACAGACAGGATGTGTGATCAGGGCTGGGATAAAGAAGGATCATGCACACACTTTTAAAAATATTTAAGATATGCCTGAATAATTTTCTTGGAATTTTGTCTTGAAATCACCCATTTCATGAAATCCACAACATTAAACTCCTAGTCACTAAATGGCATGCTTCTTAAAGTTCCTCAGTGAGGACAATTAATGTCTAATGGCAATTTTTTATAAAAAGGCATTCTGTATAAAAAAATTCCAGACAAGCCCATATATCTTTTTCCCATTTTATTTTTTAAAAATATTTTATTTATGTATACATGAGAGGCACAGAGAGAGAGGTAGAGACATAGGCAGAGGGAGAAGCAGGCTCCCCACAGAGAGCCTGATGTGGGACTTGACCTGATGCAAAGGCAGACACTCAATCACTGAGCCACCCAGGTGTCCCTATTTTATTTTTAAAATTTATTATTATTAATTTAAAATGTTTTAAAATTTAAATTCAATTTAGTTAGCATACAGTGTATTAGTTTCAGGGGTAGAATTAGTGATTCATCAGTGGTATGTAACACTCACTGCTCATTGCATCACATGCCCTCATTAATGCCCATCACCCAGTTACCCCATCCCCCACCCTGCCTCCCCTCCAGCAACCCTATTTGTTTCTACAGTTAAGAGTCTCTTATGGCTTGCCTCCCTCTCTGTATTTATTTTCCCTTCCCTTCCCCTATGTTCATCTGTTTGGTTTCTTAAATTCCACATATGGGTGAAATCATATGGTATTTCTCTTTCTCTGACTGACTTATTTCACTTAGCATAATACCTTTTAGTTCCATCCATGTCATTGCAAATGGCAAGATTTCATTATTTTTGATACCTGAGTAATATTCATATATAATACATAATAATATATAATATTCATATATAATATAATACATATAATATTCACATATAATTCATATATATAATTTCTTCTTTATCCATTTATCTGTCAATGGACATCTGGGCTCTTTCCATATTTTGGCTATTGTAGACATTGCTTCTATAAACATTGGGGTGCAAGTGCCCTTCGAATCACTATTTTTGTATTCTTTGGATAAATACCTAGTAGTGCAATTGCTGGGTCCTAGGGTAGTTCTATTATTAACTTTTACTAACAGTGTTAAGAGGGTTCCCATTTCTCTGCATCCTTACCAACATCTGTTGTTTCCTGAGTTGTTAATTTTAGCCATTCTGGCTGGTGTGAGGCGGTACCTCATCATGGTTTTGATTTGCCTAGACAAGTCCATGTATCTTATGTTTATGTATCATCTTAAATTATCTATAATTTTAAGTATTTGAAAGTTAGTATTTTCAGTAGCAATAGACCTTACTTTTTAATGGTGCAGTGAATATATATTCTAACAGTCAATTCTAATTCTAATATATATATATATATATTTCATATAACAATATATTTCAAATAATTCTTTTTTTGGTTTATGTTTCTTTCGTGTTTCTCTGAAACTGTTCTTCACTTTTTTGTTGCAAACTGGGCCTCTTAATCTCTCACCCTTAATGTTATTAACTTTGGGGAACCCTGGGTGGTGCAGCGGTTTGGGAACCCTGGGTGGCGCAGCGGTTTAGCGCCTGCCTTTGGCCCAGGGCGTGATCCTGGAGACGCGGGATCGAATCCCACGTCGGGCTCCCGGTGCATGGAGCCTGCTTCTCCCTCTGCCTATGTCTCTGCCTCTCTCTCTCTCTGATGACTATCATAAATAAATAAAAATTTAAAAAAATGTTATTAACTTTGAAGTGTCCTATTTGTCAATACAGAGTGTGCTGTAAGACTTTCAGTTAAACAAGGCAGATGAGGCACATGCATTTATCTCTGTCGCATCATGAAGCTCCACTAAAATGACAGTAAAGGACTTTTTTAAAGGCAAATATGGAGAAGGACAAAGAGGAGAGGAGATAACAGCAGATATATGTAAGTCAACAAAATTGTGGAAGTTTGAAAGCATTAGATGAGAGGAGTGCTAAGCTAATTTAAGAAACCAGAGAAAGCTGAAATCTAATGCTGGTGGTAATGTGTTCAGTGCTTAAAGTTCCTGGATATCTCTAGGTACAGGATGAAGGGAGGGCTTAAAAAGAGGAGGCTTAATAAGTAATTGAAAGTATATATTAGAGGTACGCCTGGATGGCTCAGCGGATGAGCACCTGCCTTCAGCCCAGGCTGTGATCCTGGGGTCCTGGGATCGAGTCCTCCATCGGGCTCCCTGCACGGAGCCTGCTTCTCTATACATCTATGTCTCTGCCTCTTTCTCTCTCTCTGTCTCTCATGAATAAATAAATAATATTTTTTAAAAAAGAAAGTATATATTAGAAAAAAATTAGATCCCCAAAGCCCCTTATCCATTCCAAGAAAAGATTCAAATTTTATTTTCTGGAGTAATTAAGACATTTTTCTAGAAAAAAAAAAAGCTCTAGTCTTGGAAACAATAGGCATAGCTGAGGGCTGGGGTGTGAACCTTTTTTTTTAAAAAAAAAAGATTTTATTTATATGAGAGAGAGAGCATGAACAGGGAGAGAGGCAGAGGGAGAAACAGACTCCCTGCTGAGACAATTCAAGGATTCAGTAGTGGAGGGTCAAATTAGACCAACAGAAGTTTCAGAAAGACAAGACAGAAAAATATACAGGAGATAATTACTAAAGGAATATTACAAGAAAAATTCTTAGCACCACAATATATGTTATTCAGATTTAAAAGGTCTACCAAGTACCCAGAACAGTGAATGAGAAAATGGTTCTCAGTAACAAACATTATAGTGGAACTTCAGAAGATGGATTAAAGAGAAAATTTTAAAGCTTTTAGAGGGAAAAAAACAGGTCATACACAAAGGACCACAAATAATATTAGGAAGAAAAATTCTAAACTGTACCCCCAGAATCAAGAAGATAAGTTTTTAGGGAAAATAATTTCCAACTGAGGTAGCATAAATAATGCTTCCCCACAAAGATGTCCTTATCCGAATCCTTGGATCTGCAACTATATTACCTTACATGGTAAAACATGGTAAATGGAATTTTACAGATGTGATTAAGTGAAGGATCTTAAGATGGAGAGATTCTCCTGGATTCTGGGTGGGCCCAATATAATAAAAAAGGTCTTTATAAGAAGGAGTCAGGAAAATCAAAGTAAGAAAAAGAGATGTGAAAACCGAAGCAGAGGTTGGAGTAATATGCTCTGAGATAGAGGAACGAGCTATGAGCCAAGGAATGTAGGCAGCCTGTAGAAACTGGAAAAGGCAACTAAAAATATTCTCCTCTTATAGACTCTAAAAGGAACCAGCCTTGCCAATACCTTGATTTTAGCCCATTGAAACTGAATTCAGATTTCTGATCCAAAGAGAATAAATTTGTGTCGTTTTCAGCCATTGAGTTTGGGATAATTTGCTATAGCAGCAATAGGACACATAATATGTCAAGCTAGAACTCTTATCAGTTGATCTAACAATCTCATGAAAGATTAGAACAAGGTGTTTTCAGACATTCAAGATCTCAAAAAATGTATCATGTTTCTCAAGAAATTACTGGAGGATATCTGTCCATCAAAATGAGAGAGTTAAAGCAAAAGTGAGGGAAACATAACATCCATAAAATGTAATCCAACAGAAGAGAAGAGCAAAAGCAATTTTCAGGATAAAGGTGTGGGGATAACCCAGGAAGAGAGCTATTCAGAAAGACTAAACCAGTTCACATTGGAACAGAAGGACAAAAATCCCCATCACAGACATCTTTATTTTTTAATTTATTTAAATTCAACTTGCCAACATATAGTATAATACCCAGTGCTCATCACATCACGTTGACATCTTTAATTTAAAAAAATTAAAGTTATAAAAGTTATAGATAACCTCATGTATTTGAACACACAGAAAAGAGATGTGGAGATTTCTTGGAAAAATCTACTTGGGGATGAGTAAGTGATAGATGCATAAAAAAATCCTAAGCAAATAAAATTTAATTAATTTGTCAAAACAAAAATTTTACAGGAAAGGAAATACAACATACTCAATACTTGGTTAAACTCTGAATAATGTTTACAAAGTCATAGTAACATAATCACCGAATACTGATTTCACCAAAAATTTTGGGAGGAGGGGAAGTATACGTTTATGGGTGCATAAGAGCCAACCTGCCACCTTTCAGAATATAGAATTAATATATTATCTAAAAAGCTGAAAAGTCAAGAAATAGCAACATTACATAAAAACATAGTAGTGAATACTATAGGGAACAGCTAAAATTGTTTAAGGTTATTGCTCTCCAAGAGTGAGAATCAGGAATGGAGAGGGATAGGACAGAGGACTGTTGTTTTTTACTGTGCTATTTCTTAAAAAATCTTTATGTACAAGATATCAATTTAGTAAAATTAAAATTTTAGTTTAAAGATGAGTTATTTTTATGAACAACGCATTTAGTGCTTAGCTAAATTCTTCATAGTTGCATTGTATGCGTGTTCTAATCTAAAAATCACAATTTTTAAGACAGGTAAAAATCCTCTTATATACAGTGGCACAGTTGCCACTTACTCAATTCTTGAGGAACAAAAGTAAAAATACTCACCATGACTGGTAGGGCTTGGTGAACTCTCTAATCTCTTTTTTTTTTTTTTTAATTTTTATTTATTTATGATAGTCACACAGAGAGAGAGAGAGAGAGAGAGGCAGAGACACAGGCAGAGGGAGAAGCAGGCTCCACGCACCGGGAGCCCAAAGTGGGATTCGATCCCGGGTCTCCAGGATCACGCCCTGGGCCAAAGGCAGGCGCCAAACCACTGCGCCACGCAGGGATCCCTGAACTCTCTAATCTCATTGCATGCCACTGGTTCCTTTGCTTATTATGTTCTACATACACTGTCCTTTTTCATTTCTTTGTTCAAACAAGCAAACACCTTTCCTGATGACCTGCCCACAGTCTATTCATTTTGCTGGGAAGGTTATTCCCTCAATCTTCTCCAGGTTGGCTCCTTTCTTTCACGGCTCAGCTTAAATGTCACTTCTGCAGAGAAGCTTTCTCTGACCATTGAATTTAAAGGAGGTCTCCACGCCACCCCCCACTCTTCCTGCTATTTTCTTATGCATTGCTCTGTTTTTTACTGAGTTTTACCACAATTTGTAAAAACATATTTGCATAAATGTTTATGTGTTTTCACTAAATTCTAAGCTGTCTAGTGCATCTGTGTGTAGCAGAAGGACTTGGACATAGTAAGTGCTCAAAAAATATTTTTAAATGAATTTCTTATTAAGTGATATATCCAAGTTTCTGATATTTATAAACAATGACATGTTATATTCCATAGTTTTTGTTATATGTTAGCAGTAACTAGATACAGAGAATTATATAAAGACAAAATAATACAATTTAGACCTTTTGAAAACTTGAGTTCTTGAAAAACATTCAAATCTTAACACCTTTGGCTCATCTAAACTCTAGCCTCCTCTTATACAACGGATTCTAAGCAATGTCTGGAATTATGTTTTACTCAGTAGTCTCCTTTAATCAAGTACTATATCATTTGTAGTTAAGCTGATTATCATAATTTTATACAACAAGGGGTAATTAACATCACTGATCCACAGAGGAGGCATATACCCATATAATCAGGATCACATAAATGTCTTTTCCTTCTAAAAATACGTGGTAATGAGATGTATAACAGTCTTGTAGTCACTTAGTCTTGTAGTCTTGTAGCATTAATAGAATTAAATGCTTCATTTAGGTGACTTGTTCCACACTCAATTGGATTTTACTTAAAGAGAGCATTTCATGGTTTTTGATCTTTGTCTTTGAAGCCTGGGAAGGAATGTGAAGTGAAAATCACAAAGGTTCATTTTAATTATTCCAGTAATATTGTAGCTTAATATGATTTCTAGTGTAATTTTTATGAGTAGTAGTTTCATGTACAGATAGGATTTGTAAAAATCTTACAATTTAACCCTAATAAAAAGAGATCAGACATGCAATATGTCTACCACAGTGCTTGGCACACTATGAGCATTCAATAAAAATTAAGTTTTTTTTCTCTGACTCTGATAATTCAAGTAGTAGTGCAGCCAACTCTCATTCATTACAGTCCATTAAAGCCCCAACTTTACACTTGTATAATGATTTTTTAAACGAAGCCTAAGATTTTGATCTATTTGAACTTACTGTTTCTGCTTATTTTCTTTCATATGTTTTTTTGTATATAATTGAATCCTGATTTTATCAGTTGTCTTGCACACCCTTGGATAAATGAAGTCCTTTCTTTTACTCACTAGGACCTGAAGAAACTAGGCAGTCTAGTCTGAATTTTTTTAACATTATTAAAATAAAAATATTGATTAATAAACTGTAGAAGAGGGAAAAAACCTTTTTTGTTCTTCTTCCCTTCTAGATTCTCTACCTAAGGCCTCATAAATTAAACTGGCAAAAAACAGATTAACAAGAGAAAAACTAACAAAAGTTTATTAATATGTGCACCATGCACAGCACAATGGGGGGTAGTCAGTGAGAAGTAACTTGGTGGTTAGAACTTGAGTTTATATACCATTTAGAAGAACAATTTTTATAGAAGTGAGAAGACAAATGTAAAAGACGTATTTCCTGAGTGGCAAATTGTGGGAAGGTAAAGATCTGAGGGAACTAATGGGTCATAAGGGCTAGTTAGTAATTTGTTATGTAGATTCCTATAATGCTGACTCCAGGCCTATAAAGCTGTAGAATTGTCTCTGGTGGTTCATTTCAGTCCTTCTTGGTACACAGGGGACAGGGACACCTTTACAACTACTTTTAGGCATAAAGGGGAAGGCAGAGAGTTTTTCTTGTTTTTGCTCTGTCAATCAACAAAAAACAAAACTGCAAAATAAAATATGTGTTTATTTGGGGTTTTAGGAGTGCAATGTGGGAGGCACCTTAAGCATGCTCCAGAGAGACAAAAGAGGTTAGACTTTTTAAAGAGGAAACAGGGGATTTACATAAGTTGTTTTGAAGAAAAGGTGATTGGTGCTGGTTTCTCTCCAATTACACTAATCTGTGTGTGATTGGTGGCTAAGGCTAGTGTTAGGCAGAAAGTCCCATTAAGTCCATTTTAACATATAGCAGATGCCTCGGCTTTTAGCTGAGTTCAGCAAAAATTCTAAGAATTTGAGACAGAACATGTGCATAAGCCCCCTCTCAATGTCCTCCAGGCTCCATTTTAAATAACTTTTAGCAATGGTTATTCCATTTTTTTCTCTCTGCTGTCAGCTTCTTCTCAATTGCCATCAACTTGAAATAATTGATTTCAATTATAATAACTTGAAATAATTCTCAAGTCAAAGTGCATTTTTGGGGGTGGCGTATTCTACCCTTTAAAATTAAACAATTTTCTTTATAGTGCTCTGAAAATTGGCTCATTATAGTATAATTTTAATCCAAGATTTGATCAGTGTAGCCAAGAAAGAGTTATTTTGGTATCTCTAAAAGACAATTGTATCAAAAACATCTTAGAGGGGCAAAAAGAAAGGGAGAGTCAAATTTTGGCAACTTTTCAAAAACACAGTGGATCCACAAAGAGATTAAAAACAAATGTTTTATAACATGTGACTTCTCAGCTTTGATAAAATATTTACAATAATAAGGAAAAGATATATACAAACATTTCATGACTGATGAAAAATTAAAGAAATCTAAACACAAGTTAGGTGGCTCAAAGATTCTATGCTGTGCTGTGTTTGAAACGCATAAGAAGAAGCATTTCTGATTTATCTTCCTTTAAAAGTTATATTGCTCTTATTGCCTTATATTATAATGCATATGTCACTGCTGTAGGCTCATCATTAAAGGATAACTCAGCATAGTATAGGAGAGCACTTACCAGGCATCTGGAATGTTGGGTTTAACCCTTTACTCTGCTATTACAATACCAGGAAAAATCACAATCAGTTTGAACCTCTGTCTCTTGTCCATAAGATAAAAAGAATGGATTCCATGGTTTCTTAATTTTAAAAGTCCACAAACCATTGGTCAGCCAATGAACAAAACAAATACTCTATTATTAGAACAGAAAAGGAATTATGTTTTAATTATCTCTAATCCCCCCAGGGCCTAGGATGGTCCCTAATAATTTAACTCTTTTTAGTTCAATAAACATTTATTGAGGATCTTCTAAGTTCCAGGGATAGCACTGAATCCTGGGAATTCAGAGATGAGGTAGACATGCTCTCTACCTTTTAGGATTTTACAGTGCAGAGGAAGTAAAAAGTATATAGGTAATTTAAACATCAAGAATTATGGCTGAGGCCAAGATGCAGATTTTCGTTAAGACCCTTACGGGGAAGACCATCACTCTCGAGGTTGAGCCCTCGGATACAATAGAAAATGAAAAGGCCAAGATTCTGGATAAGGAAGGAATCCCTCCTGATCAGCAGAGACTGATATTTGCGGGCAAGCAACTGGAGGATGGCCGTACTTTGTCTGACTACAACATTCAAAAGGAGTCCACTCCTCATCTTGTGTTGAGACTTCGTGGTGGTGCTAAGAAAAGGAAGAAGAAGTCTTACACCACTCCCAAGAAGAATAAGCATAAGAGAAAGAAGGTTAAGCTGGCCGTCCTGAAATACTACAAGGTGGACGAGAATGGCAAAATCAGTCGCCTTCGTCGAGAGTGCCCTTCAGATGAATGTGGTGCTGGAGTTTTTATGGCTAGCCACTTTGACAGACATTATTGTGGCAAATGTTGTCTGATCTATTGCTTCAACAAACCAGAAGACAAGTAATTGTATATGGATTGATAATAAAAGAAGTGAACTGATAACATTAAAAAAAAAAGAATTATGGCTGAGGTAGACAAAGAGTAGTATTTTACATAGTGAACGTAACTTACAAGGGCCAGAGAAAGGCTTCCTGGAGGAAATCATCCTCTGCTGAATCTTTTTTTTAAAAAATTTTTTTATTGGAGTTCAATTTGCCAACATATAGCATAACACCCAGTGCTCATCCCGCCAAGTGCCCCCCTCAGTGCCCATCACCCAGTCACCCTAGCCCTCCACCCACCTCCCTTTCCACTACCCCTTGTCGTTTCCCAGAGTTAGGTGTCTCTCATATTTTGTCACCCTCACTGATATTTTCACTCATTTTCTCTCCTTTCCCCTTTACTTCCTTTCACTAATTTTTATATTCCCCAAATGAATGAGACCATATAATGTTTGTCCTTCTCCGATTGACCTCTGCTGAATCTTGAAGGATTAGTTATCCATAATGATGGAGAGGCAGAGAAAATAGCAAGAGCAGAAACAAAACATATAAAAAGAATATGAATAAGTTAATATGGCATGCATTCATTACAGTCTCTTAAAAAATTAAATAGCTGGGATCCCTGGGTGGCTTAGTGGTTTAGCGCCTGCCTTCAGCCCAGGGCATGATCCTGGAGTCCCAGGATCAAGTCCCACATTGGGCTCCCTGCATGGAGCCTGCTTCTCCCTCTGCCTGTGTCTCTGCCTCTCTCTGTGTGTGTCTCTCATGAATAAATAAATAAAACCTTTAAAAAAATTAATTTTTTTATTTTTTATTTTTATTTATGATAGTCACACAGAGAGAGAGAGAGAGAGAGGCAGAAACACAGGCAGAGGGAGAAGCAGGCTCCATGCACCGGGAGCCCGAAATGGGACTCGATCCCGGGTCTCCAGGATCACACCCTGGGCCAAAGGCAGGCGCCAAACTGCTGCCTTTAAAAAAATTAAATAGCTCCCTCCTCAGTTACATAAAATAATTAAGAAACCACACTTATCATAGGGATAACCAATGTTACTTTATTTTCCATATTTCCTTTAGATTCTTAGCAATAGCTTCATGTTTATTTTATCTGGGAAGGGACGTATGAGTTTTTTTTTTTTTTTTCTAAAATGCATGTCAGGATACCTGGGTTTCAGTGATGAATAACTCTGAAATATTTTGAAAGAGAAAAAAAAAGAAAAAAAGATTATTAGGCATCTTATGGAAGGTGAGGCATTGTTTAGCACATGCATCCTGGTTATCTGATGCTATGCTATCTGTGCCTTTCACTGGATTATAATGAGCCCTGGAAATCTTGCCTTAGTCCACTGGTATGGTCTGAAAGTCATCTAAGTGATGTCAGCTCAGAAGCCTGAACCTCAAAGTCTGTTCTTTGGAGTGGCAATCATGTGAGGTACCTCGAATGGTCCCTTTCCATGTGGCTCTGAGATTGTTCTTTGTTGAAGATGCAAATTCTGGCCTGTAGTTTATAGCAGAACCTTCAGGTACGCTTTAGAATAAAACAAGAACATTAAGAGATTTAATGGCTGTGGTTAATTTATTACTATTGTCAACTCTATATATTGCCAATCTTCAATAGACGCAAAACTCTATCAGAGTAGAGTATATATTTCATAAGACAGAGGCAGAGACACAGGCAGAGGGAAGCCCAATGTGGGACTCGATCCCAGGACCCCAGGATCAGGCTGAGTCAAAGGCAGACACTCAACCACTGAGCCACCCAGGCATCCTTATAATACTGTTTTACCTTCAGGGTTAGCCCTCATCAAAACTCTTATGAGATAGGTACGCCAGGGCGGCTTAGTGGTTGAACGTCTGCTTTTGACTCAGGGCCTGATCCCAGGGTCCTGGAATGGAGTCCCACATCAGTCTCCCTGCATGGGGCCTGCTTCTCCCTCTGCCTGTGTCACTGCCTGTGTCTCTCATGAATAAATAAATAAAATCTTAAAAAAAACAGTATTAAAGACAGAAAGGGCACTAACAAATCACCAGGGACCTCCCATAAAGCATACAAAATCTAAAATGTTTATATTAATAATATTTTAACAGAAAATCTTACTTTAGGGACAGCTGTGTTTTATTTATTTTAATTTTTAAAATTTAATTTGAGAGAGAGAAGGAGAGACAGAGAACACACAGGAGCAGGAGCTGAGGGAGGGCAGAGGTAGAGGGAAAAGCAGACTCCCCACTGAGTGGGGAGCCCCACAAGAGGCTTGATCCCCAGACTCCAGGATCATGACCTGAGCCGAAGGCAGATGCTTAACTGACTGAGCCACTCATGTGCCCCAAAAGTTTTAGTTTTAGGTATAAAAAAATATCCTGAAAATTTTATTTGTTTGATAATCAGGAACTGATTTTAGAAAGGCAAAATGAAGAATTGTCAGAGGACATCTGTGCACTTGACTGGATCTTTTTTTTTTTTTTTGACTGGATCATTAAGAAACTATACTTACCTACCTATTTAATCAAAGCACAGTAGTCTCCCCTTATCCACAAGGAATGCACTCCAAGACCCCCAGGTGGATGCCTGAAACTGCAGATAGTACCACGTACCATGTTTTTCATACCTATACACACAAACCTATGATAAAGTTTAATTTATAAATTAGATTAATAATCATTAATAATAAAATACAATTATAACAATATACTGTAAGAAAAGTTATGCAAATGAGGTCTCTCTCTTTCAAAATATCTTATACTGTACCCACGCTTGTGATGATGTGAGATGATAAAATAACTGTGATAACATGAGGTGAGGTGACTGATAATAGGCACTGTGATACAGCTACGGTTAGGCTACTATTGATCTTCTGATGATAAGACAGAAGTCAGAAGGAGGATCTTCCATTTCCAGACTGCAGGTTGACTAGGGTAACTGAAATCCCCAAAAGAGAAACAGCTAATAAGGGTGTGGATGGGGTAGGGTGGTGGTGGGGTTCCTATACAAATAAAGCATTTGAAAAGAAACACAGAAGGTAACACATTAAGTGAAGAGCCTATGTTCTGTGGGGTTTTTCCCCCTTAAATAATCAAGTAGATAATAAAGGCAACTGAAATCATAGAAAATTATTCTTGTGAGACACAGAATACCTGCTATCTAGGCATTCTGCATGTAAAGAATAACCTTTTGTATTGTAGGTAGAAGATTTAATTACTAAAGAAATTAAGACCATCTAAACTGAGGGGGTGCTGTAAACATTTGAATACATTTCATAGCTTCATTTCAGACTTAGGTTTTTATAAGCCACAGCAAATAAAATCCACTTTCTATATTCTGTCATTTTTTAATACTCTTTTACATTCTTTTAGAGATCTGTGAGGTCAAAATGATTTTCATAACAATACTAAGATGTTATCTGTCTTTTTGACTCTCTTCCTCTCATGAGTGTACAGTGGAGTTTTCCAGAGGCTATGTGATGTGTGAAATGCAATGGATTAAAAGCAAAAGTTGATAACAAAGATCTGGCTTTCTTCTGTTAGCCCAGATAGTAAACAATGCTATTCTTTCTATGAAAGTTTTTGTTTGGCAAAAAAAGCTATTTTCATAAAAAATAGGTCATTTACATTAACATACAATGTGCTCATCATCGCTACTTTCAAATGAATCAACAAATATTTAAAATTTTCTCATTTTGGGACACCTGGGTGGCATCTGCCTTTGGCTCAGGTTGTGATCCTGGCGTCCAGGAATTGAGTCCCACATCATTGGGCTCCCTGCATGGAGCCTCCTTCTCCCTCTGCCTGTGTCTCTCATGAATAAATAAATAAAATCTTCAAAAAATTTTTTTCTAATTTTTATCTCAAATATGGTAAATAATAGTTAATGCACATTATAATCCATATAAACAAAAGCTCTTTGAGGTTTTTGGTAATTTTTGATAGTATAAAAGGTCTGAAAACTAAAAAGCAGCTTTAGGCAAAAATTATCCTTTGTCCTTGAAAAAAGAAAACAGACACAGTATTGTAATTGTCACTGTTACTCTTTGAAGAGCCTCAACTACCATATTAATTATAACTTTGGACCAAAGTGACTAACTTCTATTGGTGGAAAATATAAGTATCTGGCATATACAAACATTTTTACAGACTAACAAGGCTTAAGAATACACATGACAAAACTTCTCACAGCCACACAAATCCTTTTTATAACTTCCTAAAGTGGCAAAAATAAGACATTATACAATTCCAAGACATGGCTTCTCTATAGCATCTCAAAATAAGATGCAAAATCATAAAAAAATCATATTGGAATTATGCTTAGTTTAAATCAATGTTTCAATAATCTGTTTTATTTATTAAGTTTCTAGTGATGCAACGATTATCCATTCATTGACCCAATTTAATGGGTCCAGATTCTAAGTTGTTTAAAGATCTTGGAAACTATCTTCAAGTTAGCATACTACAAAGTATATTTGCAGATGAAATAACATTAGTCAGAATATTTATTTAATGTAGTTGAAAATAAATTTACATTTTTCATAATCATAAACATTTTCACAGGTAATGTTAACTTCTTTGCTCAGTAAGCCTGTGTAAGTTTAGGAAAAACACACTTAAGTAAAATAAAATGCATTCTCGTATTGTACTTAACACTGACAAAACAGAAAAGACGTACTTGCGAAAATTTTACATTAATTATGTAATCTTGGGTCCTTAAAACATTTCTGGATCATTTTCTGCAAGAAGATGCTTTATTAAAGTCCAGCATATTTAAAATATTAGAAGTTCAATTTTCTGTTTTTCTGGGAATTTAAGAATATTCCATTTATACGTGCACTTTTCTTTCTGCTAATCAGAACAGTGCTCCTTTAATTAAGTATCTTCTAGATATAGAAAAAAAAGGTCACAGACATAACAAGAGATAAAGGTTTTTCTGAATTACAGAATATTTTGGAATATTTTCATATTTCAATAAATATTCAGTTTATTCCTCTTATTGGGCAGAAAACTTGTTATGCTTATTTTTTAACCATGATCTTTGTACATTTGCTGTTATGAGTCTGTAGTTTGTTTCATTCTATCATTAATTCGTGAATATTGTCATTAAGAGAAGCGAAGCTGCACATCGCTCCCCCAAAAAAGACAATTAACCAGGCTATGAGATTTAAAGGAACAGTCCAGGAGAAATATGCGTAAGAGGTTTTTTCCCCCACTTAAGTTCTAGGCTTAATTCACCTCTAATCCTTTTCCTTTTTAATTTCTTCTCGCAGCTTCCGTTCTGTACATAACCAGGCAGGGTAAAAGCAAATATGAATTAAAGAGAGATTTTAAGTAGGAAATACAGAAAACATTAGAATGATATTAAGCAGGCAATCATCCTAGTAATGGTGGTAGGAGAAAGAAGGGAGTTGGGAGAAATCACCTCCCGGGTACTTGACTACTTCAGTGTAAGGTATCTGTGGTATTTATTCATGCTAATGTATAACTTTACATTTTATAATTTAAATTTATCATAACTTTACGATTTATTTATTTATTTATAGATTTTATTTATTTATTCATTCATTCATGAAAGACACACACAGAGAGAGGCAGAGACACAGGCAGAGGGAGAGGGAGAAGCAGGCTCCATGCAGGGAGCCCGACGTGGGACTCAATCCCGGGTCTCCAAGATCATGCCCTGGGCCAAAGGCAGGGGCTAAACCGCTGAGCCACCCAGGGATCCCCTAACTTTACGTTTTAAAAGGCTCAATGGATGAGCAAGGAATTACAGATGCATGCTCCAGGCCCCTAGTGCCTCTATTTTACACAGAATGCTTGCTAAATGAAGGTAACTGACTCTGAAGCTTCCAAGAGACCCTGTAGGGCTCTGGCTTCCAGAAAAGTAGTCTGAAGAGCCTATGCTAATGAGTGATTTTGAAAAGGCACTTTTTTTTTCACGTGCTCTCGAGACTTGAGGTGAAAACATAGCTCAAAAGGAAACTGGCAAAACAGGGTAGCAAATAAAGATTCCCAAAGTCCTGTAGCATTCAAAAGTTTTGTGGCACCCAAGCAATGACACAACCACAGCACTTAGGTGTGATGTTTCATCATTGTTTTTTAACTACGGCTTTTCAACTCCCCACTTCTCCATTGTGAGGGCTCGGTAAGCTCATACAAGTTTCAGGCACATAAGCGATTTGTACCCTTCGGTCCCCCGCCCCGCGCCACACTCCCGGGTCCCCATCGCCCCCTGGCGGCCATGGCCGACTTCCGCTTCCCCCGCTCAGCGCGGCCTCTGCAGCACACGTGGCGTCCTCTACGTCACATCCGGCCCTTGCGATTCGGGCTGGGAACCCGCGCGATGAAGTGCGTATTTGTTACAGTAGGGACCACCAGCTTTGACGACCTCGTTGCGTGTGTCTCGGCTCACGACACTCTGCAAGTGAGTGGGGGAGGTGCGCAGTCGGGTGCGCGGTGGCTCTGTTCGCCGCTCGCAGCCCGCCGCCGCCGCTAGCCTTACCACTAGCCTCGGTAACCTTTCCTGAACGCCGCGCTTCGGAAGAACCCCCAACAGCTCTACCTCAGGTGCCGCCGCCCCTTTACTGGCTCCTCCCCGCGCCCGGCTAGGCCCTCCTCCTGCTCTCAGTCGCCTCGGCGCCCTCCGCCTGCTCTTCCTGCTTTACCGCCGCCCTCCCGGACCCTCCTCCCCGTCCTTTCTCTGGCTCCTCCTTTCCCTGGCTTTTCCCTTCCGACTCTCCGCCTCCGCCTCTCCTTCCTCCGGCTTCGCCCCTCCTTCCCGCTGCTCCGCCTCTCCGAGTGGGGCTCCTGGGGTCCGGGCCAGCCTCTCGACGTACCTCAGGCTCGCTCGGGGTCGTGTAGTCAGCGCCGGGCGCCTCGACGAGCTCTGTCAGGCTCGGCCCGGCTCGACTCGATCCGGCCGGTTCCTCTCGGCAAGCGGTCCCCGCCCTGCCCCCGCTGCACTCGGGCGAGCCCGCGCCGCGCGGTCTCACCAGGCGTCCTCGCGGCTGGCGTCCTCCGGCGGCGGTTTGGCGGCTTGGCTTGGCGGCTCCTCCAAACGGGGGTTTGCACAGCTTCAGCCCTGAGGCGGATCGGGGTCGTTTCTTCGTCTCCTTTCCAGTTTTCGAACCTTTCTCAGGGTCTCTACCTGGTCGTCTGCTTGTGGCGTGGCCTGTCCTTTCGACGGCTTGGTGAGCACAGTCACATAGATCTTAACGTTAGGGCTTGTGAGGTACCCTGTCGGGGTCGGGTACGGTGTGTGTGTGTGGGGGGGTGCACAGCTTGGTTCTGGAAAAGTAAAATCGGCCACAGGTAGAAGATTTTGTGGCCCGCGCGCGGGTCTGAACACCGACTTTAGGGGTGGTGGTTGTCCTTTTTACGGAAGCCTGTTTAAAAGTCCCGCTTTTTTTTTTTTTTTTCTTTTTTCCAGATCCTCAGGAGTCTGGGCTACAGCCGACTTGTCCTCCAGATAGGTAGAGGAAAGGTGGTACCTGAACCATTGAGTACTGAGTCATTTGCTCTGGATGTTTACAGGTACAAGGATTCATTGGAAGAAGATCTTCAGAAAGCAGATCTTGTTATTAGTCACGCAGGTAAAATTCCTTAGAATCCCACGGTTTAGGTTTTGATAGTTAAGAACAGAAATTTAGGGATTTTTTTTTTTGGGGATTTTTTTGCGGTAAAGTAAAATCAGTAGAGTAACTCACTGTAGCCTTTTTCAGTATGATACTTATTTGAATATACCTATTGAGAACATTTATTAGAGGTTACTATTTTGGGTAAGATAAAAGTTTTAAGACTTTTGGGGATAAAAGGATAAGAAATTAAGAACATGGACTAACTGTATAGTAAGAAACTCTAAACGCAGGAGCAAAATAATTTGTCCGGTGTCATGCGTAAAGAGTTGTCTAATTTGAAATTAGCATTTGGGCTTAGATCTGCTGAAATGTTCAGCCAACTAATTGGGTTGCACATGAAGAAATTGGCTTTGAACAATTTTTTTCTTACATTTTACATGTGAGTATGAAAGACAGAGAAGCAGAGACAGAGGCAGAGAGAGAAGCAGGTTCCTTGCGGGGAGCCCGATGTGGGGGACTCCATACCAGGACTCCAGGATCACACCCTGGGCGGAAGGCAGACAGACGTTTAACCCCTGAACCACCCAGGCATCCCAAGAATGTATTTTTCAAGTCAAATTTTGTAGCATTTAATACAGAGCAACTGATCATTTGACTTTTGTTATTTTGAATGTCTAATTAAGAGGCCTGGTTTGTAGTTCTGCCAGCTAAGTTTTTCTTTTTTTTTAATTAGTTAATTAATTGATTTTTATTTATTTATTTTTTGTATATTTTTTTATTGGAGTTCGATTTGCCAACATATAGCATAACACCCAGTGCTCATCCCGTCAAGTGACCCTCTCAGTGCCCGTCACTGCCAGCTAAGTTTTTCATCTTCAGTTCTGTCTTAAAGCTTGGTGGAGCACATTAATTTTTTTTTAACTGTTAACAATTTTGATTTATTTTGTAGGTGCAGGAAGCTGTTTGGAGACTCTGGAAAAAAGAAAGCCACTTGTAGTAGTTGTAAACGAAAAGTTGATGAACAATCATCAGCTGGAATTGGCAAAGCAGCTACATAAAGACGGGCATCTCTTCTACTGTACCTGCAGGTATACTACAGACTGATAATTTGACCTCTTGCCTTAAATCCTCACTAGCTATTCTTATCCACCTACCTGACCTGTCGGTCTTTTTAAACCTCTTACCTTCTGCTTATCGAACGCTTTGATTTTCCTCACCTGTGAAACTGTTGTTTGTCTTCCGCTGTGTGTTTTCTGTTATATTTCTTTCTGTATCTGTGCCTATTTCATTTCATGTGATTATCTGAATGTATGTAGGCATGTATGTAAGTTTCATCTGGGCACTGAAGGCTCCGAGGATATGATTTTTGAGGATATGATTTTTGAGTTCGTTGGCTTTTCATTATACAAAGAAGGCATTTGCTTATTTTTTTTATAATTAAAGTTTTACCTTCCGTAAATCCATTGGGAAAGCCCCTGCTCTCATGGTACTAATGTTCTATTAGTGGGAGATAGTAAACAGTTTAAGAATAAGCGATCAAGATAATTTCACATTGTGAAATGTGGGTTTTTTTTTTTTTTTGGTGAAATGTGTTATGAAGAAAATAAGGGTGATAAGATAGCTGGGAGTAAAGATTAATTAGATTGATCAGGGAAGGCATGAATGAGTATATGACATTTGAGTTGAGATCTGAACAAGAGGTAGTCATGTGAATGAAACTCTAGAGGAAGAAGGAACAACAGCCATTGCAAAGGCCCTAAGTTAGGAATGAGCTTGGAGTTGAGGAACCAGAGGGAAGATTAAGTGTGGCAGGAGTATGGTAAGCAAGGCAGAAGATAGAAGATGAGATTGGGTGGAGATAGCTCACTTAAGAGTTCTGATTGTATTGTGTTTAGTGAGAAGCCATTAAAGTATTTTAAGCCTGAGGAATTACTATGGTAAGGAGTATTATTTTTTTTAGAAGTATATTAAAATTCAACAAGAACTGATCAACACAGTAGAAGGATGAAGAAAATTGCTGGTTGGTTTTCTGTTAATTCTTGAGACACTAGAAGCTTGCCAAAGGGTCAGGTCATTAATTCCCAATTATTTGACTTTAAAAGTTATCGTAGTTTGATGTTTTAAAAAGTAAAGACCTCATAGAAGTATTATAAAATACGTATCTTTTATGTTATAATTGAAATTAATTTTAAAGTGAAAAATAAGTTTTAGGAGAAACTGGCTAGAACCTAAAGGCTTTTCTTTTAACTTCACTGCATCTCTTAGACACTCAGTAAATACTTGTTTATTTGTTTAATATTTATTGATCACCTACTATGTGCTAGGCATTATTCTAGGTACTTGGGCGTATATTGGTGAACAAAACAGACAATTTCTGTTTTTATAGAGGAGACAAATTCATTGATTATTTCAGGAACAATTGACGTCTTAATCCCTATATGATGGGGGAGAGGGAATATCAGGGTGGCTGTGTAACATAGAAGCCATTATTGTAAGTATTCTGTGTTGGAAGAAGCTATATAATAATTATGTAGGCTTCTGATAGTAGGCATAGGTGTCCTTGGGTAGCAGAGATTGTTAGGGGCTAATATTTTTTTATTATTTTATTTTTTTAAAATTTTTATTTATTTATGATAGTCACACAGAGAGAGAGAGGCAGAGACATAGGCAGAGGGAGAAGCAGGCTCTATGCACCAGGAGCCCGACGAGGGACTTGATCCCAGGTCTCCAGGATTGTGCCCTGGGCCAAAGGCAGGTGCCAAACTGCTGCGCCACCCGGGGATCCCGCTAATATTTTTTTTTAAAGAATAAACTCCTCTAACTGGTTTATGCAAGTCAATTTTTCCAGACATTTCTAAGGAGTATTTTTATTCTAGATGTTAATCAGCTTTGATTTTATGTTAGTACATTTATTTTTATTTTTAATTTTTTAAAAAAGATTTTGTTTATTCATGAGAGACACAGAGAGAGAGGCAGAGGCAGAAGGAGGAACAGGCTTCATGCAGGGAGCCCGACTCCAGGATCACGCCCTGGATTATGCCATGGGCCGAAGGCAGGCGTTAAACATTTGAGCCACCCAGGGATCCCCTTATGTTAGTACATTTAAAAGGAGAAAGCATTGATACCCAAAACATCCTGATTCCTTATTCAAGCCGAAAAGGAAGCTGTGCAAGTCTCCAATTTATTTTTTACAGTTTGAGAAGTCTTATATTTTAAGACATGAATATGGTAAAAATAATTGGTTATATTTTCATTTTAGGTATATTATTTATTCTCCTGAGTCTAGGCTGGATGATTGTATGTCTGTTTTTTTTTAAGATTTTATTTAGTTATTCATGAGAGACAGAGAGAGAGAGAGGCAGAGACACAAGCAGAGGGAGAAGCAGGCTCCATGCAGGGAGCCTGACATGGGACTCGATCCTGGGTCTCCAGGACTACACCCTGGACTGAAGGTGGTGCTAAAACACTGAGCCACCCAGGCTGCCCCTGTATGTCTGTTCTAATTTAAGTGGCTGCTTTACTTAAATTTCTGAAGTAATACTTATGGCATGGTTTGGAATCTTACTTCCAACATGCATGGTGATTGTACATTACTTAATTATATGTGGATTTATGGTAGTACAATTACAAAAGAAAGTTATTTAGTCTTCATGCATGGTCCAGTAGTCTCCCCAGCTTATTGTTCTTGTCTGGCAGCTGTTACTTTTGTTTTCATTTATTCTGTTTTCATAAATGAATTTTGCCTTGGTTTATGTCTGCCCAGTCCTGAAAAATGTTCAAAAGTCCCATGACTACATCTTTAATGAAATAACATTTCTTTAATATTTCAGTTGACAAAATATACAGTATCTGTTGAATTGGTATGGACAGGTACTACATAGAGCTCTTCATATTGCTTTCGTTTTTGTATGTGTGGTTGACCCTCGAACAACACAGATTTGAATGACATGGGTTCACTTCTACACAGATTTTTTTCTTTTTTTTTTTTTTACACAGATTTTTTTCAATACAGTACTATAAATGTGTTTTCTCTTACGATTTTCATAGTAACATTTTTTCTCTAGTTTATTGTTAAGATTATAGTGTGTAACATCATGTACAAAATGTGTTTATAGACTCTGTTATTGGTAAGGCTTCCCATCAACAGTAGGGTATTTGTAGTTAAGGTGTGGGGGAGTCAGAAGGTGTACATGAATTTTCTTTTTTTTTAAGATTTTTATTTATTTGAGAGAGAGCAAGTGGGGGAGGGGCAGAGGGAGAGGAAAAAGCAGAATCCCTGCTGAACTTAGAGCCCAAGGATATGGGGCTTGATCCCAGGACCCTAGATCATGACCTGAGTGGAAGTCAGATGCTTAACTGATGGAGTCACCCTGGTGCTCCTGGAAGTTGTACATGTATTTTCAATTGTTCAGGTGATCAGTTCCTTTAACTCTGTGTTGTTCAAGGGTCAACTATATATATAATAAAAGTATAATAAAATTCACATGTACAGTTTCAGAAGCATCACAGTATTCTTGGAAGTTAGATTCAGTCATCAAGTGGGCGGCAAATGAATTTTACAGAATTTTCTCCCTTGTTACCTAATATTTTTCTTCTTTTGTTTTAGCACGCTTCCGGGGCTGTTACAGTCAATGGACTTATCAACACTGAAATGTTTTCCTCCTGGCCAGCCAGAAAAATTTTCTGCATTTTTGGATAAAGTTGTTGGATTACAAAAATAAACACTAATCTCTGAACACTTTAAAAAACACCCCTCCCAAATTCAACCTATGGAATGTGGTTAAATCAAATTATAAATACATAGTATATATTTGCAGAATAATATAAATTAATAAACTTACACATCTATAGAATGTATAGAAGAATTCATGGTGTGAATGTTAGCATCTGGGTCCAAATCCTTATTGCTACTTAGTAGATTTTTTGCTTAATCTTTATATTTTACTTAAAATATGTAGTGAGCATTCATAGGTTTTATCCTAGAATCCCAAATTGATTTAGAAATCATGTCAAAAATAAATCTGAAAACTTTGACAAGAACCTCAAATGAAGTTATTAGTTTTGTGTTGCTTAGAGTAAAAAAAAATGAAGCAGTAACAAATTGGTAAAGGCATTTGAGAGTCAGTATCTTTAGCTATACAATTTAAGGAGCCAATTTTTTAAAAACAAGCTAAAATGATGAGTTGTGTTCTGTGAAATAAAAAGTTAAAAAATTACCTTAAAAAGATTAACAAGATTAAAGATCAAGTCAGTTGATTGGTGGTACTTGGAGAAACTACTTCAGTGGTGTAGATTCATTCTCTTCTCTAAAATACAAAGAGAAAATGACAAACTAATCTTGTTCAATATGGAAGCTTTATTGGTTTGAAAAGAGTAAATCAAAAAGGACTTCTTAGGCCAATAGAACTTGCTGTTAGGCCCCTTCTCATTAGTTTTGAAACATTTATTATAACATCATCGAGGAATTTATAATTTATGTACTTAAAACATTAGTTTTATAAGCAATTATGTGATCAGATGTATAGAATAGCCTAAATACATGACTTTTGGGTTCATGTAACTCAAGATTGATACGTCATGAAATTCTGATTAAGGAGTCTTGAGACCTATAAAATTAGATTATCTGTAGGTGTTCATAGCTTTCTGGTAGAAATTTTGTATACAGTTCATAAAATAGTATATACTATAAAGACATACTTTTCATAATATTCCAAGATGTTGGCTATTCTAAGCATTTTACCAGTGCTTTATGTAGTGTCTCTGTAGATTTGGTTTCCTGATTGTGTTTTACTTAGGTTAATATTAAAATAAATTCTTAATAATAGTAGAAGGTGGTGACTGAGAAATACTCTGGGTAGCAGGAGGAAGCCAACATGGATTAAAATTTGCTGAGAATAATCTAAAAAGTGAGTAATCTGCATCTACATAGTTTGAGAATTAACAGCACCATAATCATTATTATACATTAATCTTATATTAATGTTATATAGGAAAGGCCCTTTTCAAATACTTGGAGATAATTAGACTTTTCTGGGCTCTTTTAAATGTGGTTCTCTAATCGATAAAAATTATGGTTTAAAATGTATTTTGATCACTTGGTTTTTAGTTATTTTATGTCATGAAGGACTAACCATAGAGAATCAGAAACAAAGGGTCTACTCAAACATGACAACTGTAAAACAGTATGGACCCCAAATCCTGTTTTCTTTCCCACAAGAATATATAATCATGATTCCATTATTTCATTTAGCAGGGGGTTAAGCCAGGGGTGTTAAATTGTGTGTAGTGGTATCCTTTGACTATATACCTTTGTGAAATAGTTTATCAGTTGTTCAGCTTAAAAATCCAGGGATATTTTGATTTGGCAGGAATTTTTGAGATCATCTAGTCCAGTCCCATCAGAAGTTTACAACTTGTCTAGAATAACAGCCTTAGATAGAGCTGCCACTGGAAGCAGTTTCTTGACTCCTGGTCTTGTAACTCTTTTTATCATACCATAATATATATTTTGAGTTTTTTGATTCTGCATAATCGTTTGCCTGGTATTTAGTTACTTTACTCCCTTACAGGGAGAGTTTTGTTCATTTATTAGTTTATTTTAGTAGGAATTTCACACTTAATTGGATTTTTCTGTGGTGTATGATAAACTTACCTTGGACTTAGAAACCTGTGATTCTTGCGGTTTTAGAATCTTAACAAAATGCCATGGGTAGGATTGATACTAGTTGAATAAAGGAAGACTTTGAGACAAGGAATTGTAGATTTTTGGAGTTAGAAGAGAATATTAAACCTAGCTATTACAAACCACTTTATAGATGAGGAAGGAGGCTAAGGTAAATTAATTGTCAAATTTACCTGTTATTGGTCCTTATGGAAAATGAACGGTTAACCAAGATTCTATTTGGAATATTTACTCTAAGTGAAATTTGTGTGGTTTCATTGCATGGCTGGCAGGGTTTCAGATTCTTGAAGTCAGTGGGTAAGTGGAATGTAGTTTAATTAGCAGTGTTCTGTTAGAGGTGTTTAGATTTCCAGGGATAAGGAAGCAATTTATGTCAATGGCTAAGTTTAGAGATGGACAGGTATGAATAGTAGAAAGTTGATGGAGTAGATGAAAAGTGATGTGAGGTTATAAGATGACCCTGGGAAATAGGGAGTTTTGATGACTGCTTAGGATTTCGGAGGAAAGAGCTGGAAGGATTTGGTGGTAGCTAAGCTAGTGCAGCTGAACATTTAAAGGTATAGTTGACTCTTGAACAATGTGGAGGATTAGTGGTGCAAAACCCCAGCACAGTTGAAAATCCACATATAAATTTTGACTCCCAGAAGATTTGACTAATAACCCGCTGTTAACTAGAAGTCTTACTGATAAACTGTCCATTAACACATATTTTGTCTATTATGTGTATTATATATTGTATCCTTAACAATAAGAAGGGAATGTGAAGAAAATCAAGAAAAATACATGTATAATACAGTACTGTATTGAAAAAAGTCTATATAGGTAGACTTGTACAGTTCAAATCCGTGTTGTTCAAGGGTCAACTAGTTGTCATCTGAAAATTCTGTCAAGTCTCTGATTTTAGACACCTTAGAGTACTGCTGTGTTTGCTTTTATTTTTTTTAATTTTTTTTTTATTTTTTTTTCTGTGTATGCTTTTAAAGGTAAATCATGTTGATAAAAAAAAGGCAATATAAAAATGTGTACCACCACTTTGATAGTTTGAGGAAGTTTTTTCTGAGACTGAAAAGTTAGTAATGACTAGAAGTAATGTAGACATTTTTCTTGGCCCTTTTTTATGGTATAAGCATTTAATCACTGATTTGTTCAAAATGTAAAATTTTCAGACATGACCAAAAATCTGTATATAACCTACGTAATGAGATGTATGGACAGACTATTTGAAACTGATTTTGGGGAAAGATTTGGAATCGGTGGTCCAGATAATAGTGTGGTAACCTGTTTTTCTGCTGTACAGCCAATACTATATTTTTGTGAAGAAGTGGGAAATGGAAAATAATAATAGTTAACACCTGTTGTGTGCTTAGTATGTATCAGATACTATTTAAAGTTGCTCAGGGGCTCCTGGGTGGCTCAGTTGGTTAAGTGTCTACCTTTGGCTCAGGTCATGATCTCAGGGTCCTAGGATTGAGCCCCACACCTGCTTCCCTGTTTAGTAGGGAGTCTGCTTCTCTTACTCTCTCCTTCTGCCCCTCCCCCCCAACTTGTGCTCACTGTTGCTCTCAAAAAATCTTAAGATTATAGGTACAAAGTTATTAAATCTTTACAATAACCATATGAAATAGCTATTAATTGCCCATTTTGCAGATGAGGAACCTAAGCTCAGAACATAATGCAAAAAGGAAGTTTTATGCTGTGTAAGTGTCTGATGGACTGGGAATTGTAATTGTTGGAATGCTTATTTCCATTGTATTTCCATCATTTATGGTGACAGGACAGAGTATTTGAAGTTAGAGGACTATTCCAAGAAATTTTGGTTGTATGATCATCATAGATCTATGAGTTATTTCAGTTTTAGTTATTGTTAGAAATATATTAGTTATTTCAGTTTTAGTTCTTGTTAAAAGCATACTGAAAGCTACTCAAAATCAATGCAGAGAAACTCTCCTGGGTGGTTTGCCTGGTTGCAAGTTACTTACTGGCTCTTTTGTTTTTTTCTGAATACCATTTTAGGTTCTATTTTTGCTCGTTTTCTTTATATGTATTTTTCTTGATACTTTTCAACACTCCCAGAGCTGCTATTGATGCTCCTATTCTATATCCGCCACCTCTGATTTGAGCTCCTGAAGGGTATTTCCAGTTACTTACTGGTCATTTTTGTCTGTTAATTCTCTTAAGCATGGTAAACTTAATGCGCTCCAATCTAAATCCTATTTCTCCTATCCTTCTGAGATATTGGTAGTATTATGTTTAGTCTTACAGGCTTATATCTCTAACCCTTTATATCTGATTGATCACCAGGTTTTTTTTAGCTTTACTTTCTAAATGTCTCGAGCCCATTTATTTGCTCATTTAGTCTTTTAATTAATGTAAATGCATAATAAGAATCTACTTGTATAAGCACTCAAGACATGATTCCTGCTCTGGAGGAACTCTTGCTAGTTGAGGAGGAACTGTCTTACTCATTCTTGAATCCTCTGCCTGCAGCACAGTAGGCTTTCCATAAACGATAAATGCACTTCCTCATTGTCTTGATTAGGATTAGGTATTGACTTTAGGAAACACAATAATCTTACACACAATTATTTCATTATAGTCTATCTAGTATGTCTCTTATTCAGAAGAAAGGTGTGACCATCACATTGTATGGTGAAGTTTGTAAGATCAAACATTGACAGGACTGGCATTAAAACGTAGCAGTACTGATCCTGTGTAATATCCAAATAGTATTGAAGGGTCTGTCAAATAATGGTACTTATTGTGGATTTTTGGTAAAACATGATGTTAAAAATCAAGGGATCCCTGGGTGGCGCAGCGGTTTGGCGCCTGCCTTTGGCCCAGGGCGCGATCCTGGAGACCCGGGATCGAATCCCACATCAGGTTCCCGGTGCATGGAGCCTGCTTCTCCCTCTGCCTATGTCTCTGCCTCTCTCTCTCTCTCTCTCTCTCTCTCTCTCTCTGTGACTATCATAAAAA
The DNA here is from genome assembly GCF_003254725.2 of Canis lupus dingo. NCBI lineage: Eukaryota > Metazoa > Chordata > Mammalia > Carnivora > Canidae > Canis > Canis lupus. Next base: position 85,098,535 of record NC_064281.1, read on the forward strand.
AAAAAACATGATGTTAAAAATCAAGAGGTTTATTAAAGCAGTAGCTATAGTGTTTTCAAGTAAAAGATTACATGGAGAAAGGTTTAAGATAACCACCAAACATTTCATTCCTTGTTAGATGGTTAATTCCTTCATGAGTGCAATCTTTATATTGAATAGAAATTCTAATTTTTTTTTTAATTGAAATTCTAATTTTTGTGAGGGGCTAGACAGAAGGTAAACCTAGCTTGCTTCAAACAGGAATGAATATATGCTTCTTGGCCCTGATATTGATTCTCAAAATATTTTTAGGGTCTTTTACACTATTAAATGCCATCTGTTTTGGTATTTCACTTTATTATGTTCATGAATTTTTGCCACATCCTGGCCAGAATTATTTTAATTGAATCTGTCATTTTATTTTGATGGTTATAGTCCTGCTCTCTAAGGCTCAAGAGTGAGTATAAGCCTCTGGGTCTTGGAACCCTTCAGAATATTTAGAACTATTGTTTCTGTCAACTAACACGTTTTGCAGTGAATTTCAGGAAGTTTTCCCAGGTACCTTGAGGCTACAGGTTAAGAATCTCCAGAATGAGGCCAACTTAAGTATTTTCATTCCTCGTCCATTAGTACTCTGGTGGTAACTATTAGACTCCTTCATAATGAAGCCTACTGATTAAGTTTAGTAATTGCCAGTTTTACCACAAAACAAATTATAAGCTTACCAAGTTTAACACATACCAAGCACAATTTGAAATTAAATATTCAATTAACTGTAATCCATAATGTGTAGCACTGTTTTCTAATTGATAGAAGGAACTAAATGGAAAATTTTTCGTTTGTAGTCATTATTTTAGAGTATACTAGAATAGGCTATTTGGAAAAGCAATACAGATTTGTACCTTATTTACTATCAGGTGTGCTTCTAATGTATTTGCTGAACTGATAATCACTGTTGGAATGATGTCTGTGAGGCCATATACTGCATCTTTTTTACTATTCATTTCTCCTTTTGTATAGAACATTGGTTCTTTCTCCACTACCAGTGTGCAGTGGGTGGATAGTACATTCCCCAAATTTTAGGAATGAAAAACATTCTTAAATCCTCTGCCTAAGTAATTTTCTGGATCTCAGTTTTCCCATTTGTGAATTAGTAAAACTGAGTTTCTTCATAGGTGATTTCTAAGACATAAAACCAATTATGTGGCATGTTTGAAAATAAAAAATGTCATTGAAATAATACATTTTCCCAGTTAGAGTTTTTAAGAAGAGTAGACTTAGAGATATTTACGTGGAATTTACAGTATATACTCCTAAATGATACAGAAAGCAGTTTTCATAGAATTTCATATTTAAATTCATAGTCTCTAGTTAGGGTTATAGTTAGAGAATTAAGGATTATTTAGAGATTTAAGGGAGCTCCTCAAAACAAGAGTGTTCTGGTCATTATTCTCCTTTCCTTCAATCCCCTATATGTTGTTAGACTAGACACTGTAAGTATCTTGAATAAAAAAACAACCCCTGATATTTCTGTGCCATTATGATGCATTTTTAAACAAAATATTACTTTACTTTTTTCCCCTAATCTATATTAGAGTGCTTCTGATGGAAGTGGGGAAGAGAAGGAAATAAAAGCAAATGGCTCTTGGTAATATTTCTTTTATTTTGCATATCCTTAGGCTCACTGCTCTGGGAAATCAATTCTTTTTTGTCTCTCTGCTAAAGCTTGAGGAGAGAGGTTGAATAGGGTCCTTTGGCCAAATTTTGTTTTGGAAAGATTGTGTTCCCTTATGAATCCTGCTTTGTTCATCTTGTTTAAATATCTACTACGAAAAGTAGCAACAGGTTCTAGTACCAGGGTGCTGTTAAAAATGTTTTCAAAATGTTTACTATTTTATTTTTTTTAGTAATGAAAAACCTTAAAAGGGCCAGTATAGTTATTTAATACCCCAGTTGTCTCCATGTTCTATTTTGCTACTAAAAATAAGTGAAATATGATTTTTAGTGCTAAAGATTTTTTTTTGGTACTGATTGCCTTGCAGCAGTTGCTCATAAGTTGTTACATACATGTGATTGTCATTTTAATTTTTTCCAGTTAAAGATAAAATTGACAACATTGTTTAAGGTTTAAGGTATATGATGTAATGATTGGGTGCATGTTTGTATTGCAAAATGATTACCACAATAAGTTAGTATTCATCACCACACATGGTTATAAATTTTGATACCTTTAAAAATCTAGGTCTGTTTATTTCATTTGCAAGGTAAGATTAACTCATTTTTGTATGAGCCAGTCAACCCCACAATTTGCCAGTATAATAGGTTAATCCCTCTACAAGCTATTTTTATGGTTAATGTTGATCACAAATTTGACCATCTAAAGGGAGGTCAAACAAATCAACAGATTTGTTATCCACCATTGAATCACAGTTCCTTAGACCAGAAAGAGAGCTTAGACATGCAGCACATCTTCACTTTATAAATGAGGAAACTGACTCAAAATGGCATAACCAAATTCATAATACTCTTCATGTTAGTTACCATGTTGCCTCTCAAAATAGTAACTCAGAAGCCTCATGTCCTATATACGTTTATAATTAAACCTTGTGTATCACAGATAATGTATGCTTTAAAATTTTTTTCAGGCAAGTACCTCATTTAATTAGTTGAAACTTGAAGGAGTGTTATCTTAGAACTAGTATTGTGTTGTACTATAGAGAATTTCCCTATTAGTGAAGAAATAAGAATTCTACAAATTAAAACAAGTCATATTTGCAGGTTAAATTACAATATAAAAAGTAGTAATTATAAAATTAAAGCACATCAGTTTCATAACAAGTCAAATAATGTTCATTATTTTAAGTTGATTTGATTTCTTAAATATGTTCTTTTAATCTGTACAAGAGTACAGTGCCTGAAAGTTTTTAAGGCAGTTACTTTTCTTTCCATTACTTTTGGAAGTGAAAGAAACTTAGGGTTGGGGAAAGCTGCTCTGGGGAGCTATATTTGACCTTTGACTTGATTTCCAGTAGAATTTAGGTGAAATTGTTCTGGTTCTTCCCTTTTGTTTGCTTTTGACCAAAGAATTTCTTAGTGAATTGTTTTGTCAGGTAGCAGCTAACAGTAGTAAATAATAAATTAAGCACTTTTGCGCTAAGCGCTTAACATTCAGTACCTTATGTAATTATTCCAGCAACCATAGGTATAGATGACAAAAAAATTTGTACAGCAACATTTTTCAAATTTTGAAACAATTTAAAAGCAGTAGCTATTATACATTAAAAACTATTGCTGGGTCACTTGGGTGGCTCAGTCAGTTAAGTGTCTTCAACTCAAGTAATGGTTCCAGGAGTCCTGGGATTGAGCCCCGCATGGGACTCCCTGCTCAGCAAGAAGTCTGCTTCTCTCCATCTGACTTCCCCCTTGCTCATGCTTGCTTGCTCGCTTTCTTTCTTTGAAATGAATAATAAAACCTTTAAAAAGAAAACCTGTTAATTTGAATGCTAAAGTTCCCTGCCTAACTTTGATGGCTTTTCCCAAATCTTCAGAAAGATTTGGAAAGTTTTTGTAAAAGATTCCCCTATGGAAAAGATCATTGCAAAAAAGGAAAAGATCATGTCAAAGTTAAGCAGGGAACTTTAGCATTCCTTACAGCCTTTAATACTGCTAATGGGCATTGTGAACTCAAGGACTGGGTTAAAGTGTGCAGTGTTTGCTGAAATTTTCGCCTTGAAACTCTTCAGGGGTGATTATTAATAGTTTGTAAAACAACATTGTTGGAGAGCACTAGTTCCCAAAGTGGTCCTGGACCAGCAGCATCAGCATCACCTGAGAACTTGTTAGAAATTCTTGGGACCCAACCCAGACCTGAATCCGCGTCTTGCATGAGGTAATCTGTTTTAATGGAGCCCTTCTACTGTTCTAGAGGTTTACAGGATTGGAGTAGTTTAATGTAGAAGAATAGTAAGCCAATGGGGAATTTTAAGTGCAATAAGGTACTTTGAAGGACAGTATTAAATAATATGAAATGGCTTTTAAATACAGGATGAAGTCTACTATTGTCCTGCAGGTCTTTTTAAAAAGTCCTATTGTACTAATCTGGGGAATGTAACCTCTACTAACCACCTCTGAACCTTCATTCATCTTTTCTTTTTTGATAAGTGATTCCTCTTTATAATAATTGTATAAAAGTCAGACAATATATAGTCCTTGTACTGTTACTGATGGGATGTGAAAACCTGGACAAATTTCATAATTAATTGAAACTCCATCTGTAAAATAGGTCCCTTGTAGCTAAAAAATTCTATTTATTTTCCCATTTTATTATGCTATCGTATCTTTGCTTATTGAGTATGTTTAAAAATTTTTATTTAAAATTATACATGTAAATAGTATAAAATACTTAAATTCTATAAGAATACTTAATTCTATAAGATGTATAACAGCAGTTCTATGTCCCATTTTTCCCCATCTCTGATCCTGCTTTCTTTAGTCAGCCATATTACATTTTATGTTTTGTAAGCAAATATGTTCAGCCTAGTTTTCATCATTTTGATTTTTTTAAAAGATTCTACCCATTTATTTGACAGCACACAAGCAGGGGGAGCAGAAGCAGGCTCCCTGCTGAAGGAGCCTGATTCGAGGCTCGGAGCTGATTCCAAGGCCCAGAGATCATGACCTGAACTGAAGGCAGACACTTAACTGAATTGAGCCACCCAGGCACTCCTATTTTTTAAAATTTAAATGTATAGACTGGCTAGTATGGAGGAGGAGGTTTTATCTTCCTGTTCTCTTCCACATTAAGAAGTCTGTAGATGGTAAATAAAAAAGAAACATTTATTTTAATCAGTTCTTGTGAGTTTTGTTCTCAGTGTTAACATGATTAAGTACAATATTCACATTTGAGTCATGTAGTCCGTGTTCATTGATTACATACCCTTTTCTATAAAACTGCTTTACCTTATTTTTTCTGTTTTCATTTGCTCGATTTTTAAAAAAGATTTTATTTATTCATGAGAGACAGAGAGAGAGAGAGGCAGAGACACAAGCAGAGAGAGAAGCAGGTTCCATGCAGGGAGCCTGACGTGGGACTAGATCTTGGGACTCCAGGATCACCACGCCCTGGGCTGAAGGCAGCACTAAACCGCTGAGCCACCCGGGCTGCCCTCATTTGCTTGATTTTCTATAATAAAAATATTCCCAAATGGTCCCAAAAGAGATACACATCTTTCCTAGTCTGTTTAAATAGATTACACTATCTATTTCTATCTGCAGCTTTGATTATTTATTTATTTATTATTATTTATTTTTGAAATGTCTGTGCTGGAGTTCTGTGCCCTTTTATGTGAACTGGTCGTTCTCTAGTCCTGAATATCTGTCCTCCAGGGATTTCCTCTTCACCCTTATCCTAGAAATTTCTTTTGCTTCTCTCTTGCATTGAATCTTCTGTTTTTAGGACTCTGTGCCCCCTTCCTTTGCGGTTTAACTTTGTTATTTTGGTTTCAAATATTCTTCATAGCTTTCTGAGAAAAGATGATACTTTTTAAAAAAATCTTTCGTATTTGGAAACACTTCTACTTCCATCTGATTGATAGCTTGTTATAGAGTTCAAAGTTGGAAATAGTTTTCCCTCACATTACTGAACTTTATTTTTTTTCTAGCTTCTAGTTATTCTTTTGAGAAGTTTATTGTTCATATGTGTGATCTTTTGTATATGACCCATTTTTCCTCTCTGCAAGCTTTAGAATCTTTATCCCTGACTTCAGAAGTAGTACGTGCATTACTGATCTTTTTTGCTTTTATTGTTCTGGCTACTTCATGGAGTTTTTCGATCTAAATATGGGTATTCATTCCTGCACTGCTAGTATTTTCCTTTCGTCATCATCATCACCATCATTTCTTTCCTTCCACTTTTTTTTTTGGGGGGGGGGGTACCTGTTGGTTAGATGTTGGTCATCCAGTAGTCTTCTAATTTTCTTCTTTTTTCTGTTCAATCTTCTCCATTCTGTGAACTCCTCAACTCTAAATTCGTTCTGCTACTTTTTGTTTTATTTAGTTTTCAATTTAAATACAGCAGAATCAGGGCACCTGAGTGGCTCAGTCAGTTGAGCGTCTGCCTTCGACTCTGGTCATGATCCCATGGTCCTGGAATCAAGTCCTTCATTGGGCTCCCTCCTCAGCATGGAGTCTCCTCCCTCTGCCCCCCCCCCACTTGTGTGCATGCACATGCTCTCTCTCAAATAATAAAAAATAAATACAGTAAAATTGGCATTTTTCTTGTATAGTTGTATAAATTTTGACAATTGTGTAATTGTGTAACCACTACCACAGTCAAGATACAGAATACTCATATCACCCCCGTACATCCCTTTCTAGTCCACTTTTTCCTACAGCCCTAACTACTGGCAGCAACTGATCCTGTTTTCCCTTTCTTGTAGTTTTGGTTTTTCCTGTATGTCATAAATGCCGTCATACAGCATGTAGCCGTTTGAATCTATCTACTTTTACTGAATATGGTTTGAGATTCATGCATGTACATTCATGCATGCATATTCATACATCATTTTTTATTACTGAAGAGTATTCTATTGTATGGATGTACCAGATTGACCATTTACCAATTGAAGGATGTTTGGATTGTTTCCAGTTTGCGGTGAATCATGATTATGAATAAAACTGCTATAAACATTCATGTACGGGTTTTTGTGTGAGCTGAAATTTTCATTTCTCTTGGGTAGATAATGAGAAGTGGAATTGCTGGGTTATGTGGCAACTCTTGTGTTTATAGAAAGTACTAAACAATTTTTTTAGAGTGGCTGTACTATTTTATATTCATACCAGCAACATATGAGAGTTCCAGTTGCTCTGCATCCTTGTCAACACTTGTTACCAGTTGAAAAAAAATTTCATTTTAAAATGTATGTAATGGTATCTCATTAGTGACATACAAATGGCCAATAGACCCATGAAAGGTTTTCAGCATTGTTAACCATCAGGAAAATACAAAACAAAACAATGAGGTACCACTTGATACCCACTAGAATGGCTATAGTCAAGAGATGGACAGTAATTATGGATAAAATGTGGAAAAATGGGAACCCTCATTTACTACTGAGGAGAATCTAAAATGGTGCAGCTGCTGTGCAAGACAGTCTTGACAGTTGCTCAAATGATTAATCATAGATCCAGCAACACCATTCCTAGGTGTTATCCAGGAGAATAGAAACCTGTCCAAACAAAAACTTGCACATGAATGGTTATAACAACATTAGTCATAAAAAGCCAAAAAGTGGGAACAACCTAAATGTCTACTAATTGATGACTGGATAGATAAAATATATTTTTGAAGATTTTATTTATTTATTCATGAGAGGCAGAGAGAGGGAAAGGGAGAAGCAGGCTCCATGCAGGGAGCCCAATTTGGGACTCGATCCTAGGACTCCCAAGATCACACCCTGAGCTGAAGGCAGACGCCCAACCACTGAGCCACCAAGGCATCCTGATTAAATGTAGTTTATAGGATTGAAATACTCATAAATGCTACAACATGGGTGAACTTATTTTTTTAAATTTATTTTGTTTTCAATGGAAAAAGGTTTTATTAAAGCATGGGGAGAAGACCAGTGGGCAGAAAGAGCTGTGCATGGGAGAACCTTTAAAACCTCCTGCTAAGTGAAAGAAGCCAGCTACACAGGAACATAAATTGTATGATTCTGTTTACTGAAATGTGTGGAATAGGCAAATACAGAGACACAGAAAGTAGATTGGTTGCCTAGAGTTGGTGGGCATGGGGGATTAGGTTGGTGGTTATGGGATGTGGTTTTATTTGAATGTAATGAGAATGCTTTCAAATAGACTGCTGATGGGTAACAACTCTGTAAATGTACTAAAAATTATTGAAGTGTGCACTTAGAGTGAATTGTATGGTATGTGAATTAAAAAGCTGTTAGAAATCGTCACTTTTAAGTGCATGATAATTTTTAGTGAATATACAGAAGTGTGTAAACATCATAAAACCGTCTTAGAACATTTTTTATCACACCAAAAAAGATCCTTTGTGCTTGTTTGCAATTAATGCTTATTCACACCCAACCCCAGGCAGCCACCAATCTGCTTTCTATCTCTATAGATTTGCCTTTTTGATGTATTTTCATATAAATTGAATCCTGTATCTTTTGGAATCAAACCCCTTTTACATCTAGCTTCTTTTACTTAGGTTTCAATTTCTCCACATCCTTGCTGACACTTTTTTGCCTGTATTATAGCCGTGCCAATAGGTGTGTGTTGATATTTCATAATGGTTTTAATTTGTACTTTCCTAATGACTAGTGACGTTGAACATCTTTTTAGCTTATTAGCCATTTCTATATTTTCATATGTAGTCATGTCATTTGGGCATTTATTTAATTGTGTTGTTACTGACTTGTGAATTCTTTTTATATATTTGATGCAAAGCTTTTTAGTCAGATATGGGATATGTTAATATTTTATTCCAATCTGTGGCTTGTATTTTCATTTTCCTAACCATGTCATTTGCAGATCAAAAGTTTTAAATTTTGATCAAGTCCAATTACTCATTTTCTTTTTATTATATTTTAAGAACTCTGCTTAACTCAAGGTCTTGAAGATTTTCTCCTATGTTTTCTTCCGAAAGTTTTGAAGTTTTGGTCTGCATTTAGGCCTTTGATCCATTTTAATTATATAAAATGTGAGGTATAGGTTAAAGATCATATGAATGCCATTGTGTAGCACCATTTGATGAAAATACTGTCTGTTGAACTGCTCTTGCATCTTTGTCAAAAATCCATTAACCATATTTGTGTGGGCCTTTCTGTGTGCCTTCTCTGTGTACTTTCGCTGTCTTTGTCTCCTTTTTGTTTCTTTCCCCTTTTTGTCTTATGGTCTCTAATTTCTCTTTGTTTCCTGCTCTTTCTTCTATTAGTTTTCTAGTTCTTTTTTCCTCTCACAGTTTTCCCTTCATCATAATGAAGTATGTGGATTAGTATTAATTGAAGTTTTATGTACCTTAATTTTAGTTTCAATAGCAATACATGTGAAGAATGCGAAGAATATATGTGAAGCATTTTTTCCTAGAAGTAATCTTTTTCATTATAACATTTAATTTTTCTCAATGAATTTGTGGCCTTAGAAAAAGTTGGTGATCCCTCTTCCCAAACCATGTTTCAGGACTTTTTCAAAAGGCGTAATTTCCTTAGTGTTCTGGTTTCTTTAAAAAAGAAATTAATTAAGATAACTTCAAATTGATACGCTAAAGGAAGTCAAAATTTTATTCTTTATTTAAACCATGTTTTTATTTAATTCTTAAATTATAGGATTATTGATGTGTTTCTATAGGCAGGGCAGTCATGAATACCACTGGATCCACAGATAGAAGAAAAACAATTTTCAAAGCAGCTTAATTTTGCAATTTCCCCAAGCCAACATTTTTTAAATTTATTTTTTAACACTTAAGTAAAAGAAAGGGACTTGATTTTGGTATTTAAATAAAAAGGAGACACTTGACAGTGGAATCAAGTAATGTAAATGATCAGTCCTATTTTTTGAACCTTACAAATAAGCCGTATTTACTTTGGTTTTCTTAGAACCCAGAGTAGTTTTTCCAGAAAATTGCCCTAATAATACATGGAAATAGTCTTATGTTCAACACCTCTAATGCTGTGCCCCACAGCATTTTAAATGTATTCTGTTAGAAAGTTTGTGGGTAAGACATTCCTTTCATGCTGCTTCAGTTTAAACTTTGTTTCCAGTTTCTAAAAAACACTTTCTACGTTTTCTTTTTGTTAATGCTATACAGTAATTTGGGAATATTAGTCAAGAATTGTATCAGTGTTTCCTAATACAGTAAATGGATTTAGTTTCTGTGATCTTAGCAGAGGGTTATTATCCAGTAGAACCAAATGAGATTACTTAAACTTACTAGCTAGTGAGTTCTATCTTTTTTTCCTCTCATCTCCATGAAATTATGAGGGGAGCAGGGAACTTGGGCAGAGACTAGTTGGAAATTTGGGCAGAAATCTTAACGCGATATAATGTGGGCCAGGCTGCATCATATACACCTGAGCCTTGTTGCAGTCCTATTGCAGCCTCGTGCAGCAGTTGCCCTGAGTTAAGCTGCAAACTCGGCTTCCTTTTGGTCCCAAAGCTCAGCTGCTTGTGCATATTTCTCTCAACCTTGGGCTGATTGCATTAATCCAATCCTTCCTCAACAGGTATCTCCCCAAGTGCTTTCTCCCATGTCCTCTCAAGTCCCGTTCTCTATTCCTAGGAGCATCGGCTCTTTCTCTTCTTTTCACAGGGTCCCGACTTGTCCCAGGCAAGCCAGCCCTTTGCTTCTCCTGCTCCTGAGAAGTGCCAAGATTCTGCAGTGCTGACTTCAACTGCCTTCTCATCCCTAGACTTGGGCTGCTTTCCGGATACCTGCATAAGCAAGCCCTTGTCACTGCTACCTATTCCTACCTGCACCCTGCTTTTCCTTCTTGCCACATTTGTGTTTCTTCCTCCTCCCCCTGGCAAAATGCATAAAGGATGGAAAAAGTTCTGCGGCCAGAAGTCTCTGAATGAGGCATCAATGGATGACTACTTAGGCAGCTTAGGGCTGTTTCGAAAGCTGACTGCCAAGGATGCCTCTTGCCTCTTTCGGGCTATTTCGGAGCAGGTAAAAGGAAAACAAGTATATTTTCCCTATACTGAGTTTTCAGGGTTTGACACATGGCATGATACTGGAGCTAGAAGACCTGTAGCTCACCAAAAAAAAAAAAAAAAATACCCTTTTCTCTTTCCTAGTAAAGACTTCCAGGCCTGTCTGCCACTTATTAGCTTGGTGTATGCCTTTGCTGATGAGCCCAAATATATTGCTGTGCCTCTGCTGTCTTTTCTGTTTTCTAAATGCCAGTTTGGAATGTAGGAGAGCTAAGAATAGAATTACAGAAAACTTTGAAATCCTGATCTTTTATAAGGATCTTTCTCTAAATTTTATGCCTAAGGAAAAATTTATAGGTTGTGCCATAAGGAGTAGAAAAAGGGTGGGGGTGGTAACCATCTCTCCCCAATCCCACTAAAGATGGCAAAAACATATTTTAGAAAGGTCAGTACTTAATTTCCCAATTTCCTACATATGTTTTGAACAAGGGGGACGTAGTGTCCAGTTCATTGTTTTAATTTAAAAGCTATTTCAAATGACTGTTGACAGTGAGCTGGTCTTTCTCTTCTTTTTAGTTGTTTTGCAGCCAGGTCCATCATTTGGAAATCAGGAAGGCTTGTGTGTCATATATGAGAGAAAATCAACAAACTTTTGAGTCTGTAAGTAGAATATATGTGCAAAGTAAAGATGTCAGTAGTGTGTGTAGCAAATAGGAAGTGAACTTTGAACCATCTATGTAATGAAAATTATGTCATGCAATCTCCTCACAAGAGCAAATACTTATTTTCAGCTGCCTTCCCCCTAGCTAGCATACTTCTGGACTGCCTCTAGAATTAAATTGTTCTGTACTCTATAAGTTAAGAAAAAAAAAGTCCATTTGTATCCTTTCTACTATTTTCTACTCCCCACATACTCCCCTATAATCTCCCAAGTCCTAAAAAGGCATATTTTGACTGCTATTCTGTATTATGCATACCACTGTTTTCTTGTCAATCATAGTTGACAAAAAGTGTGGCTGTGTTAACATTTTTTAATGTATGCTTCCAAGTATGTATAAATGGGAAACCCCTCTGTTAATTTTATGAAGAATCTTAACCTAATTGTAGGGAAGCAAACTAGTTCTTAACATTAATCTTTTCATGTGACAAACTGGTAATTGGTGCTCTGCTATTAATGATTGGCTTTAAAACAACTTTTAGAAGACATCTTTGTATACTTTGGAATATTTGAATTCTTGTTAACAGAATGAGGTTTTACCAAGGTCTTATTTGTAGTGTGCCCTTTTATGTGGCTTAAAAGAAACATTCTTAGCCCTTCCAGTACAATTTGTTTTCTTCTGACTGTAAGTTATGGGTATTTACCTGCTGTTCGAGGTTTACTCTTAATTTTCCCCAACAGGTTTCAGTGAATTTTAAAACTATGTGAAGGCTTCTTGACTTTAAACTTATTACCTAGGAGTTAATTAGAGACTTTACCACACCTGGCAAAAGGATTATTCCTGAAATTACTTCAAATGCAAGACCATGGTGTAAAACAGTGCATCTCAAGTATTTTTGTGCATACAAATCACCTGGAGATCTTGTTAAGGTGCAGATTCTGATTCAGTAGTTCTGAGCTGGGGCCCGAGATTTTCTGCATTTTAACAAAACTGCCAAGTGATGCTTGCTTTTGTTTGTGATACAGTAATAGTAGCCATATTTTGAATAACAAGATTTGTGTAAAATTTTACAACTTACATGGATAAATCTCAATAATTATTCCAAGGGAAAGAAGGCAGATCCTCCCCAAAGTATATACTGTATGATTTCCTTTATATAAAACTCTAGAAAATGCAAACCAGTCTATAGTGATAGAAATCAGATCAGTAGTTGCTTGGGGGTCAGTGGAGTTTTAGAGGGACACAGGAAAACTTACGGGGGTGATCGATCTATTCACTACCTCAATTGTCATGATGGTTTCATGGGTACATACATATGTCAAAATGTATTTGATTCTGCCATTTAAATATGAGCAGTTTGTTATATGTCAATTTATCTCAAGTTGTTTAAAAAGGGATTGAGCAAAATCAAAAAAATTGATCTTTAAGTCTAGTAATATATGTACACGGAACTAGACATATATTCTATTCTTCGAGTTTATTGAGGTATATTTTACACACGATAAAATTCACCATTTTAAGTTTAGCACTTTGCGATTTGGCAATAATATATAGTCCTGCAACTGCCACTGAAATCAAGATACCAAACATTTCTATTATCTCAAAAATTCCCTTGTGCCCTAGGTTTTTCTGAAACTAATAAAATTCCCTTTAAAGTTCCTCAGTTTAACTTTGCAAAAAAATGCATGTCTCCGATCAGATTTAAAATCCTTGTAATTATTGGGCTTGCATGATTTATGGAAATTGTCAAGTTATTTAAGTTGGCATTTCAAAAGAAACTAAAAGGTATTCTCATTTGCTGAAATGCACTGGTATGTGGATAAGCCAGGACCATTTCCTAAGATAGTTTTATACTCCAGCTTTTCTCCACTCCTAACTTTTGTGTATGTGCAAATCTTCTTGAGGTGCTGTGCAAAATAGTTATTTAATACCATAATTGTTGAGCTGAACAAAACCCCATTGGAGGATAATATTGCAGAATATAATCAGATTTTAGTAATGCTGTGTATTTGGTTAAGTCAAGTTTGTTTTATTTTTGAAGTATGTGGAGGGATCTTTTGAGAAATACCTGGAACGGTTGGGAGATCCCAAGGTAAGATCAAATACGGGAATTTAATCTTTTCAGAGTATTTGGAATAGTAAACCTAAATATTCATTCAGCTGTGTCGCGTTAGCTAGATGCAACCTATTTTCTTAAGTAGCCAGCTGTGTTGAATCAGATTTTGCAAAACCTAGAGCTGGCAATTGACTTACTGTTTTGTGTTGAATGTTGAGAATTGTGTGTCAACAACTTTATCATCCATAGATTTTTTGCATATAAGACAAGCCTAAGCCTTTTCACTTTAATGGGGGTGGAGGGATGGTAATGAATATTAGTAGGAAGTCATTAGTATTTTTTTATTAAAAAATTCCCCTGATTTGTAGCTATCCTTTTATGTAAAAGTAAATTCTGTACATATACTTAACTAAAGATAATTTTTGTGATTATTTCCATAGTTCTGGACTTAGCATTTATGAAGTACCCTGCTAACTTCTATTCTTAACACTAATTCAATTTTTATTGTGCCTTTTAAATTTCTCATATTAACTGTGCTTGTTACTTAATAGCTAACTGAGAAGGTCTTTGGGACTATGTTTTTCAGAAAAGTTTATGTTCATGAGTAATACAGTATCCCAAACCTCAAAGCAAGTTATAGTGTGTTCTACAAATTCTTTATCTAAAACAGTGCTAAACATCTAAAATAACAATGTTGAACTTGCAAAAACTTTTATATTTTAGTTACAGAATGTTTTTAAAAAGTTTATGTACTATTTATATTTAGGAAAGTGCTGGCCAGCTGGAAATAAGAGCTCTTTCTCTAATTTATAAGTAAGTTAAATCTTTTTTTAAAGACTGAGTGTGTATATATGATTGTGTATAGTTTCTGTTCAAGTCTTTTGGGGATTTGGAAAATTTGGATTTAATGTAATACATAAAATGAAGAAGTCTAAGCACAGTTAATTGGTGTTAATTTTTGGATGGAGAGCCTCTTAGCATTTGTATCCGTTTGAATGAAATCAAGGACTTTAAGAACTGCTGGTATTCCTGTAGGAAATCAATGTGTTTCTTAGAATTCTTCTGTTTTTAACTTTGTACCTCTTGCATGCATCTTCACTGGGGCAGTATATACGCTTCCAAGAGGGTAGAAATTGGTTCTTCAAGACAAAAAGATATTAGATACTATAGTGGTTTGTGGTTCTTCAAAGGATTACATTACCTAAATAGATAGTATATCTGTGCTATTAAAATTTCAGAGGGAAAGTAAAAAGACTTTTTAAGGAGATGATAATGGAACAGTTTGAGAAATATTGCTCTATCACTTTGGTCATTAAAACAGCAAAAGTGGCATTTCTGGAAGCTGTGCAGTTTTGGAAAATAGTTATATTTATAGGGTAGAGGCTAGTAGAAATATTGTTCATTTGAGGAAGTTGATTTCTATACATAAGACTCCTTTGCAGTTTTTTACAATAGTGAGATGGCATATATCTTAGTAAAGGCCGAATCCTCCTATCATGAGTACTCATTCAAGTTCAGTGTTTTGCACCCTGTTCATTTCTCACTAAATCCATCCAGAAATGGTATAGAAGAGGCATTGGGCAGGTAGCTAATCAGTTGTTTCTTTTAAGTTAAGAGCTAGCTTCATTTTATTAAAGATTTTATTTATTCATGAGAGACACAGAGAGAGGCAGAGACCATAGACAGAAGGAGAAGCAGGCTCCTCCAGTGGAGCCTGACATGTGGGACTCGATCCTGGGTCTCCGGGACCATGTCCTGAGCTGAAGGCAGATGCTCAACCACTGAGCCACTCAGGCATTCCAAGAGCCAGGTTTCATTTTTATTTATTTTTTAAAGATTTTATTTATGAGAGAGAGAGAGAGAGAGAGAGAGAGAGAGAGAGACATAGGCAGAGGGAGAAGCAGGCTCCATGCAGGGAACCTGACATGGGATTCGATCCTGGGTCTCCAGGATCACACACACCCTAGGCTGAAGGCGGCACTAAACTGCTGAGCCACCGGGCTGCCCCAAGAGCCAGCTTTTAAATTTGCCTTCTGTGTATGTATGCCCCTCAAGCTAAGAATTTTTTTAAAAGTTTTTAAATGGTTGAATCAAAACTAGAATAATGTTTCATGGGATGTGAAAATTGTATGAAATTCAAATTTCAGTGTCCATAAGTTAAATTTTACTGGAACAGTTGTGTACTGGTTTATCATGGTCTGTGGCTGCTTTAATGCTACAAAGTTATAGTTGAGTAAACCGTATGGCCTGCAAAAGCTGAAATGCTTATTCTCTGGTCTTTTACCAAGTAAAATTTGCTAGCCCATGCTTTAAATGAGTGGGGAGTCTCCAACACTCAGAAACATGCATACAGTTGGTAATCTAGTTTATTTACTCCTCCTTTCCCCAAATTAAGGTACATTTTAAAAATCCATAGAACTTTAAGGGCAGTTATAGCTGTCTACTTTGAATTACCATTATTTAGCCTCTTTTAAACATTTGGATTTTTTATATAAATAAGGTGGGCAGTTTGAAAGCCCAAATATTTGTTCTTATAACTATCTCTCGCATATGTTAAATTATCTCTTTTCAACCACCTATGTTTTCTACCCATGTAGTCGGGATTTTATTCTTTATCGCTATCCTGGAAAGCCTCCAACTTATGTCACAGATAATGGCTATGAAGACAAGGTAAGAAGATGAGTGAATGTTTACTAAAATAAAAGAAATTGAATGATGCTGCTGACTTACCAAGATAGTAAGAAATCATCTTTTATTACCTAATTAATGGGAAAACATAGTCTAAATGCCAAGCTTCTCTGCCACCAGCCTTTTTCTCTCCATTCAGTTTTCCTCAGTGTTGTTAGCCACTCTTCTGAACAGACCTGATCTTACTTACTGGATTATTTGAGTACAGACTATACAGTAATTGTGTTTTATAAGTCTTATTTCACACCATGGAGCATAATTCAGGAAACATTTTGATGATCATAAGATAAGACTAGACACTGGGAGAACTGTTAGGATGTTAAAGTAATCTAGACAAAAGACCTGAACCAGGCAAGTGGCATTGGGAATAGAGCAGAATGCAAGAGATAACTTAGAAAGTAAGTATAATAATAAAAAAATAATAAAAAGAAAGTAAGTATAAATTGGGACACCTTGTTTTATAATTGATACTGCCGTCTAATTTGTTTGGCAACATTAAGCCCCTGTAGTGTACCAAGCACTTCACTGGGCTTTGGGGACACCAAATTGAATACAACATAATACTTGTTTTCCAAGGGCTTAACAGATGAACACAGACATGCAAATAGTTAATTGTACAGTGAAATGATAAGTTTCACTTATCATTATATATAATAGAAGTATGTACAAAGAGCATAGAAGAAAAAGTTCCCTCTGCTTGAGGAAGTTTAGAGAGTTTCATGATGGTAATGATATTTAAATGGAATACCAAAAAATGAGTCAAATAAGTATGAAGGGCAGTCTATTCAGAGGACTTCTGCAAAGGCATGGAAGCAGCAGACCCTTTGGGACTCAAGTAGTTGGGTGGAGAAAGGTCAGTGCTGAAAAGTTAGGCTGGAATTACATAATGCGGGGACCATGCCAAGAATTTGGCTTTTCAGAATAGTCGATTGAAGCTTTTTTCCAATATTTTATTATAAGGATTTTAAAAAATACAGAAGAGCTAAAATAATTTTACAGTGGAAATTCTAATTCCCACCACTTGAATATCCTTATTTTATCACCTGTCTATCCATTTATCAATCTATCTTAATTTTTGGTATATTTCAAAGTAAATTTCAGAGCATTTACAATTGTTCCTAAACACTCATTCAGAGTTTTTAAGTAGGGGTGTGACATAATCAGAGTTCTTTGAGGAAGGAGGAGTGGTAGCTTTTGTATTTTTAGTAATTATATACAGCATTGCCAGAGATGAAATTTAGACATTTAGATCTTTACCAGGACTCTAAACTTGCACTTCAGTTTTTTCCCTTGACATTTATTTTGTGAAAATTTTCATATAGAGAACAATTAAAAGACTTGTAAAAAAAAAAAAAAAAGACTTGTATAGTGAACATTCATATACCTAGTACCTAGTTCCTACAATTTTACAGCTCCATTTTTAAATGAGTCCTATACATTTTAGAGATATTATTGAGCTAATTAAAGGGAGAACATCACCCATTGGGAAGCAGAAGAATATAAAAGGTGTAAGACCTTTTGAGTATTTGCAACCATGAAAATATCATGTATAATTCTAATCTGTACATGCATACAAAACTAATACTTAGCAGTTGGGCATTTGCATGCACAACATAGTGTATATATGTCTGATTTGCAAATGTATAAAGATTGGGTAGGTATCCTCTATCATTCTCTTTGCATTTATTTATTTTTTATTTTTATTTATTTTATTTTTTTTTATTTTTTTTATTTATTTATTTTTTGCATTTATTTTTTTTAATGTAGATGGGCTCATACTGAACATGTTGTTACTTTTCTTCTCATTTACCCTCATCGGTAGTACAGATCTACCTCATTTTTTCACTAGTTTAATGCCATTACATCCCATCTACTTACCCACAAGTATGTATCAGAGAACTATTATTTTATGTTGGGATACCACCAGGAACATAAAAGCCATTTCATGTTTAGTTTTACCTCTTCCTTTTTTTTTTTTTTTATTTATTTATGATAGTCACACACAGAGAGAGAGAGAGGCGGAGACACAGGCAGAGGGAGAAGCAGGCTCCATGCACCGGGAGCCTGATGTGGGATTCGATCCCGGGTCTCCAGGATCGCGCCCTGGGCCAAAGGCAGGCGCCAAACCGCTGCGCCACCCAGGGATCCCAGTTTTACCTCTTCCAATCAAAATTTAACTTCTTTTTTTTTTTTTTTTTTATTATTATTTTTTTTATTGGTGTTCAATTTAAAATTTAACTTCTTGCCACATGAATAGAGAAATTACACCATTATCTCTGGGTTTTTTTTCCTGCTTGTTTTTTCAGTTCTGGTTAGCTGGATTGCTTTACTCCTTAACAACTGCCTCCAGTTATTGACCTTTCTTAGTTGGAGTTTCCATTTTTTTTTCCAGTCAGTTTTCGAAGTTAAGCTGGGTTTTTTGACTTCTGTTAGGATTTCTGTTAGATTTACCCAGTTTGTAAAAGTTCCCATCTATTTGGAAATTTGTAAATCAGTCCTTGTTTGGTGTATTAATGGGAATGTGACTTAGGCTCACAGTGTAGCCTTGGTAGTAAATCTTGGCATTTAAAAGTCACTTTGAAGAAAATCTAAGTTCTAGTTTGCACTTATCTGTATTTAAATTTTAAAACTCACTTTGCCTTAGTTTTATTGAGATACAATTGATACATTATGTTAAGTGAAATGAGTCAAAAGTAAGTACTGCATGATACTGCCTAATCTGTGGAATCTAAAAAAAATCATGTTTTTAAAAATTAGTTACCAGTTTCTGATTAGCAACTTAATTTCAAGTATTTAATGGTTGTGAGATGTATAACATTCATTTAATTGTCCTGTGTGTTTTTCTTTTCAGGTTCTACTCTGCTATTCAAGTAATGGCCATTATGATTCAGTATATTCAAAACAGTTTCAGTCAAGTGCAGCTGTTTGCCAGGGTATGTGAAGGCTTTATCAATGCTTAGATGTGTTTTGGATCATTTTTTTGCCCATCTTTAAATTGAGGGACCCACCATAAGCAGCCGTTTTAAGACTTTGTTGGCACCTATTGAAATTGTGGTTTATGGCTGTTTTCACATTGTTATAAAGAGATCTTACTTTGACAGTTGAGAGTTTTGGCTTTTTTCCTTTAGCTGTATTGTATGAAATTCTCTATAAAGATGTGTTTTTTGTGGATGAAGAAGAGTTGAAGACTGCGGTTGAATTGTTTCGAAGTGGTTCCAAAAAGAACAGAAACAATGCTCTGACTGGCAGTGAAGATGTCCATATTGACTACAAGAGTTCAACTGAGGATAGGTAATAAAGGGAAAAGGGGATGTCAACTATAGGATCATGTTTCTGTGCATCATCATTTGAAAGTGGAAGGGGCTTGACAAGTTTATGCCTTAAACTACACACACCTATGTATATGAATATATATTTTTTAATTGGGGTTGAGAAATTTTACCATGAAGATAGGTTGTATTTTGATATGCTTAAGCTTTGGAGATTTTTTTTTTTTAGATTTTTATTTATTTATGAGAGAGAGGCAGAGACACAGGCAGAGGGAGAAGCAGGCTCCATGCAGTGAGCCCGATGTGGGACTCGATTCTGGGTCTCCAGCAGTTGTATATGAGGGTATACTTACAGTGCTTGTTAGAAATGCAGATTCTTGGGCCTACTTTCACAAAATTTGGAATCAGAGTGGGGCCATGCATCTGCCTTTTTTTTTTTTGACAAGTACACCCCAGGTATTCTGATGTAAGTATTTGAGAAAAACTGGTTCTAAACCAGCACCATCATTTTGTTAGTTTGCTAACTGAGGTTCATAGTAGTTACTTGACACACATCCGACTAGTAGAAAAGAATCTCTCAGGCTAAGGGACATTTTAGGAGCTTTTGAGTGTCTGTCTTTGGTATTCACTAGGAGGGTAGATTGTGGCCTCTGAGGAAACCACTATTATTGAACAGATTTCATCAAAAACTTTGTGTTAGAGATAATAAAGTAGATGTTGTCTTGTATTTCTTGATTCCTATGTTTGTCTAGGAAATTTAGATAGGCTAGTTGCCAGTCAGATGTTACCTGGTCTTTTTGCCTTGCTTACAATTTTATTTCTTGGATATTAAATCCTTGCAAATTTTTTGGTAGAAGAGGGGTTTTTAAAACTTATTCAGGAATGCAGGGGGTGGCAGTCCTGTATGAGGGTAAAAATTGCTTCATTCTTCACTGATGACTTGTCCTAAGGATGGTAGGCACATGGAAACTATAGTAGTAAAAAGGCAAGATGTATTATTATTGCTCCAGGACCATAATAATCCACTACAGATTTTGCAACTTAACACACTTAATCTCACAATTATGTGGGTTGGGAATCTGGGCACAGCTTAACTGGGTCTTCTGCTTAGGGTTTCACTAGGACTGTGGTGAGGTTGGCCAGGATTGAGTTCTTTTTTTTTTTTTCAGGGTTGAGTTCTTACCTGGAGTTTTGACTGAGGAAGGATCCACTTTTCCACCCAAATAGTTCTTGGCAGCATTTAGTTCCTTGAAGCTGTAGGAGTGAGAAATTTGTGGGGTTTTTTTCCTGGCTGTCAGCCAGAGGTAACCCTCAGCTCCTTGCCACGTGGGCTTGGTGAACATGATTGCTTGCTTCCTTATAGTCAGCAAGAGAGGCCAGCAATACAGGCCCTACATTCTTATGTACTACAATAACATGTCCTATCTATCGATGGGTTAGAAACAAACTTGAGATAGGGGAGTCATACATGGATGTGAACACCAGGAAGCAAGGATCATAGGGACCATCTTAAGAGATGGAGGTGTGAAATATAGGAAATCATCTTCTAAGTATATTGTAGTATATACTTATACAAAGGAAGCATAAATGTAAATGTTGGGGTAAAAAGTATTGGTCTCATTTTTAGACCTGAGCTACTTTACCACTAGGTGGTGGTATAGTCATTAGACTTAAAACAGCTACTGCATATATATAAAGTTCTTTGTTCTAAATATTTTCAATTAGGACTGAAGAGTTGGGTGCCTGCTGCAATGTTGAAAATACACCAGAGGGGTACAGTCAAGGAACAGAAGAAGCAAAGGTTTGAAATTTTCTAGGGCAAAGAATTTTCATAATTCTGGCTTGCAGCATCAGAACTTAAATGAGTTAAGATCATGTGGTCCATTCTAGTTATATGGGGTGAGGGAGGAGTTCATGTTTTACTTTCCTTAATCTGAAAATGTCCAAGGGGTGTTTAATGTCTGAATTTTTGTTTTTAATGGAATTATATAGATTGTTTCCAAGCAACACTTGAGAATTTTCAGAAGCTGTTTTTCAAGTTAAAATAATGTTACAAATCCAATAGATATTTCCTTTAATCACTCTTCTGATGCTGAGGGTTTTTTTTTGTCATTAAAAAATATATAGGTAGTAATTCTGTTTAGAGAAATGGGAGAAATTTTACCATTTTTATAGGCCTAAAATCAAGCAGACCTTTAGTTTGAGGCTAGCTACATAAGGCAAATACTGTTAAAATAATCTTTGTGTATGCCCCAAGTGCTGATATTTTGGGAACAGTAGCAGTATTGGATATGGTGAAATTCTAGGAAAGGGGAAGAAAAAGGTAATTTCTTTGGAAGTTGTAACAGATTTTGACAAATGAAATAGAATTTTCAGATTTTTTCAGTTGATTTTAGGGTACAGACACACTACACCTCTGTGTATATATCAAGATGAGATTTATTGAATAGCCTGACTGAATCTTTAATCTTTGTGTGTGTTGCATTGATTTATAGGAGATGAATCCTGAGTTGTTGGCTGCTTTAGGCAGTATTTCCCTCTGCCATCCAAAACCTGGTAGATTATTTGCATGTTGCTGCTTTAATCTCCTGATTTTTAAAATACACAATAAAACTTATTATGGCATTTATTTCTTTTTTAGCAAGAAAAGGGAGGCATATGTATATAGTTTAAAAAGACAGGAAGAACTTTTAATTCTTCTTTCTTCCCCTGAAGCTAAGGATGGTGAATTTGTAGCATGATTATTTTTGTTTTAGTCTCCAGAAAGTCCATCAAAGATGCTCTTCCCCTATAAGGTGCTAAAAGCCCTGGATCCAGAAATCTATCGTAATGTAGAATTTGATGTTTGGCTGGACAGCAGGAAAGGTAATGATACAACAGCATACTTTTGAATCCTGACAGATCAGGGAAAAAATATTGCAAATTGTTTCTGATTATGTGTTTTTAATGTATTGTTATAAAAAAATAGCCTGGTATCTTTTAGTTTACTAGATACATGATTTTATTTTATATTTTTAAAAGATTTTATCTGAAAGAGGGGGAGAGCATAAGCATGGGGAGGGGCAGAGGGAGAAGGAGAAGCAGGCTCCTTGCTGAGCAGGGAAGGCAGATAGACGCTTAACTGAGCCACCCAGGTGCTATGTACATCCTCATGATTTTAAATCCAAAGAAGAAACAAATATGTTTAGAAGTGGAAAGGGATCTTTTAGGATCTGATGTTTATCCAATACTTTTGGTTTTGCAAAGACTATGTGGAGATAAACTTCTGATAATTTTAAGAGTACCTAAAACTTGTAACTGCAAATAAGCCTGTCTTAAATTTAAAATGTTAAGACTACCCTCACTGATAAATGAATAGGTCAGATGTTCACAAACTATGGCCTATAGACCAAATCCATTCTGCTGGCTGTTTCTGTATGGTCCTGTGAGCTAAGAATGGTATTTATATTTTTAATGCTTCCTATTTGTCATCTTGGACCTTGGTGAAATTAGGTATAGTTAATAACCCAACAGTCTAGAATGAGGTTAAGCTCCTGTGGAACACAGTAAGTTGTTAAAAATAACAGTTGATTTGAAGAAGCTGTGTAAGTTTTTTTTTTCTTTTAATTGAGGCGTGTTACTTCAAATTGTTATCTTACTGGTGTTTGACCAACTAAGATTATAACCTCCTGATTCCCACCTATCTGTGTTCTGTAGCACAAAACTGTTTTGGCAGGTCTCCTTAAATTGACCAGAGAAAGAACCGTATCAAGAGTAATATCAGAAAGGGAGACAGAACGTAAAGACTGCTAACTCTGGGAAACGAACTAGGGGTGGTAGAAGGGGAGGAGGGCGGGGGGTGGGAGTGAATGGGTGATGGCACTGGGGGTTATTCTATATGTTAGTAAATTGAACACCAATAAAAAATAAATTAAAAAAAAAGAGTAATAGAATGACCCTTTAGGATCCTGTCTGCCCCTGATTTTACCTTAAGAGTGTCATTGTCAAAAACACTGGTAAAAGTAAATTAGAAAATTAAATGATGTAAAATGGGAAAGGGAGCAGTTTGAGCTTGAATCTTCATTTTCTTTTAATAGAACTTCAAAAATCTGATTACATGGAGTATGCTGGGAGACAGTACTATTTGGGAGACAAGTGTCAGGTTAGTTCATCTTTTAAAAACTCAGTAATTTGTTTTCCCAAGGTTGTGGTTTTAGTCACAGGTTCAACAGAGCTCATTTACAAAATGCTAGAAAATTTTAAAAATATTTTATTTACCTATTCATGAGAAACGGAGAGAGAGAGAGAGAGAGAGGCGCGCAGAGACAAAGGCAGAGGGAGAAGCAGGCTCCATGCAGGGAGCCTGATGTGGGACTCGATCCTGGGACTCCAGGATCACGTCCTGGGTTGAAGGCAGGCGCTAAACCACTGAGCCACCCGGGGATCCCGAAAATTTTTTTTAATGTTTGCGTTAAATTTTAATTACAAACTTTTGTGAGAAGATATAAGGATCTTTCAAAAAGATGTAAGGATCTTTCAGCATGTGCCACCTCTATTAAATGAGACTGGATGGCAACTTTAATAAGTTGACACTGAACTCCATTTGGAGAGAAATTGTATTTTTAGTTTTAGTTTTTTGGCAGAAGACCTATCTGTCAATAGATTTGAGATTAGATGTATTTTTACTGTCTCCTATCTCCTTTCAGGTTCGCTTGGAATCAGGTGGAAGATACTATAATGCTCATATTCAGGAAGTTGGAAATGAGAACAATTCAGTAACAGTCTTCATTGAAGAATTGGCAGAAAAGTAAGAATATAATTGTTTGTTAATTACTAAAATATTTGGCTCTTGATGCCTTTTTGTAATACTAAATTGAGAATTACCAGGATGCTAGTAAAAGATCCAAAGTTCCATCTGGTACCAGCTTAAGATGATTTAAAATTGTTAAAAGCACATGCTGAAGTATGAAATATTATTACCACTATATGAAAAGTTTCCAGATCCCTAGTCCGCAGCCAACTTACTAGGCATATTACATACAATAGAATTCTGGTATAAAACTGTTCTATTGGAAAGCTGATTTACCAATTGAACTTCTGCCTATACCACGATAAGCTAGCTCAGTCATTCTCAAACTTTAAAATGTCCCAGAATTACATAGCTTGTTAAAACAGCTCCATCCCCAGAGTTTCTGACTTCAGTAGGTCTGTGGTAGGGCCTAAGAATTTGAACTTCTGACAAGTTTCCAGGTGATACTGATGCTGTTGGTCCACTTACAGAACCATTAAACTTAGTTATGCTGCCCTTACAACCAAAAAAATCTCGGTAGCTTAAAACAATGAAGTTCATTTCTTGCTTATTTAGCAATCCATAGTGCATCAGCAAAGGGGACGCAGGCCAGCAGAGGCTTTATCTAGATACAGTCTTCCATGATCACAGGGTAAAAATGAACATGACCAACCATGTGCTGGTTCTTAAAGTGTCTGCTCACATTTTATTAGTCAAAGTGGGTTACACAGCTGAGGCTGAAGCCAGTGGAGTGGGAAAATACAATCTCCTTCCAAGGAAAGGCAACGATAGTTGTGTTTTTTTTTTTAAGATTTTATTTATTCATGAGTGAGACGAGAGGCAGAGACATAGGTAGAGGGAGAAGCAGGCTCTTCTCAGGGAGCTTGATGTGGGACTAGATCCCTGGATCAAGGTGATGCTCTGAGCTGAAGGCAGACGCTCAACTGCTGAGTCACCAAGGCATCCCTAACATATTTGAAGACTAGTCTCTGACAGTCTTTTACTCTGGATCATAATATGTGCTACAAATAGCTGTGAAATTATATAAACTACTCTTAGGTTTTTCTAACCTTCAAAGAAAACCCCAGTAGGGTAGCTAGTGTCAACAAGTTTAAGTAGAATATACTTGAAAATGAAGTGGGATGGGTGAAGGTATATATATCCAGTGAGAATTAAGTCTGTTTTGCAGTGGCTTAATGGTGGTATCTTTAACTTTAAGGCATGTGGTTCCACTGGCTAACTTAAAACCAGTTACCCAAGTCACACCTGTTCCTGCCTGGAATGCTATGCCCAGTCGGAAAGGAAGAGGTTACCAGAAAATTTCTGGGGGCTATGTCCCAGAAATGGGTTTGTATGCTGAAGTTTTTTATTATTTCCCCCTTCTTGTACTTACATCTTATCTTTAAATAAAAGACAACATAGATAAGCCTTGTTCTCAGTTTCTCAACTTTGGTGTGTTACTGACATTTTAGGATGCATGGCAGCTTTGTCGTGGGCAGCTGTCTTGTGCATAATGTGCATTATAGGTTGCTTAGCATCTCTGGCCCCTATCCACTAGATGCCAGTAGCATCCTTTTCCCACAGTTGCAATAATAACCACAAATGTCTCCATACATTACCAAATGGTTCTAGGCATTTGGGGGAGGGGAGGACTGGATCTTTTGCTTTGGTTATGAAACTTATTTGATACTTCTTTGCCTGAAAGCGATGTCAGAGATGGACATGAAACAACGGAAGAAGATGTTCAAAAAAGTTAGAGGAAAAGAGGTTTTTATGACTATGGCTTACAGCAGGGGAGATGCCCTCCTCCCGCCCAGGCTTCAACACAGTATGCATTACGGACATGACCCTCCAATGCACTATCCACAGACAGCCGGCAGTATTATGTCTAATGAGCATTTTCATCCTCAACATTCATCTCAGAGACAAGGTCGGGGATATGGGATGCCCAGGTAAGGCTTAACTGACTTGCAAGATAATGTACATTTCTGTTGAAATATGGTTAATAATTCCTGGACAGAATTACAGTAGAATTTAGAAATACCCTTTTTTAAAAGATTTTATTTATTTATTCATGAGAGATAGCGAGAGAGAGGCAGAGACACAGGCAAAGGGGCTCCCCACAAGGAGCCCGATGTGGGACTTGTTCCCAGACCCCAGGATCACGCCCTGAGTGGAAGGCAGATGCTCAACCACTGAGCCACCCAGTGTCCCAGAATTTAGAAATGTTTTAACAGTTTAGCTCCCTTTTGTGATGTCTGCATAGAGGATGGGACTGATGTATACTTAAATTTTTGTCAAATGAATTTTTTTTTGTCAAATGAATTTATTGGGAGAATTGTATTCCCACTATTTAAGGATATATGGAATGGTTGAAGACATGTGGGGCCATCAAGCACTGTATCCATTAATAATGGATAGGCCTAATGCCAGGAGTGAGGAGATCACAGCTCTATTAGGAGATTTTTAGAAAGATGTGTTAATTCTATTTAAGCGTAAAGATTGACAACTCAAGTACTATGAATAGAGTTGTTTTCTCCTTTCTCTTCATTTTTAGGGATTCATCTCGCTTTATAAACAGGCATAACATGGAGGGCCCTAAAGTTGGTTTTTACCCTGGCCCAGGTAAAAGGTGTTGCCAGAGCTATGATAACTTCTCCTATAGATCTCGGTAAGTGAATTTTAAATGTTGAAAATCACAAAATGGGTAAGTTTGGCTTCCTTGCTGAGCAACAAATGTGGATTAACTTTTTAAAAATGTCAACATTGAGAAGTGTGAACTGTTATTTAGAAATTAGAAACAAGTTACCACCTTATGTAATCATTTTCCCTCTTTTCTCTGAACTACTTAATACTCAAGTTCGTTTAGACGTAGTCACCGCCAGATGCACTGTATGAATAAGGAGTGCCAGTATAGCTTTTCCCCAGAGAGTGGACCAATGCCCAGGGGCTTGGAAGAAACCATTACCTTTTATGAAGTTGAAGAAGGGGATGAGACTGCTTATCCAACTTTATCTGTAAGTAGGTCGAAGCTTTATTCAAAAAGCTGTTTACTTTCTCTTTTCTTTTAAGTAAAGGCAATGTGGATAAATTTTTAGCTTTTTGACAAACCACCAAATAAAGCACTTCCGAAAAACATGAGTTTTTATCTTAGAGCTTTTAAAGATGGGAGAGGAGAACTTTTTTTCAGATATTTTTAGAGAGAAAGGGTAGAGGTGGACCAATAATCTTGGCTTACATAATATGGGAAAATATTTTCTGTTTTCTTGATAATTTTCTCATGTTTTTTTATTCTAAGTTACATTAAAATACTTGGAGCTGTTTTTTTCCTGAACAGCATGTGTATATGTGTGTGTCTTTGGTACAGAATCACAGAGGGCGCCCTACAGTGGTTCCTGCTGCTTCAAGATACTGTGTTTCAAGACGAGGACATAGCTCAGGCAAACAGACTTTGAATTCAGAGGAGGGCAGTGGCCAGAGTGACCATGGTGAGTCAGTTACAGTTAAATGTATCTTTGAAAGGTGATTCTTATGGCACATCAGGCCCACTGTTCTGGTAACTTGTTTTGAATGAGTTATCAGTTCTTGTCTCAGACCTTGCTAGGTGTTTGAAGATGTCTTGGTCTTTCTCAGAAGGACGGACTTCCAGTTCTATAGGCCACCACATTGTCACAACTTATTTTCAACTCTCTGCATAGGTCTTTACTGAGTTTTGATTTGGTGTGATTTCAGTATGGAAAATATCTATTCCTTATTAGTAAGGCACCTCACAAATGGTGAGGACCATTTGTAGAACTACTTTGGGCTTTTCTGTAACTAGTTGCTATTTTATGAGATGGCTAGAAAATAATTTCTTTGCCCAAAGAAGTCTACTTAAAATGTTACTATTCATTGTATCCTATTGGTCATCCACTGTACTAAATAACTATAACTTAATACTTAACAGTGATCCTCTAAGGAATATGGTATCCTTGGTTATAAATGAGGAGATTGAGGCTCAAAGGGTAAATGACATGGCCAAAGTCATACCCTTGGTAAGTGGCAGAGATTGAAGTTTTTTTATAATAGCTTTATTTAGATATAATCCACATATGGCATATTTCACCTACTTAAAAAGTATACAGTGATTTTAATACAGTCACAGAGTTGCATGACCATCTCCACAATCAATTTTAGAACATTTTTATGACCCCAAAAGAAATCTTGTACTCGTTAGCAGCCACTTCCCATTTCTCTCCACCAACCCCCACCCCCAGCCCTAGGCAACTACCAGTCTGCATTCTATCTTAATAGATTTGCCAATTCTGGACATTTCATATGAGTGGAGTCATGCAGTATATGCAATATATGATCCTTTGTGATTGTCAGGGATCGATTTTGAATTTGGGTTTGTCTGACACTAAAGACAACATCTGACACTAAGACACATCTGTCTGTATGTTCTTAACAGTTGCTATACTGCCTCTCACCATGAGGTGTGCTTGTTATTTTACCATTTTACTGTAAAATGACGTGAGTTACAGACAATTCTACTGAAACAATTCTGGAGGAATTGGGTGGATTAAGGAGGTATGAGGCAATCTCACTGACTTAACAGTCAAGTTCTTTATTGTGATGTTTTTCTTTCTATATGTGTAGAAGAAAATAGGTATTTCTAGGAATTAGGACAGAACATCTAGCAGAGGAATGATCTGTGAAGACTTTGTCCCCATGCATGTGCATGCATGTGCTTAAGGATGTATATTCTCTGCTCTTTTACTCAGCATGACCCTTTTGTCTTTTCCCTTTAGCTTGGTGGGCACCTTCAGATGTGTATTGCTTACCTGTAGTGGGATATTCAAAGTAACCAAATCTTTGTTCTCACCTTAAATCCTGCTGTCTGGAGTGGTTGCATGTATGTGTTTGATAAGTGATGTGTTTGAGAATCAAATCCAGTTTTGACCTGTGGAGTTTATTTGGTGGAAAACTGTCCAATTGATCATTAACTTTCTCTGTGTTTTAATGGTATAGTAGTCTTAAAGTAAAATCCCTTTAGTACACTGAGCCATCCTCTGAGAACAAACCAATTTTAAATGTATTATTTACTTAAAACAGGCTGAGAAACAGATGGTTCATGATATGCCCTTTTAATGTCCATGTAAGCAAATGATAGGTTATACTCCAATTACTTAATAGACACCATTTACTATATATCAAGCACCATGCTGTGTTCTTTTCCCGCTCTATGATCTGGGTACTTTTATTCCCTGTTTTATAGTGCAGAAATTGAGGCACAAAAAAATAACTCCCCTAAAGTGATGTAAGTTAATCAGGATTCAAATGTAGACAGCCCTAAGTCTAGAGCCAGTGAACTCAGTCACCATACTTTACTGTTTGACTGAAAAAAATTAGATACATCTGGGTTTTCATCTCTGCCTGAACTCTTAAGAACTAAGGGAATTTTCAGAGGAGAAATTTGTCCTGTTTACAGTCAATATCTGACTTCAGTATCGGTTGACTAGTATCAAAGTTCACATCACTTGTTTCAAGGACCATATAAATTTTAGTTCTGAATATATATCCATAAAACTTAAGAAAAAGCAAGTGCTGGCCATCTGGCTCTGCTGAGCTAAAAAGCCCTACATAAACACTTCTTCTGTCTTTTTTTTGTAGGGAGATATCATGAAGAATATATTTATCCTTCAGGTCAGTGAGATCTAGATATAATCCGACATTCATCATTGTTTATACAATTTTAAGTTCTAAAATAATGCTCATTTTTTACTTTACTTTGGCTATATTCTCTAGAACCAGACTATGAAACTTCAGGTGTTTATAGCACAACTGAATCTACAGCAAACTTGGTAGGTATTTAATAATGGCAAGCACTTATACCTCCTATTGTGTATTGAGGGCACTATTTTAAGAGCAATAGATATAAATGTATTTAAATCAGAACAATCCTATGAGGTAGTTAGGGCCTCATTCCATCATTTTGTAGATGAAGAAATTAAGACCCTGAAATTAATTTATTTAGAGATCTTCTAATGTGTTGATACAAGAGAAAATTCAAACACTGGCAGTGATGATTTTTAAGAGGATTTTAGTATGATTTTTCTATAAGAATGGGCCATAAGTCTCAGTTACTTCATATAACAAAAGTTTGTTTCCTGGTTATGCTTCATGACCAGTGGAGGTCTACAGGAGGGCTCTGCTCAGGGACTGAGGCTGATAGAAGCTCCATTCATGGTTGCAAAGGCAGGAAACAAAAGGTACACTGGTTATAGCTGGTTATTCAGCTTACAGCTTCCATCTGGAGATGAGGACATGTGTCATTTTCATTTTCATTAGCCAGAGTATGTTCCACTGAAGTATCTAACTTCTATGTGACTGAAAGTCAAAAAGTTGGAAGTTATTTTAACAGTGCTAAGGACAGCATGCAACTCAAACTCCCAACCACAGACAAAATACTTTCTTCCACAGGTGGAACTCACGGGAGATAATCCACAAATCTTAGTGTAATTAAACTCAGAGCCCAAAGTTTTGGGGAAATGTGTAGTACTCTGTATATTGGGTCCAGATGTGGCTCTTCTTCATCTGGAGGCCTAAAACCAAAGATACAAAGTTAACCACTATATACCCAACTTAAAATTGTGGAGCAGGGACTGAAAAATGTCAGTAAAAATTCCCATTCAGAAAAGAGGGGGAATGGGAGAAATATAGCTAATGGCCTGTAGCAATTCTGACATCATGGGTAGACATCGTGAGGGCCTTCAACCTAGGCACAGGGACTGTTCCCTGGAGGGGGGGGGGCTCTCTGATTCATTGTTTTCTGGGGCCCTTGGTTGTCTTTGGTCATATTTGAAGTGTAGGCATTGGGGAATAATCCTTCTTGGCAGCTGAGCAGCTTTCTCAGCCTGCTTCTTAGAGAAAATTGGGAGCCCAAGGGTTGTTTTATCTCAGTTGGATGGTTTTAGTTCTGCTCATAGTTTCTTTGGCTGTGTGATTAATTTATTCTGCTTCTCTGTTTGATTCCTGTTAGTTTCATATGTCAATAGCCATACTGACAATTTTTTTTAAATAGACATCCTACTTAGAATTGCTGTAAGTTGTTTTCTTATCCCTATGTGTCTCTCTCTACTTGATTGCAAGTACCTTGAGCCTATTAGGGATGGAGGAGCCATACTTTTGGAGGCTTTTCCATGAGTCATTTTGTCCAATTGCAAGGATTCGATGGGTGTTGCATTCTTAGTTGGACTCTTGCTTTGAAATATCTTAATGCAGTCAGATTTTAACAATTTGATTTTGGTTTCAAAGCCAAGTTTTAACTGATCTTTGTTGTTCAAAGTGTTTATCAATTTTATATTTTACAGTTTGAAGTTCAAACAATTGCATCTTCAACCCTCTAAGTCCCCTGTATTCAAAGACTTACTCCCTGTATTCTCTTCCCTTTCATTCCTTCCTACAGACTACTTTTCTGTACACATCTGTCTTAAAATATGTTGCTAAACTCTGCCAACAGTAATCAAAACACAAAACTAACATTGTTTTCCAAACCTTCCCAAAGAACCACAAGTTCATTATCTCATTTTCAAGTTAGGTTTTTATTACAGTAGCACCCTACTTCTAATAACCAAATTACTGTTTCAGTCAAGTTAAGTTATGCCGCAATAACACCCCCCTTCCCAAATCTTAGCGGCTTAACACAGGACAATTATTTTTGCTCATGTTTTATGTGTAGTGTAGGTTGGTAGCAGGCTTTTGTTCATCATAGTCCCTCGGGGGACCCAGGCTGATGGACATGTGTGCTTTCACAGTCACTTTGCAGGACTGAAGATAGGGTAATTGTACACTGGCTTTTAATATTTTTGCTCATATTGGCCAAATAAATTACGTGGGCACACCTAACTTTAAATGAGGCCAGGAAGAACAACTTTCCATGTAGCCAGGAGAACTGGAATATTTGTAAGAACTTGAATAACAACCCTCTGTTCTCTAACTATGTTTAATCTTAACTTCAGGGCAGCCCGAGTGGCTCAGCGGTTTAGCGCCGCCTTCAGCCCAGGGCGTGATCCTGGAGACCCAGAATTGAGTCCCACGTCAGGCTCCCTGCATGGAGCCTGCTTTTTCCTCTGCCTATGTGTCTGCCCCCCCCCCCTCATGAATAAATAAAGTCTTAAAAAAACAATCTTAACTTCATGTACTAAACTTTTGTTTTCTCTGTTTAGGTGATACATCTTAAGAAAGAAGAAAACTATGATATGTGGTTCTCTTCCTTATTACTTCTTCCCTTTCCTTGCCCCTTCTAGAGGAATAGGTTTTCCTCTCACTCTGCCATTACTATTCTCCTATCATATGCTTCTTGTGCCATTTCTTAAAATAGCCACCCCAGTGAGAAAAGCAAGTAAAAATCTCCCCATCAAGGATGACAAGTTTATCCCTTTAATTTCATTTGTCAACATATTCCTTTTTATTCTGAGCTTTATTGTATAGTCCCAGTAGCTTTTAGTCTCTTCAGGATGTGTTCCCCTCCCACACTCCAATCACCAAATCTATAGCAAGTTTCTAAGTAATTTTTTTCACAGCATGCTGTGGGGAAGAGGACCAATGTAGGACTTACAGATGTCCAGGCAGAGCCTTCTAAAAAAGAAACCCCCACAAACATTTATTGCTACTTATTTCTATGCCCAACTCTCAACAAAATCCTTCTGTAGAACTGTTTGGCATTCGCACTAGGCCTTTTGAGTCCAAGCCAAAGTTTGCTTTTTGGAAGGTGCTTTAGCTGTACTTGAACATAGACTTTAGAAATGTGCAATCCATGTTAAGTTGGGTTCATCTTTGTCACAGTATTACGATTCCTCTGTTTTCTGTGATTGCTTCCCTTGATTCCCTCTGTGTTCTTATCATTGTTAAACCAATTTCTGCTCCTAGGTTTTTTGTTTTTGTTTTTTGTTACAATTTGTCATGCATAACTCTGAGCCTTTTAAAATCATTTTCATTTTCACAAATCCTTGAGCCAGAGGGGAGTGGTGTTCGGACTATACTCCATCCTGCTTAGCTAGGATATAGCTGAATAACCAGATACCCACCCTTGTCCTAAGCTACAGTTGTAGATGGAATGTTTTTGATGAGCAGAACTGTTGTTGGTCCTACTGATTTTAAGCTCTTAAGTCAAGAAAGTCCACTAAAAAAGTGTTTAAACTACAATCCTCCATTTTAGTTTCTGCATTGGACTAGAATTGGATATGATCAGGATCACTATAGATAGGAAACAGCACAGTCACCTGAATTATAATGAACATTATCTTAGTTGCTTCCAAATCTGAATACTTAAAGGACAGAGGACTTATCACTTAATTTTAGGAGATGTTGAAACAAAGCAGATCTTTTATTGATGTGTTGTTTGGTTTCTTGATTTACCTTTACTTAACTGTACTTCTGTATTCATTAAAGTCTCTTCAGGACAGAAGACCATGTTCTATGTCTGCTCAGGACACGGTTACCTCATACAACTACCCCCAGAAGGTAATCTTAATTGTGTTATCGAGCAGTCAGATGGGTGGGAAATGACTTTTGTTTTCTTTTGGTTCTCCTTGTCTTTCATTATATTTAAAAGATGTTACTTGTGTTTCTAGCTTAAGTATTATTGTTTTTTGTGGTGCCTGGCACAGTAATTAGTAAATTCATTGAACAAATTGATTATCTGCTGTGTTCCAGACACTATTCTATGTGTGGGCGTTAGACTACTTCTAGTCCTGTCTCTTCTGAACCTCTTATATAATCTGTCATTTGCTGAAACTGAAGTGTAAAGAATAGATTCAGAGCTAGCGTCAAAAAGGTAGCTGAAACCATGGGAGTGAATAAGATAATCCTGGGGGAAGGAAGAGATTGAGAAGAACACCTAGAACAGAGCTTGTACATCACCGAATGTTAGCAAATGGGCAGAGAAGGAATAGTCAAGGGGACAGGAAAAGTAGGAGAGTATATGGCTATGGAAGCACCAGGAAGAGCATGTTTCAAGGAGTAGTCAAGTGTCAGTTGCTGCCAAGAGGTGAAGCACCATAAGGACTAGCAAGAGTCTACTAGGATTTGTTGCCATGAAGACCACTGGTGACTTTGAATACAGTTTCTGAGGACCGGAATGGGTAGCAGCCACATAGTAGTAGGTGGTAAGAAAATAGAGACTGCATTGAGAAGTGTCTGTTACTATGTATTGGACATCTTTCTGTGCACAGTGCTGTGTTGGGTGCTGTGGCCTCATCAGAAAAATAAATTGCAGTCCCGTGAAGTTTTACACACACAAAGCATTTTTTCTCTTAAAAAGTATGTGTTAGTGTGGAGAAATGTAAATACATTTAAAAATAAACATTTAAATCTCTGGATAATATGTAGGAAACCCAGAGGTTACCTGTTTGGAAAATGGGGAACTGGGCAGATGGAGGATAAGGGGTTGGAAGGAAACATTTCATTATATGCAATTTTATATTTGATTTTTGAATCCTATTAATGTATTACTTTTTCAGAAAAATAATAAATTAAAATTAAGATCTTAAAGTTAATTGTGGTATTTTAAAAGAAATAACCTATATGTGGTTTACATAAAAATTGATTTCTCTGTGTTCTAGTTATCAAAATACTGTGTCTTGAAACTTAGGATCAAATAAGAGACTAATAATGTTTGAAAAATCACTAAACTTGATTTCTAAACTTTCTTCTACATTTACAGGTGATGGTAAATTCTGCAGCAGTTGCAGCTTCCTGTGCCAATAATATTCCAGCTCCAGTCTTACTTAACTGTGCAGCAGCTAATCAAGCTAGTAGTACCACTTCAGTTTCCTCACAGAATGCTATACAGCCTCTATTTGTATCTCCCCCTATACAAGGCAGACCAGGTAGGTTATTAGTGGTTGCTTACTTTGGGAAGCCTCTTTTCCTATTCATAAACATTCATACAACAGTTCTGGTGATTAGGTGGGATTACTTTAATTTCTAGTATTAAATTTATTTAACCTGCTTAATAAAGTATGTTCTGTATTTGGAGGATCCATGAGATTTGAGAGCCAGAGTCTCAAATTTTTTCTTGCAAATTTGGCTTTTTTTTTTGCAAATTTGGCTTTGATATGATTTTGTACCTATTGTTTTGCTACCCTACTGAAAATTTAGAGGATTTTACTAGTTTCTTAAACTTTGAGTTAAGTTTTATTATACAGGAATTAAACTAGAGGTGTTTCACACTTCACAGAATTTTCATTCCTAAAATGTCTGCTGTAAAATACATTTGTATTTAATGAATCATTTCCCCATGAATGTTGTAAGAAAGAATATAGGCACTAGAATTTAAGACATTTAGATTAGAATTTTGGTTTTACAACTCACTACCTATGTAATTTTGGACAAGGTATTGAGCCTTTCTTACCTATGAGCTTGGGGGTACTGGTAGTACCAATTTATGAACTGGTTGTGAAATTCCAGTGAGTTAATATAATTTAGAATTCTGGGAAGGTGGTAGCAATAACAACAGCTATTTAATCTGAGTCTTCAAATAAAAATGGAAATAGCAAAACCAAAACCCATACATAACATTTACAATAAAACGAGGTGACAAGGTATCCCTATGAACCCCAAAACTTAAGCAGGTAGGGACAAACCAGCAGTCACAAGATCTGTATGCTATCAGGATCTTTGTGGGAGCCAGAACATGGAAGCATTGGGGATGTTGTCTGATGGACCTAAGAACAGAAGGCTCCCCAGAATTGCTAATAAGAATTCACTGGATGGGATCCCTCGGTGGCTCAGCGGTTTGGCGCCTGCCTTTGGCCCAGGGCGCGATCCTGGAGACCCGGGATCGAATCCCACATCAGGCTCCCTGTGCATGGAGCCTGCTTCTCCCTCTGCCTATGTCTCTGCTTCTCTCTCTCTCTCGTGACTATCATAAATAAATAAAAAAATTAAAAAAAAAAAGAATTCACTGGAAAGTGGGGCGGCCAGTTTGGAAGGAATAGCTAAGACTGGGAAGTGATTTGACTTCTCCCAGTACTAAGTAATTGCTTTGGGTACATGGTAAAAGGACTTGAAAAACTCTGGAGCAATCTGGCGCCTAAGAACCCTCAAAACTGACCTGCCAGGGCTCCCTTTTAGGATAGTATTCTTCACTGGGAGAAACTGCTAGGAGTGGAATGGGAAGTGATTGGGATAGGGGAAAAGAACATCTCCAGACCAAAGCTGAGAACAGAGCCATGGAATCCTAGAAAGCAGTCATGTTTTTGAACATGACAGAAAAACAAAACTACTCTGTATCCACTTCGTTCTGAAGTTCATGAATAATAATTTCACATAGTAAAGAAAAAGCATCAAGGTGAAATCCTATACAAAGATGTTTAAAGAACAAAAAAAATAATATCCTTATAGACAGTAAAAGTATGTTGGAAATACGTCCACCAAACTAAACCAACTAAACAGCTATTTCAGAATGAGCTAAAGATATAAATAATGTAATAAAACATTAAAGAATAACTGGAATTAAACTAAAATCTTAAGAATAGCATCAGAATTAGAAAAACTCAAATGAAGTGACAACTCTGGAAAGCATTAAAAATGGCAGTCATTTCAGTAATGAAGACTAAATGATAAAGAACATGATCAAGTATATACAACAGATAAGCCTTAAAAATGTAAGAAGGGGGTGGTATCTAGAATGAAGAAAAGGAAGATAAAGATTCAAAAGTGACTTAAAGTTGGGCAAAGGAGATCAAACAGTGATAGAAATCTCTGAAGAAGAAAACCAAAGTAAGAGAAAAGAACAGATACTGAAAACTAAAATTCAGAAAACTTTACCTGAAATTAAAAACTTTATAGAATGAAACAATACTCTGCACACCTGAAAATACCAACCCAGAACAGCCAACACCAAGCCAATTGTAGTAAAATAACTGGATGTTAAAGTCTTTTGATTATCCAGATAAAAGAGCCTATGGAATATAAAGGAAATAAAATGATAATCATCAAACTTTGACAGTATTGCTTCATACTAGAAGAAAATGGAGTAACATTTAAAATAAGGAATGTGTAAACCAAACATTTTATATCCAACCAAAACTGATTTTCAAGCCTAAAAAGGTAGTAGTATTTCAGAGAATATCATTTGCATGAACCCTTCCTGAAGATTCTACTAAAGCTATGATGTCAAGCAAGGTAATCACTAGCCACATGTGAAAACTTGTTTTAATTAAGTACAATGAAATAAAATCCTCACACTCACTTGCACAAACCACAGCCAAATGCTCAAAGCCACATGTGGCCAGTGGCTAGTGTATCGGACAGCACAGATGAAGAAGATTTCTATTATCATGGAAAGTTGTATTAGATGAACTTCAGTGTACCAGAGAATTAGTTGACTTTTAGACTACCAAAACAATTAAAGAAATCAACACCTAAGATCTAATGGTAAGTATTAAATGTATAATGACCTAAAGAATTAAGAAAATGAGGCCGAGCTGTGGCCAGTGGTGCTGACATCGGCGGCTGGGCTGGTGACCTCATCGCACTGACGGAGGCTGGGCCAGGGGCGGGGAGATGCCCCCCACTGCCTGCCCTCTGTTGTGTGCGCCTCCACGTCACAGCCGGCCTCATCTCCCTGGAGACAGTGAAAGGCAAGATTCAGGCCCTGCAGCAGCAGGCGGACAAGGCAGGGCCGAGCTGCACACCAATTGCAAGCGGTGCAAGGAAGCTGAAGCCGATGTGGCAGCTCTCAGTTGATGCATCCAGCTTGTGGAGGAGGAGCTGGACAGGGCTCAGGAGTGACTAGCCACAGAAGCTGGAAGAGGCAGAAAAGGCTGCGTATGAGAGCAAGAGAGGAATGAAGGTGATAGAAAACTGGGCCATGAAAAAAAAAAAACGGGCCATGAAAGATGAGAAGATGGAGATTCAGGAAATGCAGCTCAAAGAGGCCAAGCACATCGCTGAGGAGGCCGACCGAAAGTAGGAGGCGGTGGCTTATAAATTGGTCATCCTGGAGGACTAGCTGGAGAGGGTGGAGGAGCATGCTGAGGTGTCTGAACTAAAATGTAGTAACCTAGAAGAAGAACTCAAGAATGTCACTGACAATCTGAAGTCACTCGATGCTGCGTCTGAAGTTTCTGAAAAGGACGATAAATAAGAAGAAATCAAACTTTTGTCTGACAAACTGAAAGAGGCCGAGACCTGTGCTGAATTTGCAGAGAGAATGGTTGCAAAACTGGAAAAGACCATTGGTGACCTGGAAGAAAAGCTTGCCCAGGCCAAGGAAGAGAATATGGGCTTACATCAGACACTAAACGAACTTAACTGTATATAACCAAAACAGAAGAGTCTTGTTCCGACAGAAACTCCAGAGCTCCGTGTCTTTCTCTTCTCTTGTAAGAAGTTTCTTTTGCTAATGAATCTTTGCTTTGCTGGAAATGTCAAGCAAATTACAAATACATGACCAAATATTTTGTATCAGAGAAGCTTTGAGCACCAGTTAAATCTAATTCCTTCCGTTTTTCAAATGGCACCAGCTTTTTCAGCTCTATTTTTATCCTTAAGTTGCATTTATTCATAAGATAGGCAGGGTATTTCATATTGAGCATAACTCTTTTAAGACTGAGGGCATTTGGTTCCTGGGAGAATAGACAACCCTACACTTTCAAAAACAACTCCAGTATCTAGTCATGGGTCAACTTAAAAGGCCAAGGAATATATAACCTTCTGGGCCACTGTTGGTCACATGACAGGTAGCCAGGGACCATCACATTAAAATATGAGTAGGGATTTTCCATCCAGAGCAAATAAAGAAAACAAAACAAAACAAAGCCAGGGGAGGGGGGCTGGCTTTGTGGGAAGTCATAAACCATAGAAAGATTAACTTAATCATCTTGGCCCTTTCCCACACTCCACAATACAGAACAAACATCCTCTGAGTAGTCAGCATGACAATACTTAGGAAATAATCATAATAATTACCCAAATATTTACTAGATAGATCCTTGATGTTATGCTCTTCTACATGTTCCTTTCATTCTAAAGTTGGTCTCTGAGGAGCAGATAGCTTATTCCTTTTTTTTAAGATTTTATTTATTTATTCATGAGAGACACATGGGGTTGGGGGGGGCAGAGACATAGGCAGAGGGAGAAGCAAGCTCCATGCAGGGAGCCCAATGGGGGACTCGATCCTGGGACTCCAGGATTATGCCCTGGGCCAAAGGCAGGCGCTCAACCACTGGTCCACCCAGGGATTCCGATAGCTTATTCCAATAATGACCCATGCTTGTCTGTTCTGATCTGAGACCATCTACTCAGCAGGAATAAGTGTGGTAGAATCCAGTCTTATTTAGAGAAGTTCTATCCAGAAGACCACTAGCCATCAATAACTGAGTAGTTCTTAACAAATAGTGGGCGGAAGGGGCCTCTCTGACAGCAAAGTAGAGATAAAGTAATTGGCCTAGTTTCATTTATTTTATAATTCAGGGAATGGCAAACTGAGGATTTACTTATGTAGGACTTTAATTCCTTCTTTAGGACCAAGTTAATAAAAGACCAAGAAACTCCTGATTAAACTGGATATGGAGTATTTTGTAGGCAGGGCTGCACATTTTGGCTTAGTTGTAATTTCTGCTTTCTTGTTTAACATCTCAGCTGAAATATTCCACATTCCCCAGCAGTGTGGGGGCCAACTCAAGTTTACAATTCTGACAAAATTATCCTGCTTCTAGCTTATCCAAATATTCTGCCCCTCACTCCTATTTATTAAGCATCACACTACCCAGAAGGTACACTAGCAAATTGTGCAATTGAATAAAACCCACACTTTTCATTTAGATTCTTAGAAACTGTATCATATGTAATAGTGTACTTCTACATTTTGGTCAAATTTTTACATAAACTGTAAAAAAAAAAAATAAGACAATGAGGCCTAACAGGTGGAGACTATACTATGTAATGGCAATATCCTTATGTTTGGACAATGTAGATATTGTATAACTATTTTTAAAAATAGAGTTGAGAGACCATGTGCCAAGCATTTTTAATCCTCTTAATAATCATATGAGGTTCTTGTAACTAGATAATCAGATTGTTATTCTGTTATTCTGAGACTGTGATGTTGGTTAAAACAAACGAGTGAGTGTATGATATTCTAATTACCTTGTGCCCTTGCAAACCAGGAGCCTCAGTATGGAAGAAAGGTAATATGAATATAATAAGGCTAAAGAAAACATTTATGGTCTCAAATTTGAATTGGAAGTATCAATATAAATTCAGGTATTTTGGAGGAGGGGCAAGATGGCGGAAGAGTAGGGTCCCCAAATCACCTGTCCGCACCAAATTACCTAGATAACCTTCAAATCATCCTGAAAATCTACGAATTCGGCTTGAGATTTAAAGAGAGAACAGCTGAAACGCTACAGTGAGAAGAGTTTGTGCTTCTATCAAGGTAGGAAGACTGGGGAAAAAGAAATAAACAAAAGGCCTCCAAGGAGGAGGGGCCCTGTGAGGAGCCGGGCTAAGGCCGGGGCGAGCGCCCCCAGACAGGAGAACCCCATCCCGGAGAAGCAGGAGCTGCACCAATCTTCCCAGGTGGAAAGGCACCTGCAGGGAGTTAGAGCAAGACCCAGGAGGGCGGGGATGCCCTTAGACTCCCGGGGACACTAACAGACACCTGCGGCCGGCACAGGAGAGTGTGCCGAGCTCCCTAAGAGCTGCAGCGCGCACACGGCGGGACCCGGGAACAGCTCGGAGGGGCTCTGGCGGCGGCTCCGCTGAGGGGACTGCGCAGCTCCGGGAGCAGCTCAGCAGCGGCGGCTCCGGCAGAGGAAGAGGCTCCGTGCAGAGGGGGCTGTGCGGCTCAGGAGCAGCTCTTGGAGGGGCTCGGGTGGCGGCTCTGCAGAGAGGCGGCTGCACGGCCAGGAGCGCGAATTCAACAGCACAGACCGGGAGCACAGGGCGCCGGACACAGCCCAGGATCCAGCCTCCCCCCAGGACAGGCAGAGGCCAGGAGGGCCCAGGACAGCAAGGACGCTAAGGCCTGAGCCGAGCAGATCAACGGCCCCGCCCTAGCAGCCTCCAGGCCCTGCAGACGGAGTAGTTCCTGCGGGAGCTGAATCCAGGTTTCCAGAGCTGCCGTGGCCACTGGGGTTGTTCCTTCTGCGGCCTCACGGGGAAACAACCCCCACTGAGCCCTGCACCACTTAGGGGGCAGAGCAGCTCCCCTAAGTGCTAACACCTGAAAATCAGCACAACAGGCCCCTCCCCCAGAAGACCAGCTAGACGGACAAGTTCCAGGGGAAGTCAAGGGACTTAAAGTATACAGAATCAGAAGATACTCCCCCGTGTTTTTTTTTTCTTTTTGATTTCTGATTGCTTCCCCCCCACCCTTTTTTTTCACCTTTCTTTTTCTCTTTTTCTTCTTTTTTCCTTTTTTTCTTCCTTTTCTCTTTTTCCTTTTTCTCTTTTCCTTCCTTCTCTCTCTCTCTTTTTCTCCTTTTCCCAATACAACTTGTTTTTGGCCACTCTGCACTGAGCAAAATCACTAGAAGGAAAACCTCACCTCAAAAGAAAGAATCAGAAACAGTCCTCTCTCCCACAGAGTTACAAAATCTGGATTACAATTCAATGTCAGAAAACCAATTCATAAGCACTATTACACAGCTACTGGTGGCTCTAGAAAAAAGCATAAAGGACTCAAGAGACTTCATGACTGCAGAATTTAGATCCAATCAGGCAGAAATTAAAAATCAATTGAGATGCAATCCAAACTAGAAGTCCTAAGGACGAGGGTTAGCAAGGTGGAAGAACGAGTGAGTGACATAGAAGACAAGTTGATGGCAAAGAGGGAAACTGAGGAAAAAAGAGACAAACAATTAAAAGACCATGAAGATAGATTAAGGGAAATAAACGACGGCCTGAGGAAGAAAAACCTACGTTTAATTGGTGTTTCCGAGGGCGCCGAAAGGGACAGAGGGCCAGAATATGTATTTGAACAAATCCTAGCTGAAAACTTTCCTAATCTGGGAAGGGAAACAGACATTCAGATCCGGGAAATAGATACGCCCCTAAAATCAATAAAAACCGTTCAACACCTCGACATTTAATAGTGAAGCTTGCAAATTCCAAAGATAAAGAGAAGATCCTTAAAGCAGCAAGAGACAAGAAATCCCTGACTTTTATGGGGAGGAATATTAGGGTAATAGCAGACCTCTCCACAGAGA
The DNA here is from genome assembly GCF_003254725.2 of Canis lupus dingo. Classification (NCBI taxonomy): domain Eukaryota; kingdom Metazoa; phylum Chordata; class Mammalia; order Carnivora; family Canidae; genus Canis; species Canis lupus. The sequence continues at coordinate 85,140,813 of NC_064281.1, forward strand.
CCTGGCAGGCCAGAAAGGGCTGGCAGGATATATTATTTACGGTCCTAAATGAGAAGAACATGCAACCAAGTATACTTTATAGAGCAAGGCTCTCATTCAAAATGGAAGGAGAGATAAAGAGCTTCCAAGACAGGCAGGAATGGAAAGAATATGTGACCTCCAAACCAGCTCTGCAAGAAATTTTAAGGGGGACTCTTAAAATTCCCCTTTAAGAAGAAGTTCAGTGGAACAATCCACAAAAACAAGGACTGAATAGATATCATGATGACACTAAACTCATATCTGTCAATAGTAACTCTGAACGAGAACGGGCTTAATGACCCCATCCAAAGGCGTAGGGTTTCAGACCAGATAAAAAAGCAGAACCCATCTATTTGCTGTCTACAAGAGACTCATTTTAGACAGACGGACACCTACAGCCTGAAAATAAAAGGTTGGAGAACCATTTACCATTCGAATGGTCCTCAAAAGAAAGCAGCATTTGAATGGTCCTCAAAAGAAAGCAGGGGTAGCCATCCTTATATCAGATAAACTAAAACTTACCATGAAGACTGTAGTGAGAGATGAAGAGGGACACTATCTCATACTTAAAGGATCTATCCAAGAGGACTTAACAATCCTCAATATATATGCCCCGAATGTGGGAGCTGCCAAATATTTAAACCAATTAATAGCCAAAGTGAAGAAATACTTAGATAATAATACACTTATACTTGGTGACTTCAATCAGCTCTTTCTACATTCGATAGGTCTTCTAAGCACAACATCTCCAAAGAAACAAGAGCTTTAAATGATACACTGGACCAGATGGATTTCACAGATATCTACAGAACTTTACATCCAAACTCAACTGAATACACATTCTTCTCAAGTGCACGTGGAACTTTCTCCAGAATAGACCACATACTGGGTCACAAATCGGTTCTGAACCGATACCAAAAGATTGGGATCGTCCCCTGCATATTCTCAGACCATAATGCCTTGAAATTAGAACTAAATCACAAGAAGAAGTTTGGAAGGACCTCAAACACGTGGAGGTTAAGGACCATCCTGCTAAAAGATAAAAGGGTCAACCAGGAAATTAAGGAAGAATTAAAAAGATTCATGGAAACTAATGAGAATGAAGATACAACCGTTCAAAATCTTTGGAATGCAGCAAAAGCCGTCCTAAGGGGGAAATACATCGCAATACAAGCATCCATTCAAAAACTGGAAAGAACTCAAATACAAAAGCTAACCTTACACATAAAGGAGCTAGAGAAAAAACAGCAGATTGACCTCACGCCCAGCAGAAGAAGAGTTAATTAAAATTCGAGCAGAACTCAACGAAATCGAGACCAGAACTGTGGAACAGATCAACAGAACCAGGAGTTGGTTCTTTGAAAGAATTAATAAGATAGATAAACCATTAGCCAACCTTATTAAAAATAAGAGAGAGAAGACTCAAATTAATAAAATCATGAATGAGAAAGGAGAGATCACTACCAACACCAAGGAAATACAAACGATTTTAAAAACATATTATGAATAGCCATATGCCAATAAATTAGGCAATCTAGAAGAAATGGATGCATTCCTGGAAAGCCACAAACTACCAAAACTGGAACAGGAAGACATAGGAAACCTGAACAGGCCAATAACCAGGGAGGAAATTGAAGCAGTCATCAAAAACCTCCCAAGACACAAGAGTCCAGGGCCAGATGGCTTCCCAGGGGAATTCTATCAAACGTTTAAAGAAGAAATCATACCTATACTACTAAAGCTGTTTGGAAAGATAGAAAGAGATGCAGTACTTCCAAATTCGTTCTATGAGGCCAGCATCACCTTAATTCCAAAACCAGACAAAGACCCCACCAAAAAGGAGAATTACCAATATTCCTGATGAACATGGATGCAAAAATTCTCAACAAGATACTGGCCAATAGGATCCAACATCACATTAAGAAAATTATTCACCATGACCAAGTAGGATTTATCCCCGGGACACAAGGCTGGTTCAACACTCGTACAACAATCAATGTGATTCATCATATCAGCAAGAGAAAAACCAAGAACCATATGATCCTCTCATTAGATGCAGAGAAAGCATTTGACAAAATACAGCATCCATTCCTGATCAAAACTTCAGAGTGTAGGGATAGAGGGAACAATCCTCGGCATCTTAAAAACCATCTGCGAAAAGCCCAGAGCAAATATCATTCTCAATGGGGAAGCACTGGGAGCCTTTCCCCTAAGATCAGGAACAAGACAGGGATGTCCACTCTCACCACTGCTATTCAACATAGTACTGGAAGTCCTAGCCTCAGCAATCAGACAACAAAAAGACATTAAAGGCATTCAAATTGGCAAAGAAGAAGTCAAACTCTCCCTGTTTGCTGATGACATGATACTCTACATAGAAAACCCAAAAGCCTCCACCCCAAGATTGCTAGAACTCATACAGCAATTTGGTAGCATGGCAGGATACAAAATCAATGCCCAGAAATCAATGGCATTTCTAGACACTAACAATGAGACTGAAGAAAGAGAAATTAAGGATACAATCCCATTTACAATTGTACCCAAAAGCATAAGATACCTAGGAATAAACCAAACCAAAGGGGTAAAGGATCTATACCCTAAAAACTATAGAACACTTCTGAAAGAAATTGAGGAAGACACAAAGAGATGGAAAAATATTCCATGCTCATGGATTGGCAGAAATAATATTGTGAAAATGTCAATGTTACCCAGGGCAATTTACACGTTTAATGCAATCCCTATCAAAATACCATGGACTTTCTTCAGAGAGTTAGAACAAATTATTTTAAGATTTGTGTGGAATCAGAAAAGACCCCGAATAGCCAGGGGAATTTTTTAAAAAGAAAACCGTATCTGGGGGCATCACAATGCCAGATTTCAGGTTGTACTACAAAGCTTTGGTCATCAAGACAGTGTGGTACTGGCACAAAACCAGACACATAGATCAATGGAACAGAAGAGAGAACCCAGAATTGGACCCTCAACTTTATGGGCAACTAATATTCGATAAAGGAGGAAAGACTAGTCATTGGAAGACAGTCTCTTCAATAAATGGCTTTGGGAAAATTGGACATCCACATGTAGAGGAATGAAACTAGACCATTCTCTTACACCATACACAAAGATAAACTCAAAATGGATTGAGATCTAAATGTGAGACAAGATTCCATCAAAATCCTAGAGGAGAACACAGGCAACACCCTTTTTGAACTCGGCCACAGTAACTTCTTGCAAGATACATCCACGAAGGCAAAAGAAACAAAAGCAAAAATGAACTATTGGGACTTCATCAAGATAAGAAGCTTTTGCACAGCAAAGGATACAGTCAACAAAACTAAAAGACAACCTACAGAATGGGAGAAGATATTTGCAAATGATGTATCAGATAAAGGGCTAGTTTCCAAGATCTATAAAGAACTTATTAAACTCAACACCAAAAATACAAACAATCCAATCATGAAATGGGCAAAAGACATGAACAGAAATCTCACAGAGGAACACATAGACATGGCCAACATGCATATGAGAAAATGCTCTGCATCACTTGCCATCAGGGAAATACAACTCAAAACCACAATGAGATACCACCTCACACCAGTGAGAATGGGGAACATTAACAAGGCAGGAAACCACAAATGTTGGAGAGGATGCAGAGAAAAGGGAACCCTCTTACACTGTTGTTGGGAATGTGAACTGGTGCAGCCACTCTGGAAAACTGTGTGGAGGTTCCTCAAAGTGTTAAAAACAGACCTGCCCTATGATCCAGCAATTGCACTGTTGGGGATTTACCCCAAAGATTCAGATGCAATGAAACGCCAGTACACTTGCACCCCGATGTTTATAGCAGCAATGTCCACAATAGCCAAACTGTGGAAGGAGCCTCGGTGTCCATTGAAAGATGAATGGATAAAGATGTGGTTTATGTATGAAATGGAATGTTACTCAGCCATTAGAAACGACAAATACCCACCATTTGCTTCAACGTGGATGGAACTGGAGGGTATTACGCTGAGTTAAGTAAGTCAATCAGAGAAGTACAAACAGTGCATGTTCTCATTCATTTGGGGAATATAAATAATAGTGAAAGGGAATATAAGGGAAGGGAGAAGAAATGTGTGGGAAATATCAGAAAGGCAGACAGAACATAAAGACTCCTAACTCTGGAAAACGAACTAGGGGTGGTGAAAGGGGAGGAGGGCGGGGGTTGGGGGTGAGTGGGTGATGGGCACTGATGTGGACACTTGACGGGATGAGCACTGGGTGTTATTCTGTATGTTGGCAAATTGAACACCAATAAAAATTATTTTATAAAACAATTCAGGTATTTTACTTTTAAATATGTGTGTATTTTCCAGCTCTGTCTAGTGTAAATGCCTGGAAACCATGAATATTCTTACCACTCAAAAAATGTTGTGGTCTTGAAATACCATTTCTAACTTAAAAAAAATAAGCTCTGTGGAGAAATGGTTGCTGATTCCAGGTCTCGGCAGGAAATGTTCAAGATGAGCCTATATCCTTTTGTTATACTAGATAACAAGGAAGCTATCAGAGTACTGGGGCCAATGTCAAAAGAACTCAGGAATCATCTCGACGAGGTTCCCAGTGGCCAAAGATGGAACAAATTGAATCTCAACGATGATAATTGCAGCAAACTGGAACATACCAAATAAGTTAAATTTAAAAGTTAATGATATTTTAAAAATTGCTCACCTTAGGATAAGAAACTAGTTCATTTTCTTAACTGGAAAATGAAGTGAAAGAATCAAGCATTTATCCTGCCTACCTTATATGAACTGTACCACTGGGTAACCAAATAGTAGATGAGGGGAAGTGTTTGTGTATTAGTATTCTTTTTTTTTAATTTTATTTACTTATGATAGTCATACAGAGAGAGAGAGGCAGAGACATAGGCAGAGGGAGAAGCAGGCTCCATGCACCAGGAGCCTGATGTGGGATTTGATCCCGGGTCTCGAGGATTGCGCCCTGGGCCAAAGGCAGGTGCCAAACCGCTGCGCCACCCAGGGATCCCGTGTATTAGTATTCTAAGTAATCAGCAAAGGTAAGTATTTTTCGGTCCTACTAAATGCGAATTAAACCGCGATAGTTGTGAAGATTGCAGAAACATTACCTGTAGATGTGTCAAAGGAATCAATTCTGAGTCTGATCCAGTCTTCTGGATCTAGCTGCCTATTTGCATGAAATAGAGAACATAATTGAGATATACCATGACTATAATCAGGAAAATCCAGACTGTGGGAAACTCAACAGGTCAAGGGGCCCACATCTTCAAAAGAAAAACTGAAAGGAAATGACAGAGATGGAGAAAGGACCAATAGCTTAAAAGAAACTTAAGACATGAACTTCTAAAAGTTATCTAGGGAGGCAGTTTTGGGTGACAAAAGTCTTAAAACCATAGGGGAGTGATTACTGTGAATTTCAGGGTAATGATTAAATTATAGTGGGAGCGAGAGGGTTGTGATTGGGTTGGGACGCAAAGATGTTTTCTGGAATGACTGGCAAAGTTTTATTTCTTGACCTGGATGGTGTCCACCTTAAAATTATTTTGGTTTTCTGTATCTGATTCACTTAAAATTTAAAAATTAAGTGCTTAGTTGGCATAGTGCCTGGAACAAAAACAATTTATGTTCATTAATCACCATAGAAATTTTTCACTGAAAACATTAAGGTAGGCCCTGGTTTTACTACTTTGTGCTAATTGTAAGGAAAAGCATTGGGTGTCTGCTTTACAGACCTCTGAGCTTAAAAAAAAAAAGACAAGTGAATCAAGCATTGGAGCGCCTCATTTATGTACAGTCATTGAAAACTTACCATTTAAATGCCAGATTATGTTCTGTGTAGATATTTCTTAAACTGTATTTATTTTACTACTTATTCTTTGAGTCTCTCCTCAACCTCAGCTATAACTGCTAGGTTGGCTGCTGTTGTTCTTTAACATTCCTTTCACTCCTCTGGATGAAACAACTCGTGTTTCCCATTGTGTTATTCGTGTGTCTCTGGCAGCCCCAGCCCATCCTTCATTATGAAGTCACTTCTTATCTGCCAGGCATTTAGATGGCATGGTTGCTTTTAATATGAATCTCCTTATAAGCATTAAATACTGTTAACTGACTTTGGTAACTGTTCCAAGGCTTTTGTTAGGGCCGGGACTAGTGACTAATTTGCCCTGGGTGCAAAATTTAAGACCATGCCAAAAAAAAAAAAAAAAACCTACAGTAATTAAGGTAAAATAATACTTCAGTGTACTTTTTTTGTTGTTGTTAGAACATGTGTGTGTGCACACAAGCTGGGTGGAGGAGGGTGGAGGGACGGAGGGAGAAGGAGAGAATCTTAAGCAGGCTAAATGCCCAGCACAGAGCCTGATGTGGGGCTCGATCTCATGACTCTGAGATCATGACCTGAGCTGAAATCAAAGAGTTGGATGCTTAACTTACTAAGCCACCCAGGTGCCCCTAATATATATATATATTTTAATCAAGAGTAATGCAAAAAAAAAATCCATGGTAAAGTATCAAAATTAAAGACAGGGTCTATGGGCCAAGCTTAGGGTGAGTTGAGTGAGGTACTCTTGAGATCATGCAAATGCAAGCTTGGATCCTGTCTTTATTTATAATTTTATTTTTTTTTAATTTTTATTTATTTATGATAGTCACACAGAGAGAGAGAGGCAGAGACACAGGCAGAAGGAGAGGCAGAGACACAGGCAGAGGGAGAAGCAGGCTCCATGCACCGGGAGCCTGACGTGGGATTCGATCCCGGGTCTCCAGGATCGCGCCCTGGGTCAAAGGCAGGCGCTAAACCACTGCGCCACCCAGGGATCCCTATTTATAATTTTAATATTTTTACTAATCATGGATCTGTTTATACATTATATTGGTGGCCTCTTGAATTTTGTGCCTCACTGCACCTAAACCCCACCCCCACTCCCACCCTTTGATCTGTAGAGAAGTCTAGCCTTACTATATATATTCATATGTTCTATCTGCAACATCCTGAAACACTGCAGCTTCAGTGACAGGGGAAATAAGCATTTTGAATGCACTACGTTTGTTTCTATTAATATTTTAGTGAAGTTTGTACTGTTTTGGAGCTATCCCTTAAATTCTACCTGTTAAACCTATAGAGCCCTGTTAAGTTTACAAATGAGATGCTCAGGTATTTCTAGAGCAATTAGAAATTCTAAAAGCTTTTTCTTAGGAGGCTTACTATGATATGCATTTTCAGGGAAGATGAGTTCAGGTAAAGTAATCTCCAACAATTTTTTTCTGCTTTTGATTCTCTCAGGCCCATGAGAACTTCCTTAGCTATCTCCATGTCTAGTAGTTGGTTTTTACCTAGTGGTCATAATCACATTCTGCTATCTATAGCTAATTGCTAACTTAACTTTTTAAAAAACGGTGTGATTTGAGTGCTAGTTTAAAAGGACTATAAGTGTAGCTTTGTTGGAGAAGCCATTTTTTTTTATAGAAAACAAATTGATAAAGCCTTTAGAATATTTGGATATACTCTAAAAATTAAATGCCTCTTCCAAATCTGTGAAAGTGGAGATTTCTACATACATGATGAAACTCCAGAACAGTTGAGCAAGTTTTAAAATTTTACTGTTTAATTTAGATACAGAATCATTTTTGGGTGCCCAGTTCTGAGTTTTGACAATGCATAGAATTGTTTAACCACTGCCAAAATCAAGACAGTTTCATCATCCCTGAAGAATTCTTTTTAAGATTTTATTTATTTATTCATGAGAGAGACCAAGAAAGAGGCAGAGACATAGGCAGAGGGAGAAGCAGGCTCCATGCAGGGAGCCTGATGCGGAACTCGATCCTGGACCCCAGGATCATGCACTGAGCCGAAGTCAGATGCTCAACCACTGAGCTACCTAGGCATCCCAAGAATTGTTTATCCAGGTTTTAAATCACCCTAAGACATCTCTGATCATTGTTAACCTGTAATTGTGTAAAGGGTGTAGATAAGTATATTTATGTTGGTGAATGAAAGCAATATGGAATATTTCTAATACTTGACCTTAAATTCCTCTTGCTAAATTACCAAAATCAGCTTGTGTGCACTGTTCCTGTACCAAATTAAGTGTTCTAAAACTCTGAACTTAAATCTTTATTGAATGAGACTAAACTTTGTGTACTTCTCAGGGTTAAAATTATAGTGCAGGTAACACAGTTAATTGGCTAAAATGATTCAGTTGAAGGGTTGTGTCATTGATCTTTAGTCAAATTTAACAAATTTACCTGGTATGTGTATAGGAGAAACTTATATTTACTGTGTTGGAACATCATTTCCTTTATCTTTGTAGAGGAAGAATTTATTCATATTTAAACATAATTGTACTTGAATTTCTTATGTCAAAAATTGGAACTCCTGAATGAATATTGTTTTTAAACTATAGCCATAGGTATAGAAAGTTAAAGGGATAAGATATTTCATCTAGCCTTAGATTCTGTGTGTCCTTAGAAATGGAACTGTCCTGGTTTAGAATCCCCTATATTCTAGTATTGATGCTACCAAATAGAAACCTTCAAGGATTACTTAAATCTGTAATCTGTAATTTAGTCTCTCTTATTAGCTTCTACATTTTAGGATTTTACTAAGAATGGCAGATGGCCGAAAACATCCTTAACTTTGTATTAAGCTAAGTAAAAATTTTGCTTTAATGGTATTTCACTTATGTACCCATTGGCTGATATTTTTTAAAGTCTTGATACTCAAAACTCTGCAACTTCCGGTTTTCTCCTTTTAATTTCAAGTAATTACTGTAACTCAAAATAACCTATAATGAACTCCCAGTTTCAACTGGCATGTCTAAGAATGTGGGCAATTCATCTTCTAAGTTTTTGTTCTTAAAGTCAAACTGTAAGAATTAGAATTGTTTGGCCATATTGGGGACCCAAAAGAAGTAGAAGATGAACTACTGCTTATAAGGCATTAGTTGTACATTGCTATTTTGTTTTTCTTTTTTAGTGATTGCTTCACCATCCTATCCATACCTTCCTGCTCCTATTCGTGCTGCTGCTGCTTTACCACCTCCACCTCCTCCTCTTGAGGTCGGAGAGGCTTCAAACTTACCACCACCACCTCCACCTTATTCCTGTGATCCAAGTGGCAGTGATCTGCCTCAGGGTAAGGGGATTTTGAGACTTGCATGAGGATTATTTAGTCTGAATTTTCTTTTTTTCTTAGAGCATATCTTTGGTTGTCCACTGGGGGTAGGATGGGGGGACCAAATGGAAATTGACTGGAGAGCATAATGCTAGGTAAGTAATAACTAAGGAAAGGAAGAACTGAAAGCTGAGAAAAACTTCTCGATAATCAAGAAGTGGATGATTTTTTAGATGGTTTCAGATCTGCCTTGAAGAACATTATCAGCTGAGTATCTTTATTCTCAACTATTTTTTGAAAAACAGGAATTGACTTGATGGGATGAGCACTGGGTGTTATATGTTGGCAAATTGAATTTAAATTTTAAAAAGCAGGAATTGATACCAAAATTTCTCCATTTCTTAAATTCCTACCAGAAGTGTATGAAATTGTTGCAGTTCTTGATGTTTAGGATTCCAGCTAAATTTTGGATTTTGAGAAGTTGGTTTTTGAGAAATTCAGGATCTGATCTGCCTAGGATTTTAGCCATGTCGTCCTGTTTCTTTAGTTAAACTAAGGGATCGCTTTCCATTGGAAGTTCTTTGTTACTCCTCAGTTTGGCAGTGTTTCTCAAAGGAGAATTGTAGTTGAAAGGCATTTTGTAGCTAATTTATACCTCTTTGCTGTAAAATTTTCTGGATTTTTCTAGCTGCTTCTCTATTTCAATTTTTTCAGCTCCTGTATAGTTACCAAGATTTTCAATTCCATGCTGTTCTTTTTCTCTACCTTACAACTTCATTATCACCTTTTTATAAACAATTCCTAAATCTATCTAGCCTTGGCCTCTGAAATTTGTACTTATCTGTAGCTACTTGCTAGACGTTTTCACTTGGCTTTCTTACTTTCATTTCAAACTCCATCTATAATGAAATTCCTTATCTTTATCTCCCTTTTTTCTTCTTTCCAGGCCACACAAAACATTGACACCTTGGTTTCCTATTGTTACTGGTACTTCATTTCTGCCTGACTTACCCTAATCCTGTCACTCTTTTTTTTTTTTTTTTCCTGTCACTCTTCTTCTCTTACTTACCTATTCCTGCCTAAGATCTACTCTGTCACCACATAATGCTGATTTTGCATTTCCCAACATTTTATTATGAAAATGTTCAAATATACAGGAAAGTTGAATTTCAAAATGAATGTTCATGTATTCATCACCTAGATTCTATCATTAGCCTTTTTTTCTATCATTAACCTTTAACTGTATTTTCTTTATCACGTATCTGTCCATCTTTTCCTCCATCCATCTCCTTGTCCATCAAGTTATCCATTTTGATTGTGATGTATTCCAAAGTAAATTGTAGACATCAATATTCTTCCTCACAAAAACTTCAGTAGGAGTATCATTAACTAGAGTTTGGAGTTTATTTTTTCTTTTGATGTAAATTGAAAATATAATGCACAAATCTTAAATGTATAATTGCTGAGTTTTGAGAAATGAGTGCATGCACCTTTGTAACCCAAATCTTCATCAAAATATACCATTATCTTCATGCCCCTTCCCGGTATTTTTCCACCTCTACCTCTACTTATCCCCAAGAGGCAGCCACTGTTTGATTTTTTTTCTGTCATAGTTTCACTTGTTTTAGAATTTCATATAAATATACAATATGTAATCTTTATGGAAGGCTTCTTAAACTCTGCATATTTTTTATATTCTTTCATATTGCTGCATATATCAGTAGTCCAATTGCTATTACTGAGTAGTATTCCATTGTATAAAATTTCTTGTTTATTGGTGAACATCTGGGTTATTTCCATTTTGGGGCTTTTATGAATTAGGCTGTGAATATTCTTGTAAAAAGTCTTTATGAACATATGTTTTTATTCCCTTTGAGCATATACCTGGAAGTGGAATTGATGGATCATAGATAGGTGTGTGTTTAGTTTTATAAGAAACTGCTGCTTATTTTTCCAAAGTTGTATCTTATACCTTTCTACTTTTTTTAGATTTTATTTATTTACTTTAGAATAAGCACAAGTGGGGGTAGGGAAGGGCAGAGAGAGAAGCAGACTCCCTGCTGAGCAGGGAGTCTAATATGGGGCTTTATCCCAGGATCGCGAAATAGTGACCTGAGCTGAAGGCAGATCCTTAACCAACTGAGCCACCCAGGTGCCCCTTATCTCTACTTTTGCTAGAACTCTGTGCACCTGATTTTTTTACTTCTAAACCTTTGCCTAACATATGGTGATCTACTCATTCTTTCCCCTCCAGTCTTTTACCTTCCTATTAACATCAAGTCATTTTCATGATACCCCCATTACATTTTGAAGTGATGTTTTGAGTTTTTATAGTCCCTGTCTTTGCCAACCTTTTTTGAACAGCTGGAGATCTAATTCACATACTATACAAGCCACCCATTTAAAGTGTACAATTTCATGGGTTTCTAGTATATTCACAAATACATACAATCATCACCACTATTTCCAGAACATTTTCATCACCCCAGAAAGAAACCCTTGTACCCATTAACAGTCACCACTTCTTCCCCCCGTTGCTACCACGATTCTACTTTGTATGTCTATAGATTTGCCTATTCTGGACATTTGACATAATATGAATCATGCAATATGTGGTCTTTTGTGACTGGCTTCTTTCACTTAGCACGATATTTTCAAGGTTCATCCATGTTGTAGCATGTATCCATACTTCATTTTTCTTATAGCTGAATAATGTTCTATTGTATAGGTATGCCACATTTTATCATCTATTAGTTGATGCACAATTGGGTGGTTTTCACTTTTTTGCTACTATGAATACTACTACTATGGATATTTGTATTTAAATTTTGTGTGAATACAACACACACACACACACACACACACACACACACACACCCAAGGAATGGAATCCCATGGATTTACTTCCTCCTGTTATCTCTTAATATTCTTTACCTTAACCTTTAGTCTTTATACTCCTACATAATGGTCAAAATAAAAGCTGATTATTTTAAAATAGTAGTAAACATATCTCTATGTGGGAAGTCTCCAATTTAAAAAGAAGGGTTTTCTGAGAGTTTGTTAATGGGAGTCAAGTTATTTATCAGAATATACATGGATCCCAGATCAGTCGATAACGTACATTTAGAATTACAATTAGAATGCTAAGATTATTCCCTCACCTCCCATACATATAGTTTTTACTTATTTGTGAAATATTTTAAATTCTATGAAGAAGTTTTTATCACTGTAGAATATATATTGAGTTACCTTTCTTATTGCCTCCTCTTTTTGGAAGTTCTAGTGGTGTGGTACGTTAGTCATGTTAAATAAAAGCAAGATGAATTGTTTTCACGCAGTAGTAGTTATGTTAGTAGGCATCATTAATCTTGTCATTAGTAGAGCCTTGGTTTGTATTGTGTAGTAGTTCCATTAATAGAAGACCATTAAGGGAATCCCTGGGTGGCTCAGCGGTTTAGCGCCTGCCTTTGGCCAGGGTGTGATGCTGGAGTCCCGGGATCGAGTCCCACGTCGGGCTCCCTGCACGGGGCCTGCTTCTCCCTCTGCCTGTGTTTCTGCCTCTCTCTCTGTCTCTCATGAATAAATGGATAAAATCTTAAAAAAAAATAGAAGACCATTAAGATTGGTTATGTAGTAAATTGCTTGTCTCAAGATTTTATTCTTGAGATCTCACAAGAAGAAAATGGCTTTACTGGATTTTTTTAAAGATTTTATTTATTTATTCATGAGAGAGACAGAGAGAGAGGCAGGCAGAGACACAGGTAGAGGGAGAAGCAGGCTCCATGCAGGGAGCCCAATGTAGGACTCGATCCCTGGACTTCAGGACCGTGCCCCTAGGCTGAAGGCAGGTCCTAAACTGCTGATCCACCCAGCGATCCCCTACTGGATCCTTTCTAAATATTAGCAGGGTAGTATTCCTGTAACATTTACCTAATATTAAGACTAGAAATATTGGTCTTAAAATATATAGAATACATATTTTATAATTAAACCTTGGATCAGAAAGTGATTTTTACCTATAGTGTCCGATAAATGACTATTTACTACAAGGTAGAATTGAGAGTGGTGTTGATGCGGGAAGACTACATTTATATCTACCTTAATACTCAAAGAAAAAAGCTTTTGAGTGGTAGTTCTAATTGCTTATGTCTTCTAGTCACTAAAATTAAGATTTTTAATTTTAGATACAAAAGTTTTGCAGTACTATTTCAATCTGGGATTGCAGGTAAGTCATGTTAAAATTGTTTTGACAAACTCTAGATTAAAAATGCAAGTTGGTTTGATAATCAGACTCTTGAACTTTTAAAAGCCAAGAACACTGTGAGGAGCTCAAAAGTTGTCTTTATAAAAGATATCTCTGAAGATGATACAAGTGAGTTTTCTATTTTAGCCTCCCAGTGCTTCAATTCCTCTTAGAAAATAGTTGTTATACCAAGTGGGGGCCCTAACAGCACAACTTTAGCATTTATTGGCTTCCATATTTAGCATCATGTATATGCCAACACTTTACTATGTTTTTCTGTTTCAGTAATAAAGGGGTCATTTGTCTTGCTTACTTGAAATATTTTTATGGTTATTTCTACATGTTATATGAAAATAACATGACTAATTCGATACAGGGCTGTATTATTTTTAAATCACTTACGTGGTCCTAGATATTTACAAACAGTTGATTTTTAACACTCCCCTGAGTTGTAGAAGGGTGAGGGTACTTACAAATAGCTTAATATCCCTGAAAGGTGTCTCTGATTTCAGGTAAGAGCTTTTTTATTTTATTCTTTCAGGCATTATCCCCCCTCCCCCCCCCGAAATACACCTGACTTCAGATATAACAAGATGGCTTATTTCCTAAAAAGGAATGATGCATTTTAAGATTTGGCAGATGATAGTAAACTAGACAGTCTCCTGGATAATGCTCAGATTAGTTCATATTCCCAGACCCTGATTTCACTAAAATGTTGGGCCTATCATTTCCAGAAAACTATCCTCTCCAACTGGCACACATTTATAAATTAAGAATGGTGAAGTTGGTTTTTTTGTTCTTTGAGATTATTTCCTAAATGCAGTTTCAGGAATTGAAAATATAAACTGCTTTGCCTTTAGTTATGTTTATTATAGTTACATGTGGAAATGTAATTCATATCAGATGGCTGAGGCATTTTAAAACATTCTTCTGCATTTTATATCATGGGAATAAAAGGAAATGCAGAATAGTTATTTTAATACTTTTTAAAAATTTATTTTATTTATTTATTTTTAAAGATTTTATTTATTCATGAGAGAGAGAGAGAGAGGCAGAGACACAGGCAGAGGGAGAAGCAGGCCCCATGCAGGAAGCCTGACGTGGGACTCGATCCTGGATCCCCAGGATCAGGCCCTGGGCTGAAGGCAGTGCTAAACTGCTGAGCCACCCGGGCTGCCCAATACTTTTATATATTAAAAGTAATAGTATTCATTGTAGTACATGTGAAAAATATTAAAGTATAAAGAAAAGTGAAATCCCGTGTGTAATTATAGCTTATTTTACAAAATATTGATCATGCTATGTAATTTTGTAAACTTTTAACAATATGAGCATTTTTTTCTTAAATACTTGACAGCATATTTTTTTATTGCCTCTATTGTATCCCATCATGGATATATCATAATTCATCCAGTTCCTTATTGTTGAATATTTAGGTTGTACACTATATTTTTCTTTTAAAAAATCGATGTATAGTTGACACAGTGTTACATTAGTTTTAGATGTACTGCATACTAATTTGATATGTCTGTGCATTATACTATGTTCATCACAAATGTAGCTGCCACCCGTTACCATACAGCACTATTAAAATACCATAGGCTATATATTCCTTATGTTGTACCTTTCATCCCTGTAACTTATTCCACTCTATTTTGCTTTTAAAAATAATGCTAGAAAACATGTCTTTGTATACAGGTCATTGTATATCTGTAATTTCCTTTGGATGCTTTCTTAAAAGAATTCCTATGTTCAGATATGAGATACATCTGTTGCAAAAGATCTTAAAGTTGTAATAGAGGATAGATTTTCTAAATGTTCTGATTTTTAAGTCAAAAAAGTCACTGCTACTCTACCTGAAAATCATAGCCCAGCTTTTTTTTTAGTGAGGAACTGTACTACTTTAAAGGGATAGTAAAGTGTTTTTTTTCTTTCTTACCCAAGTGCTATCACCACAACTACTGGCACTCCATGGTCTATGTGCCACAGATGCAGCAGCAGCAACTTCATGTAGAGAATTATCCAGTCTATGCTGAGCCACCTCCTCTGGTAGATCAGACAGTTCCTCAGTTGTATGGTGAGGTGGGGAGACAAGATGGCACACAGATGGAAGCATCGGTAAATGGTGAGTATGTAATGAGAGTACCTGCAAGAAGGACAATTAGATTGTATTATGTAATTTAAAAACCTTCAGATACCTCATTTTGTCCATATTCTAGACTCATGTTTGGGTTCTTTTTTTTTTTTTTTTTTTTTTAAGAGGAAGAGCATGAGTGGGTATGGAGGGGCAGAGGATGAGAGAGAGAGAATCTTAAGCAGGCTCCATGCTCAATGTGGACCCTGATGCAGGGCTCGATCTCATGAGCCTGAGATGATGTCCTGAGCTAAAATCAAGAGTCAGATGCATAAAAAATTGAGCCACGCAGGTGCCTCTGGGCCCATGTTTGTTTGTTTTTTAAAGCATAGTATGTAGACCCTTGCAGTACCTGAGACCCTTTCAAGGAATCCATGAAGCCAAAAGTATTCATCAAAATATACAGATCTTAAAGATTTTTATTTGTGCCTTTCACTGTTATATTCTGCTTTGAGGATGCAGAAATCAGTAGTGAGTAAAAACCACTGCCACCTAAGCACAAATCCAGACGGGGGCACCAAACTGTGCTAGTAATCAGTGTCTTCACTGCCATATACACCCATGTTACAAAAATTGCCAGTTAGATGTTTTTTTTTTTTTAATCAAAAACGTTCTTATTTTTATTAAATCTTTATCTTTGGACTTCATGTTCCATGTGACAAAATCGGGAGTATTTGTACTAAAGTATGATAATTAAAAGGATTTATGAGGTTGACTAATGAGATGAACTAGTGTTTTTCATGCAACACTGTTTTTACTTGTGAATGATACACAAACTATGGTTATTTAGACTTGAGAATCTGGCAGATATTTTCTCAAATAAATAACATGAGCCTTTCACTTCAAGAAAAAAAACAACCAAATGTATTTGTTGTCAAAAGATAAAAATTCCTTAGAGACCCTGGGTGGCTCACTTGTTTGAGCCATCTGGCTCTTGATTTCAGCTCAGGTCATAATACCAGCCAGGCTCGTGAGATTGAGCCCAGTGTCAGGCTCCACTGTCAGCAGAGAATCTTGCTCTCCCTCTACCCCCAACCCTATATATGCTTGTGCTCACTGTCTTGCTCTCCTCAAATAAATAAATCTTGGGGGGGAGGGGAGATAAAAATCCCAGCTTTCAAATAAAACTTAGAACTTTGTAATACTTGTATCTGCCACCATGAGCTTGACAGCTCAATATTTAACTTTTCTAATAATATGGATGGGGTTATTGGGGTGCCTGGCTAGCTCAGTCAGTAGAGCATGCAACTCTTGATCTTAGGGTTGAGAGTTTGAGCTCTACACTGGATATAGAGATCACTTAAAAATAATAAAATCTTTTAAGAAAAAACATAGGTGGGACTATTAATTAATGTTTTTCACATTGTGTGATGAAATGTGTCAACATTTGGAAGATCTATGTAACTCAGTAAAATAATACTTTTCCAATTATCCAATGCATGGTGTTACCTATGTATGATTTTGTAAAAGGTCTATTCAAAGTACAGGATAAAACAGTGGATTTCATTGTTGAGAGAGTATGAAAAAGTCCACATTGCTGCTCACCTTTTGCCACTATCACTTACCTAGTTTTGGTGTAGCATCAAAGAGTATCTATAATTATCTGAAAAGGGTGGTTATTAAAAGACTTCTCTCTTTTCCAACTACGTATCTGTATGAGGCCAGGTTTTCTTCATATACATAAAAACAACATATCCTAATTGACTAAATACAGAAGCAGATGTAAGAATCCAGTTGTCTTCTGTTGAGCCATAGGTTCAAAATTTGCACAATGCCACTTGTTTCACAGTATTTTTGTTTTAGAATATACACTCATTTTTCATAAAAAGTTTAATTTGTGTTAACATTAATAGGCTTATTTTTACATGAATTAATATTTTTAACTTTCTCATTTTAATTCCTAATACGGTAAATTCATAGTACAGTTTATGTGATATAACTCACATAAAAGCTATTTGAGATCCTGAATTTTTAAGAATGTACAGGGATCCTGAGACCAAAGAGTTTGAGACTACTGTGCCAGACCATAAGGATGATTGCTCTATGAGTTTACAGTGCAGTATAGACAGGCATTTTAAAGGAATTAGAATAGGATCTTTGGACTTCCCTTGTTGGAAAAGAATGAACAAGAGGTAGAAAAAATTATGTAAAAAAATAAAAAAAAATAAAAAAAATAAAAAAAAAAAGAAAAAATTATGTAGACTAACTGAACCAAATTTTTCGCATTCAAGTACTGCTACTTGACAGTTGTGATCTCACCTAAATTACTTAACCTCTCTAAGCCTGAATTTCTGTAAAATGGGAAATACCTGACTTGCCAGGGTTACTATAAGAACTAAATGAGATATACTGTATGTATATACCAGATGGAGAAGTATACTGTACCTGGTACATGTGAGAAATGTGAATTTCCTTTTGTTTCTCCCTTTCTTTAAAACATATTAATGGTTTGGGAATATTAGCACTATAGAGTCTTATCCCTAGTGTGGTGATATGATATATGGCCCATAGTAATAAAAATTAAAGTGTCAACATTTGTTGCGTTTTTGTACCAAAAACTATTCTTAATTGTTGTAAACCATGAGGCAGTGCCAGTCTTCATTCCACAGAATGTGCTTATCTAAGTTATCCCAGGTAATGAAGGATTTCTTTTTAGTATTTACATAGTCACTATAGCAAGGTCAGAACTGCATCTATTTCCACTAAAACTGACTCATGGTAGCAAAAGTGGGGTAAAATGGTGAGGTAAAAGTGATGCTAGGATCTTAATGACATTCAGGAGACAACACTTAAATGTTTGGTCTTTAAGATGTTCTTCAGAACTATACCTTCAAGTGTGGACCAGATTGTGTAGACACCAGAGTTTTTAAATGCTAAAGTGGAATATAAAATGGTTATTTGGATAATACTTGGCACAGTGGGAACTATTGGATAACTTAATTGGAAACTACCTTTATGAGAACTTAATTGGCTAGAAGGACTAGAGAATGTTCCTGTATGTATTTAGTGTGTAGGTACCTAAAACATCCTAGAAAGATAGCTATCTCTAGTTAGAATACATTGACCCATTATACATGCACACATACTTAAATTTTTTAAATTAGGGAGTTTTTATATAATCTTTTGGTAGCCTGCTCTAGTCACTAATGTTCATATCTCAAGTGCTCTTTGGATACCCGGGTGGCTCAGTTGCTAAAACATCCAACTCTTAATTTCTGCTCAGGTCATGAACACAGGGTTGTGAGATCGAGCCCCGCATTGGGCTCTGCACTGGGTGTGGAGCCTACTTGAGGTTCTCTCCTCTCTCTGTCCCCTGCCCCCCTTTCTCCTTCCCTCTCTACAAAAGTAAAATAAAACTGCTCTTGCCACATTTACTATGATCTTTCCTATAGTTAGTGCTAAGTTTCACATTTACCTATAAGAACATCTGTTTATGTTGATATTTTAGCGAATCTTTGTATATAAAGTGTGTACTGTATGCATTCTTTGTTTCAGGTACTTTTCCAAATGCTGACCCTGCATCTGTCCCTCATGGAGCAGTCTATTATCCAATGATGTCAGATCCTTATGGGCCACCACCTTTGCCGGGTTTTGATTCCTGTCTTCCTGTTGTGCCAGATTATCCCTATGTTGCCCCTTGGCATCCAGTTGGTACAGCATATGGTGGCTCTTCTCAAATTCATGGTGCTATGAATGCTGGGCCAGTTGGCTATATTGCTTCACCTCCCTCAGCTTCTCATTACATACCTCAGAATATGTAAGATTCAGCAGTATGAAGTATTCTTGCACTGCCATTTTTTGTTGTTTTGATTTTTTTAAGAAGTGTTTTATGTTAGTGTTTAAGTGATTTAGGTGGTTAGGGTGGTTACTATTGTATTGTCTTTAAGATTATTTTATCTTTTGATTTAAAATACTACTTTAAAGGAATACTACTTTTGGTTGTGGATAAGGAAATTGAGATGGATGTACAGCTAGTCCCATATTGAGCATAATTTCATTGTATTCAGCTATTTTCCTGTCAGCCAGCTTGTCAACTTTGTATTAGCTGATGGTTCCAGTTGATAAAAGGAATAAATCATACAAACTATTTCTTTGGTTCAGATGTCACACATACTAAACCATGCAGAACTGAAATAACTTTCACTTTTTTCTGGAAAATAAAAAACAAAACCAAGAGCAGTTGTTTCTGGATAACTAAATATTAAATGAGAGAGCTCTTCAGGTTCTTAAGAATTGTCTGAACTAAGTTATGTTCTGTGATAATCAGTTTCAAAGGCACATGGTGCTCTGCTTTAGATTTATCCCATATGCTATTGTTTGATACTGGATTTATGTAACTGTTTTACTGCACAGTATTGAATTGGTGTCCTTTGCACAGTTAGCAGTAAATAAAAATTAGCATTTAAAATTGCTAAAATGAGTGGGATTTTCTTTTTTTCTTTTTCGTGGCAGCAAAACAGTACCAGACATTTGACTGATCTAATGTTTTTCCCCTGCTATCATGGTGTAAAAAAAAAAACCATATGATTTTTATGACATGAACTGGTTGGGCCCAATCAAAATGTTATTCAATCTCAAGACTTTAATGGTGCATACTACTAAATCTAGTCTTTTTCCCTTGAGTATGTCCCTTTTTAAGTTGTGGGTTTTTTTTTTAAATCTTATGGAACTTTAGACTTACTTTCTCATTGTCCTGTACTTTCAATAGTTGTATCTTTCAGTTTTTGTTTTTAGACGTACCTTGTATCTCTAGGCCTGCCTTGTCTCTGACATTCTGTGAGACCTATTTCATCAGCCTTTCTGTCTTCTCTTTCATCTACCCAGAGACCACAAGATCCTTTATATTCACCAGTTCTCCTGTAAGTTTTTCATAATGAATACTTTGCTGTATTTCACCTGACAAACAGCTACTTAAAAAGTGTTCTTTGGTTGCCACAAGACCTATTTATATTGCTGTCTTTAAAGGTTATGTATACTTGTGAATCAGTCCTTTTTTCCCTGCACCTTCACCTACACCCTAGGCAAAAATAATCATTGAGAACCTCCAGGCTTCAGGTGCCTTAGCAGTTAGCTGAAAGTACTGGAGGGGAAACCATTTTAAAGAAGACGTTCTATCTTTAATGTACCGTTCTCAAGATAATTGTTATTAATGTGTTCCAAATCCATGTACTAGTTAAGGCTCATCTTTCATAATAGAGATGGAATTGTTTTGTTTTTATATCCTTCAGCTTAAGTCCTTGCTGTACAAGTTGGCATCAGGCGTTAGTAAAAAATGGAACAACAGTGCACTCATCTGTATAACAACCTGACTATGCATTAATGTTTTAGCTTCTTTCCTAATCTCCTGGATCCTCAATTTGTGCAGCCTACGAATCGTTTTATGTTTTCAGTAGGGTTTTATTTTAGTCAAGCTTAAAACATAGAGCAGAACCTCTCTCTCAGGTGGTTCAGGTGTATTTCAGAAATATGCTAAATACACATAACTCACAGCAAGTGATTGTCCTGTATCTTCAACTCTCAGTGGTTTACTAATTAGCTTCTAAGTGGTGTTTTAGAAGGTTATAGTCTATTTTGAGAATGTGGGTCTGGAAATTTTGTGGTTTTGATACAAGTATGTTTGCCTTAGCCTTCCAGTTGATTTGTTTTTTCTTTTAAACTTGTAGGTTTCTGCTTTGCTTTGAGTCCCATTACTTGTCAGTGTGATTTTTTTTGTATATATGTTTTATTGGAGTTCGATTTGCCATAATCAATGTGATTTAATGAGATGCTAGTTAACCAGAAAACCAGAAATCAGTGGTATATACTAGGTCAACCTAATTGTTAACTCACCAGTGTGGAAATAAGTATTTATGGTCTGTTAACATACAAGTATAGTCCACTTGTTGATGTATTATGAGAAGTCTTCTCAAAGAAATAATCAAGACGTGTATCCCGACTTTCTTATTGTTTTGGAGTTTGAGAGGGTGAAAGTAACCCGTACCGTTGCAGAAGTCTGCAGTGGTTTTTGAAAGTAGCTTCCAGATAAAAAGGAAGTGGTTTTTCTGCTAATTAAAAAGCCCTAAGACTTAATGTGTTTAATCAACCTATAGTATAGATATAGTAGTAGGCTTCTTTTTACATATTACCTCTTTAGGGCCCTTAATGTTACAAAAACTTCCTGTCTTTCCTCTGCTGCAAAGGCATCGTGGTTTGTTCTTGACCCTTTACTTCCACCCCCTTCCTGAGATAGATCTGATTACACCAATCAAAGGTAGAAAGCTGAATCATTTCTATAGTGAGGAAAGCAATTATAATTCTTTTTTATTCTGTGTATTTTTAATTTCAGAATTAGTTGCAGTTTTATGCCTTGGTTTAAGAGCAAGTGAAAATATTAAATCTATTTTACTGTTGAAATTCTAGAATTGTGAACTTTTCAAACCTCTTTCATTTCCTTGGAACCTATAATTAAGGCATAACCTTTTAATTAGCTTTGTTTTTTTAAAAGATTTTATTTATTTATTCATGAGAGACAGAGAGAGAGAGAGAGAGAGAGAGAGGCAGAGACACAGGCAGGTTCCATATAGGGAGCCCGATGTGGGACTTGATCCTGGTTCCCCAGGATCACACCCTGGGCTGAAGGCAGTGCTAAACTGCTGAGCCACCCGGGCTGCCCTTTTAATTAGCTTTGGAAATAAAAGTCAGAATAATTAATTTCTTATGTGAAAACCCAGACATTCAGAACTTAATTCAGACCTAAATCTCCATGAATAATGAAATATAGCCCATTTGAGGAACAGTGGTACACAAACTTAATCTAGACTTTTTCTAAATCTGGGACAGATGTTCATTTTGCATGAAACTTTTGAATCCATTTACATTTCCATTTGCAATAAAAACTAAATTCAGGAGAATTAATAGAGCAAAAGACAACCTCTTGTTTCCCCCCATCTCACCTAGAATGTTAAGCTTCAATCAATGGGAGCAGCTTGATTAGAACACTTGTCTTATGCTTCAGTTAGAGACAGTTTTAGGAATATGTTGAGTCCCTGTGCATGGGGTGTGATACAGCTTCAGGGAAGGATGGACCTGAGTTTAGGTAACAACTATGGGACTACAACCACCTCAGTGACCAATCTGGGCATCACTTCAAAATCGGGGTGGCAGGGTTGATAGATGAAGGATTAGCTGCATGTCAATTGCTGAATAATTGTTGAAGCTTGGGTTCATTATGCTATTCCCTCTAGTGTTTGAAGTTTTTCATAATAGTTTTTTTCTGAAAAGCTACCTTAGCAGGTGGAATATAAGAAACAGCATAGAGGATCATAGGGGTAAAGGGGTGGGGAACTGAATGGGAAGTCATCAGAGGGAGAAAAACCATGAGAGACTCAACTGTAGGAAACAGGATTGCTGGAGGGGAGGTGATTGAGGGCATGAGGTGATTTGGTGATGGACATTAGGAAGGCACATGACGTGATGAGCACTGGTTACACAAAACTGATCAATTATTGAACACTAAATCTGAAACTGTGTACTATATGTTGGCTAATTGAATTTAAATTAAAAAGTAAAAAAATAACTACCTTGGCAGCTGGCAATAGAGAGTAAATGTTTACAAAGTTAGTTAAGATTTGAGGTCTTTAGAAAATTTTTGCCTTGATTGCTGAAAAACAATCTTAGGCTATTACATAAGGTCCATAGATAGGTACCTAATAAGGTACATTGGGGGTTGGGAGAAGCCTATGGTGTAGGCAACTGATTATTCAAATTCCGTAATTCTCAAAAATATTCACTAGCTACTTGTAAAACTAAATTTTGTTAAACCATGATAAACATTTGTAGTTGAAATTGAGATGAGTGAACTGTTTCAGGTTTTACTGCTTCACTATTCCCTATCAACACTTTTGAGTTTACTGCTTATGGCTGCCAAAAGGAAGCTTGGAAATCAAGAAGTCCTTTACTGTTGAACAGCTATTGTTTTTTCCCCCCTGGTAGATGGTCCTTGCCACTGGCTAGGTTTTTTTGTGAAAGAGGGCTGGGGGAAGTGATTCAACAATATTAAGGTTAAATGGAATCATTTCTTGTGAAAATTCAGGCCAGTCCCTGAATAAAAATGTTCAGATGTATCTTAGCAAACATGACTGATTGTGGATGTTCAGTCCCTTCACCTAATCAACTAATGGATCTTTGTGGCAGATCTTAATGGCCTTTCTCAAACAATACAGGTTTTTCAAATCATTTGCAGAATTATAGAAAAACATTTTACCTTAGTACTAGGGTACTAAAGTTCTAGACCTAAAAAAACCTAGTATTTTATTTCCTTACTGGTATATTAGTGAGATCAAAGTGAGGTTTTTTTAAGATTTTATTTATTCATTCATGAAAGAATGACACAGAGAGGCAGAAACAAAGGCAGAGGGAGAAGCAGGCTCCATGCAGGAAGCCCAATGTGTGCGACTCGATCCCATGACTCCAGGATCATGCCCTGAGCCAAAGGCAGACGCTCAACCACTGAACAACCTAGGCGTCCCTCAAAGTGAGTTTTTATCTTGATAATTGTGTAAGTTTCATTTCTCCAAGTTGGAGTTCTAGAGATCTACTGTACAACATTGTGGCTATAGATTACAATTCTATATTGTACACTTAAAAATCTGTTAAGAGGGTAGCTGTCCCAGTAAGTGTTCTTACCACAATAAGTTAGAAACAAAAGTTCTACCATATGGTTAGCCCTACCAATCCCCGCCCCCAAAAGACCCCACCATTCTATACTTGTTTTGCCTGCTTTAGCAGTTGAATTTTAAAAATTTTCTTTCATTCCTTTTGCTCTGCTAAAATAGCTTCAGCTATCCAAGAAGTTTCCCCCCTTCTAGTTTTGAAGCACAGTATAGTTTTGGCTTTTGTTAACCTAGTTCTTTTCCTTTACTCACTGCTTATTTTTTCCAATATTTTATTATGAAAACTTAAAATACGGAAAAATTGAAATAATTGTGTAGTGAACATCTGTATATCCACCATCTAATTTTTACAATTAACATTTTACTCTACTTTTCACATATCCATCTATAAATCCTTGTTATTTTATGCATTACAAAGAAAATTGCAGACTCCAGTACACCTCACTCCTAAATATTTCAGCATGCAATATTAATATTGTTAACTAGAATTGAGTATTTGTTAAAGGTTCACTTTCTTCTCTTTTGAGGTAAAATGTACAGGCAACGATATGCACAAATCTTGTGTTTGATGTAATGAGTTTTGATAAATCCTGCATTTACGAAACTCAAACCCTTATCAAGGTAATATTTTCATCATCCCAGGAAATTCCCTCAAGGTCCTTCCTAGTCAATCTCTGCCACCCCAGCCCGTCCCCTAGGCGACCACTGTTCCTTCTGATATTTACCCCATCATAGATTAGTTTTTCAGAATGTATATAATTGAATCAGAGTATCTACTCCCTTGTATAAGGCTTCTTTCAGCACAGTGTATTCGGGATTCATTCATGTTTTGTGTGCCAGTAGTTCACATTTATTGCTGAGCAGTGTTTCATTGTATGAATATGCCATCATTTGTTTATCCAGTCTATCGATGGACACCTGAGCCATTCTGTTTTTATTTATTTTTTATTTTTTTTAAAGATTTTTAAAATTTATTTATTCATGATAGTCACACAGAGAGAGAGAGAGGCAGAGACATAGGCAGAGGGAGAAGCAGGCTCCATGCACCAGGAGCCCAACGTGGGATTCGATCCCGGGTCTCCAGGATCGCGCCCCGGGCCAAAGGCAGGCGCCAAACTGCTGCGCCACCCAGGGATCCCTGAGCCATTCTGTTTTTAGTATGAAAAAAGCTGCTATGAACATTTTTTTAGAAGCCTGTGAGCATTTGTTTTTATTCCTTTTGAAATGGAATTGGTGGGTCATAGTTAAGATGTACATTTAGTAAGGAACTGCAAGACATTTTTCCAAAGTGAACATACCATTTTATGCTCCCACTAGCAATGTATGAGAGTTCCACTTGTTTTTCAGCTGTATCAAAGTTTGGTAGTGATCAGTCTTTATGATTTATCAGCCATCGTGGTAGGTGTGTAATAAGTTGTATCTCCGTGGTTTTATTTTGCATTTCCCAGATTATGTTGAGCACTTTTTCATGTGTTTATTTGCTAGTTGTATATATTCCTTTTTTAAAGTGTGTTCAAATTCGTTTTTTAAAAAATTTTATCTATTTGAGAAAGAGCAAGAGAGAAAGCACTAGTGGGGAAAGGAAAAAGCAGATACAGGGCCTGATCACAGGACCCTGGGATCATGATTCGAGCCAAAGGCGGATGCCCAACTGACTGAGTCACCCAGGTGCCCTAAATTTGTTCTTTTTATTACTGTTGGAGTTTATTGCATATGCCAGTTGCAGATCTTTTCCAGCTATGTTACTGCCTATTTAGTTGTCCTTCCTAACTAATGTGTAGATGTTATTTACCCAATCATACTTTAAATAATTAGACCAGGACTTGCAAGTGAGTTATTTGGCTGAAAGTTAAACTGTTCTGATGTGCTAACCAGTTCTCTGGTGGCCTAAAATTAATGTTAGTAGAATAAAAACAATAAAGTTTCAGAGTCTGAATTAACTAGGGGCAAGGTAATTGCTAAGAAATCTATTACTACAAAATTTTTTTGGAGAGTGCACATGCAAGCGTGGTGGAGAGGGGCAAAGGCAGAGGGAGAG
Source organism: Canis lupus dingo (assembly GCF_003254725.2). Lineage (NCBI taxonomy): Eukaryota > Metazoa > Chordata > Mammalia > Carnivora > Canidae > Canis > Canis lupus. The sequence continues at coordinate 85,167,032 of NC_064281.1, forward strand.
GAAGAATCTTAAGCAGGCTCCATGCCCAGCATGGAGCCCATGCAGGGCTTGGTCTCACAACCCTGAGATCATGACCTGAGCGGAAATCAAGTTGGATGCTTCAACTGACTGAGCCACCTAGGTGCCTTATTAAAAAAACAACAACTTTTACAGCATCATTTTCCTGATATTTCAGGAAATATTGCCCAAATGTACTTAGATTATACTAAGTTTATTTTTTTAAAGATTTTATTTATTCATGAGACACACACACAGAGGCGGAGACACAGGCAGAGGGAGAAGCAGGCTCCCTGCAGGGAGCCCGATGCAGGACTCCATCCCAGGATCCTGGGATCACGACCTGAGCCAAAGGCAGACACTCAACCATTGAGCCACCCTGGTGTTCTAGATTATACTAGTTTAATAACAACCAGCTTAACTTCAGTTTATGTGTCTTCTTTCTGGCCTATAGATTCAAACTGTTCTACACAACATGTATCATACTTTGGGTACTCAATAAAGAATAAGAAATTTTCAGGATAAGGCCTGTAAAGTTTCTCATTTTGTAAGGTCGAGCTTTATAACTGTCTTGGTCCCTTCATGTCATTATCTTATAGTTCTTTAGGAATGCTGCTTTCAGTTTTTAAATATTCGATAGTCACAGCTCTGTCTAATGGTAAATATAAAAGTTAGGATGATATCAATAGTGTTTATTCTCAATCATCTTTTTCAAAATATATAGGACTTCAGAGGTCTCCCTTAAGTGTCTGCTGGTTAAATTCTAGTGTAAAATCCATTGTTTTCTAATGTTTATTAATAATCAGTGGATATTAATGATAGGAAAATGGAGAAACAAAACACCTTGATTCTGAGCAGCCAGACATTTTGGGGGGAAGAAGGTCAATGCTTTATTTTTCTTGATACTGAAGCTAAAAATACACAGAATCATTTCATTGTACAATATTTTTAATACACTTAAAGATGACACTAACTTTGCACTTCTTACAGAAAGTATTCAAATAAAGTTCCTCAAGGCGGTTTTAGCTTTTAAAATTGTAGTCAGCAAAGCCAAAATGCCATTTACACAAACACATAAGGAATTTTCCTTTTCATTATTAAGCCCAAGAGATCTAATTTTAACCTTAAGTTTGCTGCAGGCGTTTTCTGTATGGCGATGTGTGATTGGGGCTGTCAACTAGGGTTAAGAATGTAAATTCAACACCACCTGTGTTTTTTACTGTCAAATGTGACTTCCAAACTACATAATTCTGTGAAAGGTTTAAGTATTGGTATCTTCTTGAATACTACCACTGGTGTGCATTCCTGTGTTATAAGAAACAAAGACAAAATGTTTTCACTTAAGAAGGATGTATTTGTTTATACTTAACTGAAATATCCTTGAGAAAGTCTTTCCCTTTATAATTGAACTAAGAAAACACATGGGTTTATTTTTACTATGTTAAAGGAGTAATTTGAACAGGTAAAATTTTTAAAGCTAATCATTTATCAAATTTGATTCCCTTTAACATTAAGAAAGCCAGAGACTAATGTGTTAACCCTTTGGGTTTAGAGGTTTCCTCATGAGTTCACACGACATTCATTATACTAAGTACAGTTACTACTGTGCTTATTGGACTACAGGCTACATTGCTTTGGTTATTTAAACTGATCACTTAATATGTATCCTAAAAAAAGTCCTGCAGGGCTTGACCACAAAGTGATGAAACCTTAAGTCATTTAATTAGACCTTACACAGGAAAAAGATGTGACTTTGAAATGACTTGAACATTCAACTGGCTGCCGCCATCCTACTTCTAGATCCACCTCCTAGTTAGTTCTACCAGAGCTCCTCCTGGGTCCAATCCCACCACCCTCCATTTTTCTACAAAGGCTGGGCTTTTCTTTACTGCCCCTTCTTCCTGCTAACAGCTTCGTTGTCAGAATCTCTGCATCATAAAGTGTCATTTCTTATGACTCATATAAGGTTTGGGAAGCCAATTCTGGGTTTAGTTCTATTAAACTATTGGATCTTGGGGTGTGCTCTACTATTTAAACTCAAATGTTTCAAGGGTTGAGTCATTATGGTTCTTCCCAAATCAGTGGAGGTTCTATATCTACATATGGTGTTCTTTAATGTTTCCTCCTTGGGAGGCTTTTTATGCTCTTATTTCAGTAATGCTGCCACTCACTGTTCCAAGCATGTTTAAAACTAGATTTCAAGACAAGATTCCATCAAAATCCTAGAGGAGAACACAGGCAACACCCTTTTTGAACTTGGCCACAGTAACTTCTTGCAAGATGCATCCATGAAAGCAAGAGAAACAAAAGCAAAAATGAACTATTGGGACTTCATCAAGGTTTTTCACAGCAAAAGAAACAGTCAACAAAACTCAAAGACAACCTACAGAATGGGAGAAGATATTTGCAAATGACATATCCGATAAAGGACTACTATCCAAGATCTATAAAGAACTTATTAACTCAACAGCAAAGAAACAATCCAATCATGAAATGGGCAAAGGACATGAACAGAAATCTCACAGAGGAAGACATAGACATGGCCAACAAGCACATGAGAAAATGCTCCGCATCACTGGCCATCAGGGAAATACAAATCAAAACCACAATGAGATACCACCTCACACCACTGAGAATGGGGAAAATTAACAAGACAGGAAACAACAAATGTTGGAGAGGATGTGGAGGAAGGGGAACCCTCTTGCACTGTTGGTGAATGTGAACTGGTGCAGCCACTCTGGAAAACTGTGTGGAGGTTCCTCAAAGAGTTAAATAGAAGTGCCCTACAACCCAGCAATTGCACTGCTGGGGATTTACCCCAAAGATAACAGATGCAGTGAAACGCTGGGACACCTGCACCCCGATGTTTATAGCAGCAATGTCCACAATAACCAAACTGTGGAAGGAGCCTCGGTGTCCATCGGAAGATGAATGGATAAAGAAGATGTGGTTTATGTATACAATGGAATATTACTCAGCCATTAGAAATGACAAATACCCACCATTTGCTTCATTGTGGATGGAACTGGAGGGTATTATGCTGAGTGAAATAAGTCAGTCGGAGAAGGACAAACATATGGTCTCATTCATTTGGGGAATATAAAAAATAGTGACAGGGAATAAAGGGGAAAGGAGAAAAATGAGTGGGAAATATCAGAAAGGGAGACAGAACATGAGAGACTCCTAACTCTGGGAAACGAGCAAGGGGTGGTAGAAAGGGAGATGGGTGGGGGGTGGGGATGACTGGGTGACAGGCACTGAGGGGGGCACTTGATGGGATGAGCACTGGGTGTTATTTTATATGTTGGCAAATTGAACAATAAAAAATAAACAATAAAAATAAAACTAGATTTCAGACTGCAAAGAGGAATGAGGACTCTGGGGGTGATGGAAATTTTTGTACCTTAATGGTGATGGTGGTTCCAGGGATATATACAACTGCGAAAACTCACTGAATTCTACATTTTAAAGGTATGCACATAATTGTATACCAATCATTTCTCGATAAAGTTGATAAGAAAAAATTAACTGGTTTCCAAAGAGTGGTTTCAGGTCACTTTACAATCACATAAGAAACTATCTCATTTTATACTTGTGCCTATTAAAGTGCCTATTATGTATTAGCACTTGAACCAGACAAAATAGAACTCAGCTTGATTACCTACCTTTTTACCCAATATGGATCTAAAATTACTTTTGACTGTTCCTAAACATTTTATCTTATAGGATCATGATTTTCTACCACTTGAGGATATTCAGAGGTTGTATTATGGATTTGAAAGTCCTCCCCAAAGCAGAAGTCCACAATGATTTGAGTAATGGCAGCCTTTGAATATGGGTGCAGCTTAAAGGTGATTACTTTGAAGAACAGCATTCATTTGGGCACATATATTCCAGCATGCTTATGAAAATATCAATCTCATTTTTTAATCTCACTTGATATGTTTATTCCAAATTTATGAGGCTAAAAGATGACACCAGGTATAGAATCTAGCTTTCTTCTATACTACCCTCCAATTTTACCTTTTATTTCTCTTTGATGTAGAGTTTTGACAAATTCATTTTATTTCATAGATAAAATTTGGAGAGATCAATCCCAGTAGCTGGTCAAACATGTATACTTATAAAAGCCAATCGATTATATTGTGCAATTTAAAATATAACCTTACTATGAGTCTGTGTTGAACCTAGTAACACAGTGATCACAAAGTGAGAACTTGCTATAATTTGAAATTTAAACTAAATTTGACCCGACCTTTGAAAAATGATTTACAGTTTTTTCAGAGCTTGTTTTCACATACTATTGCTCTTCTGGAATTTTTTGAGTGAGAAAAGGGTGATGTTGATGTTTTAATTCAGGAACTACATTTTTTATTGGGGTACTCCATCTCAATTTGGTCACCTAAAGAGTTCAGCAATTTGACGGTTTAGCCCTAGGTTTTAAACACTGGTCAGTACTCATTCTTTAGAAGCTTTTCCATCTGTCTCTTAGTATACCACCAGCATCTAAGTACCTCAAGCACTCCCTGCAAAAGTTGAAAGCCTCTTGTTTGTCTTGTCTTCCAAGGGTCAGTTTTAAGGGTTGTATAAGACCAGAGAACTGTCAAAAGGGTTTCTAAGTTGGAAGGCAGTTGGTGGCAATGAGTATTTTGGGAATATGTTGAACTTTGTGGAAAAGGGCATGAAATGGCCAAGGCCGGCTTAGCTGTACTTGCAAATGGTTGGCCACCTTAGGCTAAAATAAAAGGCACACTGCCACCTACTCATTCAAGTGCTGAGGATGTTGCCTTGGTATGTGTGTGTGCATGTGTTGAGGTGTACCTCCTGGGATGTTAGGTTCCCTGAAACCTGCTCATTGGTGAAGTCAGAGGGCAAAATAGGCTGCAAATTGGTGAAAATGACCTTAACATTGCAGGCCATTCTTACCTACTTTAGTCTTTTTTGGTTCTATCAAGACATTTGGAGAGTCGTACAAAAGGCTTTTCTTTTTGAGGGTGAACAATTAGGGTAGGGTAGATATGTGTTACATTAATGGATTTATGAAGGTTCATTACGATGGTTGAAAGTGGCAGACTCTTCCTGTTACTACAAAAATTGCCTTTCATTTGTATAGTAACAGGAAGTTCCTACAGAGCTTCACTACTTTTCACATCAGATAAGAAAAGAAAGCTAGCTATCAGCATACGAGCATTCCACTTAGTTTTATATTTAGACATAATTCTTATGTGTATGTCTCTCAAGTACCACAAGCACTGATGGTAGATCTTTACAAAATGAAAGACCACAACTGAAATCCAATAAACTAACAAATAAAAGATATAAGTCCACTCTAGAGTAGGAGTAAAATATGGAGCTTAAAAATGCTAGAGCACCCTGGCCTGCTTCCTGTATCACCCCAAGCAATTGCCTCTTTTGTTTCTTACCGAACATCTAAAAGTAAAGTTCAAAACCACCTACAGGTAACTTTTTCTCTGGACTACCATGCAGCCTTTAGGTGGAAATCCTAGGCCACATATCAGCATATAAATGAATAGTACTACCTCAAGTATGCAATAAATCTCAAGTATGCAGACTTAATTTAAATCATGAAAAATACATATTTTAATTTTTACAAGTAGGTTTTTCCTTCTGACCTAAATGCTTTATTTTTTTATGAAACCGGAAACCCAAAATTCTGAGAGCTTTCAATATTAACAATTGTGCTACAGCAGATACTGTCACAGCAATTTATTTTAGAAATTCCTCACCATATCTCAGGAAGTTTCTTTCCATTGAAGTTATTCCTGTTCCCCCTCCCTTCAAAATGATTAAATAATTACCAAAAAAGATGAAGGACCAAGGCCAGAATGATCAAATGCTATTAAGTTTCATCGTATGCATGTGCCTGCGTGTATAACACAGATAAGGTTCTCAGATCTACAAACATCCCCGTAAAAGCAACGCAAGTCAAAACCTTCATCTGTTGGATACAAAGTGATGGAAAAAGTCACTGGAAATCCAGTAAAAATAGCATTTCTCTGTACTAAAGTAATGCTCACATTGAATTGTGGTACTCGGTTCCCAGTGGCTAGTTCTTCACCAGCAAAGTGGATATTTGGAACAATTATCTAGATAAAGCAAGCCAGAGAAACAATCTAAAATGCCTATAGCTTTGAGGCAAAGTCACAGGGGTAAGAGGAAGCTGACAAGTGGGTAAAAAGAAGTTATTTAGATGATCTGAAAAATCACATCAATTTATGTTGGTTATGTCTATACAATCTGTTAGCTCTGTTTTGAAAACTCTATTACCAGAATAATGTGGTCAGTTTTTCTTACGTACTTTTAAAACAGGAAAGACTGTCTCCCTAACTTCAAGTACTTTTTACCTGATGGTTTAATAAATCAAGGTCTGGGCCACTTAAACTGTTAGTCAAAATACCACTTGAGTCTTACAAGGCAAGAGGAACATCGAATGGTCATTGATATATTCTGGCTAAGATAGTGGCTCATATTTTTCACTGAAATTTAATGAAATTTACAGGAGAGCTTTTGCACTGTCATAACTATAAAATTCTTAAAAAGTATTTAAGTCCTTCAAAAGGTAGAGGCCCTAGGTTTTTTAAAGTTCTTTACTCAAATTGCAGGCAGATGTTTAGATGTTTTGGGCTTAGCTGAAATAGCCTAAATTAGGTCAGAGTAGAATGAAAAATGACTATGGGAGGCAGAAAGAAATCTGTAAATTCTGATGTAAGTGGACAGAAATATAACTTGGAGCATTTATACCCCTATACCATTTGGCATCTTCCAAAAATGATGACCTTGAATTTGAAGTCTTTCCTCTTTGTACTCCACTGGCCTTAAAGTCAGAAGTGGAAGAGAGAACTTCAACAGTGGTCATTTTCCAATATAAATCAGACATTTTCTTTATAAGATCTATACCTTTACTAATTATCTGGGGCACTCTGATGGATTTATGGTGGAATCAAACAAATGAATACAAGTATCTAGAAGTGACAAGCCAACTGTAATGGAGGTGAACCGTGGTATAGATATTTGGACAAGTAGTAAATGATCTTTACACCATGTATTATTATTATATTTGACTTTGGAGTTCATTTTTCACTTTACTTTTAAATATGTCTGTCTGAAAAAAAAAATAAATATGTCTGAAATTTGGGGGCAAATGAACAAAAATATATGTGTATCGGCCATTCCATTTTCACATTTCCTATATATACCATATAATACATATGCTTAATAATAAATGTTTTGCTACTATGATTTAGAAGATTTAGGTTTATTGACTGGCTCTTCGCCTTGAGCCAGTCATTATTCGTCTCTGGACCTTTTTTGTTTTTGTTTGTAAAATAAGAGGTTGGAATAGAGGTAGAGATACAGTGGATTGTCTCTGAGATACTCTCTTAGGTCCAATTTTCTGTTTCTAAATTCACTCTCACATTGGCTTGTACTTTCTCTGGGATCAGATGACATTTAAGCACTGTACTTGAAATACCTTTCTTGATAGTAGCTGGTCCAGAGGTCCAAAGGTGAACACAAATTTCTTTTCCTTCCTACTTCCTATGTTAGAGTTCCTACTTTTTCTGAGTTAGAGTAAATAAAAATGTTGATGTCATCAATATGGAAGTAATGGCAATAGCTGTTCGGCTTTAACAGCTCACTGGCCTCAGTCCCTGTCAGAGCCTGGCCTCAAGGTAGCTAGTGAAGTTGTAAGCCCAAGTAATAAGCATAGTAGCCCTGAGACGATCTGAAAAGGAATGTACTGCTTATGAAATATGACATTGGTTTCTTTTAGTAGTTGAGATTGGCTACTATAATTTATACACATTCTCTCCTCAGAACGTAACTGAGAGAAGACTATTTTGGAGCATGGCTCTATGGCTACCGTTGTTTTCTGACAAACTGATGCAGTAACTGCCAGAACAATTATACCTAGGTTATCACAAGTACATGTATTTGTGAGAAATAGGGCCATATATTGGGTTTTGGTGCCATCAGTATGAATTAGATATGTAGCCCGGGTGCCATTTATTATTGAATGTAGATTTGACAATTGGAAAAGTTGAATCTGTAAAATTAGAAACCTTCCTTCTGGAAAGTAACCTGATATTGATGTCATTAAGGTCATTTATGATAGTTCCGCTGAGGGAAGTGGGAGAGAAATTGGAGTTGAGTAAATAATCACTTCAGATATGATTAAAGAATTACTTGGGGACAATCTGTTATCAAATGGGTCTCGTTGCAGCTTGTTCTCGTGGTAACTTTTCCTTGGATCTGAGCTTTATTCAACATTTAGGGTTCCCCCCTCCCCACCAGTTTGTCTCTTCATGTGGAATTTTTTTTTTCATGTGGAATATTTTGACCATCAGTCACCAAAGCTAGGGCTAGAAATGGGAATCAATTCAAATAACCCAGAAACTACAATGTCAGAAGATATTTTGGAGGCATATATGCATTGTTTGAAAATGCTTCATTTCACTTACTTGTAACAGAAAGTAGACACATGAATTTAGGTGGATTTCTATTACTGTTGATATTTACAGAACAACACCTAACTTTCTTACTTTTCTGAGCCTACGCACTGTTAATTTAACTCTCTAGGACCCAGACCTAGAGCTGTTTGGGTCATATGTTAGAGTGTGAATTGGGGACAGCCCTGTACTAATGTTGGTTAAAAGAAAGAAAGAAAGAAAAAAAAGCAACCAGAAAACCTAAAACCAAAACAAACACAAAAACCGAACCAAAACAAAAAAATCCCACCCTAGGTCAGTAGGTTATCTGCTCAGTGGCTATTGGGTCAGTTACAGATTTCATTTTTTAACCTGCACGTTTGGATTTTGATGAGGTACTCTTAAGCTTTGGAGAGTCATTTGTATGTATAAATGCAGCTTTCTTTGATGACATTAGAATTTGGATCACGCTTATAGTTCCATGAATTCACTAGGGTTATGTTATATTTCTAATGTAAGTTGACACATGCAATTCCACTGCTCCCAATGAGTATTAAAACTGCAACTGGAATCAGGTTATCTAGACCTAAAATTGTTTTTTTCATTAGAATGTGATTAAAATGAAGATGCATTTTTCAGATTTCGACACCGCAGCAAGATGTTATTTTTCTGATTAAAAAAATGTTTTCAAACCCAGGCTTTTACCTTAGAAATGCTTTTGATAGCAATGATTAAAACTATCAACAGTCGATGGGACCCTATACATGTACCAGCTAATTATTTTTCTTGCCAATGTATGAGATGTAGCAACTACTGGTTAGAGTGCAGCAGAAGTTTTTAAAAACAGCACACATCCTAAATACTAATCTCAATACTATCACATTTGAAAAGGTAGTGGGTCAACTGAAACACACAAACACAGAAAAGGAATTCACTAACTTCTTAGGTGGGACGCATAACTACGTGGTAAATATTCACTGGCACACTTTGGGAAACTAACAGATCTTTCAGAAACAAAACACTCAACAACCTCCACGGTAAGGAGAAGTTGTGTTTAAGAACAAAAACGAGAAGGCCAGTTCTACCTAGAAACCACAAGCTGACAATTCTTTGGAGTCTGTTCAGTCTCCCTTTGATGCTGTTCATTGAACTGGAATGGGCAGCATGGAGCACTGAAGGGCAACAGAGATGGCTTGCCTCATCTGATAGCTGGTGGGGACTGCCGAGCACCTCCCTCAGCCCCTGGGGAAATGGTGTGAGATCCTGAGGAAGGTCAGGGATCTGTGCGACAGCAACGGTAGCAAAGTGGCACCTGGAGCTTCAAAGAAGCAAGGGTAAGAAAAGCAAAGCCAAAGGGTAAAGCACCCGACTGCACCTCTGCTGATTCTGGGTAAGCACCCCTGCAGTTGGTTGTGAAACGGACTTCATGTTAAGAGGCATAAAAAGGCAAATAATAGCAATAACACTAAGAATCACACCGACAAGAACAAAAAAAAAAAAAAAAAAAGGAAAATGTGGCTATAAAAGAAAATAATAGAGGAGTTTCACTCTCCTTTCTGGGGAGGGGGTTGGGCAATGAGGGAATCAGATTCTATGTCACCTCTGAGAGCAGGGAAATTACAAATTTTCTCTTGAGTTCCAGAGCGGGGGGCAGGGCAGAGGGAGGGGAGGGGACGGCTTGACTTAGAGTCGAGTTGTTACTTGTTCTTCCTGTCCATCACCCCATTTGTGCATGAGCAGGTCGCAGGCCTCTCCCCAAGTTTCGAACACGTCCTCTGAGGAGTCTAAAAGTTTGGAATTTGAGGAGCAGATGCTGGATGCACAGTGAAGAGAGCTGGAACAGGCTAGAGGGCATTCACTGCTTGGAGCAGCACCCCGGGCTTCACCTAATTCTACCTCACTGAGGTTCATTTCACTCTGAGAACAGGCCCCTGCTTTCCCTTTCTCCATCTGAGAATATCTGATGTCTTGCCACATGTAGTGCTGTTGAGCAATGCCATCCGAAATGGTGTACATTGGCTCTGAACTTGGTTCGGACATATGACCATTGAACTTGGAAAACAGGAGACCGAGTTTCTTGAGAGAAGGACCCACGAAGGAGCGTTTGCTCGATGACTCAGATTTTGACTTCCCTTGGGTGCCACTGGCTCTTGGCACAGTTCTGATGAGAGGTGGCCCGTGGCAGGCCTTTTTTTTGCAGCCTAAATTGAAAGAGACACTCTTGGATTTGGCCCGTGCCCCACCACTGCCATCATTGGTATCGTCCCTCTGAGAGAGTTCGGTGCTGCTCGTGGAAAAGCTTCTCCTTGAGTGTTTCCTATTTCCTAAGAGGTCAAGTACTTCATATCGAAAGCTGGAGATGTCCTGCTTTAATTCCTAGGGCAGGAGAGAAGACACCTTACGTTAAGAAGCTTGGTCTTGAGTTCAAAATAGACTTGCTCATTGGGTGTCCTTTGGAAGGCTCCCAGTTTTGCCTAGTGCAAATTACAAAGTACACAGACTACCAGGAAAATCTTGCATTATTCCAGCACAGGAAAAGCAGATTAAGAATTCTGTGGGCAGGGCTGGCCATTGGAAAAACTGTATAATTGGTAAAGTTGATTTCAGTTGGCCCCTATCATGAGGACACTAATGGACTTGTCCCTGTGAGAGCGCTAACTAGCAATTAAGGAACTAGCTCTCCTAGGCATATCTGCATATAGAAAAACTAGGGAAGAGGAAAACCGCTTTTAGGACCCTAAGGAATAAAAGTAGGGAAGTGGAACGTGTCAGGTTAGAGACTCCTCTTTGAAGACTGGGGCGGGCTTAGAGGGTGGGGGTGGGGCTCCTGGCCACTCAAGTCCCCAGGAAATGTCTTCTATCTCTAACTGGCCGCCTAGAGGCTAGAATCCTCCTTTAAAAGACAACTTTTAGGTGATCCCTGGGTGGCGCAGCGGTTTGGCGCCTGCCTTTGGCCCAGGGCGCGATCCTGGAGACCCGGCATCGAATCCCACATCAGGCTCTCGGTGCATGGAGCCTGCTTCTCCCTCTGCCTGTTGTGTCTCTGCCTCTCTCTCTCTCTGTATGACTATCATAAATAAATTAAAAAAAAGTTTAAAAAAAAATAAAAGACAACTTTTAATATTTTTTAAAGATTTATTTATTTATGATAGACATAGAGAGAGAGAGAGAGAGGCAGAGACACAGGAGGAGGGAGAGGCAGGCTCCATGCCAGGAGCCTGACACGGGACTCGATCTCGGGACTCCAGGATCGCGCCCTGGGCCAAAGGCAGGCGCTAAACCGCTGAGCCACCCAGGGATCCCCAAAAGACAACTTTTAAAAGCTTAAGTTGGATCATATTGCTCCCCTGCTTTTAAAACTCTTGAGTAACTTGTCACTGACCTTGGGTAAAAGTAGAAATGCTATTCCAAGGGGACGCCCGGGTGGCTTAGCTGTTTGGCACCTGCCTTTGGCCCAGGGTGTGATCCTGGAGACCCAGGAACGAGTCCCATGTCAGACTCCCTGCATGGACCCTGCTTCTCCCTCTGCCTGTGTCTCTGCCTCTCTCTCTGTATCTCTCATGAAAAAATAAAATCTTAAAAAAAAAAAAGAAATGCTATTCCAAGGACTACAAGGTTTTTCAAGGCCCTGTGTCAGCTCTTCCTACTCTATCTCCGGGCTCTCTACTGTCCACCTGCCTGGACATATTATCTCTTGCCTTGGGGCCTTTGCCTGTGCTGTTCTCTCTGTCTAGAACATTCTTCTCCACAACTCTCCTTTATCTGGCTCCTCCTTTAAGCCTCAGCTTAAATGCGGCTTCTTCTGAGAAGCTGCCCCAACTCTCCAAATCCCAGTCGAGTGTCCCTCCTCTCTGTCTCCACAGCACTGTGTGTTTATCCTGTCAGAATACTCAGTCCTTCTATTGTTACTATCTGTGTGTCACTCTGAAGAGTGGGGGCTGGTGATATCTTGATACCCCAGGATCTGGTGGAATGCTTGGAACATAGCAAGCCCTCAATAGATGAGTTCTATCTATGGATTAGTATAATAGGCCTTCTAAGAAGATTTATTTATTAGAGAGAGAGAAAGAAAGAGAGGGAGAGAGAGTCTGGTGGGGGAGGGGCAGAGGGAAAGAGAGAAACCCAAGCAGACTCTGTGCTGAATGCAGAGCCTTGACATGGGGATCGATTCCACAACCCTGGATCACCACCTGAGTTGAAACCAAGAGTCAGACTCAACCAACTGTGCCACCCAGGCACCCCAGATAATGGCCTTTTTTTGTTCCTTAGAAAGTATACATGTGTTCTAAGATAGGGTTTCTTAATCACTTGACATGTTGAGCTGGATCATCTTGGTTGTGGGAGGCTGTCCTGTGCTTTGTAAGATGTTTAGTAGCAATCTTGGTCTCCACCCACTAGGTGCCACTAGCATACACATCCAGTGTGACAACCAAAAATGTCCCCAGACATTGCCAGATGCGCCCTAGGGAACAAAATTGACCCTGATTGAGAACCATTGTTTTAGGCTAATGCTAGTATTATGAGAATTTTGATGTTTCGTGGTAGAGTTTATTAAATCTTAGATTTAATATTGGATTAGTTGGTCTTCATCTCTGAAGTAAAGAAAGTCTTTACATTTGCAGGCATCTTCCTTTTGCTCTGTTGCCCCTTACTGCACATCCTTGCCACAACACTTAAAGCCCTCAATTCTCACACTGGGAGACACCCACAATATTAAAAGGATGCATAAGGCAAATTTCTTTTATTCTTAAAGCTCATTGTAGTGATAGACATTGATGAAATCTCTCCATTGACTGGATAACAGACCTTTTTTTTTTTTTTGAGAGAAAGAACGGGAGAATATATGAGTGGGAGTGAGGGAGGCAGAGGGAGAGGGACAAGAAGACTGTGCTAAGAGCCGGACTCAGAACTCGATCTCATGACTCTGAGATCAGGGGCTGAGCTGAAATCAAGAGTTGGATGCTTAACCATCTGAGCTACTACCCAGGCACCCCAATGACAGATCATTCTAAGAGAACATAAAAACCGTAGCCGTTTTTGCTGTATTATAGGCAGTTGAAATGATCACCAGAAATCTCCAATGCTGTGAAGATTAAATAACGCTTAGGAAATGTGAAATGAGAAACCACTTCATGATTTGATTACCTTAAAATTTTCTTCTGTTAGTCCCTCATTTGTTTTGGAATTTCTTATCATAGCGGCCACATATCTTTTGACTAAATTCCTGATAACTTCCTGGAAATTTAAAAAAAAAAAAAAAACAGAGGCATTAAGTTTTCTTCTCAGGCTCTCAGTAAAATAAGAAACATACCCAAGAAATAGAACATGCTCAGATGCCTTTGCAATAGGAAATCCTCCTGGGATCCAGTCATTTTCTGCAAAAATCCATCGGCTACCGTCATTTTCTGCAAAAATCCATCGGCTAAACGAAGAATTACTATGTGTCTAAATGTGGTGGCAGAGTGGGCCATGCAAGATCAAATTCACCCAAAAAAGGAACATTTCTGCCCACAGAGAAGGGAAACACAGATTCACATTTATAGAATAATGAGAGTGGAATAATCCTTGGATGGTCATGTCCAATACCCTTCCTTTCAGACTGGATTAAACTTTAACATTCCTAGTAAGATGAGAATTATTCTTTGCTCTTGTAGAATTGATAAAATCATTCTTTGGTGTCACAAAGTTTGCCGATTTCAATGTTTACTAATCGCATAATCCAGACAATTTTCTTAAGGTCAATGTACACTTCTCCTTTATAGGGATGTAAAGTAGTCTTTTTTAAAAAGACTTTATTTGAGACAGAGAGAGTAAAGGGAGGGGCAGAGAGAGAGAGGGAGAGAGAGAATCCCAAGCAAGCTTGTCCTGAGTGCAGAATGCAGCACGGGGCTCGATCCCACGCCCCTGAAATCATGACCTAAGCCAAAATCAAGAGTCGGAAGCCCAACCAACTGAGCCACCCAGGCACCTTGGGATGGTCTCTTTTTTACTTAGCTTCCTGGGAATGGCATGCACGTGGTCACTCTGCTTTGTATTAGTAACGACGATGATGATAGATAACACTTAATGACCCAGAACACATGCACACACATGCACATGCACACACAATCATTTATACATGCTCACCACTTGATTGTCTCAACAACCCCGTGAGTTGTGTTTTATCACCCCCGTTTCACAGATGAAGAAACCGAGGCTCAGTGAGGTTAAATGACTTGTTCAAGGTCACACCAACTGACCAAGAACTGTTTTTGTTTAGTCTCTGGGTCGAGCTTTACCTGATAATGTTGATTCTGTATCAGGCTGTCAGCGTGGCGTTCCTGTAATTAAAAAAGGACAGAAAGCTCCCATCAGTGGTCTCCCAGCAACTCATCCACTGGAATATATTTCTAAATATTAGGACTAGAGAATAACACAGGAGCTAAACTCCTGTGATTGGAGTGATTTTATGCTGTTTAATGTAGGGACTGTCTGGAAGGGTGGGGTAGGGATAGGGGAGATAGAAAACAGTTTTGTTTAAAAAAGAAATGTAATTTTAAAAAGCCTTACTGTGAAGCTTCTCAAGTTATGCCTTCTCCGTCTACCATCAGGATCTCTTTTGGGGCAGAAGGTATTGTTGAACCAGTTACCAAGGTATAGAAATGACTTGGGACTGGGGATGATGTTGAAAGGAGGTGGCAAGGTGCCGCCTTCATCAAAGTAACTCATCCAGAGCTTCGTCCTTGCAAACTTCCACTCAATATCAGCATGATCCTGTGAAAGAGAGATGTTCAAGAATTTGGAATGGAAAACTTGCAAAATGCACACATGACTTGTTCTAAAAGTTCATCTTGCTTCTATAGAGGGCAATCTGTCAGTTGGTATGAAAATTCGAATTATACATTTCCCAGGACCCGGTAATCCTACTTTTAGAGATTTAGCTTATCATTATACTTGCAAAAAGGTGTGTGCATAGGGTCATTCACTGTAGCACCATAGCTTGTCATAGCAAAACAACTGGCAACGACCTAAATATCCAACAGTGGGAGACTCTTTAAATAAATGATGTTCTGTCCACAAAATGGCTTGCAATATAGCTATTGCAAATATAGTAGGTCTATTACCATTTTTATATCTGGAACATTTATATGTATATATGCACTTATCCATATATCTAAGAGCTCCAAGACCTGGAAGTGCAAAAAGCAGCATAAAACATCTATTGTGTACAATGATGGCATTTATGCAACTGAAGAACCCTTTATATTACATGCTTACATGTTCTAGACAGGTACATACCAAACTGTCAACAGTGGTTATTTTTAAGGAGTGGAATTGGTTGGGGAAGGATTTTTTTAAAAAGATTTATTTATTTTTTATTTCATAGAGAAAGAGAGTGTGTGGGTGGTGAGAGGGAAAGGACCTCCTAAGCCGACTCCCAGTGGATCATGGAGCCCGATGGGGCCTCCATCCCAGGACCCATGAAATCACGACCTGAGCCAAAACCGAGAGCTGGACGCTCAAATAACAAGCCACCCAGGCATAGTGAGGCTTTTTTTTTTTCTAATTTTGCGTCGTCGAGGTATGATTTCCATAGAGTAAAATGGACCCATTGGAGGTGTTCTATGAGTTTTGACAAGTGTATATACCTGTGTAACCACCATCGTAATCAAGATACACACAGACACACAGACACACACACACACACACACACACACACCTTTTTAGGAGTTTTGAGATCTGGATGGACTGCTGTAACCACCACAGTCAGGATACACAACAATCCCACCACCTTCCCCAAATTCCCTTGTAATCAATCTCTCCCCAACTCCTAGCCCCTGGCAACCACTGCTCCAATCCCCAATGCTTTAGTTTGCCTCTTCCAAGATACTAGATAAATGGAATCATACAGTAAATAACCTTTAAAAAAAAGATTTTATCTATTCATTTGGCAGAGAGAGAGAGAAAGAGAGGGAACAAGCAGGAGGAGCGGCAGGCAGGAAAGGAAGAAGTTGCCTCCCCGCTGAGCAGAGAGACCAATGCGGGACTCGATCTCAGGACTCCAGGATCATTACCTGAGCCAAAGGCAGACGCTTCACTGACTGAACCACCCTGGCACCCCCATAGATAACCTTTTTGAAACTGGCTTTGAGATTCATCTACCTCCCATTTTAGTGCTGAGTGATTTTCCGTTATATGGATGAAGTTTGTTCATTCACTTCTTGAAGAACATTTGGGTTGTTTCTAGTTTTTGCAATTGTGACTAAAGCTGCTCTGAATGTACATGTACAAGTTTTTTGTTGAACCTAAGTTTAACCTCTCTAGCTTAATTAGCTAGGGTGGTATTGCAATCACATGGTAATTGTACGTTTAACTTTATAATGAACTGCCAAACTGTCTTCCTGAGTCGCTGTGCAGTTTTTCAAATTCCCACTGCTTGCCCTGTAACTTCCTTAGCACTTACCAGGTTTTTATTTTTATTTTTTTTTATCAAGTTTTTAGTTCCACTTTGTTAACAGAAAGGATTATAGTAGTTTCAGATTCACGATATAGTGATTTGGCACTTCCCTACATCACCAAGTGCCATTTGTCATGTTTTTTTTTTTTAATTTTTAGTTATTTATGATAGGCACACAGTGAGAGAGAGAGAGACAGAGACACAGGCAGAGGGAGAAGCAGGCTCCATGCACCGGGAGCCCGACGTGGGATTCGATCCCGGGTCTCCAGGATCGCGCCCTGGGCCAAAGGCAGGCGCCAAACCGCTGCGCCACCCAGGGATCCCCCATTTGTCATGATTTTAAAGTTTAGCCATTCTAACAGATAAGTAGTTGGTGCTCATTATGATTTTAAGATGCATTTCCCAACTAGCTAATATTGTTGAGCATCTTTTCATATGCCCAATATCTATATATCCTCTGTGGTGAAGTGTCTATTCAGATCCTTTGCCCAGAACTCATTCTGTTCAAAACACATTTTTATTGTGTTGTTTTCTTGCAAGTGTATTTTGATAGTTTTTTTACTATACAGGCGTACCTCAGAGATATAGCAGTCTCAGTTCCAGACCATCACAATAAAACAAATCTCACAATAAATAAAGCAAGTCAAATGAATTTTTCGTTTTGTAGTGCATATAAAAATTATGTTCATACTATACTGTCATCTGTTAAGTGTGCAATAGCATCATATTCAAAAAACAATGTGCATACTTTAATTAGAAAGTACTTTAAAGATTTATTTATTTTAGAAGGAGAGAGAGTGTGTAGGGCGGGGGGGCAGAGGGAGAAGGAGAGAGAAAAAATTCTTAAGCAGACTCTCCGTTGAGCATGGAGCCTGATGTGGGGCTTGATCCCAGGATACTGAGATCATGACCTGAGCCGAAACCAAGAGTCGTAGGCTTAACTGACCAAGCCACCCAGACTCCCCAATTGAAAGTACTTTATTGCTAAAAAATGGTAACCTGAGCTTTCAGCGAGTCAGAGACTGAAATAGATCACCATAACAAATATAATAATAATGAATATGTTTGAAACATTCCAAGAATTTCCAACATGTGAGACAGAGACAAAAAGTGAGCAAATGCTGTTGGAAAAACGGTGCCAATGGACTTGCTTGATGCAGGGTTGCCGCAGATCTTCAATTTGTAAAAAAAACACCGTATCTGCAAAGCACAATAAAATGAGGTATGCTTATATTCTGGATACAAGCTCTTTGTCAGGAATGTGACTTGCAAAAGTTTTTTGCCCATCTGCATCTTGTCTTTTCATACATTCAGTGGTGTCTTCCATAGCGCAATGTATTAATTTCAGTGAAGTGAAATTTATCATTTGGTCTGAGGATCTTAGTCTCTTGCTGGCTATTGGCTGAAGACCTTCCTCAGTTCCTTGCCACATGGGCTTCTCCATAGGACAGCTCATAACATGGCAGCAGGCTTCATTCAGTGGTAGTGAATGACAAGAGCCATGGTCTTCATGTAACCTAATCTCTGAAGTGACATCACTTCTGCCATATTCTATTTGTTAGAATTGAGTCCCTAGCTCATAGTCAAGGGGAAAAGATTGTATAAGGGTTCACATGCCAGAAACTGGGGATCAGTGGGGGCCATCTCAGAGGCTTCTTACCACAGTATTACTTTCCAGAAATTGAGAAAATGAATGACTATAATCTTGAGTAACAAATCTTTTTCTAAGTCGTGTGGTTTATGATTCTTTGCTGTTGATAAAATATAAAGCGAACCTAACCAAGCTGTCAGATAATAGATTATTAAAATATTATTTCATGAAAAATCGTTACGTGGCTTTTTGGCATGTAACTCAGAGTTAAAAAAAACTGAGTGACAATGGCATAATAAAACTGTCCATTCAGATGTACTTATTAATATGAAAAGGTTTCTTAGCACTTACTTTTATAAAAATAGAAAAATATAGTTGATGCTGAATTGTGTTCCTGAATATTACTTAATATTCTATGGCTATAATAACTGAATTTATTGAAAATGAATTTCTTAAATATGTGAATAAGGTGTGAAATGAAAAACCCTATTCACATATTTAAGAAATTCATTTCCAATAAAAATGTATTTTTATGTCTTAGTTATTTACCAAAATTTGTTTTGTTTTTGTGTATTTTTGAGCTGTTTTGTACTGCTAGCTGTGGAAGCATAACTAAAGTCAAAGGAAATGTTTTAACGTTTATTACCTTCTGGCCACAGGAAATAAAAAATTAAAATTTAATTTATATTTTTGTTATGAAGAACTATTATAGGGTGAACAAAGTAATAAAATACTTAAAGCAAAAATTGTACAACATTAGGATAAAATTCTGTGGGGATATGAATAGAAATAAGAATTTAAGAAGGAAAGGAATGATGTAAACTTTGTGCCCTTAAAGATTTTAGCCATTTAATTTTTAAATACATGTTTATGAGTCACAAATCACTATGGTATTCAGAGTTCATTGGATACATTTAAATGAGTGATCAGGTAGTTTTATTTCAAATGTCAAAATTTACCACATTCCAGAAATTATATCACTTGCAATGGTTTAAACTTATGACATATCTAGATTTCAACCTGAAAATGTATAAAAGGATATATATTTTTCCCTCCAAATTCATTAGAGAGTATGCTTGAAAAACACTTGAATTGCCCCTGATGAGACCCAGAACTAAGACAGTTTCAGTATATAAATTGTACACACATGCACATATATGTGCACAATTATTGGTATAGTAACTATCACTGCCTTGCAATCTTGCCTTGAGAGACAATGGTGCTGTAGGCAAACTGGCATGCAGTGGAGGACCGAGGTTCTTTCCACTGCATTTCTGAGCCCATAACACCAGAAACAAACCTTGAATTTTTCGTTTTACCCTTTGATGGCCCCAAATAGCCCATCTTTCATCCACGGATGTTTCCGTAGTTCCTGAAATGAAGTGACTATTCAATAAGTATTTCTTAAGATGAACTGAGTCACATTTTCAAACTTGCCTAGATAACCTGGTATCTGGAAATGCTCTTTTCTTTTTCTTAATTCCTGTGTGAGTTAAGGTTTTTGTGCTTTAAACTCTAGGAAGTTATTACCTTTTAAAAATTTTTTTTTAATTTTTAATTTTTATTTTTTTAACTTTTTTAAAGTAGTCTAAAATTCTGAGGGGAAAAATGTATTTAATCTCAAAAAAGAATAGAGTTGTACGGTGGGCCAAGTTATAAGCCATAGATATCTTTTTGAGCTCAGGAGTCTTTCTGGTGTCCCTTATTGTCCCTATCCCATTCAGGTAGAAGATATGATTTTGGCTAAGCATTTTGCAATCCGCTCAAGTACCCCCATTACTACCATTCCATGCCCCTAAGACTCAGGTGAGCTCAGGTTGGGAATTACTATGTACTAATTTAGCAGAGAAGTTATTGCAAATTACTCTCTTTTATTTATTTATTTATTTATTTATTTATTTATTTATTTATTTATTTATGTGAGACACAGAGAAAGAGGCAAAGACAGAGGCAGAGGGAGAAGCAGGCTCCATGCAGGGAGCCCAATGCCGGACTTGATTCTGGGACTCTGGGATCACGCCTTAGGCAAAAGGCAGACGCTCAACTGCTGAGCCACCCAGGCGTCCCCAAGTTACTCTCTTAATAGTCCTTTTCCATTCATTTATCATGTATCAATTCATGGTCCACTTAGCCTCCATTTTTTTATTCCTATGTTGAGCAATGAACTACTACATTACAGGTACTCTGCTAGGTGCTGGGTTTAGAGAGATGACTGCACAGTAGTGGTGGCAGGAGTATCACACAGAACATGATTAGTATACAGAATTAACACCTGAGTCCTGAAGATCTGGAAATAATAGACCACCTGGCAGGATTAAACAGTGTGAGCTGTAAAGTGATTAGTAAGTATTTACTCATACATTCACTCATTCATCAATATATATAGACACTAGGTATTAGGACTGTAGCAGTGAGCAACTGGTCAAAAAGATGATTTGGCATGTAGAAATCTGTCTTATTTTCAATCTGTCAATTTCAAGGCGCTAATTTGAATTGCAAAATGATAGATGTGGCTTTTGTAGTTGTATTTGTCTACAGCTTCCTTGAATGTATGATGCCCAAAAGGTTTTTATACAACTGCACGAGGCTAGCCTTTCACCTTTCGTGATGGACAAATAAGACACTATTTCTTTGCTTATTTTCAGTGTTGGGTTCTCATACTCTCTGCCCTACCCTTTCTGCTCAACTATTACATCCTCCACGATCAGCCGCTGTTAGAACCCTACCAAATGGGTTCTTTTGTGTAAGATACACTTATACAACCAGAGACTGTGGTTTTCCTCTTCCACACTTTCCAAAATATTCAGGACTTTGGTGCTACCATAAGTTGCTCTTCATGACACATAGATTTACATATGTGTTCTATGTCATGTGTGCCGTGCATTGCCTTTGAGATAGTCAGGTCCTGTAGAGCAGACCAGGCCTCTATTTTACATTATCTCCATTCACTATCCCAGTGTGACTGTAGAACATACCCTCACATGTTGCTGACTGGCTCAGATTCTGAACACATGGCCACAGCTAGGTCAAATGAACACATCTGTTCAATTTCACATTTCTCAACAAATCCAAGCTCAAGGTTATTTTCCTTGCAATCAAACCACACGGCCCATTTCTTACCAGCTATTGACAAATTTTTGTGCACTCTCTTAGATCTCCTGCCAGCAACCATCTTGCTGTAGCAAATTGGAAAGCTTTATAACATAATGCTAAGGGAGAGTGGCAGGCATAGACATAGCAAAGCAGAGCTAATAATAACCGTTAAGGAGAAAAGCTACTCTCAAGAAATCTTGGGCCTAATGGCAGGCTGGGGGGAGGGTGATTTTGAGTAAGGGGATATTTTGGCATTTTTCACATTAACGAGTAGCTGCTAACTTCATCTGGGCAAAGGACCCACTCTGTTTTCCCTATAAGGGGAAAGCAACACA
This sequence comes from Canis lupus dingo, assembly GCF_003254725.2. NCBI lineage: Eukaryota > Metazoa > Chordata > Mammalia > Carnivora > Canidae > Canis > Canis lupus. The sequence goes on from NC_064281.1 coordinate 85,188,932, forward strand.
AATTGCTGTGGGTACACACACTCCAAACTGAGGCGAGAGAATTCACTTCCCTGGCATTTCAAGGGAAGCCTACCTCCCTTGGAGCACTTCCTTCTCCGTTAGAATTCAGGGCACACTTCTCAAAGGTTGGTGTGCATATGGGGCATTTGTTAAAAATGCAGATTTCTGGACCTTGCCCAATGTTATACGTTGCATTGTGGTTTTGCCTCAAAGCTAAAAATGCCATTTTGAAACGATGTAAGCATTTAAAATATATCATAGTTTTCTCCATTTTTGTTTGAATTCAGTTAAAAAATATACAGGAATCTTCAGAATATGGAAGTAGTCCAGATCTCTTGGAAGCCCTGAGGTAGAGCAAGTCCCCTCAGTGAGTATCACCATTCTCGGGACACCTGGGTGGCTCAGCGGTTGAGCGTCTGCCTTTGGCTCAGGGCGTGATCCTGGAGACCGAGGATCGAGTTCTGCATCAGGCTCTCTGCATGAAGCCTGCTTCTCTCTCTGTCTCTCTGTCTCTGTCTCTGTCTCTCTCTCTCTCTCTCTGTCTCTCTCATGAATAAATAAAATCTTAAAAAAAAAAAGAGTATCGCCATTCTCTTCCTGTGCCCTCACCTCCAGTTTATTACGCATGTAATGGTCTAGAGGGAGGCCGGTTCCCTGTCACTAAGGGATCAGCAGTCCTCCTCTCTTCCCCAAGGTGGCCAGGTGGTTAGAATGTCCTGTTCCCATCACTCTGGAGCCTGCTGAGAGTGACTCTGATGCTGGTGATGCTGGTGTATCAACTTTACAGCCTTTGCACCGTAGTTCTGACACCTCCTCAATAGTCCAATTAGCCCTTCTCAGACTGCAAGAGCCCCTTCACTGGGTGTTTACAAACAGGTCCTTCTCCCTACGGAACATATGCAGTTGTCTAGTGGGTGGCCATTTTGTCTTCCCGCACCCCCTCCCCAGGCATGAAACACCTGCGCATCCCTGTCCATGATTATGTTGCTAAGTGGTTGCTCTGACCACTTGGGGGCTTGGTTGTGTCACTGTTTTACTGGTTACCCAGCTTCCAGCCCTAGAACAACTTCAGCACGCAGAGGTGGGGGTTGGGGGAGAACTTTCCAGAAAGAAGTAACACTATGAAAAGTGAGGCAGCATAGAGCGGTTGAGCGTAACTATTGAAGTTAATTGAACTTCTTGGGATTTGTCAACATCAGTGGTTCTCAAGTTTCAGTGAATATTAGACATGGCTGGGGGGGGCTTGCCAAAATGCAGATTCCTGGACCCCACTTCAGACCCACAAACACTGATGATGCTGTGGGGATGGGAGGTCTGAAAATCTACATTGTTTAATAAGCCTCTTTGGCTGATATTGATGCAGGTGTTTGTTGACGACACTTTTGGAAACATTAATCCTGCGATTCTACCTGCTAGTTCAGGTGTATTCAGCAGCCCAAAGCAGCAGACCAGCAGCTTTGCCTCCTCCCTTGTCTATCCCTATCTTTCCATGGATAACCCCTCCACCCCAGCCCAGCTTCCATCCCTCTCTAGATGGGACAGTGGGAAATATAGTTGTACACCCCCAAAGATAATGTCATGAGGCCACCCAGCAACATGAACAAAGCTGGCTTATCAGGCTACTATGGAAGGAGTACAGTGTGCAGGAAGGAGAGGCAAGGCAGCTCCATAGCCTTTCTTAATGTGTGCACAATACAGTCAACGAGCTGAAAGGTGCCCGGGAGGATATTTGATGGTCCTTGAGGCTTGGTACTCTCTGAGTTTTCATTTTGGTGGCGGGGGTTGGGGTGGGGCTGATAATGTTTAACATTGCAGAATTATTATTTTTTCTTTTGGTTTTATTGACATATAAATTGGCATATATTACCATATAAGTTTAAGGCATACAACACAATGATTTGACCTATGTATATTTACCACAATAAGTTTAATTAACATCCTCATACAGATACACAAAATATTCTTTCCTTGTGGTAAGAACTTGTACTATCTAGTCTTACCAATTTTCAATATATACTGTATATGTGTGTTTATATATATGTGTATGTGTATATATGTGTATATATATATATATATATTCGTATATATACCAATATATACTAGTAGTGTTAACTGTAGTTGTCATATTGGACATTACATTCCCAGTATTTATTTATCTTAGAACTGGAAGTGGATGCCTTTTGACCACCTTCCTCCAATTTTCCCTCCAGTGACCACAGATCTGATCTCTTTTTCTATGAGTTTTTTTTGAGTTTTATTATTTTTTTATTTTTAAAGATTTTATTTATTTATTCATGAGAGACACAGAGAGAGAGAGAGAGAGGCAGAGACATAGGCAGAGGGAGAAGCAGGCTCCATGCAGGGAGCCCAATGTGGGACTCCATCCCAGGACTTCAGGATCACGCCCTGGGCTGAAGGCAGGTGCTAAACCACTGAGCCACCTGGGCTTCCCTTTGAGTTTTATTTTTTAAGATTGCACATAAATCTAAAAATTTAAAATTTGTAAAATAATTTAAAATATTTAAATATATTTCACTGAGGACAATGAAAATGGCAGGAAAAACAACAACAACAACAACAATAACAGCTGTAAATTGATTCGGTGCACTAGGTCCCTGAGACTGCAGAAGGATCTACTTTCCACCTTCTAAAATGGTCCTTTGAGGTCCTCACAAGCATCACTGGGTTTTATTTAGCTTCCATTTAGTAAATGGAACAGAAGCACACTTGTAAAAACAGTACAGGGTCCCAAACAATAGACTGTTATGTTTCTCTCTCTGATTTCAAGGGACATGGCAGGAAAAGTGGCAAACAAGTTTGTGAGAGCACTGTATCACTGGAAATCCCTCCTCGGTGATCCACCTCTGACCCACTCTGCTGCTTTCAAAGAAATCATCTACTATCTGAGGTTCACAATGACATTTGGGCAGCTTTAAGTTCCTAAATTCTTGTGAAATCAACCAGTGGGATTGCAGTCCCTTACTCTCTTGTCAGACAACCTCTGTTGTCATCTTGCCTGTTTCAGTGATCTTCCTCTTCTTCCTCCCTGTCCTACCCAAGGGTGGGGTGAGGGTGGGGGAGGGGAAGAAACAAGAGGGACACTCAGCATAACTGGATGCTGGAGATTAAAAATGTGGTTCTTTTCCAGTAGACACCTACCCCTCTCAGTTGTTATGTAAGAGAGGTGGGCCTCAGTGGAGTAGCACACAGCCTAGGTGAGTTTGTGGTTGTTGTTTTTTAAGTAGGATCCATGCTGGGCCCGAACTCACAACTATGAGATCAAGACCTGGGCTGAGATCACGAGGCAGATGCTCAGCTGACTAAGCCACCCAGGTGCCCCAGCATAGGTAAATTTTGCCTGAGGAACAGCACTGTACAAGCCTCTGGGTAATACATGAAATATGTAGATCATAGTTGAGACTTGGAAACAAGCTATGTTACTTCCTCTAGGCCTCCAGTTTATCACTGCAAAAATTGTTCTCGTGAAATCTCAGGTGGTCCTCAAAGCAAATAAGCTCTAATTGGACTCTCAGGTCCTACTGAGCTCAGTTGATGGAGCCAACATCCTGGACCCCCGATATCCTGACAAGGTGTGCTGGCCATCATGGCATGGAGACCCTCTTAGCACTTTCTAGAGCCACTGTCTTCTCTATGTAAGTGCTTTCTTGCCAGTTTCAAACACGAGGGGCCAGAAAATAAAATGCCAAGTGTTTCACCTTTAGCTTGCTCCTGGGAAAAAGACATCAGACAGCCAGACTTCATTTGTCTAGAGCTTTACGCTTTTCCAGGCACTTTGACATTTTCTCTTTTGATTCTCAGACCCACCCTGTGCAGTTGGCAGTACACTTGTTGTGATGTTGTATGTGGTGAATGGGGTCTGGAGGGAGAAATTACTTCTTGAGGGTCACGCATATAGTTAGTGGCAAAGCAGATCTAGAAACTGCGTCCTCTGACCTTGCCTCCACTCAGATCTGCCACTTACTTTTTTCACTTACTATCTATGGGGATCATGCTCAGACAAGATTCAGTCAGATAATGTCTGGAAACATCTGTAACATCCTGCCACACCCAATCCCCATCTGAAGCTCTGAGTAACCTGACCTTCTTGTGTCCTCATTCCCTGCTCCTTACTCTCCTGATAGCCTTCCTGAGCCTTGGGTTTGGGCCCACCAGTACCCAGGGGGCTCCTTAGGCCCCCTTTCACATCCCCAATTAAATTGGCAGTTAAAGGCTTTACTTCTCCAAGAGTCTCCATAGAATGACTCAAGATATAATGATCAGGGTAAAAGAGGAGGGATTTGGGGAAAATTTTTTTCTGTTTATGTTTTAATTATATTTTTTACTAGTCAGGGAAATAGAGCTGGCTTATTCTCATTTGTCCATTCTCAGCTAAAATCTCACATCCTCGGAGAGACTTGCCTTGAAGAACCGATTTAGAGTAGGCTTCTTCGGTATTCTACCTCACAGCACTCTGCTGTGTTCTCTTGCACCCGTAATCACAACTCACTTTAATGGACTTCTCCCTAGTTACTTATTCTTAGGCTCCTCATTAGAAGGAAAGCCCATTGAGGTTAGAGACGTTTGTCTTATTTGCTATTGCAGCCCTAGAGACTAGCACAGATTGGGTGGACAACAGATTCTTTGTTTTAAAGAGTGAGAGAGTGAGCAGTGGGAGGGGCAGAGGGAGAGGGAAAGAATCTCAAGCAGACACTACACCCAGCATGGAGTCTGATCTGGGGCTCGATCTCATGACCCTGAGATCGTGACCTGAGCTGAAACCAAGAGTCAGCCACTTAAACCGACTGAGCCACCCATGTACCCTACAACAGATTTTTGTACAAAGAATTCATTGTAGGCCAAAGGCAGATATATCAGTGAAGGGACCATCAGTAATATTTTTCAAGCATATCATCTTATTTGATCTTTACCACAGCCTACTGAGGTAGATTGTTTTACTATTTACTTATAAATAAGGCTCACCAATGTGAAGAAACATGTCTAGGAACATACAGCTAGAAACTGGCAGAGCACAATTCCAGCCTGGGTTGGGTTGATGCTAGGACCCAAGCTCTTGTTTAAGATTTTATTTATTTATTTATTTATTTATTTATTTATTTATTTATTTGAGAGAGAGAGAGAGAGAGAGAGTCCCTGGGTGGCTCAACGGTTTAGTGCCTGCCTTCAGCTCAAGACATGATCCTGGAGCCCCGGGATCGAGTCCCACATTGGGCTCCCATGGAGCCTTCTTCTCCCTCTGCCTGTGTCTCTGCCTCTCTCTCTCTCACTGTGTCTCTCATGAATAAAAAAAAACCAAAATCTTTAAAAAAGAGAGAGAGAGAGAGCACAAGCGATGGGCGGGGTGGGGAGGGAGAAGCAGACTCCCTGCCAAGAGGGGAGCCCAACCGTGTATGGCTCGATCCCAGGACCCTGGGATCATGACCTGAGCTGAAGGCCGCCGCTTAACCCACTGAGCCACCCAGGCTCCCCAGGATCCAAGCTCTTAACCACTAAGGTGCTACACTGTACTGTCTCTTTGGGAATTGCACAGGGTGGGACTTCATAATAAGCAGCAGGTTTATTCCTGTGTGTCAGAAAGGTACCTGTGAAAAGTACAGAGACAGAGCATGCTGCTCAGGCTCCAAGATTTTGAAAACAGATCCCACTACACACTTGGCCAGGCCTCTGCCAACACAGGTTTCCTTTCCACTTGTTTCCTTCAGCTTTTTGTGCTTCAGAAGAGACCTTTTGCAGGGCTCTGGCATTCAGCCGTGTAGGTCGTACACTGCACAATTCTGGTGGCACCATTCACAGCAGATGTGGTGATCCTGCAGCTGACTGAACTGTCTGTCACCATTTCTGGGGGTCTCCAGAAATGTAAAGTGAGCCCTTCAGCCAAGGAGACACAGATTGTTCTGCCTACCTGTATCTTTCATGTGGGGAGGATGAGGACCTTTTCCCTTCAGAGGACAGAAGCAATGAGATGGTGGTGCAAGCTGTGGTTTGCAGAGCTCCCCCTGCAGTTTTCAAAAATAACCAAGACCAAGCCAGTCAGGGCCTGCCATTTCTGAGCCCGGGGCCGAAGAAAGAGATGGGCCTGATCCCGTGGGCATGGGAAAATCTACTTGTCTGTCCCGATTGGCCTCACTTAGCAGGGCTTTACTTTTAACTCTCTAGGCCACATTTCTTCTTTTTTTTAAAAGATGTTATTTATTTATTTAAGAGAGAGTATGAGTGGTGTAGGAAGGAGCAGAGGGAGAAATAGCTGAAGCCAGACTTGGGGCTTGATCAGAGCTCACATTTCGTTTCTAAACCTCAGCTGCTCAGAAATCAAAGATCATTTGCACCACTTCGCTTTCCAGTCAACTGACCCCTGGTGCCCAGAACAATAATAATGGGAACCAGTAGAAGCCACAAAGAACTCCATGGCCCAACAACGACTTTTGGACCGTGGGCATTTGACTTGTCCACAAATATGATTTGTAGCCTATGAAAAGGACATTCAGAGACCAGTCCAGAAGGAGGCCAGGTCTTCCACAAGGAACGGTTCTTCCCGAGTCTCAGATCTGAAATCATTTGAAATACAAACACAGGGCACCTGGGTGGCAGGGCACCTGCCTTTGGCTTGGGTCATGATCCCAGGGTCCTGGGATCACACACTGTGTCGGAATCCCTGCTCAGCGGGGAGCCTGCTTCTCCCTCTCCCTGCTGCTCTCCCTGCTTGTGCTCCCTCTCCCTCTCTCCCCCAAACAAATCAATAAAATCTCTTTAAAAAATGAAATACAAACACAGTCATTTTTATGAACACAGATTGTCCATTGATAGTTGTGATTTTATAGAGTGGCTGAAGGCACCTTTGGCTTGGTGACTGTTGCCACAGACCTGATCCTGTGCAAAGTCATGATGATGGTGACATTGTTCTTCTGTGCCTCTAATCCCTTTTCCTTGTTATTGTCTCCTCCCCAGTCCTCTGGGGAAGGTACAGTTCCCTCATGGTCTTTCTCACTTGCTTGGCCCTGTATGCACACCTGATCTCAGGAAGGGACCGGACTCATTTACCCTGAGACAGTGGCCTCCTAACAGCTTAAAACAGATTCTCATGCTGAGGACAGGTCTTAAGGTGAGGGATTTCTGGAGGAGTGGGAGGATGTTTGTGAACCCTCTGAGATTTTTCTGCCAAGTTGGATCATGTATGCTTATCTGTGCATTTTTCCTGTCCATGGTCAACAGATGATCAAAGCAGTCCATGACCCTGAAAAGGTTAGGGCAGTCTTCAAGTAAAAAATGAAATGCAAATTGTGACATGTAAAAATGCTCCATGAGTCTACGTAGACCAGTGAGAGCAGGGGTCTGTCCTATTCATCTGCCACCTATTGTATCCCCAGTGACAAGAACATAGTGTAGTATGTTGCAGTCTCTCAATAAATATTTGTTAAATGTATTCGTCTATTTAATTTATCCTTCCTTTATTTATCTCTTGATTTATCATATCTCGTCCAAGGGATATTTATTGTCAAATGAATGGGTGAAGTAGTAAACGCCACCACCCAGCAGGTAAACAAAAGGATGCTTTGGGCATTAAGCTCTTCCTGTCACGTCTTGTTTTGTTTGAGTCACTCGGGATAGAGTCACCATGACAACTAGTGATGTTCTTGATGAACATCCAGGACAGGAGATTCTGGGATGCAGAGGAACAGTGCAGCCATCTGCCCTATTGATTGCCTTTTGGCCCAGCGAGACGGGGTGGGGCGGGGGAAGGAAAGCCATTTCCCTTCATTGTCTTCTTCCGGTCCCCCTTGCATCTTTGTCAGTGACCAAAATCATTACCAGGTCACAGCAGGCATTAGAGGCTCCTGCTGCTGTTGGAAGCACAGACTGCCGCTCAACAGAGACCTGCCAAAGGACGCCCTCAGCATTTTGAGGTGGAGAGCTCTCATTCTCAGCAGCTGCGGCTCTCAGGACCACTGGCTGACAAAATCATGAATGGGCCTTGATGCCAAGGGCTCGAGAAATCCAGTTCTGTGTTAGACCAGCAGGGGGCAGGCCTGGCCCAAGCAAGAGGCAGAGGTCGAGGTCTGAAAAGTCTGCCTTTGGCTCCCCCTGCAGTGTTAGCAGAGGATATGCTCCTCTCTCGAAACTTCCCTGAACCTGGAGGGTGGATAGGTAGTCCACTTGCTTGTGGGAATATACTTTCAAGAGAGGCTTTTGGCCTGCAAGAGCCCTCTGGGAAGGACAACATGAGAAGTCCTAAGGCAGGATGTGTAAGTTGAATGAGGAATTCTTGTCAAGCCAGTGAGCTTGCCAGCATTGAACTTTTTACCCTCTGTGGGTGTGATGATCTCAGGTGGATTGTGTGATTGTTCATTGAGGAGGCTGGCAGTATTCAGGGCAGAGCTGAGAAGAAACTGGAAGTTTGAAGTGCTCACAGGCACAATGAAGGAGAAAAAGAGCCAGTGTGTGTGTGTGTGTGTGTGTGTGTGTGTGTGTGTGTGTGTTAGGGGTGGGGGGCAGAGAATCTCAGCTGAGGTAAATGGAAGGCCTGTAGTCTCTAGAACCAAGGAAAAGACCCTTAGAGGATATCCCTCTGGCTAGAAGTCAGGAGACCGTCAGTAAACCGAGTGGAAAGAAAACGCTGAGTGATTCCAATGTTGGGGGAGGGGAGGGGAAGTGAGGGGGTAGGGTGTGTTCATTTGAGTCTTGCAGGGGTTGGAATGCAGGCAGGAAAGGTGATTACTTTGGGTTACACACACCTGCCAGTGCCATTATTAAGAGTGTGCCCTTGGAAAAGTCACTTTGAGCTCTGTGCCTCAGTTTCCTCACCTATAAAATTGAATTTATAATAGTACCTGCCTCATAAAGTTGTAAAAATTTAATGAGAAAATATGTAGGAAGAGTGCTTTGTATAGTGTCTGGAATATAATAAATGCTCAATAAATGGTAGTTATCATTGATAGCAGTTATGATGATAATAAATTGAAAACAGATGAGTGCCTGTTTATAACATTAATAAAGACTGTTTATGTTAGATATTCATTGCATGCTTATTAGTCAGGCAAGGCAGTTAGCCCAGGGTACTGTGCTAAGCAAGGGAGACAGCAGTATGAAGGCTCAGAATGGAGATATGAAAAGGCCACAAGAGCAGACCCCCATCTTTTAAAATTATTATTCTAAAGGCAGGCTCTGAACTTTGGGTTTTTTTTTTTAAGATTGTATTTATTTATTCATGAGACACACACACACACACAGAGGCAGAGATATAGGCAGAGGGAGAAGCAGGCTCCCTGGGGGGAGCTTGATACAGGACTCCATCCCAGGACCCCAGATCACGCCCTGAGTCAAAGGCAGATGCTCAATCACTGAGCCACCCAGGTGCTCCAGGCTCTGAACTTTGTCATCCAGCTCCTAGAGATATGATTTGCCTACGTGCTTCTTTTTCATTGCTGGGGCATACTCCCTGTTGGCGCAGGGAGGACATTATTCCCATTTGAGGATACTTTCATGAGATATCAAAGAATAGAAGGCAGAAAAGAATGAGACCAGCTCCTACACCCTGATTGCCTTCGATCAACACCAGACCGATCCTTACTGGCATACTACTTCCCTCCCAGAAATGAGATCTGAAAGCTATCCCCACTTTTCTGTTTATTCTGATTTGACCTTGAGGTCTCAGCCCTGTCTGCCTGTCCTAAATCAACCCCACCAATAACTTAATCAGAGAGGTACCGAGAGATGGGGTATAGCCAGACAAATGGAAATCTCTCTAGGTCTTTCAAGCAGAAAATTTCAAAAAGGGATTAGGATGTCAATGATGGAAAAGCTAAGGAGCCAAACGGGACAGTGAGACAACTCAGAGAGTTGTCAATTCAGCAACAACAGGAAGCTGCTCTTCTCCCTAGAGTTCGAGGGACAACTGGGAGGTGGTGAGTGGTGTTACCAGGGCGCAGAGACTGGGGCTATCTGGTGGGACCTAGAGCCAAGATGGGGATGCCTTGCAAAAATTAGGTCCAAGGAGGCTTGGGATGCCTGTGGTAGCTGGAGGTGAGTCCCATGGGAAATACAGCTGCTGCTTGGAAGTACCACAAAAAAGGGGGCTTGGGGTGCAGAAGAAATATATGAGCTTCTTCTTTCTTCTTATCTTTGGGTTGGTCAAACCTACCCAGAAGCCAAAGGGTGGCAGATGGTGGGGAATATAGTTCCCTTGATACAGAGCAGAGTAGGAAATGGACAGAGGATGGATCAGAGTCAGCAGATAAAAGCCTAATTATCATCCTTATTGTACAGAGAAGTCATATGAGGCAGAAAGAGGTCAAGTTGCCCCAAAGAACACTAAATGGCAGTCCAGATCTCAAATCCAGGCAGTCTGACTTCTACGCCCATTCTCTCTATAATCACTGTTATTATCTATTGTGATAATACTATTGCTATTTTACTCATGTCTGACTTCTCCCTCTGAACTAGACTTTAAGCCCCCTAAACCCATTAACTGTGTCTTTACCTTCATATCACTTACAGCACCAAGCCCTCGTGTATTTCTCAGAACCTACCAGGAAATGTAGGTTGTTCACTGATAGGGGATTACTAGCAGGTTTGCATAGGTCCCACGTTACCCAAAGTGGAGGCACTATTAAAATGTCCTCCGTGGTTCTGAATGTTTGCTTTCTTGTTAGTGAGATGTAGTAATCCCAGATGGGATTCCAGGGAGTGGTTTGGCAGTAGGGAAAAGCACAAGCTACAATGAGAAAAATTAATATCTAGATTGCTTGAGGGTATCCCAAAGGAAAGAGACAGTTATTAAAATTTGAAATGGCTCTGCTCCAATATCATAACATTTCTATAGGTTGAATCAAGACGCTCCTTCACCTGGAAAGAGGCTCTACTCTTCCTTAGACTTATAGCTTCCATAGTTCAGATTGCTTTAGGGGACTGAAAGCTGGCAAGGTTTATGTTTTCTTCTGTTTTCTGATGAAGCCATTCTTGAGAGGTAAAAGAGGGATACAGGTGTGTTGATAAAGTGTTTGAGGTTCCTATGCTAATGGAACCTTTAGTTATTGGAACTGGTAGGACAAGGAGATTGGTGGTTCAGAATTGTGATGTAGCTAGGGAAGGAGAAAAGGTGTGCTGGGGACTTAGCAGTGAAAGTGCAGTCCAGGTGCTTCCTGGTCTCAAGGTCTGTGTGATAGGGTAGCAGTTCAAGAATGCTGGGGTCAGACTACCTCAATTCAAATCCCGGATCTACCACTCTTTAGCATATGATATTATCCATATCCTGGGGATAATACAGTATTATAATATAGTGCACTATCCTTATTTTTCTCCTACCTCTCTGGTTGTTCTTAATCTCCTTGGGCGATCTGTCCTGTCTTTCCAACCTCTATGCATTAGAATGCCTCACTTTTGGACCTCTTCTCTTTTGTATCCATACTCACTCCCTTAGTGATCTCACCAAATCCCATGGCTTTCAATACCATGCACATGCTAGTGACTCCCAAATCTCTGTCTGCAGCTTGGACCTCTCTGCTAGACCTGTAGACCACTGCCTACCTGACATCTCCATTCAGATGTCTAACAGGCATTTCCAACTCCGTATGTCTAAAACTTAATTCTGGATCTCTGTCCTCCATGTTAAGCCTCCTCCTTTACCACACTTCTGCCTCACAGTAAGGGAACACTCCACCCTGCCAGTTACTCAGGCCCAGAGTCTTGGTGTCATCCTGGACTCCTCTCTTTTGCTCGTACTCCACATCTGATCCATCAGAATTGGATGTAGCTTTGAAATATACCTAGAATCTGACCATTTTTCATCGTGCCCATCATGACCACGCTATTCTAAGCCACGATCAGCTCTTATTTTTGGTTAATGCAATGATCTCATAACTGGTCTTGGCTGGTGCAACAATTCTGTCTTTTCTCAATCAGCATACTCTTTTTTTAAAAAAAGATTTTATTTCTTTATTTGAGACAGAGAGAGCACGAACAGGGGGAGGGACAGAAGGAGAGGAAGAAGCAGGCTCCCTGTTGAGCAAGGAGCCCAACATGGGACTCGATTCCCAGAACCCTGGGATCAGGACCTGAGCCAAAGGCAGATACCCAGGTGCCCCTCAATCAGCATATTCTTATTAAAGTGCAAGTCAGATCATGTACCTCCAAGACCCTCGCATGGCTCCCAATTTCACTCAGAGTAGAGACCAAAGTCTTTACAAAGGTCTCTCAGGCCTGACACAACCTCTTATTGACCCTCATTACCTTTCTGACATCATCTCCTACTTCTCTCTGATTTGTGTACTCCACTCCACTCACAGTGGCCTTCCTGAGGCTGAAATCAGAGTGTCGGTGTGGCTTAGCTCTTATCTAGAGGATCTGGAGAAGAATATGCTTCCAAGTTCATTTATGTTGTTGATGGAATTCATTTCCTCGTGGTTGTAGGACTGAGGTCCCCACTTCCTTACAGGCTGTCAGCTGGGGGCTGTGCTCATTTCCTAGAGACCACCTGAATTTCTTACCACATGCTTCCCTCCATCATCAAGCAATGGCACAGCAAATCCACCTCATGCTTTGAATCTCTGACTTCTTTTGTTACCAGCTGGAGAAAATTCTACTTTTAAAGGACTGGCATGATTAGATTAGGCCTATCTGGATAATCTCCCTGATTAGTGACCTTAATTACGTAAGTAAAACTCTCCTGCCATGTATGCAACATAATCACAATTGTGCCATCTCATCATCTTCACGGTCCTGACGATTAGGGCAGGAAATCTTAGGGGAGCATTTTAGTGTTCTGCCTACCACGATGACTATGACATTCAGACTGTTTAAGAAACCGACCCATCAGAGTGTATGCCAGCGACAGCACTGGAACAGAGGCATGGAAAATACCTGCTATTCCAGGCATCAACTTTCACCTGCTGGATTGTGAAGTCATCCATGGGCATCCCAGAAGGAACAGCTGGAGTGGCAGCTATTTACCAACTGGTATGGAGATATTTCAATTTCAGTCTTCACAACTAGGTGCCATACCAGTGTTTAGCAGTTGGTTATCTGCCTGGCTAGTGGGTTACAAATCATAGTGTGGTGTGTGAGTTGTTGACTTCTCTGTGCTTTGGAAATCTGAGATTGTCTCTGAGTGATTGGGTGTGGGCAGGAAGACCACTTGCCCCCCTTGGAACTCCTGGGTATGCAGTGGCCCCTTCCAGCCTTGTTTACTGTCTTTGCAGTGCTGGGATTGTTTTGATGAATGTCTTCATGGGCATAACTGTCTTTTGCAGTTGGAGAGTTCATCCATTATCTGAGCCTCCAAATGCTGCCACCCCAAGGGAGATAATCAATTCTATGTATTTGGGCTCTCCCCAAGTCTTGCAGCAGATGTGGCTCAGTGAGGCAAGTGCTATTTACTTAATCTCAACTTTATAGTGAACACTCCTCAGAAGCCAGAGAAGCTGAGGGTTCTTAGTAACTTGCCAAACGAGGCTATATCACACAGATCATTAGAAGTTTCATGTTTTGTGAGGATCAGTCTCAGGCAAAAGAGATGCCCCTTGTAGGTGAGTTGGAGGTAGGAATAGGGCCTAAGGTAAGTGGGTTTTTGTGGAGCTGGTCTGTCCCTCCCACCTACTGTTTTCATAAAGGTGAATTTGATTAAAATGGTATCAAGGGCAGCTTCACTTGATGGAACTAGACATACATATGAGGAACAGCAGCAACAAGGTGGATGTGTTGGAAGAAGTGTCACAGAGAGAAATAAGCAGCTTGGGAGAGATAGAAGGATAAAGGAAGAAGAGTAAATCAATGCTAATCACAAACAATATTAATATAAAATATGGCCAGCTTCACTAGATGATGCTGGCTGGGACCACAGAGCACAGGCCTGGAGTGATCCTTGCTTCCCCATATCTTAAAACTGACTATCTGTGACTGCAGTGGTGCTTCCTCTGGCACAGAAATATGAATTTCTCGAGAGCCACATATCTACTCCACCAGCAGCTCTGCATCCTGCACAGAGCATCGAGAAAGAGGTTGACCCTTCAAGGGATCCTATTACCTGCTGTTCCTGAGCTCTGTCCTAGAATATACACTTAAACACATCCCCAGTAAAGCTTGTCAACAACTGAGTCTCCACTTAGACTGAGTCAGCCTGTTGTTACCTTTTGAAGTAGGAGAGATTTGTCTTCAGTGGCTTCCCTTGCTATAGCATTTCCTCCTGATATATCAGGGCCTTCTAAAAACTGCATTGACTACTGAAGTGGAGATGTTGCAAGTGGAATAAAATCTACTTGCTGGTTTTTACTGTTTTTAATCCAGATATTATTGGAATCAGATTGCCCAATATCAGGATCTCACTGGATCCAGTTCCAAATGATAAAGACACATTACCAGAAGATCCCAAAGTAGGAGATGGCATTCAGAGTGGTTGGCCATGAGTCCATAGGTATGGGATGGTGTAGACCCTATTCAGGCCATATTCCAGCAAACCCTCACCTCTCCACCCCCAAGCTTTTTCTTCAAGCTAAGGTGTTTTCTTCGGGTACAACAGTAGGTGGCATTAAAACACAACTTGCTACCAGTGGGTGGTGACAAGAGAGCAGGAGTTGACTATTTCCACCCTTCCTAGCAAAATGTCACTGAGCTCAGTGGGAGACACCACAGCCCTGTATTAGGTGACAAGAAAATCTATTTCTTTTCCACTGCCATTAGGGGCAATCAGCTGCAAGACACCCAGGGAGAAAATGACAAGTGCCTCGGCATGAATATTGCCATCTTTGGCAGGGTAAGGAAATGCTAGGCATAGGAGTGGAAAAATAACCCCCTGGGATTTTAGGCCTGTCCCCTTTATACAGACAGACTTGTAGTAAGCATAGATCATTCCAGAGTTCTTGGTCTGGTTGGGTTTGAACTATTAAGAGAGAGAGAAAAGTATAAAATTGAATGATATTCCATTTCAAAAGCAGCAGATGGACAGCATTTCAGAGCTAGAAGGGGCCTTGTGAGCTTGGCCTCTTCATCTAGACACCCAGACTCACAGGATGTCAGAGCTGACAGGGATTTTAAAGATCACTGTATCAGACATACAAATGGCCAACAGGTGCATGAAAAATTGCTCAGCATAGGTAATCATGAGGGAAATGGAAGTCAAAACCAGCATGAGCTATCATGTCACAGCTGTTAGAATGGCTATTATCAAAAAGATAAGAGGTAGCAATTGTAGTGCAAATGTGAAGAAAAGGAAGCTAAGGTGCACTATTGGTGGGAATGGAAATTGGTGCAGCTGCTATGGAAAACAGTATGGAGGGTCCTCAAAACAATTAAAAATAGAAGTGCCATGAAGGATGCTTCAGCAATCCTACTTTTGGGTGTATATCCAAAGAAGATGCAACTACTATCTTGAAAAAAATATCTGCACTCCCATGCCCACTGTGGCATTGTTCAGAATAGACCAGACATAGAAACAACCTAACTGTCCCTTGACAGACAAATGGATAAAGAAAATATGGTATATATATGGACAACAGAATATTATTCAGCCATGAGAAAGAAGGTTTTCCTGGATGGATGAAAATGGAGGGTATTATGCTAAGACAAATAAGTCGGGCAGAAGAAGACCAATATTGGCTGATCTCAGTTACATGTGGAATCAAAAAGGCAAACTCAGAGAGACAGAGAGTAGAATGGTAGCTGCCACGAGCTCAGAGTTGGGGGAAATGGGGAATGTTGGTCAAAGGGTACAAATTTACAGTTAGAAGTTGAGTAAGTTCTAGGAACATAAGGCCCAGCATGGTGACTCTAGTTAACAGTGTTAACAGTGTTATAGCATATACTTGAAAGTTGCTATCTTAAATGTTCTGACCAAAAAAAAAAAGGTCATTTATGTGAGGTGATGGATGTGTTAACTAACCTTATTATGATAAACATTTTGCAATATATATGTGTATCAAATCATCACATTGTACACCTTAAGCTTATTGAATGCTATATGTCAATTATATCTCAATAAAGACCATTTTAACCCTCTTACTTTTTGGAAGAAAATCAAGCCAACAAAGGGAAAGTAAGTTACTCAAGATCACAGTTATAAATGACAGGACTAGAACTAGAGTCCCTAATATATTTTTTCACTATATGTCCCCCCGGAGGCACCTAAGACCTAACCCATCCTAATGGATATTTTTACGTTCTAATTTCTTTAAACTGTCCAGTGAGAGAAATTCTACAAACCTACCTAGGGGAATATATTTCATTGCTATCTATGGTTAGGAAATTTTTCCAAATAGAAAGCTCAAAAGCCTCCTGCTGCAACATAAACCCATTCCGCTTTGGTCCTCGTCCTTAATCGAAATGGATCACAGATGGTCACTATCACCAGTAATATTTATGAAATATGGACAATATGTGGGTATATATATATGTATGTAAAAATATGTGTGTATATTTATGTATATATTTATATGTATGTACGTATGTATGTATGTATTTATTCATGAGAAACTCAGAGAGAGAGAGAGAGGGGGGCAGAGACAGATACAGGCAAAGGGAGAAGCAGGATCCCCCCAGGGAGCTGATGTGGACTCGATCCCAGACCCCGGGATCACGTCCTGAGCCAAAGGCAGATAGATGCTCAACCATTGAGCCACTCAGGCGTCCCAGTATACTTATATTCATATAACTAATAACTTAAGCTGTTTTTCTGTAAGCTAAATGATTCCTCAGTGGTAGATCAAATCTGAGAAATAGCATCTATGAAGGAAGACAAGAGTCGGGTCTTTTTTTTTTTTTTTTTTTTTTTTTTTTTTTTTTTTAATTTTTATTTATTTATGATAGTCACAGAGAGAGAGAGAGAGAGAGGCAGAGACATAGGCAGAGGGAGAAGCAGGCTCCATGCACCGGGAGCCTGATGTGGGATTCGATCCTGGTCTCCAGGATCGCGCCCTGGGCCAAAGGCAGGCGCCAAACCGCTGCGCCACCCAGGGATCCCAAGAGTCGGGTCTTTTCATCTGTCTTCTGTGTTATATCAAAAACTTACAGCAACAGATAGACCCATGGAAGTGATCTAGCATCTTATTATGAACTAAACATCCAAATCCACTGATACCCAACTAAACAGGAACTCAGATAGAGTTCAGATAGTCAAAACTCCTAATACTCCATTTTAAAATATGATAGGTAGGTCATAAGAAAATAAGCTAAGAGTAGATATTTATTTTGGCATCAAAAACCAGAGCAGGGCCTGGACCATTCTCATATCCTATACCTTTACCATTTCTCATTTATTGCTGATCCCAATTGTAGCATGATGGTCAAGAAAAGATTCAGTGATTGACTCTACTTAAGCATGTCTCACAATGGAGTGCAATTTCTCATATATCCTTTCTTTAAAAAAATTATTTATTTATTTATTTATTTATTTATTTATTTATTTATTTATTTATTTATGAGAGGCAGAGACATAGGCAGAGGGAAAAGCAGACTCATGCAGGGAGCCCGGTGTGGGACTCGATCCTGGAACTCCAGGATTACACCCTGAGCCGAAGGCAGACACTTAACCACTGAGCCACCCAGGTGTCCCTCATATATCCTTGATGAAAAAATAGTCACTCTCTGAAAAGTTGTCTTTGGCAATGGAATGCTCAGTTTTGTGAAGGACATGTTTGCAGTGAAGAAGGAGATAAGACCCTCCTTACCTAGAGAACCACTCAATCCACCCTGGAGATTAGTGGAGTGACACGTTATAGCCAAACTGTGCTCACACCTTCCGAATTCTTTCTAAGGCAAGAAAGTGGACTCATAGTTTTAAACATATTATTTAACAGGCTACCAGAAAGTCTTATTAACTAAAACCTCCTCTTCAAGATTACTGAGATTCAGTGGACTAAGAGTGCAAACCAAGTTGCCTTTGAAAGAAATAATTCACTCTAACAACTGGGAAAGCTAATGTAAAATACTCCATGCAAACACACTGCTTCATTGAGCTTCCAGTGGGCTCCAGGCCAATGTGACCACTCCTGAAGTCAAGTAATCACCCTTGTAAAGCAAAGCTACTCACGGCAATAAGCTGGTAGGAGTTGTTCATCATGGCAATCAGCATGTTCAGCAGCACTACTAGGGAGATGACGTTGTATGTCCCAAACATGGTAGCTCCCACAAACTCTGTGAACTCGTGTCTGGCCTTCACATTGGTAACATAGAGATTTAAAAGGCCGAATACAGACCAGAAGAGTGACTGGAGGGTTTCAAAGAGCCTGAAAGAGGTCAACGAACAGGTTAGTTAGTTCTTTAGGAAAGGTAAGGAAAAGAGAAAATGTGAATGGATCTGCTTAAATAAGGGGCCTGTCAGA
Organism: Canis lupus dingo; assembly: GCF_003254725.2. Classification (NCBI taxonomy): domain Eukaryota; kingdom Metazoa; phylum Chordata; class Mammalia; order Carnivora; family Canidae; genus Canis; species Canis lupus. The sequence goes on from NC_064281.1 coordinate 85,207,252, forward strand.
TTTCCATCCCAACAGGGAGACTGGTGATGTCACATATTTTGGTCTCTTTCCCTACCCAGCCCAATCAAGTGGGTTAATTTGTTTGTTGCTGCTTCTGTATCTTAGGCTTTTCTCTTCCACCTGGAATACCTTCCTTCTCTTCTTTGTCTACAGAAAGCCTATACTTTTCTAAGACTTATTTGAAGGGCTCCTTCCTTTGCCAAACTTTCTCTTTCATCTTGAGACCATATGATTTATCACCTTTCTAATTACATAAAGGCAGTAAATGAGTAGTTAAGAATATGGTGCTTGGGTTAGATTGTTCTAGGTTAAGATCTCAACTCTGTCATTTGCTAGCTGAGTGAATGTGAACAAGTTACATTTCTGATACTTCTTTTGTGGTTCTGACAGGGCCCAGCATGGTGCTAAGCTCAGTGGGTGAGTTTAGGGATCCTTGAATTAACATGTTGTGTAGATTATTTTAAATGATATGTTAACTAACAATTACTGAGAACTTACCATATATAAACATGTTAATCACTTTTCCATACATGATCATTATTATTCTTGTAAAACCTTTATTGTTACAGCCGAGGAAGCAAAGATTCAGAGGTCACTCAGCTCTAAGTGCTGAGCCAGAATTCAAATACAATTCCAGGGCAACCCTGGTGGCGTAGCAGTTTAGCACCGCCTGCAGCCCGGGGTTTGATCCTGGGGACCCTGGATCGAGTCCCACATCAGGCTCCCTGCTTGCTTCTCCCTCTGCCTGTGCCTCTGCCTCTCTCTCTCTCTGTGTGTGTGTCTCTATGAATAAATAAATAAAATCATTTAAAAAAAACAAATACAATTCCACCTCACCTCCTCAGACCACTGCATTATTTTATTAGACTGCTCCATAAATTATGTTTCCTCTCCTAGTCTCCAAATATGCAATTTTGCAATGATAAGTTTTCAGTGTCTAGGGTTTCTTTGGCCTTATGTTCAGAAATCTGTGTAGGTAGCAATAAAAGGCAGCCAGCTCTGGGTGGCAGAAATCAACTATTTCTCAAGCACATGGATGAGGGGCAGAACATAAGAAATGCTACTTTAAGATTAGATGCCCCTTTTCAATTGCTCAAAATACGTTCTTTTTATTTTTTAAAGATTTATTTATGTATATATTTTTAGAGAAAGAGTGAGCAGGGGGAGGGACAGAGGGAGAGAGAGAGAGAGAGAGAAAGGGAGAAAAGCAGACTCTCTGCTGAGTGCAGAGCCCAATGTGGGGCTCAATCTCATGACTCTGGGATCATGACCTGAGCCAAAATCAAGAGTGGGATGCCCAACTGAATGAGCCTCGTAGGCACATCCAAAATATGTTGTTTTTAGTGCAATATATATTATATATAAAGTTTTTTTTATCTATTTACTCATAAGAGACACAGAGAGGCAGAGACATAGGCAGAGGGAGAAGCAGGTTCCCTGCGGGGAGCCTGATGCAGGACTCGATCCTGGGACCTCGGGATCATGCCCTGAGCCCAGAGCAGATGCTCAACTGCTGAGCCACCCAGGTGCCCCTAAAGTGCAATATATTTTGAGAGGTTTAGGGATTTGTTCTTGGCTTCATTTAGGGGGTATGTGGGGTAATGTTTTAAAGCTTCCCTCTCTCTGGGATTGGTCTTCCCCCAGACCTTTGAATGACTGTCTCCTTAACATCACTGCAGTCTCAGCTCAAATCTCACTTCCTCAGAGAAGCTTTCCTCAGTCACTCTACCAAAAGTGGCTCCACCAATTTTCTTTTACCTTATTGTCTCATTTAATTTTCTTTGTAGCATTTAAAACTCCCTAAAATTATATGAAGTAATTTTTTTGTTTAAATATTCATTTTCTGTCCATCCCCACTAGTATGTAAGCTCTATGAGGGCAGGGACATACAGCTACTATGTACCTGGTACATGATAACTACTCAATAATACTTGTTGAATAAATGAATGAATATGTATTAACTATTATTGTTATCAATGGATTCAGGTCTAGAAGACTCCAGTCCCATTGACACAACCAGTAGGCTGCACAGTGGGGTCAGTCATTTTGATGAAGGTTGTGTTCTGTCTGCACTGGCCTGACTCTCACAGCGCCCCCTTCAAGGCTGCCTAGGCAACATGCACATGGCTCTTCTCTCAACATCATAGGTAACTTCCATGATTTTTCCAGCAACACATTGCTTGTGAGCTAGCCTAGAAGGAAGAAATTTGCTTTTCGTGTGATGAAAATAAGTACTGGTTGGTGAAGCATTTGAGAATCAAAAGTCAGATGAGAGCCTGGAGTTCAGAGGCCAGGGCACAAGAACCAGAATATGGCAAGTCAGACTTAACACAGGATCTGAATTTCCAGGAGAGTCTTTTTTTTTCTATTTATTTATTCATGAGAGACACAGAGAGAGGCAGAGACATAGGCAAAGGGAGAGAGAGAAGCAGGCTCCCCTCAGGGAGCCCGATGTGGGATTCGATCCCTGAACTCCAGGATCACACCCTGAGCCAAAGGCAGAGCTTAACCACTGAGCCATCCAGGTGTCTCTCCAGGAGAGTCTAAAAGTCAGGGCCAGGCAATACAGTGCATTACAGAGCCAGGAAGAAGGTCAAAACTGGGAGAGATATGGTGCTCAGGAGTCTGCTTCTACCAAGAGGGCACAACCAGGGCATGGTAGTGTACACTTAAAATCAGGGCAGGTGGGAGGCCAATAGTGGCACAAGCAGCTAGGCAATAGCTGAAGAGCAGAAGCCAAGGCGAGTGTGGTTCAGAAAAACAGAAAGGAGCTGCAGCAAATAGGAATGGAATGACCTCGAATATAGAAAACATTCAGTAAGGATTTGTTCATTGCATGACAGATAACAAGGCCACAAACCAGGACAAGTGATATGTTGGCAAGGTCTCCCTTCATTGGTTGTTTTTCCAGAATCGAGGATGTTACACTCCTCCACCCCCATCCTCATAAATAATGAAAATTGCAACGGTTAATGCTTGAGTGTAGAGCTTACTACTACTAGCTGTTCCAATGACTTATAGAAAGATTCCCTAAAAGTGAAAGTCTAGGCATTTAAAATCTTCCCTCAACTGTGGTGATATTCTAGTCCGGGAGATCCTATATGTATAATTGTACAAGAGAGGGGGACAAAAGGTGGAAAGATTGCTCCTCAGTTTTCATAACTCATACTGAGAATGCCTTCAATATAGCACACAAAATGTCAGAATATGGCCTGGCCACTAGGAGAAGCTGGCTTGTTGAAAGGCACACCCAGGTTAAATGGGTGACTGACATATGGGGTAGATAAGAGCATTCTAGTAATACATCAGTAGGAAGCCCTGTGGCTTCTAGGCTCAGCTGAATTTACAGGGAAAGGGCCGCTCTCTAGAGCATTATAGACCTGGTGGCCAGGTCCATAATAAAATCATCACAGATCACAGGGATGGAAAGGGATGTTGACCAAACCCCAGAATCCTAATGCCAAAAGAATATCTTTTTAGTTTTAAAGGATATGATTTTAAAGAAAATAATCCATTTTTTATTTAGCAGAGAGTAAACAAACATAGGGAACTTGCTAGCTCAAGAAGGGGCACAAAGTGAGGCTACAAAGATTGAAGAAGACTTGATATTAAATATATGAAAGACAAATCTGTCCCAGCTGGTTAAGGGGAAAACTTGAGCATGTTGAGAGCCATTCACAAATAGATCACAAAGCTAAGAGGGGCACAGTGGAACAAAGATAGGAACTATAGTCCTCTGGACACCTTCTGAAAGTCTCACCTATGAGATAAAGAGTTCATCTTATAAAGGTAGAAGGACTATGGAGAGGGCTTACCCCTCTGGACTTAATTCAGACAAGTGAAGAATTGGAGTGTAAACTGGAATAGAAAGGCTCATCGGGTAAAAGCAGTAATGTCATCCTGTATTTCGCAGGGCCATTCTGCAGTTTCCTGGACTTGCAATTTCTTATTCCATCACGCATTTCATAAGCTTCTAACTCTGGGTGGAATGCTCCTGCCATGCTCTCAACTTCTAACCTCCACTTTCATCCCATCTCCTTCTCTGCCCACCTCTTGTTTATTCCTGCCCTGCCTCCTTCCCTAAAAGGTTGGGTTAGATGCTCCTCTTTTGTTCTCCCATAGCACCTTAGCCTGATTCTATAAACATATGTATCGCACTCTGAAACAGTAAAAGAGAGTGTCTAAGAGCCAACTTTAGACTCCTCCCCTTATTAACCATTTGACTTTGGAAAACTTAAATAGCCTTTAAACGTCAAGTTTCCTCATCTCTAAAATAGTTTATTGGAAGGATAAATACTAATTGCTAACATTTATTGTGTTCTTATTATGTGCCAGGCACTATGCTAAGTGCTTTGCATGTCCTGTAATGTTGGATTCTCAGAATAATCCTGTGAAATAGTTACACTTATTTTTTTTTTCAGATGAGAAACTAAAGCACCCAGTGGTCACACTGGGAGAGAGTGGCAAAAGCAGGATTTGCACAAGACTCTTCTCATCCTGGAGCCCACATGCTTAACTAACCACTTTTCTCTATTACATAAGATACTGCATATAATGCACTCGGCACAGTGTTTGGCATAAGCATTAAAAATGGCAGCTATTTTAATTATTTACTCATGTTCTTCATTAGACAATGAACCTCTAAAGGATAAGGATGCCATCTTAGTATCCTCATTGGCTGGCATGTAGCAGTTGCTGAATACATGTTCGTTGAATAAATCTGGTTTTTTAAAAATTTTATTTATTTATTCATGAGAGACAGAGAGAGAGAGAGAGAGAGAGAGGCAGAGACACAGGCAGAGGGAGAAGCAGGCTCATGCAGGGAGCCTGACGTGGGACTCGATCCCAAACCCTGGGATCATGACCTGAGTCAAAGGCAGACGCTCAACCGCTGAGCCATCCAGGCATCCCTCATTGAATAAATCTGTTAAAGATGATGGGAGAAGCACACACCTAAGTAAAGTATAGATAATTGGTACCGTCCTGTGATAAGAGGAGCAGGAAGGCTATGCACTTAAAATAGGGGAAAAAAGCAGGAGACAATCAATAACAATCTTTAATAATCTGGCCAGAACATAAAGAACCTTTGATAGAGACTGAGTTTGTTGTATTCATGTAACTAAGCTTGGAAAATATAGGCTGAATGCTGGGTAGAGAAATCACCACTGATTAAGTGGGAATAGCCACAAACGAATGGAGTTAGTCTATAAGGAGGTCCCAAGTGACCTGCTAGGTCATGGCTCTGTCCAATATTTTTGCATGTATTCATGATGCTTGCAACTTTACACAACAAATTTTATGTAGCTTTATAAAACTGGTCTTATACCTACATCCCTGGATAAAAGCACAGCCTACAGGTTATATGTCTGCATTGAAATCCTGACTCTGACATTTACCATCTATGTGATTGGAGGCAGCCTGGGTAACTGCTTTGTACCCTAATGTCCCTATCTGTAAAATGGGTAATAATAATAATGCCTACCTCATAGCATGGTTGTGAGGATTAAATGATTTAATTCATGTATAGTTCATTTTGTCCTGGTGCCTAGACCTAACTCAGTAAATATTAGATACTTTTATGATTATTGTTAACCTTTACATTTCTTTTTTTTTAAGATTTTATTTATTCATGAGAGACACAGAGAGAGAGGCAGACACACAGGCAGAGGGAGAAGCAGGCTTCATGCAGGAAGCCCGGTGTGGGACTCGATCCCCGGTCTCCAGGATCACACCCCGGGCTGAAGGTGGCGCTAAACCACTGAGCCACCCGGGCTGCCCAACCTTTACATTTCTTTATTGTCTTTACAGATTGCCAACCATATGCAAATCTAGTTACATATTTGCAATCATAGTGTATATAATTTTTGTGTTTTTAAAATATTTTGTTTATTTATTCATGAGAGACATAGAGACATAGGGAGAGGGAGAAGCAGGTTCTTCGCAGGGAGCCCGATGTGGGACTTGATCCCCGGACCCAGGATCACACCCTGAACCAAAGGCAGATGCTCAACCACTGAGCCACCCAGGCATCCCTAATTTTTGTGTTTTTAAGAATTACACATTTCGGGTATGGTGCTTTTTGTGTCTATATAGAATATTTCCGTGTTATCATTTTGATAGCTGCCCAATATTCCACCCAGTGAATATCAAGCCCATCTGACATTTTTATCAATGCTTTGGATAAGAATAGATGGCAAGCTTCTAAGATTTTTCAGATGACACAAGACTGGGATGGATAGTTAATAGATGGGATGACAGGATCAAGATTCAGAAAGATTTCAACAGCATGAAGCAATGGGCTGGAACTAACGAGATGAAATTTAATAGGGATCAATGTAGAGCTTTGCTCTTGGGCCAAGTGCCCAAATTCAGGATGAGGGATGTAGGAGAAATGCCAAGGATTTTCTCTGACAGCAAGCTAAAAGTGGATCAGCAGAGTGACACTGTGCTAAATGCTTTGCATGTGTTGTAATATATGATTCTCAGATCTTCAGTATGGCCAGATACTTCAGCCATATGAGGGGGACAGTGCAGAAGTAAGTATTCTAGAATAGAGGACAGGGTGGGCATGTCGAACATCATTATGTCTTAGGCCTCTGTGGTAGGTGCAAGGCTTACTAAAGTGGAGGGATCTCTGTCTGGTGGGTGAAAGAGACAACAATGACTAACATACAACAAGTTATATTGTCATGGAGATGTGCTTAGAATGTCATGCAAACAAACACAGAGTTAGAATGGGTAGGAAGAGACTTAAAAGAGCAGATAATTTTTCAGCAGAGGCTTGAAAGATGGGTGAGAGTTTGCTAGGCTGGCCAGGTGGAGATGGGCATTCCAAGCAGGCAGAGGGAATGGTGTGGGATGTGTTAAGGCCCATAGGGCCAAGATGCTCTCCTGTAGTTGGGAAGAACAAGATGTTGCCTATGGGGAAGAGGAGTGAGAGGCTGGAGACGTCGGTCCAGCTTACCAACACCCTATGTGCTATGGTAAAGAAGCGGATTTTACACTGGAGATGATTCCAATATCTGGCAGGCATGAAGCTGGGTGGTAACAAGATGAGACTGGTATTTAGAAAGAAACTTCTGTGAGGCAGGTGGGAAATTTTTTCTGGCTGGTGTCCCTTAATAAGATGAGGAATTAAAGGGGAAATAGGTTTGGGATGGGGATATGTAGATAATGGAATTTAGTTGTGAACATTTTGTGTTTGAGAGGCCTGTGACACAGACATGTGCATTCAGGAGGCATCTGGAATCGAGAGCTGGAACCTCAGAAACAGACATAAGACACAAGTTAGCTTCTTGCCACTTCCACTATTTTCTCTCACAAGTCCCATGCCTGCAGAATGCTAATGCATTCCCAATTGCTTCTCTCAATAGTAAATGAAGGCCAGGTGTGCCCAGGGTAGAATACTAGACTTAAAACGTGCAATAGTACTGTCCTATGGTTGTCAGCAAGGACAATGGGGTCCTCCTGAACAGTGCACCTAGGAAAAATATCTTTTTTTTTTAAGCCAAAGAATAGCAACGGCATCTCTGGAGAATCGGAAGGAAAAGGATGACAATAAGCCAATGGCATAGTTTATGTCAGGTATGTAAATGAGCTTGCTTTTTCTTTCTCTTAAAAGTTGAGGTTTTCTGATATTCTGACCCAAAGGGGTGTGTTTTAGCAGGTCTTAATAAATGCCTCAGTTGAGGTATTTAAGAGAAAACATAAAGCTGAGTCAGACCTCTATGGGGGAGAAAAAAAATCAACACTTAGAGGAAAAGTTGAGGTAACAACTTTCTTTATTCCTGACACCCCAAGGTATAATTTTGTGTACACCAGGTGCCCATTCTTGTCAATTAATTGTCCCTGCTGGGCAAGTGATGGGAACAAAATGTTAGTTGGCAACAGAGGTGTTAATAATGACTATACAAACTTGCAGGAAGGCATTTCATAAACTTCTTCAGCAGAGTTTACATGAAAGGATAACTGGCAGGGGACCTGGCCTCCTGGAAAGTACCTCGTATTCAGGTGTTCAGTTCTGTTGAACACTTTGATGTGAACAAATGCAGTCTCCTGGTGCTCAAGCTACTACAGATTTTACTCTTTATCCTGAAAACAGGTTGATATGAATTCTGCCTCTAGAGTAATGCAGGAGAGGTAGCAGGGCCTAGTCAAGAGGCACTAGCAAGGTAACCAGTTGCCTGGTTGACTTAACCAAAAAACCCCAAGACCTTCTCATCAACCCATTTGGCCTCTTTTTCCTCTCACATGAGTCTTATTTCCTTTATTTCCAATATTTTTTCCTGAGTTCTGGGAAGAGAGGCAGGGAGTGGGACCTAGTGCAGGGGGTGGGTGCTGTAAAATGGGCAATCGAGTGAGCCAAAAATTTTCAAACTCTGTTCATTGGTACGTCATTCTGGCCAATACATTTTGTGTAATCTCTCCCTACATCATGGATTCACAGTGAAACATCTCTGAGAAGGCCTTCAGTGAAGAAATCTTTTAAAATTTGTCCTAGCATTTCCAAAAGTCGTTGGATCATAGATCCTGTCTTTATGTCTCTTAAACATCCCTGTGAACTGTGTTTATTTGTAACCCATTTTAGGAAATGCAGCTAGAAACAAATAATAGGGGTAGACTACCTAGCACTGGTTTTTCCCCCTCCTCTCTATTGGTACAACATGAGGATGAGCAGAAACTCTTTTTCCCCTAGCCTTTGTTATTGAACACATTTCTAGAATGTCTGAGTTCACTGAACTGCCTTCACTTATAGGGTTAAGGGGGAAAAATGTACCTTAGTTTAATGACTCAAACCCTCTCATGACCTTGGGGTCAGTGCTGTGAATACCAGGGATGAGTGGCACTATCCAGAATTAGAGGATTGAAATGGACAAGTTATAGGTCATTGAGTCTAGGGTAAGCCCAGGACCTCTCTTGGATTCTAACAAATTTCCTTTCCTGTGCTTATTTTCTTCTTGTTTGTTTCCCCTAATGGTGGTTTGTCAGAAAATAAAAGCCATTTTTGAGGCTTGAAGGTCCTAAAGTAGTAGATGTTGAGTTTACAAAGACAAGGTACAGGAATTCTATGTGGGGACACCTGGGTGGCTCAGCGGTTTAGCACCTGCCTTTGGCCCCAGGGCGTGATCCTGGAGTCCTGGGATTGAGTCCCACATCAGGCTCCCTGCGGGGAGCCTGCTTCTCCCTCTGCCTGTGTCTCTGCCTCTCTCTCTCTCCCTCTCTCATGAATAAATAAGTAAAATCTTAAAAAAAAAAACGGAATTCCATGTGTCTGAAGGCAGTGGACTAATGGACAGTCTCATGAGTTGTCTCCTTGGGTCCCAAGTGGGAAAAGGAGACATTTCTCATCAGTGCTAGATGCCCTTTGGCCCACTTGAAACCTTACATTAATCCCAGAAGGTGAACTGATTCTAATTTTGCCTTCAGCCTATCCCCTCTCTAGCTTACTCCTATGAAAGGGGGTGCAGTTTTCAATGGGAGGTGCTCACAGGCTTTTATTGTAAGCCCAGTCTATGCTCTACTTAGGGCTATGGCATGGAGAATTTGTCCCTATGAGCACTCCAACTTCTATTCCACACTGTGTGGACTCAGGCAATCTTACTGGTTCTTATGAAGCATGCCCAATTAACATTGCTTGAAGGGTGGATTTGCATACCTTCTGTCTTACAATACTAGGTAGGAGAGACACTCTTCAATCAGATATAATGTTCATCCCCACAATGCAATTGGATAAAACAGATGCAACCAACTTTACATAAAGGCTACTCAAACATACCAGTTTTCCTACAAACTTTTACCTTAATTCTATCGACTCTTTTGATTCTACCTCTAGTCTGTATTAGGATTTCTTTTTTTTAAAAGATTTTATTTATTTATTCATGAGAGACACAGAGAGAGAGGCAGAGACATAGCCCAAGATAGAAGCAGGCTCCCTGTGGGTGTCCCGATCCTGGGACACCAGGATCCTGACCTGAGCCAAAGGCAGATGCTCAACCATAGAGCCACCCAGGTGCCCTTCTAATAGGATTTCACTGATAGTTTTATAATACCAGGTAGGGGAAATTTTCCCCAGCCAGACTATAATATCCATTCCCATAAAAATGTTTAGGTAAAGGAGACAAAATATTTTTACATAAAGCCTGCTCAGGGATCCCTGGGTGGCGCAGCGGTTTGGCGCTTGCCTTTGGCACAGGGTGCGATCCTGGAGACCCGGGATCAAATCCCACATCGGGCTCCCGGTGCATGGAGCCTGCTTCTCCCTCTGCCTTTGTCTCTGCCTGCCTCTCTCTCTCTCTCTCTCTCTCTCTCTCTCTCTCTCTCTCTGTGACTATCATAAATAAATAAAAATTAAAAAAAATAAACCCTGCTCAAACATTCTACCTTTCATGATCGTGTCAACTCTTACATTTTTAGTTTATTATTTCTTTTTAAGTAAGCTCTACACCCAACATGGGGCCTGAGCTCATGACATTGAGATCAAGAGTCACGTGCTGTATCAACTGACCTAGCCAGGCATCCCTACCCTTTTATTTTTGTATTTTCTCAATCTAATTGTGGTCTGAATCAGGGCATCACCAATGGGTTTTGATACCACAGTTATGAGGATTTCTGTATTCATGAGTCCTGGCAAAGTCTCTTTTCCACCCTCTGGCCATTTTACCCACTCTTGTGCAGAAGGCATTGGGTCCCCAGACAGAGTTTGAGCCAAGGAACCCTGGCTTTTTTGTTAATCTTTAATTTCATTAATCTGCCCAAACACTGCCCCAAATGATTGCTGGTCAAGTTTCTCATCATAATTTTTGCCTGCTGGCTGTTTAAAGTTGTCCAAACTAGGATAAATAGAGTAGACTTGTTTGGGGCCCTTTAATGTTGGGGGACCAGCACGGGGTCCCTTTGGTCCTCCCAACCTTTGACAGTGCTGTATTAAAATCTTTACTTTAACCTGATCAATGTCTGTTTTATTAATCTCTTTTCTTAACAACCATCTAAAGATTTCCATTCTGTGGGATGAGTCCTGGGACTCCTCTGTTTCCTCTTTGTTTTGCTCCTTTCAAGATTAGCTTTATTCACCTTATTCCTTAATAACTGTTTAAAAGCTTCCACCTTTGTGGCCTCTTCCTATTCTATTGTTAATTAGCCTAATGTTTTCATTAATATCCATGAGAGAAAGCTGAGACTTCAAATTGGCAAAGGCTTCCCAGAGTGTTTTTTGGTTTTGGAGCAGTAAGGTTATATGGGGTGGGCTGTATGAAGGAGGCCCCCTAACCCCATGACCTGGGTAATGGGCATATTCAGCAGGCAAATATCTTAGTCATCTTAAAGCCAGTTCCATGTAGCTTGCATATGAAGCATGTCAGTGGTTTCCTCTGGGGTATTCCACTTGGCATTGATATGTGAAGTTGACAAGTCCCCCCGCCCAGGTTAAACAGACCCTACAGTGGCTTTTATCCAGTTAACTGGGTTGGTCATTCCCTTAGGAGTAACCTCCTGTGTATATGGATCACATATAGTCATCTGTGATTGTTCAGTCATGAGCCATGGGTCTTGTATTAACCCAATTATTACCATCCACTCCACAGTATTCAAGACCAGAGACACAGCTCCTAAATTAGTTATTCTCATAATCTGCTATAGTAATGGTTCTTCAGGAAGCTGATGACACTGATGCACAAAATGAAAACAATTCTTTTTACACTATACTCTCTGGTTTCAATAATTTCTTGATTTTGCCCTCCCTCACATTGACTACCTTCTTGGTGATCAGAGGTCTGAGAGGGACCTTCTGTTATCCCTGTACAATTTTTACCTTGGGGGGTGGCTTTGAGTCTAGTGGCCCAAATTCAGACTGACCCAAATCTGAGCTTGGTTTAGCATCAAGGCCCAACCCAGCACTTCCTTTTTACTTTCATTTTAGCTATTATGGATAATAACCAAGGGATTGTGTATTTAGCGTAGTTCTTATTATTTTGCATTTCCTTATATATCCAATGAGCTAACTCCTCAAGAGTTGGGTTTACTACTAAAGTGGTTCAGAATAAGGCTCCCCAAAGTATGCCATTTTGGCATGTGAATTGCTTTGAACTGAAGGCAATCAAGACCAGAGGGCTCAGGAGAAATTTTTGCCCCTCCTTTAACTACCTAGAAGAATTCAAATTGGAAAATTTTCTCCAAATGAGAGTTTTTACCAGAGACAAATTTTATTTAAGTGACCCATCTGTATGGCAGGGCAAACACCTAATTGCCAAACATCTGCTTTTCTTGTTCTGTGAATTACCCTTTGAAGCCCCAGGCCTATAGCCCATTCCTTAGCTCAGGTTGGCATATATATCTCATTTTACTTTTCTGTCTTTGAACCTTTCATATATGTGGGGTTCCCATACATATGAAATTAAATTTGATTTTCTCCTGTTAATCTGTCTCTTGTCAATTTAATTCTTAGACCAGCTGGAAGAACCTTTGAAGGGTAGAAGAAAAATATTCACCCCCAACACTACCATTTCTAAATTCCGTTGTTAATTTTTACTTTTAGTAATAGATCACAGTGCAGCTGCAGTTGCATACTGTGGGTAGCCACCCAGGGATCAAAGGTTCATCATCCCCTGCCCTCCTCTCCTTTCTCTTCCTAAACCACAAGTTTCCATGAGTCAGGGCTCTTTCAGCAAATTCCATTTTTCTGATGCCAACTAACGGCTTCTGAACCCAACATGTAGATATGGGGAGGATTTTCCCCAACACCACCAATTCTCCAACACCAGCTGGGTGTCCTGTAATTCAACCCAATTCTGACACTACAGGGAGATAGTGTTAGATTCTGTGGATTAAGGGCTCTGTCCCCAGAAGACTACTCCCTTTCCCCCACTTAAGATGTCAGTCGAAAGTTCAGGTTGTTACCTGTTCTGACTGATGGGTTATAGATCAGGGCTTCCCACAACCTTCTATTTGGGTTAAATTAATTTCCTAGAGTAGCTTACAGAACTCAGAGAAACATTTCACTTACTAGATTATTGGTTTATCATAAAAGGCTATAACTCAGGAACAGCCATATGGAAGAGATGCATAGAACAAAGTACGGAGGAAAGGTGCAGATCTTCCATGCTTTCTCCAGGCTCACCATTGTCCCCAAATCTCCATGTGTTCATCATTCTGGAAGCTCTCCAAAACCTATCCTTTTGGATTTATGTGGAAGCTTCATTGCATAGTCATGATTGATTAGACCCATTGGCCACTGGAGATTAAACTTAATGTTCAGCTCCTCTCCTCTCCCTGGTGGTTGAGGATTGGGACTGAATGTTTCAACCTTTCAGTCACATGGTTGATTCCCCTGGCAACCAGCCTCCATCCTTAGGTGGGGGCCCAAAAGTCACCTCCTTAACACAGCAAAAGACACCTTCCCACAAATTCCTCTAAAAATATGAGAAGCTACCAAAACCATTCAGAATTAACTCTATAGATGAGTTCCTGGGAGCCCATTTGTGTGCTTGTCTCTTTCCTCCCTCACCTAATTGTTTCCTCTCTTAGTCTTCTATACTGAGCGAAGGACCTCCCTCCACTTCAGACCCTTTGGGTTGATCCATAAGTGAGTTTTGTGGGCACTGCCAAGAAACAGTGACGAAGTTGTGGATTAAAATAGAGCAAAGAAAGAGAAAGCAGAAAAAGGCAAAAGAGAGAGAGGGGGTCTTACGTGGAGAAGGCATTATTCTGTTTCTCACATCGGATTCCCTTGCAGTTGTTTGGCTCATCGATTGCTCTGGTCTCATAATAAAAGTATAGCTGGTTCAATCCGTTGGCAAAAGCTAGCAGTACCAGGCAGTAGATAAAGAGGAATTTGAGGATATCGAGCAGCATGCGCCCCAAAGAGATCTGCAGAGGCCCTAAGTGGGAGTTGGCTGTGAACAGGGATATGAGGCGCAACGAACTTAAAATGTTGGATATTGCAAAGAGTGCTTCTGCAATCAGAGTCGGGTGCCACATTTCCCATTCTTCCCTTGGACGAGAACCATTATACTGAAAGAAATAAGTGCACAAGATGAGAGGTACAGTGGGCATTCATAAAACTTTTTGCTTTTTTCTCCTAATACCCAAATAAAGCCACCAAAGTAAGCATCAAGCATGCATTTATACAACAGGCCCTGCGTATGGCACTATTTGTCTCCCCTCCCCATCCAATCGATATATGATGCTAATAACTCTTTTCCTCCCACTCACATCCAAATATATTCCCTGCATAAACACAGAGAAAAATGAATTTTGGAGCAATAATATGGAGCAACCACCTGTGGTTTATCAACAGACATTTTCTGTGAGTTTACCAGATTGTTCGGGAGTGTCACTGGAATAGAGCCATTGGTATACCCAAGGTAGTGGGGGCAAATTACTCTGGTTCCTAATGAGATTTCAAATCATATTTACCTCTCCAAACCCCCATTTTCTTCAGAGCATCACAGGCAACTTGTAGTTTCTGAATGATAAAGGATAGGTTCGGCCACCTCAGTGCGCAATGTTTATCCTGACTTCCTCGCTGACTTGCAGTTTGGGGCTGCTAGAGCAACCTTAGAGGGTCATTCAGTTTTCTGCTGAATTTTAGCAGTCTGCAATGTATTTTATATTATTACAGATAGTATGTCAACCTTCCAGGTAGTGAATTTAGTACTGCTCCACATGGTGGTGTACGCATATATTTATAATTCCTTTGACAGCCCTACAAGTTCAAATGTCCTTCTAGTACAAATGAAGAACCAGGGGGTTGAAGGAGGGGAAGAACCAGTATTTCCGGGATTGGTTGTCCATTTCTCAGCCCCATCCTGGACTTCCCACTCCTGGAACATTGGGAGTAGTCTTATAGAAAGATGGCTTCATTGTGAGACCGTAGGTCTGACTTGGGCTTTGTCAACTTAAAATGGCCTGTATCTCTCAATTTCACCATAGAATGAGGATAATATCTACTCCTATCCATTGCACAGGTTTGTGATTATGTATCCATATGTGAGAAAGCGTGTACTCCATAAGGAGAGATGTTATGGAAATATAAGAATTTGCTTATTACCTTCCCCAAGACAGAAGTAGATTTTGCCTGGAATTCAATTTGAAGCATATTGCCTTGAGTGCTCATCTAAATATCACAATTTCTTAGGACTAAATGTAAACAACTTTTCTGAGAAAATGTTGCATTGGGGGCCAAATTATATTGTTAGCATTTCTAAGATGTGCTTCAGTTCCAACAACTGACAAAACTGGTGTTGTTAAAATCATTTGTGTGTATCCAATGCTCTTCACTGTCAGAGGAGTTGGGAGAAGCCTTGCCACACTTGTGCTTCTGTTTCAGATGAACTTTAGGTGACTAATACATTTTTTTATGCTCTTGGCCAAATCCTGTATCTCGACACTTTTCCTTCCAAAAACAACAATAAGAACACCCCACATTGGCTGCATTGCTGTGAGGGGTGGGTATTTTCATGCCTGTTTTATAAATGGAGGAACTGAAATCCAGATAGGCAGAGTGACTTGCTTAAGATCACACAGCAAGTTGGTAGCAGAGCCAGGACTAAAACTGAGATTTCTATAGAGTCAGTCTGGTATTATCTCCATTAAATGTTCAAATGATAGTTGATATCACAGCACATATGTTAGATAGGTCTTTAAAAGTTTTGAGCACTATGCAAGAGATGGAGACTGCTGATAATGAAGTAGACATATGTTTTAAAGCTAGGAATTATCAACTGGAACATGCACAGCTCACAATTCAGGATTTTCTCCTTCCATAATCACAACTGTAAGCACAGGGAAGTCTGCTGTCCATGGGACAGTGAGTCTGGATGTGCAGAATATTCAGAAGTGTGAAACATGATTCTTATGGCAAATCTATGTTTTGCATCTATACCTTTGGAGGAAGATATATAGAATATGAGATCAGGGAACAAACTTGAGGCTCATTTTGCATCAAGTTCAGCAAACTTTTTCTGTCAAGGGCAGATAGTAGATATTTTTGGCTTGGTGGGTATATGGTCCCTGTCACAACTACTCGGTTCTTCCTTGTAGAACTAACAGGGAATAAGTGAACAAATGGGTATGGCAGCAGGCCAAATTTGGCCTGCAGACTGTAGTTTGATGACTTCTGGTCTAACACAGGTGGCTTGCAAATTGTGTTCCTTGAAGCCTGAAGGTTCAGTAGAGGCATCTGGTAGCCTCTCTGGAAGCCAAAGAGGAGGCCTAGAAGATTGATTCCATAACCCAGATTCAATCTTTGAGCTCTTTAATGTGTTGAAATTCCTAATAAGTTTTAACTTCAAGATATGGTTTCATGGGAAAAATTAAAAGGCTGACAGCCACTAATCTAGTCTAGTCTGCTTATTTTTTAGAGGCAGATTCTCAGGCTCAGGGAGGTAGAAGAATCAACTGTGGTAATCTAGCTTGGGTCAGAGCAAGGATTGCATTCAGGTTTCCTGATTCTTGAGTTAGTGATACTAGGAGGCAAGTGATTTTTCTTATATTCTTTGAGATGAAATACAGATTGAAAATTGGCCTCCATGTATTTCAAAGGGGTATAAATCGCACTCTGTCGACTCAGAAGCAAAATATGAAGAAGGCCAGCCTAATTTAGGGATATAATAATAATAAGGATAGAGTGAGAAATTGTGTCTTCAGCCAAGTACTAGCTGAAGAAAGGACCACAACTCAATGAGTGTCAAAGTTCACATTTAGTTTGAACATATGAAAGTAAGGTGATGGTGGGATAAATCTAGCTGGTAGTACCCTAGAAGACAAAAAGGTAATTATTCTCCATTTGTAGGATTATCTGGGGGGCACTAAGGGCCAGACTTATATGTATTTGTCCTTTTGAGTACTTTGGTATGTACCTTTTGGTTTCTGTTGTTGCAGACCATGTGCAGTGGAGTATATATATTGTTGACTATTATTTTTGCTCTAATAAAGGATCTTCTGTAAGGCCAGCTTACCCCATGGCATTTCTGTACTGCTTTAGTACAACAGTGATCTGAAATGTTTCAAGGGAGTCCGGGGACCAGCTCTTGTGGCTTCGCTTCATAGAGGTTGTCTTAACCTACTTGGAGAAGTTCATCTCAGACTAGTGTGTCTCTGTGGATGAGCGGACCAGACTGACCATTTGAAATTTCTCATTGCAAATCCAAATCTGCATGTGGCATGTCTTGCTTCATAAATTCTCCTTTTTTTTTTAGAAGAACTCCAACTCTTTGGCAAATGTATCCTTTGGGTTGTTTATCAGTTGAGGGGCATTTACTCAGCTTAATATAGCTGATTTATCCATCCACTACATGATGGGGAAATTCTAGCTCCTTGGAATCCTTGCCAGTGAAATTGGATAGGTTATAAAATTAGCTAATGTTGGGAATCTATAGACACATGTTTATATCCTTAAGAGTAAATCCTTTTCTTGATCATTTATTCTAAACTTTCCTTTTTAAGCAAAACCCACCAATTTCTAGATTGATAATCTATTGTCCCTCTTGTGTATAAATACAACTTCCAAAGGAAGAGGTTTTTTTTTTTTTTTTTTTTTTAAAGGCAAACAGTGTTACTTAGTCCACAGAGTTCCAGAATCACGTGGATTTCATCCAGGCACATTAACAAGAGAGATTCAAACATTTTCCTTACCAGCTTTTTCTTGTAAGGAAGTTGTAAGTATGTGTTAAACGATCACCACAAGGATAAGGCATACTCTTAGGCTTCTTTCAAAAATGTTTCATGACTGCATTCAATATTCATGCTCCACATAACTAACTCCCAAGGTCTTCAAATTTATGCAATATGCATATTATGGATATAAAAATAAGTTGTTAGAGATTTGGGGGACAGCCATATTCCCATTCTAAAACTCCTTAATGTGGGAGTTAGTGCCAAAAAGCATGACTGACTAGACAATCTTGGAGACTGGATTGTCAGCTTTTCCTCATGCTGGAGAAGTTCAACTCAGGGTAGAAGGAACCAGCCATTCTATCATCTAATGAGCACCAAATCTGAACTCAGAGCCTGGGACTACCCAATGTGAGATGTTGGCCATGAGGCTATTTTTTTTTTTCAGGATAATTTAGGTTGTACATTGTGTGGAAAAACATTACGGTAGTGTGTATGTGTACACATTATCTAAATTGGTAGAGAGGCATAGGTTGAGTGATACTCAAAAAGATAGATTTATAACATCTTGAATAGTCATCTTTGTGCTGGAAGTAATGACGGAGGCAGAGATGATTAAAGATATCTGTCCTCTGCAGTGAAGTTTCTAAGGTTCTACTACCTGTCATATAAAGAACACTTGAGTGAAGAGTGAATAGTTAGCTTTGAGAAGAGTCAACTCAGAAAGTTAGGGAGAGATGGTTTTACATTGGAAGCACTATTCAGGAAAAGGAACAGCTTTGTTGTTTGACCCCATTGGGAAGGATTATTAATGGATGTGTCCCAGGGAAAATAATATCAGAAAAACACAAAGTGGCACTTTTTAATGAAGTGACAAGGTTTGAGAGAGGCTTTTGGAGATTGTGAATTCAGTGTGTTTTCTGTCCCTGACTTATGGAAGCATCTGTGGACCATCTTCTTGGCAAGGATATTATAATAGAGAGGATTTAAATACTGAATGGGTGGATGGGTGGCTAAAGACCCTTCTACTGTCAGAGTTTAAGAAGCTAAAAATTCATTTGTAAATTGTTCTGTTCTTCACTTAGGTGGAAACTACTTATAATCTATTGAAAGAGTGCCTGTTTGTATGGTACTTTCCCGCATGGATTGAACTGTTGACAGCACTTTTCCCCTAAATTCTTCTTGCTCCCTGTGCTAAAGCTTAATGTAACCCAAATAAATTGCCTAAAAAATGGCAGATATTCCAAGTTACCTTGACATAGGCCACAATCTTCAAGGAAATAGTTGCCAGGTAGAGTGAGTTCATTGCAAAATCCATCAGGTTCCACCAGTCATGGATATATTCAGTAAATCCACCATCCCACATTTCCTTAATCTCCCCCCAAATGAAACCTGAGGAATGGAGGCAAGATGTTTATTTCTAGACAGGGTCAGAATAGTCATCATAGTCATCACAGTAGGATTCCCTTGAGTAAAGATAGGCAGAAACAATGAATGAATTGAGATCACTGGAGTGAAGGCTCCAGAGATGGTAATAATAATGTAGCTCATTTTCTTTCCTGTGTCACCGCTCAGTTATGGACTTGCCAATCCTGATAGGCATTACCTGAAGATGCTCATATGTTATACTTTTCTGGGTGCTACTCACGTTTTAGCATTGTTATTATAGTTCTTGGAATGCTGTTACAATTTTGGGTGCCTGATTCTACCCCCTTCCAATTTTGAAGTAGGAAATTTATTAATTTCATTAATAAATTAATGAGGTCAGTATTATCATATAGTCGTTAGTTTCTACCATGTGCTAAAACTCAGTAAGTTTTGAGGTGAGCTAGCTAACCACCAACCAAATTACTGGATGTTGAGGCTGAAGCTAGGCAATGAGGCCCAAAATAATTTAGAATCCTCTTTTCTCTTTTCTCCTCTCATCGTGTGTGGAGTTTTGTGGAATTCTGCCTGATGGCGTAGATGTTTCTTGAATCTTGGAATTAGGAGACAGTAAAAGGTGTGACTGTGGTCTAAGGCAGTGCTTTCTAGACTTTAAAGTGCATGCCAATCACCTGGGGATCATGTTGGAATGGATTCTGATTCCCTAGCTCCACAGTGGGACTTGAAATTCTGTCTAACAAGTTCCCAAGTGATGATGCTGACATTGCTGATTTGGGAATTACAGTTCGAGTAGCAAGGATTTGGGGGATAGCAGTGCATTGGAGGGTCCAATGCAATCTAACCATGCTTGGAGACTACTGGTAAAGTTACTTTTACCATGAATTGTGTGAATTTCCCAGGTTCCCCTCCTGATTGTGGAATTAGTACCCATATAGGATGTGAACCCCGAATAAGCACTGGGATTGTGTGAAGTAGCTACAAGAAAGCAATAGGTTCAAGTGCTCTTGAGTTATAGGAAGTGCATTGAATAGACTGATTGACACTTGCTCTGCCTGTCTTATCCAAAATCCATTCTGATTGATACTTGGCTTTCCTTTTAAACCAATTGACAATCTCCTGTCCTTGAAGATGTTAGGTTAGCAGAATTAAGCCCTGGGTTCACTGCCAATCTCACTGTGAGCCATCTAATATTAAGTGACCAGGATCTAGGGAAGAAGGAACCACATTTTTGAGACTCCCAACAAAGGGCTTCCCCACTGCACAAAGAGATGATGTCCTAATTCAGGGCCAGTCTTTCTGCCTGTTCCAGCATCTTCTTCAAACAGGAGCAGCAGGCAATCTGGCCATAGAGCCTACTTTCTTTGACTCACCGAGAACCCAAGGCAATATCATCCATTCCACCACAGTTGGGGGAGGCCCCTGTACATGAAGGTCTGTCCTGACGATGTGTTGAGAAGCCAGGAGAAGCATGAAGAGGAAGGTCAGATATGATGCTGTGTGGCAGATAAACTTGATAAAGGGTTTCTTGATGAAAAGCCCAAGGTTGCTCCTGGGTGAGATCAGATAAGCTATGGACAGCATGGGAAACAGGAACCCAATGGTCATGCAGGTTAGAAGCTTGACTACCCAGTGTTTCCGTCGCCATCCAGGGAAGCCGTCATACCACAGAGTGGCAAGTAATTGTTGGCAATTAGGCTGAGCAACAAACTGGGAAAAGAAGAGAACAAATTAGGCATCTTGGATGTCCAGGGGGAAGTCTACATTCATAATACATCTCCTAGTTTACAGCCAGCTGCATGGCCAATCCCCAGAAAGGGCCTGTTTTCCAGGTTTCCATGAATGGATCTAACCCCAGGGACAGCTCTATGTGTCAAGCTATGAGACTGGCTTTTCCTTAGAGATATTTGTTTCATATATTAAGCAAAATCACTCTGTTGGGTTTGTGCTTTAGCATGCTTCCCTATTCTTCCTCCCATAATCTTAGAGAAATGGTTCCTGAACCTTGGCTCTCCATTAGAATCATACAGTGAACATTAAAAGATTCAGATTTCTGGGTCACAAATTGGGCATCTCTGGGGAGTAGAGCCTGGGCAGTTATTTTATGAAGTTTCACTGGGAATATCCATATCTATTAGCGGAGAATCATGGGGATATTTCCTTTCTTTCTTTCTTTCTTTCTTTCTTTCTTTCTTTCTTTCTTTCTTCTTTCTTTCTCTTTCTTCTTTCTTTCTTTCTTTCTTTCTTTCTTTCTTTCTTTCTTTCTTTCTTTCTCTTTTCTTCTTTCTTTCTTTTTTTTTACTTTTACTTGTTCCCCGAGCTTACCTGAGGTCAACAAATGTGTGCTGTGTTTGGGCAAACACAAACTGGCACGGAATATGCTCATGCCTGTGGCTATGGTTTAGAATGCAAATGAGCTCCCTGCTTGTTTTGTCTTTTTTTTTTACCCTTTGGTTTTGAGCACCTCTTGGTTGGCTCACAGTGAATGAGCTTACTATTTTGCCATCTATTAACACCCTCTCAACTCTAGACATGCAGAGGAGGGGAAAATATTTAGGGGCCCAAATTACAATGCTGTGTACTAACCCAGCTGGGATTTTACTTAAAGGTAATCTACAAAGTGTCAATGATTAATAGTTAAGGAATCATCAGCATTGCAAGTCATCATCAAGTTTCTACTCCCTGTAAGCAACTCAATAGGGAGCTCAACAGTCAGCCATGATTTTAAATACTGCCTATATTTCCCAGCTTCCCATGGGAAAGGTTAAACAGAGCTGTAACATATAGCTTACTAGGACAAAGGAAATAAAATTCTTTCATCATTTACCCAACACCCGAGGTAGACTAGCCCAACTTTACTGTTAGTATATATGTGAAGGTGACTAGCTTCCCACCAAAGCCATTCTGTTCTTCCTTGAGCACACAGTGGGACAGACTACACCTTCTAGTCTCCCTTGCAGTGAGATGTGGCCACGTGACTAGGTTCCTAATAATGGGACTGCAGAGAAAAGATGAGTGGTACTTCCTGGCCTGGTCTGTAGAGGTATCCCATGTGTGTTCCTCCATGTTCTCTCCTGCTTCTGGCTGACTGGGATGTGGTAACCCAGGATGACCTAGGATTTTCTGTCAGCTCTTATCCATCAAGGACCATATAGAGGAGAACTATCCTGCTGATAACTGCCTTGGAATGTTACATGACTGAGAGGATTCTAGTGTGTTTGAGCCATTGTATATTTGGGAGTCTAGACTACCCCAAAGCTGTTTACTCTTATGAAACTATCAAAAATAAGCTGTCGGGATCCCTGGGTGGCGCAGTGGTTTGGCGCCTGCCTTTGGCCCAGGGCGAGATCCTGGAGACTCGGGATCGAGTCCCACGTGAGGCTCCTGGTACATGGAGCCTGCTTCTCCCTCTGCCTGTGTCTCTGCCTCTCTCTCTCTCTCTCTCTGTGTGACTATCATAAATAAATTAAAAAAAATAAGCTGTCAATTTTTTTATCATGTCATCTCATCTTTTTCAAAGATGCTTATGATCCCCAACATGCCCTATGTCACATAGAAGACACAATCTTATAGTCCCTTACTACTACTTTTCTTGGCATTTCAGTCTATGCCAGAGGCTAGGATAAAAATTTCCTTAAAAAAGTATAGAAAATTAGAAGGGTTAAGCAAGACGTTTGGATGCAGTGGGAAGAGCACTGGGAATGCACAGTCTAGTGAGGGAGAAAGATATATAAAAAGATGGTTATAAAACAGTATAATAAGGGCTTAAAATTAAAATGGATAAGAACAAAGCATAATGGGAGCACAATGGAGAACAAATCTGGACTGCTCAGCCAAGGCTCCCTAGTGGAGGCAATACCTGAGTGGAGCAGTACATGATGTGTAGAATTTGGTTAAGTAGAGGGGAAGAGAGGAGAAGGGAGTGAACAGCCAAAGCAGAAGGAATGACATAACTAAAGGCATCAAGGTTAAAAAAGAACATGACTTGTATGAGGAACTAGAGCAGTCTGCCGTGGCTACAGCTTGAAATGCAAAGCCATAAATGGCAGGATATGGGGCTGGGGAGGTAGACAGGTGTTACAGAAGATTAAAATGATAACCTTTGGCTCCTGCAAATAGTATGATTCATCTTAAGAGAGATAGGGAGCCATAAGTGATATGTTTATGTGTGTGAGTGTGTGTGTGTTTGTGTGTGTTCAGAGTAGTAGAGTAAGTAGTTGAGACTCTCCATTAGAGACTCTGGAGCTAGATCGCCATGGTTCTCTTTGTTCTTCAGTGTTTTTGTCTGAAGAATCGAGATGACAACAGCATCTACCGGCTAGTGTTGGTGTGAGAATTAAGATCACTTATGGGGTGCTTGGGTGGCTCAGTCGACTGAGCTTCTGACTCCTGATTTTGGCTTGGATCCTGATCTCCGGGTTGTGGGACTGAGCCCCAAGTTGGGATCTACACTTGGTGGGGAGTCTACTTGATATTCTTTCTCCCTCTCCATCTACCCTGCCCCAACTCACTCTCTAAAATTAAATCTTGAAAAAAAGATCACTTACTACATATTAAGTATTTAGAACTGTGCTTAGCACATAGTAAGGGATCATTCAATTTTAGATGCAAATATTACTATGCATGCAATAGGATCAGACTTAGACATTAGAAAGATCCTTCTGGGGATTGAGTGGGAGATGAATGGAGGGTAGAAAGCAGGAAAAACTTGAAGCAGGAAGACTGGTTAGAAATCTGGTATACAATGATTACAATGTGGACTAAGGTAATGGCAGTGGAAATGGAAAGCTGAATTCAGATGTAAAATGCAGTGAGGAGGTGGAAGGAAGTAATAGATGTGGATTGACTATAAAGGGGAGGGAGGCTTCTCTTTTGGGTGAATTGGTAGCTATTAGTGTCATCATCAACCAAGAGTGGGAACACTGAAGCTGGAACAGGTAGGTTTATGGAAATGCATGCAGAGTTAGATTTGTCTGTGCAACACTGAGTGGAGATATCTGGACTGATGTACTGATGTCCTACAGCAGGAGTTGACAAACTTTTTAAAAAATATATTTTATTTATTTGAGGAGAGAGAAAGAGAGAGAGAGAGAGAGAGAGAGAGAGAGAGAGAAGAGAAAATGAGCAGGGGAGAGGGACAAGCAGACTCCCTGCTGAGCAGGGAGCCCAATGCTGGGCTCAATGCAGGGCTCAATCCCAGGACTCCAGAATCATGACCTGAGCTGAAGGCAGATGTGTAACCAACTGAGTCATCCAGGAGCCCTGACAAACTTTTTCTGTAAAAGGCCAAATAGTAAATATGTGGGCCTTTGCAGTCAATAGAATTCCTGTAGAAACTACTCAACTGTTTTAGTGGCAACTCAGCCATAGAAAATCTGTAAATATGTAAATGAATGGGTGTGGCTATGTGTGTGCCAATAACACTTTATTTTTTTTAGATTTATTTGCTTATTTGAGATAGAGCAAGAGAGCAGTGGGAGGGGCAGAGGGAGAGGGAGAGGGAGAGGGAGAAGAAGAGTGAGAATCTCAAGCAGACTCCCTGCTGAACACAGAGTCCAATATGGGGCTATATATCTCACAACACTGAGATCACAACCTGAGCCAAAATCAAGAGTCAACTGACTGTGCAACCCAGGCACCCTTTTGTCATAGTTTGCCAATCCCTGTACTATGACATTGCTCCATGATGCTGCCAGGACCAAGTAAATATTTGGACCACGTCAGTTGACCTCCTGCAACTTCCCCTTGTGTATCCCCAAGAATTATGACTCCAGAAATCACTTTCCCTTAGGCAAAAGTGCAGAGGTGAAGCTTCTCTTAATAATAGATATTACCATCTAACCTCTATCTTCATTGCCTCTGCTCTGATTTTCAATTAGGCTGAAGTTGGTAATTTTACAAAGTTTGGTTGGTTTTTTATTTTTTATTTTCTGTTTTTAAATCTGACAAGAGTAGTGTAGGGTGGTGTGGATTCTGGCAGAACAAACTGCAATTACAGTATTATAAAGGAGGTTTTTATTAAGCCACCATGTAGTATCAAAGCCCAAAACATCTGTGAGCCTTGAAAGCACAATCCCGATTCCTGTTTGCATACTGAAATTCAAATTTGACAGGTTACTTAATCAATCTCTACTCAATTTCCAGAATGCCTCAGGAGAGATTGCAGGAAAAACAGAGGAGTGTGTGTTGTATGCTTGATTGTGCTAAGGGCCGAACTGTACGGCGACTAGAACAGTAATTTTTAATTTTGATGGAGTCCAATTTGTGTTTTATGTTGTTGCTTGTGCTGTTGCTGCCATATCTAAAAATCCATCACTCTATCCAAGGTCACAAAGGTCTTTACCTAGGTTTTCTTCTCTGGATTTGATATCTTTAGCTCTTATGTTTATGTATTTAATCTATTTTGAATTAACTTTTGCATATTGTGTGAGAAAGGGGTCCAACTTCATTCATTTGCATGTGGATATCTACTTGTACCAGCACACTTTTTTTTTTTTTTAAAAAAGCTTACTATTTCCCCCATTATATTCTTCTTCTGGCATCCTTGTTGAAAATCAACTAACCATTAATATCAGGGTTTACTTTTGGCTCTTTATTCCATTTATCAATAAGTCTATCCTTATTCCTGATTTTAAGGGAAAAGCTTTCAGTTGGTCTTCATTAAGTGTGATATTAGCTATGGTTTTCTCTTAGATGGCTTTCATCATGTTAAGGAAGTTTTTTTTTTTTTAAGATTTTATTTATTCATGAGAGAGAGAGACAGACAGAAGCAGGTTCTATGTATGCAGGGAGTCTGGCATGGGACTTGATCCCGGGTCTCCAGGATCAGGCCCTAGGTTCAAGGTGGCGCTAAACCACTGAGCCACTCGGGCTGCCCAGGTTAAGGAAGTTCTAATCTGTTTTCTGAGCGTTTTTTTTTTTAAATCACAAAAGGATGTTGAATTATGTCAAATACTTTTCCTATGTCAATTGAAATGATTATGTGTGTTTTTCTCCCTTCCATGGATATAATGTAATACATTGATTTTGTTATGTTAATCACTCCTGTACTACTGGGATGAATTCCACTAGGTCATGATGTACAATCCTTTCTATATATTTCTGGATTCAGATTTTTTTTGTTTAAGCCTATATTGTTTGCCTCAACAACTATCCACTGTTTCAGGTGGCTGTGATGCAAAACAATTGCTGCTGAATTTTCCAACAAATTCCCTTAGGGAAAGGGCTGTTGGTCCTGAGTAAGATCACATAAACATGAGTTCTGTAAATGGAGCTTTTCCGGGGAGTTGCCAGACAGGTCATATAATGACAATTTTCTGGGGACAGGTCTTTTAGGGGAGCGCCAAACCCAATCTTTTCCTTTCCAATGGCTGCCAAGCTGTTGCTTTTCACAGTTGCTGTGGTTCCAAGTCTATTGATTTTCAAGACTACTTGGGACTGGGTAAAAGGAGAGAGGAATAGGCAAGTTAAAATACCACAAAACTTGCTGTTCTTACCAAGATTCAGCTGTTTTTCTTGAATACATGTTCCTCTGGTTGGTGCAAAATTTTGGTTAATTTTCAGAGTTGTGAAATGTTTATTTGGAATATTTTTCCTATGCCTTGTTGCTTTTTTCGAGTGGATTTTCAGCAGTCCCTACTCCACCATTCTGGAAGTGTATTCCCTTCGCGACTTTTTAACTTTTTGTGGGAGGTGATGTTGTATTTGGGTTGTTGGATTGTGGAAAAGGATAGAGTCCTTTCCCAAATTCCTCCCCAGGGGGCTTCAAACAAAACAAAACAAAACAAAACAAAACAAAACAAAACAAAACAACAAAACAAGGTTTGAGCAATATGAGAGCTTCTTAAAAGCTGGAAGACTGGGTCTTGGTCAAGGACTAGGAGCATATCTTAGTTTCCATTATATTCCCAGCATTTTGCTAAGCACCTGGCACAAGGCAAACACTGGATAAATATTTGTTAAATGAGTGATTGAATAAATAGGTATGTGATAGATGAACCCTGGTGGAATGCTGTCTTTCCAAAGCTTTCTTTCCTTAGGGTATACGGGGAGTGATGTATGGTAGTTAAGACAAAGCTCCTAGAAATTGAAATTAGGAACTATTCTTGGGGCACCTGGGTGACTCAGTAAGTTAAGTGTCTGCCTTCTGCTCAGGGTCCTGGGATGGAGCCCTGCATCAGGCTCTCCACTCAGCGGGGAGTCTGCTTCTCCCTCTGTCTCTGCCCCTGCTTGTGCTCTCTCTCTTTCTCTCTCAAATAAATAAAACCTTAAAAAAAAGAAATTAGCAACTACTCTTAACGTAGATTAATTACTATATATTGAGCTCTTACAATGTACCAAACATTGTATCAGATTTTCACATGCATCACCCCAAAGCAACCCTAAAGGCTGATATTAGCATTATACACTTTTCACAGATGATGGAACTAAGCCCAAGATCACATTTGTGGTATGTGGTGGGGCCAGAAGTGGAGCCCTGGTGTGGCTGACTCTAAAGACCAAGCCCTTAAACACTGCACTCTGGCAATCCATATATGGTATGAGTTGGGGCCTGCAGAAAGCTGAATTTCCCAGTATTGTCCCCACTGGCCTGGCCACAGTGATTGAAATGTTCCTATCACTTGTTGCTTTGGGTCAAGGTGTTGAAATTATATTCATGTTTTTACGGGGTGCCTGGGTGGCTCAGTCAGTTAACCATCTGCCTTTGAGTCACGTCCTGATCTCAGGATCCTGGGATCAAGCCCCATGTTGTAGGGCTGCTCAGCGGGGAGTCTACTTTTCCTTCTCCTCCACCTCTCCTCCTTGCTCATGCTCTCTCTCTCAAATAAGTAAAATCTTTAAAAAAAATTAACTGTTGGGATGCCTTGGTGGTTCAGTGGTTGAGTGTCTGCCTTCCGCTCAGGGTGTGATCCTGGGTTCCTGGGATCAAATCCTGACTCTCCCATCGGGCTCCCCACAGGGAGCCTGCTTCTCTCTCTTCCTATGTCTCTGCCTCTCTTTGTGTCTCTCATGAATAAATAAATAAAATCTTAAAAAAACTAACATTTAAGGTTTAGTTAATAGTTTCATATGTTACCACTTCCTAAAAACATGAATATAATTTCTTTTTCTTTAAATATTTTATTTAAGAGAGAACACGAGCAGAGGAGAGCCAGAAGGGAGAGGCAGTCAGAGGCAGAGGAAGAAGCAGACTCCCTGCTAAGCAGGGAACCCTATGTGGGGCTCAATCTCAGGACCCCAAGATCATAACCTGAGCCGGAGGCAGGTGCTTAAATGAGCCACCCAGGTGCCCCAAACCATAACAGTTTAAAGTGAGTGTATAAAAAAAAAAAGTGAGTGTATCATATTAGCCAGTTACCTAGCTATAAAGGACCTGTACACCAGCAACGCTGAAGAGGAATGATCAGAAACTCAGATCTGGGCTGAAGATCTTACCTTCCTAGTTTAGCCCCAGCCCAGATCTCTATGGCACTCCCCTTTCCAACCGTCTACATCTTTTCTTCACAAACCTGCTAGGGCCCTCTGTACAGTTCCTTTTATTTTTAAAAATCTGCAATGCTTTATTTCTCCAATGCTCTAAGGCAAGGGCTGAAAATGAATTTTTTCCTTACATAGGACTTTTGGAAAAGCCCTGACTTTCTTCCTTTGACATAAAGCTGCATTTTAAATGGAAGAGCTCAATAGCTCTTTGCCCCTCGAAAGAGTAATTCTTGATAGGAATAACGTCAGGTTCTACCAGAAAGAGCCTGACCTTCCCCCAGACAACTAGGAAAACTGGTTCAATTTCACCTGGGCAGAGCTCTGACTTCATTCATTCAGTGAGGAGAATTATTTCTTTAGCTCCTCACTAGTCCATTGGATTAAACTTTTGTTCCTACAGCTGTCTAAATGATCACGTGGTTTTAGTGCTTCATTCACATACTGACCTCAAAGCAGAACCAAATTTGACTTGCTCATTGCTAAGGGAATGCAAGAGCAATGTGACTCAATTTAGGTGTTGCAACAAGTATTTCTGTACACCTGCTCCATGACCAGTTCTGTGTGGTGCGTGGGGAGAGGGCCACAACAAGAGAGACCCACAGTGACTCTGACCTGCAGGATCTCACTGACAGACCAGCCAAACTCAAATAACACAAGTAATAGGCAATAATGTCTGTGTTCAGAAGCCCGCACAAGCACAAGCGGTACAGATGGTAAAAGTTTCAGGTTCTCAGCTGGTTGGTGGCCACAGACTAGTGAAGGCCACTCCCTTCCAATTCGGGAGATTTTCCCAAGTAAGGATGTAATAAAAAAGAAAAAAAAAACCCTACACTGCTTTGATTCTTCTGTTAGAGCCACTTCATAAAAAGAAAGGTCAGAATAAAGTGCAGTCATTCAATCTGGATCCATTTGGCATTAGGAAAAAGTGACTACGTTGTCATGAGGAATGACAACTTAGAGACTCAGGGCATTCGGAGAAGGAACGAATCAGCAGGCATGAGAGTCAGAAGGAAAGGCTATAGAGAATCCTTAAATCAGAGAATCTCACTTCCTCCTGGAAGCCTTCCGTAATTGCCCCAGCCAGAGGCGATCCCTCTTCCTCAAGCCCAGACCACTTTGCTTCTTCCTTGAGGTACCTTAGAGCCCGACCTATGTTAGTTACACTTACTTTCATGTAGAGCTTTTTTACCATAGTAAACTTCTTAAGGGGAGGGACAATTTTGTATGTTGTATGACATTTCATAGCCCAAAGGGCTTTGCAGACATTTACTGTACTTGTTAAAGTGAGAAAATTCTCTTCTCTGCTTTCCTGCTAAACTTCAGTCCTGAATATTCACTGCCTAGTGGGCATTTCAAATTCATAACCCAAGTGGAACTTTTTCTTCCCCAAACCTCCCAACACACACACCTTCTGTGTACCCTCCAAGTATTTCTCTAATACCAGTCATAATAGTCACAGATTAAATGTACACAGAATTTTCTGTTTTGGATAATTTTAAAAGCACGTTATACATATGAACAAACCCAGGGGGTTGGTACTGCATTTACACCCATTTTACAGATGAGAGAAACTGACTCCCAGAGAGGTTAAATACTAATGAGCATTTGAGTGCTCACTGTGTGTCAAGCACTATAGTAAGTGTTCATTTAAGAGTAGTGAGCTTAGGATATACTAACCTGGTTAGTGACCAGGTTCACACCCCCCCCACGCCCTCCTCTTCCCCCACCCTCCCCAACCCCACCCACCCTCTCTAATGAGACACTGGGAAATGAGGGGAAGTCCCTTGGTTGGAGTAGAGGATCTAGTGGTGGGGGGCTCTTGAGAAGGAAGCCAGGCTGTAAGGCAGAGAAAAAAAAGCCAGCAGCAGTTGAGTTTTCAGTGGTTCCCCTAGGGATGGGCAGTGTGGTCAGAGGAGAAAAAAATCTTTCTTAACTCCCACAATCCACTCTGTTCTGTGCCATGGAGGCGGTCAGGAAGAGAAAAATCAGATCAGGATAAAACAAGTCGGTCCTACATTGAGTCACCTCACTGGTGATTTGTGCATGATTTTAAACTGTTGGGTATGTGTTGAAGTGAGTAGAAGAAAGGTCACCTTGATGTATGTCTAACATTCAGAGCTCTGTTAAGCAGCTCAGGACTGTTGTTCCCTGGAGTAATTGGCACTGAGTTATCTTTGTGTGTTTCCTAAAAGAGAGCAGTTGACCTCAAGCTGGGGGACTTACAGCTGTAAACACTTTTTCCTTTAGTAGCTTGGAGGAAAAGAAAATCTGAGAGGTGATAATGAGCACCCCCCAACATTCCCCAGGGCAGAAGGTGAGGATCCGGAAGAAAACTTGAGTTCCCAACTATGCAGGCTCTGAGCTAAGGGCCTTTCTGTGTGGTTGGAAAAAGTCTACTCATCTTTCAAGAACTTGACTCTGCTCCTTAAGTGAGTGGCTAGACAATGGAATAGGCCCAACTTGCATTGCCTCAGATGTCAGTTCTTCAAAAGACAGTCCAGTTGTGTACAAGGGTGTATTTAAAAAGCCAGCTGGAAAAAATTATCTGAGATAGAACAAGTTTGGTTGGTTTGTTTTGTAGTTGCCAAACAGGCTGGGCTCTGATGAGGAGAAAAATGCTCAAAAAGTAAATCCAGGTCAGCACACAATTTTCCAAAGAGGAGGCAAATGTGCAAAACACTTTCCTTCCCTACCATGATGGTGAGCTTGTTGAGCTGTGCTTTTTTTTTTAAGATTTTATTATTTATTCATGAGAGATATACAGAGAGAGAGAGGCAGAAACACAGGCAGAGGGAGAAGCAGGCTCCATGCAAGAAGCCCGACGTGGGACTCGATCCGGGTCTCCACAATCACGCCCTGGGCGGAAGGCGGAGTTAAACCACTGAGCCACCCAGGCTGCCCCTGAGCTGTGCTTTTATGAAGTGGTTCATCTTTTTACCACGGTAGCAGAAATTTGAGATGAAGAAGTAGGTTTTGGCAAGTAGATTAGGCCCAGGTCATAATTCAAAGTAGTGATCACTACATGTAGTCTCTGTTTGAAACGGTGTCAATCTACTTAGATCACTAATCTGCAGTGAATTTTTTTTTTTTTTTTGGAAAGAAGGAGCTGCAGTGCTTTTGCAGGGATTACTGAGACATTTTGTACTCATCGGGCTGTTGCTGCAGTTACCTGGTGCACTTGGTCCCTGTACTTGGCTACCAATGTCAATGGCAACAGAAGTACAGGCTGATAAAATGAGTCAACTGGCAGTCATCCCTCTGATTTCACATTTGAGTTAAGGCTCACTAATTTGAACTCACTGAGGCTAGATGCTGAAGATTCGGTTTTAGAATACGTATTTTATTTTATTTTTTAATTTATGATAGTCACAGAGAGAGAGAGACAGAGACAGAGACACAGGCAGAGGGAGAAGCAGGCTCCATGCACCAGGAGCCTCACATGGGACTCGATCCCAGGTCTCCAGGATCACGCCCTGGGCCAAAGGCAGGCGCCAAACCGCTGCGCCACCCAGGGATCCCTAGAATACGTATTTTAAAAAATACAGTTACCCGTTTGCACGTACATACAGCAGTGGGGATTTGCTAAATGGCGTTTCCTGGCAGATGTTATCCTTCTCCCTTGTTGGAGCTGATAGGCTCTCAAAGGATCTAGTGCTGCGAAATTTAGTCCAATGCAGTGGCGTATTCTAGTCGTGAGGTGGCAGCAGAGGGCGGTGGGAGCTCACGTCCTACTTCCAAGAGGGGAGTTCTAGAAGGAAAGAGGAGCCTGTCTTGGAAAACTTCTCACCTGGGAGAGAGCAAGTGAACCAGCATGTCAGGGCAATTGGAGAGGAGAGCCTGGAAACTCATTAAAGCCAAATAAGAAATCAGATGGGGTGTGATTAGGTCAATTAACGACCCATGGAACAGAACAGGGGCAAAATAAAATGAGAGCCAGAGGCAACCAATTCTGAGGGTGTAAGTCTTTGAGAGCTGGGTGTCCTGGGCAGTTCCAAGCCCAGTGCTGGGTGATGGTACAGGTTCACAAGTCCACAGTACTTACTCCAAAATCCTTGAGGCCAGATGTGTTTTGGAATTCTAAATTTGTCAGATTTCAGAACAATAATATGCCATCTGCACTATATATTAGGTAACACCCCCAGTGGGATTTAAGGCAGCACTCTTAATTAGGGTTGCCAAATTTAGCAAATAAAAATACAAGAGGTCTAGTTATATTTGAATTTCAGATCAACAGTGAATTGTATTTTAGTCTAAGTGTATCCCCTTATGATATTTGGGACATACTGACACTAAAACATGGTTCACTGTTGATCTGAAATTCACATGTAACCGGATGTCCTGTATTTTATCTGGAAATCTGACGATAGTCAAACACATTAGTATCACAGCAGTGAAACCTATGAATGCTTAGACTAAATGGGATAAATAAAGACAATAAATTGCCTCATGTCACTTCATTTCATGTTTTGTCACCATATGAGTTTTGATAGGAAATTTATGGAAAAAAATTTTTTTTGGTTTTTCAGGACATTGTATATTTTGGAATTGTGGACTTGTAATCATTCAATAAATAGAAGAGAACAATGGAGAGATCTATGTTGACAGGTATTCATGCCTGAAGTATTTCTAGTTCTTCAGGGCATGGGTCCTTTTTTTTCAGGTCACAAGATGTGTGCAGGTTTGGCAGGTCCTGAGACATTGGGGCATGAAAGGAGATTGAGTCAGGTGCACCCAAATAGTTTTCATCTTTATAAGAAGGTTTGGCTGGAGGTTTCATGACGTGCTGTGAGCTGCCCACTTTGAAATCTTCAGCATGAAATCAGAATAAAGGGGGTGGAGGAAATTTAGCCCCTAGCCGTAAGAAAGAACCCATTTGGGAAACATATCTTGAGCTCTGACTCTCTTTTGGTCTGTGATTTGTGGTGGGACTCAAGGTGTGTCGTTGTGTTTGGGTCTTTATCTGTGCAATTGGTGGTTGCCACTCACCTGGGCTTTTCCTCATAGGACTCCCTGGACAATCAAATGGATCATGGGGGTGGGAAAATGCTTTGAAACATTCTCAACACCAACAAAAGTAAGATGGCGTTCCTCATACATTCTTGTTAGCTTATCAGTGCAATGTATGCCTTATACACAAAGATATTCCTAATAAGGTAGAGTGGTAGCATGGTCTCTGTTGTTAGGCAGACCTGAGGTTTAAATTCTAGTTCCACAACTTCCTGGCTGGATGACCTTGGGCAAGTTGCTTAATCTCTCTGGACCTCAGTTTCCCCATTGGAAAAATGAGGATTATACTAGTAACCCATGTCCTAAGGTCATTCTAAAGGTGAAGAGAGTTAACTCAGTGCCTGGCAGCAAAGAAAGAAGCGTCATCATTGCCATTCTC
This sequence comes from Canis lupus dingo, assembly GCF_003254725.2. Lineage (NCBI taxonomy): Eukaryota > Metazoa > Chordata > Mammalia > Carnivora > Canidae > Canis > Canis lupus. The sequence goes on from NC_064281.1 coordinate 85,241,108, forward strand.
ATCATGGATTATTGTGAGAACTAGACAAAGAAGTGTTTAATAAATGTTAGTTATTTTCATCATTATGGCTCTCATTGTTATGAGATGGAGAAGCATTGCTGCTTGCAGAGTCTCGAAGTGACTATATATGTGACCCTACACAGGCCTTGCCTAGACAGTACACTCAATTTGAGTCAGTATGGTCCTTGTCGTATAGTTAGATCCTATATGTAACTCCCACAAGTTCCAGAATGAAAAACTAGATTATTACACAAGACACACTTCAGAGGAAGGGAGACAACTCGGTAGATAAAGGGGAGGGGGATTTCTCATTGAGCAAGACTGGTAAGTCAGGATTGCAGGAAGGACAGCTTTTGGAGGGCTGACAAGCTGATGTATCTCCAGGAGTTCTTTAAAGCCAGGATGAAAGATTCCATAAGTATGGCTTTGGGTCTGGGCAAATATCTTGCTCCAGGTGGCTTGTACTGGGTGATTGTTCAGGAGGATGGCCTGGAGAGACCATTGCAGCATGGTTCCTGTGTACTTAATGTAACCCAGGGACAGGATGTTCTGCACTTCCCCATCCTCTCAACCATCCCTCACACTTCTATACCCTCTCCCACCACACAAACAAGTTCTCTCTCCCTCTTGTGGCAAAAACAGGGATCCCCAAGGCTTTGGAGGGCTTCTAAGAAGTCACTTTCATTCTGCTTCCAGGCTGGGTAACTCCAAAGCCAGTTCAGTTAAACCAGCAACATTTTCTAAGCCCCTTACTCTGTGCCAGGCCCTGTGCTGAGTACTTGGGACACTGGCATGACTCTAGCCGCAGGAATCTCAGTCCTGAAGGAAACACCTAATAGATAAAGACAAAATAATACTCCTGCCCTCCCGTGACAGGGTTCCCAGGGCCTAACAAGTGCTACAATGAAACCGGGAGCCTTTCTCACTAATGATGAAAACACGAATGTAAATTCCTAAAGAGCAAGGTTTATATAGCTGAAGGGGAGTAGAAATAGCTGGAATCCTGAGGGAGTACTAATTCCTGCTGAGTATCGAGACCACTGGAGCCTTGGTGGCTTGATTTTAAAGATAGCAGTGCCTATCCTAACCCCTCTCCTTTTTCCTTCCTTCTGGGAACAGCCTTATGGTGGGCTTTTATTAAGGACTTATTGAATACTAGGTGCCAGGAACTTTGTATTTATTCATTCTTTTAATCCTGAAATCTCACAATAACTTGATGCAGGAGGTATTATCACCATTTTACAGGTGAAGAAATGAGATGCAGAGAGACTAAAGAACCTGTCTAGTAAGTAGGGAGAGCGGGGTCTTGGAGCCAGGTCCCTCTGAATACACCACAGATCCTTTGACCCAGGGGTCCTCAAATTATAGCCCAGAGGGCCACATCTAGCTTGTTACCTGTTTGTGTAAATAAGGTTTTATTGGGGAGGGGCAAGATGGCGGAAGAGTAGGGTCTCCAAATCACCTGTCCCCACCAAATTACCTAGAAAACCTTCAAATTATCCTGAAAATCTACGAATTCGGCCTGAGATTTAAAGAGAGAACAGCTGGAATGCTACAGTGAGAAGAGTTTGGGCTTCTATCAAGGTAGGAAGACGGGGGGGGGGGGGTAGAAATAAAGAAACAAAAGGAATCCAAGGGGGAGGGGCCCCGCGAGGAGCCGGGCTGAGGCCGGGGTGAGTGTCCCCAGGACAGGAGAGCCCCGTCCCCGAGACGCAGGAGCTGCACCGACCTTCCCGGGCGGAAAGGGGCTCGTGGGGAGTTGGTGCAGGACCCCAGGAGGGCGGGGATGCCCTCGGGTTCCCTGAGACAGTAACAGAGCAACTGCGCGCCCAGGAGAGTGCGCCGAGCTCCCTAAGGGCTGCAGCGCGCACACACATTGACCCGGGAGCAGCTCGGAGGGGCTCCGGCGCGGCTCCGCGGAGAGGCGGCTGTGCGGCCGGGAGCGCGAATCCAACAGCGCAGGCCCTGGAGCACAGGGCGCCGGGTCACAGCCCAGGATCTGGCCTCCCCCCGGGACATGCAGAGGCCGGGAGGGCCCAGGACAGCAAGGACGCTCCTGCCCCGAGCTGAGCAGATCAGTGGCCCCGCCCCGGAGCCTCCAGGCCCTGCAGACGGAGAGCTCTGCAGTTACTGCGGGAGCTGAATCCAGGGCTCCAGAGCTGGCCGCCGCCACTGCAGTTGTTCCTCCTGGGGCCTCACGGGGTAAACAACCCCCACTGAGCCCTGCACCAGGCAGGGGGCTGAGCAGCTCCCCCAAGTGCTAACACCTGAAAATCAGCACAGCAGGCCCCTCCCCCAGAAGACCAGCTAGACGGACAAGTTCCAGGGGAAGTCAAGGGACTTAAAGTATACAGAATCAGAGGATACTCCCCCGTGTTTTTTTTCTTTTTGATTTCTGATTGCTTCCCCCCCACCCTTTTTTTTCACCTTTCTTTCTTTTTCTTTCTCTTTTTCTTCTCTTTTTTTCTTCCTTTTTTCTTTTTCTCTTTTTTTCAAACCCTTGTTTCTCTCCTCTCTTTTTCTCCTTTTCCCAATACAACTTGTTTTTGGCCACTCTGCACTGAGCAAAATGACTAGAAGGAAAACCTCACCTCAAAAGAAAGAATCAGAAACAGTCTTCTCTCCCACAGAGTTACAAAATCTGGATTACAATTCAATGTCAGAAAGCCAATTCAGAAGCACTATTATAAAGCTACGGTGGCTCTAGAAAACAGCATAAAGGACTCAAGAGACTTCATGACTGCAGAATTTAGGTCCAATCAGGCAGAAATTAAAAATCAATTGAATGAGATGCAATCCAAACTAGAAGTCCTAACGACGAGGGTTAACGAGGTGGAAGAACGAGTGAGTGACATAGAAGACAAGTTGATGGCAAAGAGGGAAACTGAGGAAAAAAGAGACAAACAATTAAAAGATAATGAGGATAGATTAAGGGAAATAAATGACAGCCTGAGGAAGAAAAACCTACGTTTAATTGGAGTTCCCGAGGGTGCTGAAAAGGACAGAGGGCCAGAATATGTATTTGAACAAATCATACCTGAAAACTTTCCTAATCTGGGAAGGGAAACAGACATTCAAATCCAGGAAATAGAGAGATCCCCCCCTAAAATCAATAAAAACCATTCAACACCTCAACATTTAATAGTTAAGCTTGCAAATTCCAAAGACAAAGAGAAGATCCTTAAAGCAACAAGAGACAAGAAATCCCTGACTTTTATGGGGAGGAGTATTAGGGTAACAGCAGACCTCTCCACAGAGACCTGGCAGGCCAGAAAGGGCTGGCAGGATATATTCAGGGTCCTAAATGAGAAGAACATGCAACCAAGAATACTTTATCCAGCAAGACTCTCATTCAGAATGGAAGGAGAGATAAAGAGCTTCCAAGACAGGCAGGAATGGAAAGAATATGTGACCTCCAAACCAGCTCTGCAAGAAATTTTAAGGGGGACTCTTAAAATTCCCCTTTAAGAAGAAGTTCAGTGGAACAATCCACAAAAACAAGGACTGAATAGATATCATGGTGACACTAAACTCATACCTTTCAGTAGTAACTCTGAATGTGAATGGGCTTAATGACCCCATCCAAAGGCGCAGGGTTTCAGACTGGATAAAAAAGCAGGACCCATCTATTTGCTGTCTACAAGAGACTCACTTTACACAGAAGGACACCTACAGCCTGAAAATAAAAGGTTGGAGAACCATTTACCATTCAAATGGTCCTCAAAAGAAAGCAGGGGTAGCCATCCTTATATCAGAGAAACTAAAATTTACCCCGAAGACTGTAGTGAGAGATGAAGATGGACACTATCTCATACTTAAAGGATTTATCCAACAAGAGGACTTAACAATCCTCAATATATATGCCCCGAATGTGGGAGCTGCCAAATATATCAATCAATTAATAACCAAAGTTAAGATACACTTAGACAGTAATACACTTATACTTGGTGACTTCAATCTAGTGCTTTCTACACTCGATAGGTCTTCTAAACACAACATCTCCAAAGAAACGAGAGCTTTAAATGATACACTGGACCAGATGGATGTCACAGATATCTACAGAACTTTACATCCAAACTCAGCTGAATACACATTCTTCTAAAGTGCACATGGAACTTTCTCCAGAATAGACCACATACTGGGTCACAAATCGGGTCTGAACCAACACCAAAAGATTGGGATCGTCCCCTCCATATTCTCAGACCATAATGCCTTGAAATTAGAACTAAATCACAACAAGAGGTTTGGAAGGACTTCAGACACATGGAGGTTAAGGACCATCTTGCTAAAAGATGAAAGGGTCAACCAGGAAATTAAGGAAGAATTAAAATATTCATGGAAACTAATGAGAATGAAGATACAACCGTTCAAAATCTTTGGGATGCAGCAAAAGCAGTCCTAAGGGGGAAATACATCGCAATACAAGCACCCATCCAAAAACTGGAAAGAACTCAAATACAAAAGCTAACCTTACACATAAAGAAGCTAGAGAAAAAACAGCAAATATTTCCTACACCCAGCAGAGGAAGAGAGTTAATAAAGATTCGAGCAGAACTCAACGAAATCGAGACCAGAAGAACTGTGGAACAGATCAACAGAACCAGGAGTTGGTTCTTTGAAAGAATTAATAAGATAGATAAACCATTAGCCAGCCTTATTAAAAAGAAGAGAGAGAAGACTCAAATTAATAAAATCATGAATGAGAAAGGACAGATCACTACCAACACCAAGGAAATACAAACGATTTTAAAAACATATTATGAACAGCTATACGCCAATAAATTAGGCAATCTGGAAGAAATGGACGCATTCCTGGAAAGCCACAAACTACCAAAACTGAAACAGGAAGAAATAGAAAACCTGAACAGGCCAATAACCAGGGAGGAAATGGAAGCAGTAATCAAAAACCTCCCAAGACACAAGAGTCCAGGGCCAGATGGCTTCCCAGGGGAATTCTATCAAACGTTTAAAGAAGAAACCATACCTATTCTACTAAAGTTGTTTGGAAAGATAGAAAGAGATGGAGTCCTTCCAAATTTGTTCTATGAGGCCAGCATCACCTTAATTCCAAAACCAGACAAAGACCCCACCAAAAAGGAGAATTACAGACCAATAACGAAAAGCCCACAGCAAATATCATTCTCAATGGGGAAGCACTGGGAGCCTTTCCCCTAAGATCAGGAACAAGACAGGGATGTCCACTCTCACCACTGCTATTCAACATAGTACTGGAAGTCCTAGCCTCAGCAATCAGACAACAAAAAGACATTAAAGGCTTTCAAATTGGCAAAGAAGAGGTCAAACTCTCCCTCTTTGCCGATGACATGATACTCTACATAGAAAACCCAAAAGCCTTCACCCCAAGATTGCTAGAACTCATACAGCAATTTGGTAGTGTGGCAGGATACAAAATCAATGCCCAGAAATCAGTGGCATTTCTATACACTAAGAAGGAGACTGAAGAAATAGAAATTAAGGAGTCAATCTCATTTACAATAGCACCCAAAAGCATAAGATACCTAGGAATAAACCTAACCAAAGAGGTAAAGGATCTATACCCTAAAAACTATAGAACTCTTCTGAAAGAAATTGAGGAAGACACAAAGAGATGGAAAAATATTCCATGCTAATGGATTGGAAGAATTAGTATTGTGAAAATGTCAATGTTACCCAGGGCAATTTACACGTTTAATGCAATCCCTGTCAAAATACCATGGACTTTCTTCAGAGAGTTAAAACAAATTATTTTAAGATTTGTGTGGAATCAGAAAAGACCCCGAATAGCCAGGGGAATTTTAAAAAAGAAAACCATATCTGGGGGCATCACAGTGCCAGATTTCAGGTTGTACTACAAAGCTGTGGTCATCAAGACAGTGTGGTACTGGCACAAAAACAGACACATAGATCAATGGAACAGAAGAGAGAACCCAGAAGTGGACCCTCAACTTTATGGTCAACTAATATTCGATAAAGGAGGAAAGACTATCCATTGGAAGAAAGACAGTCTTTTCAATAAATGGTGCTGGGAAAATTGGACATCCACATGCAGAAGAATGAAACTAGACCACTCTCTTGCACCATACACAAAGATAAACTCAAAATGGATGAAAGATCTAATTGTGAGACAAGATTCCATCAAAATCCTAGAGGAGAACACAGGCAACACCCTTTTTGAACTCGGCCACAGTAACTTCTTGCAAGATACATCCACGAAGGCAAAAGAAACAAAAGCAAAAATGAACTATTGGGACTTCATCAAGATAAGAAGCTTTTGCACAGCAAAGGATACAGTCAACAAAACTCAAAGACAACCTACAGAATGGGAGAAGATATTTGCAAATGACATATCAGATAAAGGGCTAGTTTCCAAGATCTATAAAGAACTTTTTAAACTCAACACCAAAGAAACAAACAATCCAATCATGAAATGGGCAAAAGACTTGAAGAGAAATCTCACAGAGGAAGACATAGACATGGCCAACAAGCACATGAGAAAATGCTCTGCATCACTTGCCATCAGGGAAATACAAATCAAAACCACAATGAGATACCACCTCACACCAGTGAGAATGGGGAAAATTAACAAGGCAGGAAACCACAAATGTTGGAGAGGATGTGGAGAAAAGGGAACCCTCTTACACTGTTGGTGGGAATGTGAACTGGTGCAGCCACTCTGGAAAACTGTGTGGAGGTTCCTCAAAGAGTTAAAAATAGACCTGCCCTACGACCCAGCAATTGCACTGTTGGGGATTTACCCCAAAGATACAGATGCAATGAAACGCCGGGACACCTACACCCCGATGTTTCTATCAGCAATGTCCACAATAGCCAACCTGTGGAAGGACCCTCAGTGTCCATCGAAAGATGAATGGATAAAGAAGATGTGGTTTATGTATACAATGGAATATTAGCCATTAGAAATGACAAATACCCACCATTTGCTTCAACGTGGATGGAACTGGAGGGTATTATGCTGAGTGAAATAAGTCAATCGGAGAAGGACAAACATTATATGGTCTCATTCATTTGGGGAATATAAAAAATAGTGAAAGCGAATAAAGGGGAAAGGAGAAAAAATGAGTGGGAAATATCAGAAAGGGAGACAGAACATGAAAGACTCCTAACTCTGGGAAATGAACTAGGGGTGGTGGAGGGGGAGGAGGGGGGGGTGGGAGTGACTGGGTGACGAGCACTGGGGTGGGCACTTGACAGGATGGGATGAGCACTGGGTGTTATTCTGTATGTTGGCAAATTGAACACCAATAAAAAGAAATTTATTATTAAAAAAATAAGGTTTTATTGGGATCCGGCCATACGCATTCGTTTATATATTATCTATAGCTGTTTCTGTGCTACTGTGGCAGAGTTGAGAAAGTACAACAGAGACTATATGGCCCATGATGCCTGAAATAACTGCTGTCTGGCCCTTTACAGAAATCTTGCTGACCCCCAGCTCTCCCCACTAGAGTACACAGTCTCTGTATGGAGACTTTGGAGTTAGACAGAGGCTGAAGTCAAACTTCAGTTTTGCCATTTATTAATAGCGGGTCCTTGGACAAATATTTCTAAGTCTGTGTGTCTTAGTTTCCTTATCTGTAAAAATGGAAATAATATTACCTATCCTTTAGGATTGTTATGAGGATCGTTGTGAGGTGCTATGCATGGAAGGTTCTCAGCAGTGTCTGCATGCTTGGCACATGGTGAACTCTTAAAAATGGGAGTTACAGGGCACCTGGGTGGCTCAGTCAGTTTAGCGTCTGCCTTCGGCTCAGGTCATGATCTCAGGGTCCTGGGATTGAGACCCTCATTAGGCTCCCCACTCAGCGTGGAGTTTGCTTGTCTCTCTCTGCCACTTCCCCTGCTCATGCTCACTTTCTCTCTCTCAAATAAATAAATAAAATCTCAAAAAAAGGTAAATTATTTGGAGTAGTAATAACAGCAGTTAGCCAGAACATAGCTCTGTGCCTGGCACTTAGTGAGTGCCACTTCAATACCAAATCTCTGCACTTGTTTTGTTCCTATTCTTGCTGACTTTTCTAGGACCTTGCATTGCTGAATAAAATACTGAAGTTTGGGGCTGGAGGTAGAGATGTGGGGATCAGTAGGGCAAGGCAGTGAACACAGTGGTTTTGGCCTTAGAAGGTAGTTGACAGCTGAGGATTTATTCTGGAACAAGCGGTTTAATGCTTTAAGCTCGAACCATATTATGTGACCAAAATGAAGGGTGTGTGTGTATGTGTGTTTGCATGTGTGTGAAAGAGAGAGTGCACCCCCAATCCTATGGTTTTTTTCCTTGCATCCTCAAAATCCCTCTTCCTGTGTTACACTTGAATGAACTATGATTCCATTCTTTGAAAATTTTGCAATTTTCTTCAAGATTCCGGCAGTGCTCACCTCCCCATTCTCCAAGTTCCTGTAGCAAGTACAGAAAAAAAATCACTCTGGGATACATTATGTTCTCAGATGTGCTTGGTTGGCCTCCCTGATTAGACTCTAAACTCCTGTAAGGCTGAGACCCCGGCCTCTATCTCACAGGTTCAGGGAGAAGGAGTGTGTTGCTACTATTAAACAATGAAGGGATGTGTGTGTGTGTGTGTGTGTGTGTGTGTGTGTGTGTGTGTGTGTTTCTGGCTGGAGAAGTCTCTGATAGAGAAAGGAGAATGAATTTCAGAAGCAAGGTCGTGGGGAGATAAGTGAAATGTTTCAATGTTTCAGTGTCCTCTCAAGCAACAAAAGAACTAGAAATGAGATCTTGGGGAATAAAGGGCAGGAACATCACCAGGAGGACCTTCTGCTGGGTGGCCACCATCTCTCAGTTACTCAGACGAAAGAAGAAGTTACCTTCAAATGATGGCAATTCCTACCTTTGACAGGTAAGCCATTGGTGATGGCCCTTCTATTTCTGAGACCCATCTTTTCCTAATGTCTCTGTGAAGGTCAACCTTTCACTCACAAGGTGAGTTCCCTCATAAACAATTCACCACTTGCAAGTATCAGAGAGGACACAGAGCATACATGTGGTTTGCCGAGGGAGGTAGGAATGAGCTCTCTTTCCCTTCTGGGGAAAGCACCTGCCCTTCTCCTTCGGATGCCAGTTTTCACGTCTTGTAATCTATATTTAGAGTGCCATGTCCATTATTCAAATGGGATGCATATTTCCTGTCACTGACATAAACATCTTTCAAACCAATTCTCTTTTTTTCTTGTTAGTTGAGTGTGGAAAGTCTATGACTCTTGCAACCAAAATTTGGAGCAGGACTGCAGATGAATTAAGACCTAACAGCCTAAGGGAGCAAGTGGGTTTTCTCTCAAGCTGTCTTATCTCTGCATAATATCACTTCCAGATGATTCTGTTCCAGATGAGGATCAAGGCCATAACTGGTCTATACTACCCAGGACTTCCTGGCAATGCTGACTTGCCTTAACTGTGGTTGTCATATACTCCTCTGAAGAAATGAGATGCAAAACTAAACAGACTCAGAATTCCTGACTTCTCAAGGGTATGGTGATTGGTTTGGTTTTGCCTTTTCCCTTTCGCTTACAGCTCATATGATTACTGGGGGTGCTTTAGTCCATCATAGTCACATTCCTCAGCTATCACACTGTGCAGTCATCATGCTCGAATACCCAGGAGCTTTGGTTTAATCCTGGTCTTACGATTCAGTTTGTGAGACTTCCAGGTTGCTGAGATATTTACCCTGCGTGCTCAGATGTGTGTTTCAGAATGATCAATCTTGGCTGTTTGGAAGATGAATTGGCAAAGGGAATAGGGATGGAGTGACAGAATGGCTGGAGATGGGGGCGCTGATTAGGAGTCCGTTGTAACTCTCCAAGTGAGAGGCAACAGAGCCTGAGTTAGAGCAGTGGGAGTTAAATGAGGCTATGATAATGGAGATACTTTGAAGGTGGAATTGGCAATATTTGGTAATGGATTGCTTGAAGGAGTGGAAGGTTATTACATGATAAAAGGGGACAAGTGGAGGACTGAGTTTGGGACAGATACTAATGAGTTCACTTTAGGTATGGTGACTTATGGTCCAGGTTTGTCTGCTACCGAGGGAATACCCAGAATGTGGGACTCTCAGTACTAAAACCAGGAAAGTTCTGGGCAGACCAGGACAAGTTTGTCACCCTAAGTTTAGGATATATTGGATTTGAGGTGTCCGCATACAGTGTCCAGAAGGTGGCTGGGCACGTGGGAGTGGTGTGTAGAAAAGATATCAGAGTCAGGGGTTTAGTCCAGGGAGTTGCCTGTTACAGAAGATGGGTGAGCCCATGGAAATGCATAGGATAACTAAGGGAGAATACACGGGATGAGATTATACCTATCTCAAATTCCCTGAGGAACTCTAGATCCTTGTGAATATGAATGAATGAATAAAATAACTAAGAGCAAGAGGTGAATGAGAACGAGACAGCAGGCTGCACTTTGAGGCACATCTACCTGTACAGGTGGGCAAAAAAGAACCAGAATGGATGAACATGAAAGACTCCTAACTCTGGGAAACGAACTAGGGGTGGTGGAAGGGGAGGTGGGCAGGGGGTGGGGGTGACTGGGTGGCGGGCACTGAGATGGGCACTTGACGGGATGAGCACTGGGTATTATTCTATATATTGACAAATTGGAAACCAATAAAAAATAAATTTGTTAAAAAAAGTCAAGGAGGAAGAAAATTCAAAAGGATGTGGGTTGAGAGGATTAATATTGAGGACAGGCAATTGGCTCTGGTAATTAATATGTCAACAGTAAAAGAACACTTTCTGTGACATCCTGAAATCAGATTATAAGATGCTGGTTAAATAGACAGAAGAAAGGAAGTATGGGTAGCAGAGGTTCATCTTTCTCCCAACAATGAGGGAAAAGGAAAGAATAGTTTTCTCCCTTAAAGGCCAGTTCAAGACCCAAGTCTTCTTAAGTTTTCCTGAATGATTGCCATGCCTATTGTTCTTCCCCTTCTCAAAGCACTAGAGACTCTGTAGGAAAAAAAAATTAGCTATGTGTGATATACTTCTTTAATTTTCTGGTAGCTTCTAGTGTGCTCGTTTGGTCTTCCTATTAAACTCTGAGCTTCTGGGCAACCTGGGTGGCTCAGTAGTTTAGCGCCTCCTTCAGCTCAGGTCGTGCTCCTGGGGTCCTAGGATGGGGTCCCACGTCAGGCTCCCTGCATGGAGCCTGCTTCTCCCTCTGCCTGTGTCTGTGTCTCCCTCTCTGTCTCTCATGAATAAATAAATAAAATAAAATAAAACCCTATAAGCTCCCTGAGGGGTAGAGACCACAGCTTAGGTCTCCCATCTTGCCTACAAGAAAGGCCTTCAAGAATATTTGCTAGTTGTTAGGATGGGAAGGATGGAAAGATTCTCCAGTTCACATTTTTTCAACTTCTGCAGTATTTGCGTTTTGGGCTGGATAAGTCTTTGTTCCAGGAGACTGTCCTGGGCACTGTTGGGTGTTCAGTTTGACATTTCTCTATCCCTCTCCTATAGTTGTGACAATTGAAAAGTATTTCCAGACATTGCCAAATGTCTCTCCGTGTGTATGTGTTTGTATGTGTGTGCATGTGCGCTCTGTTTGGGAATAGACTCAGTTGATACCCACTGCTCTAGGTGACCTGAGCCTAGCTTAGTTGCACCCTTGTCCTTCAGCCAGGGCAATCCAAAGCCATTTCCCACTGAGAAACATTGGCGTCCAACTCACAGCCTCCAGGAAGATGTATAATATTCCTTGGTTACTTGCTTTCAGTTCTGAGATCTTAAACTCATTCCTTTCTCTGCCTCTCCCTGGAGTGAGTTACTGGCTCAGTACTTGCACTTAAACACAAAGTACTGAAAAGATGCCAACACACTTCCCTTATGATCCTGAATATCAAAGCAGAGCCGGAGAGACATCTAATTACAGCAGCAGTTTGTAATGTTTCTACAACTGTAAGGGAAACATTTATTAATTTGTTCACAAAGTGTAACTAGTAATTAATAATACTTATTCTGTTCAAAGTATCTTTCAAATATTATATTATAACTCCACCTGTAGCCTCCTCAGAGACTGGCCAGAGGATGGGGGAAATTAGAGAAAGAGAAAATGTATAAAATAGAGGTACAGGATGTTTCAGTGCTCAAGCAGAGCAGAGAACCTAGGAGTCCTGGCCTCTCATTCTTTAGGTTAGTCCTGAAGTGTCTTCCTGACATTTTAAGAAATATTTATTTATTCATTTATGTGTTTATTTATGAGAGAGAGAGAGAGAGAGAGAGAGAATCCCAAGCAGGCTCCATATCCAATGTAGAGCCTGAGCTTGATCTCATGACCCTCTGAGATTACAACCTGAGCCAAAATCAAAAGTCTGATGCTTAACTGACTGAACCACCCAGGTGCCCCTCTTCCTGACATTTTTTATGTATCATCACAATGGGGCCCATTGTTCCCAAAGGACATTTCATGTGGGTTGAGCTGGATTGTGGGTGAGGATAAGAAAACTGCTCTGATACCTTGCCCTGTTCTACCACCATTTTCCAGATTTCTGAGGTTCCTGAGTAGTGCTCTGCAAATCTTCCTACTGCTGCTCTATGGGAAAGTCCAATAAACTAGGCAGTTCATTTTTATCAAGTGCATGATAAGACTATTGTCTTATGACACCAAAAAGTGATACGGATAGAAGGAGTAAGGTTGTACAGGGCATAGCTCATTCTTCCTGGTTCTTAATGGAGCATGTTAATTTATTGAACTAAGAATTTTCTGTATATTCTTGGATTTTAGCCCCATGGCAGCCCCATAAAATAGGTATTAGTATCTGGCCTCTTTATATAGAGAAGAGAATGTTAAATCAGTGAGGTTAAATCACATGCCAAAAGCATATAGATATAAAGTTATAGAGAGCTGTGATTCCAACCCATTCTGTATAACTCCAAAGTCTGTGCTCTTATCCCCTATGCTAATGTGTTTCATTTATCCGGTCCACTTTCTCTCCATTTTCTTTTTTAAATGGTAAGCTATTCCATTTTATGGAAGGAAGAACTGTGGACCAGAAGGTATAAAGGACTTGCCCAGGATGACTTGGTGTTGGTGATGGTAGGGGTGGGAGGGGAAGAGGCTAGAAAACACATTTTCTTCCTTATACTGTGTGTGCTCTTTTCTCCTTATCACATTATTCCTAGTTTAGAATATAAGTCACATCTCATTCTAGGAAACAATTAAAGGACTAGAAAAGGAAGTCTGCCATTAATTGTGTGATACTAAGTTTCTGAATTCTGTGGCACTGACAAATCAGATGATGGAGCCATTTTATTTCCCAATGGATATTGGAGGTCATTAGCTAGTGTTAGCCTGCCAGCAGGCTTTGAGTGGAGAGTACATTACGTCCTTTCAGGATCTCCCAGGAGGAATGAAGAATCTAGTGAATATATAGAAATAGAGAATATTGAAACAATATACTACATACCTTAACCAAGGAGCTGGACTAAAGAATCTAGCTGCCACAAAAGGAGAGATTTTCTTTTCTTTTTTTAAAAGATTTTATTTATTTCAGTGATAGAGACGGAAAGCATAAGCAGGGGAGAGAGGGGCAGAAGGAGATGCGACTCCCCATGGAGCAGGGAACTCGATGGGGGGGCTCAATCCCAAGACCCTTGGATCAGGAACTGAGCTTAAGGCAGATAGTTAACTGACTGGGCCGCCCAGGTGCCCCAAAAGGAGAGGCTTTCTATAGCATTACTAAGTTGCTTCTGAGTCACTTTGAGGAGTGAGAGGGAGAAGTAATGCAGAACCAATTGGCATCTTCCAGGATTTAATGGAGTGATGGTTCTACATCTAGAATAACCTTGGAAAGTCCTTGGTCTTGAAGCAGGTCAGTTTCCTACTGTCAGCTGGAATTCTCCTGTACACCTCTGTGCAATCAACTCTCCCATCATTGGGTCAAGGTGAATAAATCAGAGAGATGGGGCTAGTCTCTTATTTCCAAGAAACTTAATTTTATTTTTGTTTGATATAGATAGCATATTTACATGTAAGAATGATCTGTTCTGTTGGGAGAATATGGACTATTAAGCATTATCATTTCTAACAATTCCAGGGATTACTGTAAATCCCTCAGAGATTTTTGTTACATTCAATAGTCACAAGCCTTCTGGTTAATTGACTTTCCTACCTACATTTTCTCAGTAATTGACTAGGAAAGAATCTTCATGAAGTATCCTTTTTCATTTGTCTCTTTTCCCACAAAAGTGGTCATAGCCCACAGGTTTTATACAATTGTAGCCATCTTTTTCTTTTTTAGCCATTGTCCATGCCACACTCCTTGAGGCTTGTCACCAGATTTTCATGCCTCCCTTCCCATCATAACCGTATCCCTGCCTGATCATCAAGAAGCGGGCGGAACTGAAGAAAGACTGAGCTGGTGATGCATGGATTTAGTAAAGGAACCTGAGGATCCTTTAAGCTCTTTCCTTCATTTCCTGATATTTCTAAGGCCAAGCATCAGTTCTGGTGTGTGGTGGCCCTGGAAAGCTCTTGGGTTCTGGAGTCAGTCAGTTCTGGGTTAGAATCCTGTCTGCCACTTACAGCCAGGTGATATTCAGCAACTCACTGTTTCCATATTTTTAAAGTGAGGATGATATTCATTTGTTGCTGCTGTCTGTTTTTCTGACCCCCTGGCCACTTGCCTAGCTCTTTCCCTCGAATTCCTACACCTATTCTTTCATTTTGATCTGTGCCCATTGCTTTTGACTTTGCCCTGTGAGTTTGTAGGGTACAGATTGTTTTTATCTAGTCTTTGACTCAGGGCTATGCAGACTTGCCCTTGGTTTTGTTTGTAGAATGAAAACCCTGAGAGGGCCAGAGCTGTGGTTATTTGTGCTTACCATCATAGCCCCAGGACCTAGGACCATATTTGGAACATAGGAGGTGATCAGTAGATTTTTATGGGATAAATGAATGCACAGGGTTCCTGATCCTAGTGCCCAGATCAGTCCCTTTGACCTACTACTGCACACAGCCTAATGTAAGGAGTGGTTATATCCTACAAGAACAGGCCCTGTTCAGTCACTATCCTGTGAACAGGACTACTTGCCCACTTTGCCTTGGAGAGTACCCACAAATTTCTGTTAGTTCATTCAGGGCTTATCCTGAGTCATCCTGTACTTGAGGAGGTTAATAGGACTGTACAGACCTATTTAAATTGATAAGGATGACAAAAATGATTAGTGGAGCCAAAGTGAACAAATGCTCTTGAGTTCAGCCTTGTGAAGCTTATACTCCCTTCACTGTAATTGTGGCATATTCATATTAAGCCATCTCTCCTCCTCCTCCTCCTTCTCCTCCTCCTCCTCCTCCTCCTCCTCCTCCTCCTCCTCCTCCTCCTCCTCCTTCTTCTTCTTCTTCTTTCAGAGAGAGAGTGAGCAGGAGTCAGGTGGGGTGGTGCAGAGGCCAAAGGAGAGAAAATCTTAAGCTGAATGTGGAGCCCTACACAGGGTTCCATCTCACAACCCTGAGACAATGACCTGAGCTGAAATCAAGAGTCAGATGTTTAACTGACTGATCTACCCAGGCACCCTGTAATCTTTCTTTTTAAATTCCCAATTGTACATTATGGGCAAAAGCTGTCACTTTATCTCTTGTCCTTGAGAAGCCTTTCTTCTATATCTGCTACAAACTTGTTACAAAATGTAGGTGTCCTGGAAGCAGTTGTACAGACCATCTGGACTGAATGAAAAGATTTACTTCTGGGTGGAGTGTTAAGTGAAAGAGTATCCCCTGGTTTCTTGGGGGTTATCAATTCAGTCGTTGCTTCCCGTGTGACATTATAAATACATCTGGTTGCAGTGAGGCTAGAAGTAGCTTATTTCCTGTTGCAGTTGGATAAGGTGGAATTATGCCCATTCCTATTTATGACTCAGAGAGCCGCCTGAAACTGCAGGATAACTGAGGTAATGGCAGATGAAAACCAGGGTAGGTGAGGGCTGAACGGAGTTTTTGATTGAGGTTACTTTTAGTAAAGAGGCTTTAGGCAAGTATAGTCCTATTAACTGCAATTTAGCTAGGCCTAAGCAATGGTTAATTAAGGCAAAGCCAGGGCCTATCCAGGAGCACAGTTTAGATAAGGCCTAGCTGGGGCTTAAATTAAGCCATAGTCATAGTTAGGCCTAACCAGGGCACAGCCAGGTTCAAAGTCTAGTTAAGGCCTAGTCAGCCTGGTTGAGGGCTAGTCAGCACAATTAAGATGTAACCAGAGCCTAAGCCTACCTATGGCTTAGTTGCTCAGTTAAAGCCTAGATAACCCAGTTAAGGTCTAGTCAGAATCTGGTTAAGGCATACCCAGGGCCTAAGTGTAGTTAACTACTAGTCAGAATATAGTTAGACTTAGCCAGACCATGTTTAGGACCTATCAGAGTCTTCTTAAGGTTATGCCAGGTCCTAAGCCTAGTTAAAAGCAAGATAGCTTGGTGAAGGCCTCATCAGAGTATTGTCAAAGCACAGCCAGTGCCTTAGCCTACTTTTGGTCCTGGCAAATCCCATTTAAGGCCAATGGACCTAAGAGTACTTAAATCCTAATCATAGTCTAGTTAAGTCCTAGCAAGGGCATAAACAAAGTTTAATTCTAGTCACAGCTTAGTTAGGACTTAGCTAGGTCTAAACCTTGTGAAATTGTAGTCAGAGCCCAGTTAAGTTTTAGTCAGGGCCTCTCCTGACTAAATTTGTGGGTATTCTCCAAGGCAAAGTGGGCAAGTAGTCCTGTTCACAGGATAATTGTAGTCAGACCCTAGTTAAGTGTTAGAGCCCAGTGAATGTCCAGCCAGGCTCTAAGGCTAGTTTAGACTTTGTTAAAGTCTGGTTAAAGCCTGGTCAGTGTTTAAGCTTATTTAAGGTCTATTCAGAACCCAGATAAAGCCTAACCTTAGTTCAGTATTAGTCAGAAACAAATTAAGGTATAGACAGGGCCTAAGCTTAGTCAAGGCCCAACCAGAGCTTGTTAAGATATAGCAGAGTCTAAGCCTATAGGGTTAAAAGCTAACATGGTTTAAGATCTCCTCAGAGTATGATAAGTACTAGCCATGGCCTAAGCCTAGTTTATGTTTAGTCAGAGACCAGTTGGGGCCAAAATCTAGTTAACTTTTAGTAAGAAACGACTTGAGGTACATCCAGGACCTAAGCTTATTAAAGCCTTTTCAGAGCTTGGTTAAGGCCTAGCCAGAGCCTTGTTAAGGTATTCCTAGGACCTAAACCTAGTTAAAAGTTAGCCAGCCCAGTTGAGGCCTAACTGGGGCTAAAGCCTAGTTCAGGCTTAGTCAGAGCCCCATAAAGGTCTAGTCAGAACCTAAGAGTCTAGTTAATGTATAGCCAGGGCTTGAGACTAGTTAAGGGATAGTTTGTCCAATTAAGGCCTAGTTAGTTTATTTAAGGCCCAGCTAGGGCCAAAACCCAGTGAAAGTTTCATCAGTCCAGTCAAGGCCTAGTCAGGGCTCAGCTGAGACTTAGGGTTCAGTTCAGGCCTAGTCAGTGCCTGAGACTGGTTAAAGCTCGGCCAGCTCACGTAAGGTGTAACCAGGATTGAAACATAATTTTGGCCTAGCTAGAACCCATTTAAGCCCTAGCCAGGGTCAAAATGTAGTTAAGGTATAGTTGGGATCTAATTAAGGCCTAGCTGCAGCCTAAATCTAGAGAAGCCATAGTCAAGGCCTAGTTAAGGGATATTAGGTTTCTAAGCCCAGTTAAGACTTAATCAGTGCAGCTAATGCCTGGTCAGTTCAGTTAAGGCTTAATAAGCTCAGCTGAGTCCTCGTCAGGGCCTAAGCCTAGTTTTTTCTGTTGTTTTTTTTAAAAGATTTTATTTATTTATGGGAGACACACAGAGAGAGGCAGAGGGAGAAACAGGCTCCCTGTGGGGAGCCCGATGAAGGACTCAATCCCCAGACCCCAGAATTATGACCTGAGCCGAAGGCAGATGCTCAACCACAGAGCCAGTCAGGAGCCCCAGGGCCTAAGTCCACTTGAGGTCTATTTGAATCCCACTTAAGGTCTAGCCATGGACTAAGCCTAGCCGGGACCTAGCTCTAGAGAAGACATAGATAGCCAGAGTCTATTTTTAAGGTGTAACAAGGCCTGAGTCTTTTAAAGGCCTATTTAGCCCAGTTAAAGCCCAGAATTGGGCTGAACTTAGTGATGTTGTAGTCAGAGTGTAGTTAGGTCCTAGCCAGGCTTAAGCCTAGTTAATGCCTAGTTAGAGTCTAGTTAAGGTGAAGCCAGGGCCTATATCTAGTTAAGGCCTTGTCATCCCAGCTAAGGCCTACTTAGGCCCTTCACTCTGTTAAGGGCTAGTCAAGACTAGGGTAACCAGCTTATTCCAGTTTGCCCAAGACTTTCCATATATAGCACTGAAAGTCTGGGTCCTGGAAAATCCCTTGGTCCCTGCAAGGGATCAAGTCACTGACTGGTCACTCTAGTCAAGGCCTTTTTTTTTTTTTAAAGATTTTATTCATTCATGAGAGACAGGGAGAGAAAGAGAAAGAGAGGCAGAGACACAGGCAGAGGGAGAAGCAGGCTCCATGCAGGGAACCCGATGTGGGAATTGATCCCGAGACTCCAGGATCATGCCCTGGGCCAAAGGCAGGCACTAAACCGCTGAGCCACCCAGGGATCCCCAAGTCAAGGCCTTTTAAAGAAAACTTTCCTTTGCCTTGGAGTTTACAAAGCACATTCATAGTTTATAGTTTTTGTTTATAGTTTACAAAACACATTTTCAACCTTATTTTGTCGGAGTATTATAGTATCTACTTGAGATAGGTGTTATCGTCATCCTTGATATATATATAGATGAATCAACTCAGGTTTTGAGAGAAGGGCCTTCCTCAATGCCATACAGCGTCAAAGGTAGAGTTTAATCAAATTTCAAAATGTTTGAATTCAAAAGCCATGCTGTTATTTTTCAAGCTACAGTAAAGGGGCATTTCCCCATAATTAAAAGCTGTTGAAATGATAAAAGTTAACACTTGCTCAAGGTATTACCATCATCCTGTTTGCAGGTCAGGAAAGTGAGTTATGGCAAGCTTTGCGACCTGCCCAAGGTAAGAAAAATTTTAAACTTAAACTCAGGGTTCTCTGCCTCCAATTCTCTGCCTCCTTATTTTTCCCCTTTAACGATAGTCTCTTTCCTTCATCCATCCTACTTGCTCAGTGTCGGGTACACATCTGTGTGGCTGAGACTCTTGGTGATGTCTGGAGCTATCAATGATGTTTCCATGCATACGTTATCTGAAGTCCATCAGGCATTTGGTAGACTGTTCTTGTGTTGACACTTCTGTTTGCAGCCTGAGGGTTATCTATTGGATAGATGCTCATCTCATTAGGGAAAGGTTGTTAAGCCTGGCAGCAGAGCTGACATGGTAGTAGAGTCAAGCCTCAACCACTTGATTTGCTGTGATCAAAGGATAAAGACAATAAAGAGAAACCTTGTCTCCTTGGGAGTTCTTGGGAGGGTGACTGGATATATCCATGTTATAATGACATTTTGGGGACTAGGGAAAGAGATCAGGCCTCCCTCTCTGTTACTGTGGATTCTGTTGCCAGAAGGCACTGAGAACTTGGCTTGCCTTTTCCTGGCTGTGCCATTTCTCTTGCCTCCTGTAAGCTTACCAGGGGTGACAGGTGTCTCTGTTAAAAAGCCTGTATGCAAATATAGCTGTATCTTCCACTATGTTATCCCGAGGACAAAATAGTTGCCACCCCTGCAGAATGTAGCAGCTTCTGGATTGGATGCCAATGGTAGCAGCGTGCCAAGCATGAAGTATCCTGTTCCCCCCAACCCTGCCAAATAAACACCAGCTTCCTCTTCAGTGTTACATTTAAAGGGACAGCCTCCACTCTTCTTGTATGGCAGAGATAGAAGGGGAAAGCTTTCAACATGGGTGGTCTGTGGCTCGGATGGTGGCACTATGGAAGAGACCACCCACTAGGATACACTTTAGGTAGTGCCTTCTTGGACTGTAATTTCCTGCTCTCTGCTCTTAGGTTGCTTTGGAGAACTATTTGGTTTACTGAATAATGTGAAAGGAAGATAGAGCTGGTTAGGAAGGAACAAATGATTTATTCCATTGAGCAGCTGGTAGATTCAAACATTGCTTTCTTTCTTGGAGAGAACATCATGTGGGAATGGCATTATTTTCTCTGACATTCACATGATGACTCCCCACATAAACTCAGGCCTTTAGATGACTTCATGTGTTTGCATTTCCATGAGCTAGTGAGGCACATTCAGCTTCGAGGCATTGGGTTAATGGCATAAGCAGGCCATATCTCTGTCCTAATAAAAGATCTGGAAGACCTTTCCTTGGGGACTGGGGGCTTTGCAGTATACTGTTGGAGGCTATGGAAAAAGAGCACGGAACTAGTTTTCTGGTTCTACTACATTCCAGTTACATGACTTTGAGTAGATTGTTTTGCCTCTCTGGGTATCAATTTTTCTAAATGTAAAATGGAGGTAATAAACACTGTGTTACCCTATCCATGCTATGTGTTAACGGTGAAGATCAAATGAGATATAATGTGAAAATACTAGAAAAAGTATAAAATCCTATACAAAAGGTAAGGAATTATTAGTCCTATTATTCATTCAACAAATATTTATTGAATACCCACTGTGTATGTTTAAACATGTAACTCTCATTGAGAAGATGAGATGTGAGCAAAGAGTTTCAAGGAGGTGAGGATATTTGAGCAGATATTTGAGCAAAGAACGTTCCAGACAGAAGTAGTAGGCAGTGCAAAGCACCTTCAGAGGAAGTGTGCCTGGTGAGTTTGGGGAATGGTCAAGTGGCCAGAGTGGCTGGAATAGAAGGAGGGGAGTGAAGTAGAAATGAAGTTGTAGATTACATTGTGGAGGGCCATGTAGTCCATTATAAGGATCTGGGCTTTACTCTGAAGGACATGCAGAACCATTAGAGGAGGACAGACATGAACTGACTTACATTTTATTTTATTTTATTTTATTTTATTTTATTTTATTTTATTTTATTTTATTTTAATGATAAAGAATGTGTGTGCATGCATGAGCAGAGGATAGGGAGAGGAAGAGAGAATCTTAAGTAGGCTTCATGCCCAGCACAGAGCCCAATACAGGGCTCGATCTCATGACATTTCGATCATCATGACCAGAGCCAAAATCAAGAGTCGGTTGCTTAATCAACTGAGCCACCCAGGCACCCCATTCTGACTTACATTTTATTTGTTTTTAAAAAGATTTATTTATTTATTTGAGAGAGAGAAAGCACGAGGGGGAGGGGCAGAGAGAGAGGGAAACTTAAGCAGACTCTTTGCTAAGTGTTGAGCCCTACATGGGGCTCGATCTGACAATCCTGAGTTCATGACCCCAGTTAAAACCAAGAGTCAGATGCCTAAATTACTGCACCACCCAGGCACTTCCTGACTTACATTTTAAAGAGCTCACTCTGGTTGTTGTGTTGGGAAGAGGTTGGGGTGAAGCAAAAGGAATCCTATGAGGAGGTTATTAAAATAATCAATGTGTGAGGTAGATGCCAGTGGCTCACAATGGCAAATTATTAGATTTTGAGTATATTTTGAAGGCAGGGCCAAAAGGATATTGGCTATGGATTGAGGGGAAAAGAAAAAAAGTCAAGGAAAACTCAAGATTTTTGAGCTTGAGTAGTTAGAAGGATAGAGTTACCATCTACTGAGCTGGAGAAGGCTATAAGTAGAATAAGTTTCGGAGGGAATATCAAGGATCTAGTTTTGGATATACTGAGTTTTATATATCACAGGTCAGGGTAAAGGCAATTAGATACACAAAGATGAAATTCTGGAGAAAGGTCAGAACTAGATAAATAAATTTGGGAGTCATCTGCATATAGGTGTTATTTACAGCCTGTATGAGATTGCTAAGGAAGTAGTTATAGATGGAACATAAGACGACCTGGGAGTTATCAACCATGTCAAGTGTGGAAGCCACTGGAGACTTGGACAAGGATACTTAAGTGGAGTGGCCATTCTATTTAACTAAAAGTGTGTGTTTTAGAACAGAAATATTTAACCTGGTAATATTGGTCATGAGATAAGAGAGAGATTTGGTTCTTGTCAACCAAACCTGCCTTAAGATTCCCCTGCCTCTAGCTAATATTAAAAAAAATCTGTGAGGCATCCTGAAAAGACAAGTCCATCCAGCCTTTCACTTGAGGGCTCTTGCCAGACCAAAGAACTGTGGCCCAGATATGCTTTTCTGAGTGCCAAGCATATAGGTAATGGATGAGCTCTTTATCCATGTTTAAAATGCTAACCTTTGGCCCCTTTTTGAACCTTCAGAGGCAGAGGATAAAATGTTCAGAGGGAAAGGAAACAATAAATTCATGCCCAAGGGCAAAGCATTATCTTTATAGAATATTAAGAAATGTTTTCTTTGCCTCCCTTCCTCCAATTTATTCTGATTGTATTTATCTCAGAGGTCAAACATGGAGAAGTCTTATTTTTTTATTTCTGTGGAGCAGCATATGGTCTTTGGGTGATTTTAATGTTCATGTAGGTTTTTGCTATCTTTCCTTTTTACTAGAATGTTCTAAGTGTGGTTGCACTATGGGAACAATAATAGGGATGAGGACAATAAAATGGTTATACTCAAGGAGCCCTGTGGCCTATGAGCTACTTGGTAAGCCACCCACCATGGCCATATTGTGTTCTTGTTGCCATCTTAACACTGTTTCTTATTCTGTTGGTGATCAGGAGTTCCCCAGAGCATTACTAGGTACCATCATGTAAGGTACAGCACAGAGGGTCAAGAGACTGAAGAATTAGATTCTCACTCTTGCTCTGCTACTAACCAGCTGTGAAATCTTGGAAAATCACTTATCAATGTTGGGTCTTCATTTCCTTAGTCATAAAAAAGGAATAATCCTTGCTGCACAGGATGTTATCAGGATTAAATACATTAATGTATGTGAAAGTACTTGAGGATATAATTAGCAGAAGGAGGAAACTATGAAACACAGATAAACTACCAAGGGAGGTTATGGAATCTTATTTTGAGATGATAAAAAACAGAAGCACTCTTCCTTTGGTGGATAAGCAGTGAGCACATTTGCAGGCAGATGGAAGAACTATATGGCCTTTGATCTTTCTTACAGTTAGAAAAAGAAACAAATTGGGTCTCTCCTGGCAAGCTGACATTTGCCACAGAAACAGAGGAGGCCACGGTTGGTGCTTAGTCTTGCTTTTTATCAAATTTCTGAGAAGTATTCTTGAAACTCAAGACTAAATCCAGGTTAGGATAGTAGAGGATAAGAAGTATGCAAAGATATATGTATGATGCTCCCTTTCTTACCCAAATGATTCACATAGGAAGATCTGAAAGTCTGGGCTGGTTCAAGTGAAGTCATGCTAGACACGGGATAATGGCCTTCATTATCTTGCCTGAATGACTTTGCCAATTACTCTCCAAGTAAGTGTTTCCAAAGAATAGCTAGTTAATGCTTTGAAAGATTTATTGCCATAAGACCAAGTGTAGGGCCTTCTCCATGCAGCTGGTGCTACACTGGAGGACTAGCCAATGAGCAGTCTGACGCATGGCCAGCTTCTACCTGACAGGGCGAGGAGCCAGAGTGAGTGGATGCTTCAAAGGCAAGAAGCAGTTAGGTTAGGAAGATCCACCAATCTTCAAGGATTCCCTGCCTGACTGGTCTCAGGTCTCCTGAAAGGGTTATGTGGGAGCAAGAGTCACAAGATAGTCCTGATCCCTCACATCTTTACCCAAGTTCAAAGTCATGTGAGTTCCAACTATGAGCTAAGTTGTCATATCTTTTTTTTTTTTTTTTTTTTTTTTTTTTATTTTTTTTTTTATTTATATATGATAGTCTCACAGAGAGAGAGAGAGGCAGAGACACAGGCAGAGGGAGAAGCAGGCTCCATGCACCGGGAGCCCGACGTGGGATTCGATCCCGGGTCTTCCAGGATCGCGCCCTGGGCCAAAGGCAGGCGCCAAAGCGCTGCGCCACCCAGGGATCCCTAAGTTGTCATATCTGGTACTTCCTTCTAGGTTTTGTAAAACCTGCAGTTGTCCCCCCCTCCTTCTAGGGGTCACTAGTCAGTACTCAGGATGCACCACACACTGTTTCTTGGATCCCAGGATTTTTCCAGAACAATGACATTAGCTAGTATATATTAAGAGCTTCCTATATACCAGGCACCATTCTAAACTTGTTGTGTATATTAACTCAGGTTGTTCTCATGATCATTATTAACTTCATTTTACAGTTGAGAAACTGAGGCAAAGTAGGTTGGCCACCTTCCAGGTCATAGGTGGAAAAGTTGTGATTCAAACACTGATCTGTTTGACACAGATCCTACACGATCCTACCCTTACAACTACTAGCATCGCTTGACTGTATCTCCCAAAGAAAATACACAAACAAACAAAAGCGATGTGCCTTTTTCCTTCTCAGAAATCTGAGAAAAGATGTGGAAATAAAATCTCTTTTCCTGTTACTTCCAAGTTTCGTCCTTATTTCCCTTATTTTAGACCCTGTCCTCTGCACTGGTAATATTTAAAAAGCCAAGAACCTTTCTAGAAGTAGTACAGCTCTTTTTAGTGTCTCTGAGAGTGGGGGGAGGGCTGTGCGCTTCTCACCAGAGCCAAAATTCAGGGACAAGCCTGTGCAGAGTCCTACCAAGTCAAGATGGGGGGGAGGCTGTTCTCCTGTTTGGATAGTTTTGAGGAAACTCTTTGTCTGTCTAGGAAAATAACCAAGAGATACATTTTCAAAAGTGGTTGTTTTTCTCCAGTGACTAAGTTGTTTTTCGGAAGGGTAAGCAAGAATTTGTGATTCTCTCTGCAGCAGTGAGCAAATTTGGAAGAGGAGGAAAGAAATTCAGTAGAATTCAGTTTAAATTGACCATAAGGACATTTCCTACTCCCGCTCTTTCCAGTTTCTGTTTTGAATTTTTCATATATTTTCAAGAAGGGACCATGTTTAGCTCCTCAGCTGCACAATCCTTTCCTTTCTCTCTTGATAAATTAAAGATGGTTCATGGGGATTTTAAATGTCATATCCTATAACAGGCAAAAGCCTTATTGCACACAGTTTTTTTTTTAAGGCAAAGGTTTGTCCCTTCAAAAAAAGAGTTTAAAGGGTAAATACTGTTGCTTTGTTCACTGTAATCCCCTTGCCCAGAGAGTACCAGCTATGTCAAAATTATGAAATTTGTCAGGGCGCCTGGGTGGCTTAGTCAGTGAAGCATCTGCCTCTTGATTTTGGCTCAGGTCATGGTCTCAGGGTCTTGAGATCAAGCCCCTGTGTCAAGCTACACACTGACCATGGAGCCTGCACGTCCCTTTCCCTCTGCTCCTCCCCCAGCTCCTTCTCTCTCTCTCTCTCTCAAATAAAATCTTTTAAAAAATTATAAAATTTTTCATTTGGGGACAAGGACCTCTCAATGTTTTCCTCGGGGGGGGGACAGCAATAAGAAGTAAGGTCTGGGAAGGGCTTTTAAAAAAATATCTGTATTGAATGCATGTATGCAAATGGTACTGCGGCACCAGAGAAGGGAGCATTTTGAAAAAAATTTCCTGTTTGTAAATAGGAACCTGGCACCTACACTCACCAAAGGCACATTTTAATCTCTCCCACATAACTGCCTCTGTTCCCCTTGGATATGAACTAATTTACCTTGCCTGATGCAGAGAAGCTTATCAACTATAAACATGGACCCAGAGGATTTGTATTTCTTTGCTCCTTTTCCATCCTACTGTTAGACACTTATTGCCAGTTTGCTAGTTATGAGCACCACAAAATAGCAGGGTAAGACTATCAGCTAAATGAAAAATGATGGCTCTTGATTAGTTGTGCTGACAAAAATGTCATAAAAGTGAGATTAATAAGAATCTATGGGTTAAAGACTCTAGTTATCAGATGGATAGGATGGCCTCTGCCCCAGCTGTCTTTCTGAGCTACTTGGAAGATGTGGGTCATCTCATCTTGTGTTAGTTTATGACTACATCTAGCTATAAGCCCTCTTGCTTTACTTAGTTAGCACTGACCTGAGGTAGAGAGCCAAATGGGCCAAAGGGACCCTTTTCTGTACCTTCAGATTTCATTCCATTTTCATTGGCCGTGATGACTGGCTTGCTAAACACTGGCAAGACTCTCATCACTGTCTTGCTGTTCCTACTGGTTTTACAAGAAAGAGACCTGCAATTAAAAGTCAGATAATTTTTTTGAGATATACATACAGCGAAGTGCACAAATTGTAAGGGTACCCCTGAATGTTTATTTTTTAAATTAAATTTTATTTTTTAAGATTTTATTTATTCATTTGAGAGAGAGATAGTGAAAGAGAGCATGAGCAAGGGGCGGGGACAGGGAGAAGCAGGCTCCTCATTGTGCAGGGAACCCAATGTAGGGCTTAATCCCAAGACTCTGGGATCATGCCCTGAGTCAAAGACAGATGCTTAACTGACAGCCATTCAGGCACCCCAGAATTTTTTTTTTAGAAAAACATGTAATCATATCATGACAGAGAACCTTTCTAGCACCCTAGAAAGCTTTTTCATATCCCTGGCCAGTCAATAACCCCCCACCCAAAGGTAATCACTATGTTTACTTCCATTCCATAGTTTTGTTTACTTGTTTTAAAATTTCATGTAAATGGAATTATATGATACACACTTTTACACATCTGGTTTCTTTCAGTATTCTTGTGCTTGTATTTTGGGGACATTTGTACACTTTTCTTTTCGGTTATATACTTAGAAATAGAATAGGGTCATGGGATAGAGGTACATTTGGTTTTAGCAGATAATGTCCAACAGTTCTCTAAAGTACTTATACCAGTTAACACTCACCAACAATGTATGAGAGTTTCAGTTGCTCCCTGTTCTTCTCAATGCTTGGTATTGTCAGGTTTTTTTCCACGCTAGCTGTTCTTTGGTGGGGTTTTGTGTGTCTAATTGTAGCTTTAATTTGCATTTTCTCACGTACAGTAATGAAAAGCTGTTCATATGCTTGTATGCCACTTGAATGTTCTCTTCTGTGAGGTGCCATTTAATTCTTTGTAACCTATTGTGTAGCCAAACTGTGGAAGGAGCCTCGGTGTCCATCGGAAGATGAATGGATAAAGAAGATGTGGTCTATGTATACAATGGAATATTACTCAGCCATTAGAAACGACAAATACCCACCATTTGCTTCGACGTGGATGGAACTGGAGGGTATTATGCTGAGTGAAGTAAGTCAGTCGGAGAAGGACAAACATTAGATGGTTTCACTCATATGGGGAATATAAAAAATAGTGAAAGGGATTATAGGGGAAAGGAGAGAAAATAATTGGGAAAAATCATAGAGGGTGACAGAACATGAGAGACTCCTAACTCTGGAAAACAAACAATGGGTAGTGGAAGGAGAGGTGGGCAGGGGGTTGGGGTAACTGGGTGGCGGGCACTGAGGGGGGCACTTGACGGAATGGGCACTGGGTGTTATGCTATATGTTGGCAAATCGAACTCAAAAAAGCATACAGGAAAAAAACGGGAAAGAAAAAAGATAATTCTTTGTAAACTTTTTTAAAAAATTGGATTCTCTCTTTTTCTTATTGATTTGAAAAACTGTAAAAAATATATGTATATACTGGATACAAGTCCTTTGTTATACAGTGAATATTTTTTCCCAGTCTGTGGTTGGTCTTTTCACCCTTTTAAGGAGTCTTTTAATAAATTGAAGTTATTTATTTTTATGAAATCTTCTTTCATAGTTAATATTTTTTTCTGTCAAATAAGAAATCTTTGCCTACCAAGGTCAAGAAGATAGTTACCTATGGTTTGATCTTGAAGATTTATTGTTTTATCATTCATGTTAGGTCATGTTATCATGATCCATTTACTATTTTATTATTATTATTATTATTAATTTTGGTATGTGGTGTGAGGTACTGGCCAGGGTTCTGTTGATTTGTTTGTCCTTGTGCTTGTACCATGCTGTCAAAATTATGTAGCTATAAAGCTAACCTTGATATCTGGCAGTGTATGTCTTCCAATTTTGTTTTTCAAGATGTTTTGGCACCTTGTCCCAGTACCCTTTGGGGATGGTTTTGAGTTGATTAACTCATTAGAAACCCCACAGCCTCCTAGCTTCAAACTCTAGGTATCATTTTGAAGGAGGGACTGGTAGTGTTTGTGGCAGTCCTCTTCCCTCTAGTGAGAATTTGTCTCTGAAGTACCATGAGACGGTGGGAAATTTCACAGAGCTTTTCCCTGCTCAGGAAGGAGCCTAGAACTCAGCTGACTTCAGGTGAAGAAAACTAATCCTGCATTTCAGGCTTCTCAAATTTCCAATCCATTATGCTCACCTCAAATGTTATGCAGATCTCTCCTTTTTGGGATAGTAGACTCCTTTTGCCTTGGGGGACAAACCTCATCTTCAACTTGTGCCCAGAATGAGCAAATGTCTCAGTGGAAAAAAAAAGCTCCTGATGACCAGCTCACTTAGGAAGGGCCTTGTGCTCTCAGAAATTTTAGGTTATCTTGCCTGTGTCTCCACAGATCAGGGATATCTTTACATATTGATTTTGCAATTTTATCCTTCTTTTTTTTTTTAAGTTGTGACAGGAACATTCACATCCTCGCTTGAAAGCCAAAGTCCTGAAAATATCCAGGAGTTGGAACCTTGACTTTCTCATCCATCTCGGGTCCATCACAGGTGAGTAGTTTGAGTGTTTGGGCCAATTCAGCAGGTCAGTGGAAGGGCAGATAAAAGAACACAGCATTTCTTTCACAGATGATGGGGATCCTTGAGGGCACTGATCAGGCTGTCTCCATCCCTCTGCTTTAGGGCTCACAGTTAATTTGGAATTCATCCAGTTTCCAGGGATGGCAAATGAGATTAACATTCTAGTTCTATCCCTGCTCAAAATGAACTGTCAGCTCTGGCCTGAATAAGGCAAATTTTGCTCCTATGTAGGCACCTGAATTGGTGCCATCTGGCATAGGACTTTTAGGAGTCAGACTTGGACTGACTTTTGGTTTTGCATCTTTACTTACCCTGTGACTGTGGGCAAGCTTGTTAATTTCTCTGATTCTCAATTCTATCTATAACTTCATAGAGTTACTGTGAAAATTAAATGTCCTAATATAAGACAAGTGAGTTTCACAGAAACAATAGATCTTCTACAAATGTGAGTATTTATTAGAATAATTATTTATGGGCATGTCATCTCATCTAATATATAGTTCTTGAGGCTGGGGATTATGCTTGGTTGCATTTTTGGAAGAAGTAAAATTTACATGCAATGAGATGCACAAATCTTACGAGTACTATTTAGTGAGTTTTGACAAATGCATATTCATATTCCTTTGTAACACAAAACTCTATCTAAAATATAATCATTACCATCACCCCAGAAAGTTCTATTGTGCCTCTTCCCAATCAGTTCTCCCCTAGATGCAACCACTTCTCTGATTTTTTTCTATCATAGGTCATTTTGCATTTTCTAGAGTTGCATATGAATGGAATCCTATAGTATGTATTCTTTCATGTCTGGCTTCTTTCATTAAGTATAATGTTTTTGATATCCATTCATGCTGTGGTCCCTATCAGTAGTGACTTTCTTTTTCTTGCTGATTAGTATTACATTATATGAATATATTTCATTTTGTTTATCCATTCTCCTTTTGATTGACAGCTGGGCTCTTTCTGCTTTTTTTGTTTTGCTATTATGCATAAAGCTGTTATAACCATTCTTCTAAAAGTCTTCTTGTGAATTTCATTTCTCTTGGTTAAATACCACAGGGTGAAATTGCCGGGATCAGGTGGATGCTTGCTTCGTTTTATAAGAAACTGCCAGACAGTTTCAAAGAGGTTGTACCATTTTATACTCCCACCAGCAATGTGTGAGAATTCTGATTGCTTTACATCTTTGTCAACATCTGGTATTGTCAGTCTTTAATTTTAGCCAGCTTAGTTAGTATGTTGTGGTGACCTATTGTGATGTTAATTTGTATTCCTTTGATGACTAATGATGTTGAATATGTTTTCATGTGCTTATTAGCTATTTATTTTTCTTCCTTTGTGAAATGTTTGTCCAAATCTTCTGCCCATTTTTAATTGGTTTATCTTTTGATCATTGAGTTCTAGGGGCCCTGTTTTTTTTAAGTGAGGTACAAGTGACATATAACAGTATATTAGTTTCAGATATACAACAGAATGGTTTGATCTTTGTATATATTGCAAAATGATCACCACAATAAATGTCACTAACGTCCATCACCACATGTAGTTACAAAACATTTTTTCTTGTTATGATAATTTTTGAGATTTACTCTCCTAGTAACTTTCAAATATGCAATACAATATTATTCACTATAGTCACCATGCTGTACATTACATCCTGTGACTTATTTAGTTTATAGTGGAAAGTGTGTACATTTTGACTTCATTCACCCACTTCACTCACCACCCACCCCCTAGTCAGCAGTGTTCCCCAAACCACACGTTGCAGAATGATCACCCCTGAGACTCCACCCTAAGCCCAGGCCTCCAGAGCTGCCCTGTTCCATGCCTACTTCTCTGCGCATTTTGACAGATTCCTCTCCAGCTCCCAGTCCGTGGACACGGGACTGTTCACCTGACATCAGAGACACTGACACTTCGTATCCTTGAATGCCCCAGCTTCCATGGACCTGCAGTGCCTGAGGGCACCAGTCCACCTGGCCATGCACAGGCAGGCAGTGGGTGGATGGTGGCCCCCCACCGATGGCCTGTCATTTTGCAAAAGTCACCTAAACTGAGCCATCAGGCTTTCATATGGGGATACCTACATCTCAGGGGGGCATGGGGATTAGCGGTGTTCTTTATATATTCTGGTTACATGTTCTTTGTCAGATAAATGAGAAAGGGATGGTTAGGGGAGCTTTTTTAGGTTGGAGGGTAAGAAATTTGAGAAGATGACATTTAAACTGAGACCAGAATGACAAGAAGCCATTTTTTCCCCTAGGGGAAGGGATCCTAGGCAGAGGGAACAGTTAATAAAAAGGCCCTTAAGGAACACTATACACTGTTGGTGGAAATATAAATTGGTGCAGGCACTATGGAAAACAATGTGGAGTTTCCTCAAAAAATTAAAAATAGAACTACCATATGATATAGTGATTCCACTTCTGGGTATTTATCTGAAGAAAATAAAAACACTAATTTGAAAGGATACACATACCCCATGTTCATTGCAGCATAATAGCCAAGATACATGGAAGCAACATACATATCTATCAGTGGGTGAATGGAAAAGAAGATGTGGTTTATATACACAACAGAATACCCCTCCGTCATAAAAAAAAGAGATCTTGCCATTTGCAACAACACGGATGGATCTAGAGGGTATTATGCTAAGTGAAATAAGTTGGGCAGAGAAAGACAAATACTATATGATTTCATTTATATGTGAGATCTAAAAACAAAACAAATGAATAAACAAAACAAAACTCATAGATACAGAGAACAGATTGGTGATTATCAGAGAAGAAGAGGATTGGGTGGTAGGCAAGAAGGCTGAAGGGAGTCAGCTGTATGGTGATGGATGGTAACTAGATTTATTGTGGTGATCACTTTGTGATACATGCAAATATCAAATTATTATGTTGACTACCTGAAACTAATTTAATGTTATATACCAATTTGGAGTCAATAAAAAATACATACAAATTAAACTGAAAAAGCTTAAGAGATATATTTAAAAATGGCCCTTAAGGTAAGTTGGAGCTGGGCACAAACTATCCAAAATACCCGTTTTAGGCAAACTAAGGTACCTAGTTTACCTTAGTAAACTTACCAAGCAGGGGCTGCTTGATTTAAAAATTACCGCAACTGGAATAAGCTGATGCTATAGTTTTACTCTTTCTTAGTACTATAGGACTCAGCAGTTTCTCAACACCCTCCTTGTTTTCCCCATACCCTCCAGATCCTAGGTTCCAAGATGATTTGAAGCTAGGAACTGTGGATTAGTTAACACAATGGTCAATAGAGTTAAGGCTAAGTCAGGAAATGTATTCCCTTTAAAGGTGACCAAGTGATAGAACAGATCAAGGTTTGCATAAGTAAAAAGTGACCACACTTATCTTTGTAAAACAGCAATGTTCTACTCTTCTGCCTTTTACATTTATATTGTCTAATGTAAAACTTTGTCAATACAATATCAATTCAATAAGTGGAATATAATTTATTTTTGAAATTTTGCTCAGTTTAAGGAGAGATAGAAGAAAAGGTGTGGGAAGGAATAGTGGAAGATGGAGATACAGAGAGAATCAAATAGAATGAAACACATAGATATGAATAACTGGAGGTCTGTTGATCAAGAGGAGGAATAACAGAGTTCAAGAGGGAGGTAGAGGAGCTGAGAAAAAAAAAAAAAAAACCGAAGGAGAAGCCAGAAGTTAAATCTGTTTTGTGTGAGTGTATTCCTCTTGTGCCTTTGGGCTATGGGTACCATAGTAGTCTATTATTGCTTCCTTTGAAAAATGTGATGGTACTCTTTAATAGTATTTAATATACACCTTTCTTCTGTGTTTCCTTTCTGATGAGTTGATCCATGCTCTACATTAATGCCAAATTCCTCTAATGATTTCTTTCCCTTATTTCCTTCCACCAGACTGCTTTTTTTCTCTAATCAAAAGGCAGAGATTCTTTAAGTTAATAAAATAACCTCCAGTGCCCATTCTCCCATATTTCAGATGAGAAGTAACCTCCAATAATAATCATGCCTTCTGGTCATCCTGGTTGTCACCCTTCTTGAGGCAAACTTCACACCTACTGTCAGGTTTTTGGACTAAAAAAAATGTGTGGTTCTGAAAGAACTTATGCTAAGTAGAGATAGTATATAACTGAGTGGGTCAAAGTTGGCCCCATGGAGACCAGCAAGTTCCATGCAAAAACCACAGATCATCTGGCCAATGGTTTGCTATACCCTGATAAAGGTCTAAGGAGTACAGTTAGCTGGAGGTAGTGCCTATGATTTGCTGGGCCCTACTCTGGTCAGAACTGCTGGAAACAGGGCATTGATGGATTTGGCAGTCTCCTAAAGGAGTGAGATGGATGGCTGCTTCCTAATACTTTCCACTAGGAGAAGCTCAACTGAGTCTGGAGAAATAAAACCCGCCCCATTTGTAGGACTGGTGGCTAGAAATTCAATGTGCATATATGTACCCAAGGAAAAATTGGTCAATGATATATAGCTAAACTGATTAGCCATGGATTGGAGATGTATACCATAATAAATGGAACATTACAGACTGGTCTCTTGCAGGAAAAACAATCTGGTGGAGGAAGATAAGAAAAAAAATCAATGAAAGAAATGTAGCAATTCAGGTAGGACATGTACCAACTTATCAGAACAGAAAGAATAATCTATTTAGAGTAAAAGTGGAGACAATTTGACCCCCAAAACTAATGTAGACTCTACAGTCTTGGGGACTCCAAGTCCAAACTCAACTCCCTTGTCAGTTCAATTTAAGGTCACAAAACAGGTACGTGCAGCCCCATGGCATATGGACATGAATGCCGTAGGTAAGCAGAGGAGAAAGAGTAGGAACAAAAAAGTACGAATCAAACCAACAAACAAGTAAACAATATGAAACATGTCAAATTACTAAAAACCTGCATCTTCAACAAACTCATTTTTAAGAGGAGTGGTACATGTGAAACCAGACCAATGTGTGAAGTAGATTATACTGGGCCAATCTTTAGATTTTTAAACAAAGAATATTGTCTTATAGAAGTATAAAATTCCTCAGGAAGAGGATTTGCAGAGCACACCAGACATGCAGTTGAGAATAATATATCTGTAACTTTAAATAATATTGAAGGAACTAGCTGTTAGATATGCAATATTGGTAGTAATAGGAAATTATCCAGGAACTAATTTTATAATAGAAATTGTCCAAAATTTGGCAAAAGACAGACTGTGGGACTTTAGTTTCACAAATTCCCCAGGCTGCAGGGGCAATAGGAAGCCTTAATGAATAGAAGACTAAAAAGACAAAGAATTTAGCAGCACCAGATATAAGTGGCAGTGAGGTAAAGGTGCTAATAAAGACAGAATTAATTGAAAGACTCTGAGTGAATGTAACTCCCTTAATAGAGATGTTCAAGAAAGATGGACAACCTATGCCCACTTTGTTCTCAAATCCTCTAAGAAGAGATAAAGACAATGAGAAGTGTGAAGGAAAGCGAGTATGAGTGGGAGATCCTCATAAGACCATCAAAAGGAGGGTGAATAACTAGGAATACTCTTTCATCCTTATCCTATAGCCAGAACCTGTAGGATGGATAAAGGCTCAAGGATACTAATCTTTGTATTTCTCTTTTCTATTATTAGATCTGCTTTGCCGTTCTCTTTTGGCTGTGGCAGTCTGTCTGGTGGTCATTGTAATAGCAGTTTACTACCAACACAAACAAGACTGCCATATATAAATTTTGTGGGAGGTTCACCAACTTTATCAAAAAGTGCTGTGGGACCACTGGCCTCATTCTGTACTTGATCATCATCATAATCATATCAACAGCCTCATTTCTTGGCCAAACCAACCATAGAACCCAGGAACTATCAGCCCCACAGGATTCATTATCACCAAGAGCCCATTTGCTACAACTTTCAGTAATATTTATCTACTGAGGAGATCATTGAGGCATGGAGCCTGTGTCAATCCCCGAACTGGTTGGTGGACTTGTTGATTGTGTAGCCCAGTTAATAAGAATAGCTGAAGAGCTTTTACAACTGATTTCACAAGAACAAATTCCATGTAGAGAGCAAAATGATAGAGCAGAACAGATGGAAGCAGATGCATCTTCTCCTGAAGAAGGTTCACTCCCAGACCTTTCTGATTTCTCAGACTTAGAGTCAATACTTACACCAAGAGAAGATGGAGACTTAATCTTTGACATAGATCAAGCGATGTTAGACATAGAAGACTTATATGAAGATGTACTCTCTGGCATAAACGAGGATTTAAGAAGTGGTTAAAATTTAATTTGCCCCCAGCAGCATGTGAGAACTGATCATTTTTCTTTTTAAAATAGATTCAGACTTTTCTGAATGTTAGCAATGTGAGTTTTCTCCTACTTCTGTATATTTTCATTACTAATACCTTATAGAACAAGCAATACTAGATTTACTTCCAGTAGAAGCTAATCTCTTTTCTTCTTTATGTTTCTTTTAAAAGCTCCAACATTAGCCATATCATTCTTTCTCTACCTGTCCTTGTTCTCCTGTTAGGGTTACTAATAACAGGAGCAAACAATACCAAAAAAATAAACTCCTCATCTAATAGCGGAGTGAAGACCTCACAGACTCTATCACATAATAGAACCCAATGGTATTGTTCTGCACATGGAAACCAAAAGGGGAATATTCCCCAGGATTGTATTATAATGAATACATCACATTGACAAGACAGTTTTGGAACACTTTTACTTGAAAAGATGTAACTCCTTACTAGGCCTTTAGGAGAGGATGTGTCAACCAAAGGATGCTATAGGAGACCAGGGGAAGCAATTTTGAAAAAGCACCATCTGTCGGATAATAAAACAGTAGAAAGCTTTTCAGATAACTTTTACAGAGAGAAACCTTTGAAAAAGCCGAGGCCAAGAGGTTCCGATGCAGGATTTTTCCCTCAAACGATGACCCACACTGCAACTAGTCTTCAATATTGTTCCTCAAATGGAAAGGACTAATTAAATCATATAATGATATGAGTATGCCAGTACTAGAACATCTAAACAAAGCCCCATGAGGAGTGTTCACCAGTGGAGAGTCAAACACTCATGGCATAGGCTCAGACGTGACGGTCCGCAAATAGAAGTGGATAAAATATATCTTCTTGGGTATAGCTAGATTTATAAAGAATAGCTGATAGGCTTATTATAGTGAACCTGCTGCCACTTTGACATAGAAATCTTAACTATTGACAAATGGAAGCAATGATGAATCTGAATAAAATAGGAACTGATATTTAAGCCCCAATAATTCTACAAATAGCAGAAGGGTAAAATGCAATAGTTGGAGGACCTCCCTCCCCATATCAGAACAGAAAGAGACCCAATAAATGTGTGGGAAATTCACTGCTTGTAGTCATTCCATGCTGTACAGCAGTCTCATTTCCATTTGGAGAAATAGCTACCCTTCAGAGAAGCCCATGATCACTATGGTCCTCCTTCCTAGAGAATGACCTTTGTGTCCTACAACATGGGCAACAACTGGTAAAGGCATTAAAGTGTATTTAGGACAAATTGGTGTATTCAAATTGTGAAGAAATGACATGAAGTTAATTCATGCTGGTGGAAAACAGACTATACCCAATTCATTGAGCCCTAAAGCATATTATTGGCAAAAAGATTAAAAACACATTGAATACAGAGAGCTCCAGAGCTAGCCAACATGACAGATGCTGTATCTAATCCTAAGCAGGGTCTACACACACGGATAATTAGCTGCTTTTAAAGGTAAATGTGGGGGAAAATTAGAGATCCAATGTGGATGAGCAGTAGCAGAAGAAGCATAAGTCAGTCTTGCTACTGAATTTCAGGATAATTATGTAACAAATTGCAGAAAGAGACTGCTGTATCAAAAAAAAAAAAAAAAAAAACTACCACAGACCCTTTCGAAAATGAGAGGAACTTAGGGAGCTACTCAAACATGTTACTATGAGAAAGTTCCATAATAGACTGCTACGTGGAAAGACAGAGTAGATGAGGATCCAGGACACTTAGACAGGTGCACAAAGACACAAAGAGGAAAAATAAAAGTTTGATCATCAAGCAACTACTGTGGGTAATTACAAGCCAGACAAGACATCAGATTGAGGGACTTGGCTACTGCACTAAGTGGACAAATCAAGCCTTACTTTCCTAGAGTAAGGGACTCTAGCTATCGCAGTATGTCTAAAATGACAAATAAGAGATGCAGCACAAAGGGACTATGTGAAATTAAAATATAGTGCTGCGAAAGCAAGAAGAAATGGTTTATCCCACCATTCCATTAGGAGCAGTTTTACAAGGAGGATTTGTGATAACAATTAAACAAGGAAATCTATACATGTAGCAACCAAGAAGAATCACAGAGGAATTGGTTAAAGTTAAAAGATAGAATCTATGTTTTAATTAAAGGTTTGAAAAAAAAAGGTTTGAAAACAGCCAGGGAAGATACAAACTCTCCACTAGGAATTTGGACTTTAGGAAATTGGCTATAATTTTGTGTCAAAATAAAATCCAAAGCAGGAGTACTTCGGCAAAATCCGGAAACATCCAAGGAGAGACCATCAGTCTGTTACAAATT
This sequence comes from Canis lupus dingo, assembly GCF_003254725.2. Lineage (NCBI taxonomy): Eukaryota > Metazoa > Chordata > Mammalia > Carnivora > Canidae > Canis > Canis lupus. The sequence continues at coordinate 85,278,397 of NC_064281.1, forward strand.
CTATTTAGTGAGCAATTTCACTGTAAATGGACAGATCTGGTGCTCCTCATATATGATAGATACTGAAGGGTGGCTATTCCCCTAAGTAGAACTCTGGAATATAGACTTTATAGCAATTCTGCAATGGATTAGTGTGAGCTTACTAAAACTGTTAATATTAATGAGAAACCACAAGCAAGCAAACTAACTCAAGCAGGCCATCAAAATACATCAAGAGAAATCTGTGTGACTACTCCAGACCTTGAAACAAGATAAAGCTTGAAGCAGCCTATAAAACAACTATGTGTCAAAACTGGAAGATGTGTGAAGCTGGGTAGCCTCCTGGTTCCATGGGTCACGTGGAAAGATTGTACTATAATGATGCCTCAGGATTAGATAAAATATATTGCAATGTTTGCTTTGTGTGATGATATGTGTTTAAGAACTATTCAAGTGTAACCCCGCTCCAAACAATGGGTTGTGGTATTAAGTGTGTATAGTGTTGATAGTGATAAGAAGTAAGTGTAGGCAATGATAAAATACTTAGGAACAAGAGCGAGTAAGGAATAGTATTTTCAGGAGAGAAGAAAAGCAGTAAGTTGTATAGAATAGTCATGCGGCTATTTAGAGTGGAAAGCCATGGTATAGAGTTCCTAAGCAGGTTTATGAACAAAGCCTTGTTTTTGTAATATGCAAATTAACTAACCCCAAGTCATTGATATTGATAGAAATAGCTGGTTGGCGATCAATACAGGTCATGCATTTAAAAGCCCAATTAGAGGGAGATATGTTAATTAAATTAGCAGTACACTGATTGAATACCTCTGATTGGAATCCAGGAGAATGGAGAGAGTGGCTAGTGCATTATTTAAACTAGCCCTTTTCTGGACCTTCTTGAGACTAACACCAAAGCCAATTCTTGTATGGCACAGAGGGATAAAGGGGGAGACAGGCTCATCATTCTGAGACAAACTTAAAGATGTGAAAACCCAGGGAGATAGGTTGGAGCTGGCAGTGAACTAGGAAGCACAAGTCTTTATCCTTCTGTGTTTGACTAATGTGCATGAGAGGTTGCAACTACATAATTGTATCCTTATGTGATGATCAATGTCAGTCATTAAATTATAATTGAATATCATCTTTATTTGCTGTTGATCCATGCCATTTTATTGCTATGTGTTTTAACAGATTTTAACTAATAAACTTTCATTCACAAATCAAAGAACGTGTGTTCATCTTAAATTACCTGGTGGTGAATTTGGAGGTACAAAACCAGCATAAAAGAATCCCACACGGCAGAAGATGGAGTACACTCAGAGACAGTATTGTACCAGGAGTCTGAAAGTTCTACTTCTGGCTTTATCTGATAATCCTGAACAAATCTCTGAAATATAGTTCTTTCTTGTTTGTAAAATGAATTATAATATTTTTTTCTGCCTAACTTCAATGGTAATAAGGAATAAATACAGTGGTAAAGTTTTCAAAGACTTTCGGATGATATATCTGACAAATGGGACAATATATAAAATCAGGACTTTTTAGGAATATCTGACAAATGTCCATATGACAATGCCCAAGGGTCTATGTCACATGGAAAGATTATACAATAGTTTTACACCTGTTTTCTAAGAGATTAGAGCTTTCCTATTTTACTCCATGTCAAAGTCATACTTTGGAATCAGATTTTGTTTCATTCTTCTGAGCTTTTTTATTTTTGAATCACCAAGTTAAATTCTTTTTGGGAGTCCACTGGAGTGCTAGTAGGAATAGTAATGAGTTAAAAGCCAACAATGAAAAAGCCTTCCAGGAAATAGTAAATTATATTCCATTTAAAGTTAAGATTTTATTCCTGAGGGGATTATGTAACTCTGAACATTATTAACTCACTATTACCCAACTAGATTTTTACAATAATTTTTTACATCAAAGTTGATTACTGAATTCTTGTATTGATAGCATTATTTCAATAGACTAAAGGTACTGAGCCATATTATAGGGTATATACTTATTTTTCAAGGACCCTATTCCTCCAATCCATATTTAAAACTTGTTTTTCTTCTGCCTATATAACCCTTAGTTCAAAGGCCAGTCAGCTAACCAACCAACCAACCAACTAACCACCACCACCACCAACAACAACAAAAAAAGTAAAAAAAAGAAAAAAATAACCCCTAATTCCTTTAGTTATTTGGGAGAGTTTTGTATTGACAGATACAACTAACTACCCATACAGTCTCAAATGTCACATCTCTTTAGTTTTTTTGGAAAGTTATTTGTATTGACAGACACAACTACCCATCAGTCTCAAATGTCACATCTCTTCAGGGTAATAGTCTTTGAAGGTCATCTCCATTAGACTTCTGAAAGGTGGAACTGCATTTTAGCAAGGTAAGGAAAACTGCTGAATTCTCTACCCCTTGTCACAATTTCATCTTAAAGATCTTAGTAAAATGCTGAAAGCATCTCAAGAGAGATTTTTGAGCTTAACATAAGTATTCATGTAAAGTGGACCAGGGAGCTGCAGTTATGAAACACAACCTTAGTGTTTCAGATTCCTTTAATCAAAGATGCTATTCACAATAATCATTCATTTCCAAAAGCATCCAGACCATAAGCCCTCCTTGATTACTAACTACCATGGCCCTAGTATATAGGGTAGGGTCTTTTGTTATGAGTTCTCATAGAAGTTCTCCTTCAGATCACTTACATTGCTTGTAATTACATATTTACTAATGTGATCATTTACTTAATGTCCACAACTAGCTTGTAAGCTTCATGAAGGCAGGGTCAGTGCCTGTTTTCTGTATCCTAAACACCTAGAAAAGTGCTGAATAAGCATTTTTAAAAAGACTGAGTACTTCCCCATCAACAAATTAGTTGGTCAGTGTTTTTCCTAGTTATCTGTCCATACAGAAAATATGCAGAGGCTGTATGTATCTTAGATAAATAAGCCTACTGTTTTTTTGAGGCCTGTTGAACCATTCATTTGTAAGAGGGCTAAATGGTAGAGAGAAAATGCTGACTCTTACTCTGCTGCACTGGACCCTGGAGGGCTTACGATTTCCTGAAAGCAGAAAAAAGCTCAGCTTACCTCTTTCTGGTGGTATTTGATTGCCACCTTCAGCTTGGCCAGGTCATGGTACTTCTGAGGGTCAAGCTCTTCACTGTGGTCATCTCGATGGTTGAGGATGATTTCCAGTTCCCGGGAGCTCCGAGCTTGGTCCAGCAGGTCTTTGGCAAAGAGCTTGCACTGCTGGGAGAGCTCCTCATACTCAGCCTTGAATTCATTCTCCACCTTGCTGAGCTCCTTGAGCTCCCAGCCCAGACGGAAGGCAGTTAGGATGGGGTCCTCACTTGATAAGGCGATGAGCGAGGGGCTTGCTAGAGCCTTATAGATATTCAGCCGGGAGCGGGAATGGCGCAGGCTGTCTACCTCTGAACTGGACACACACTCCACGCAGTTGCAGCGAATCTGGTGGGGCCGTGGAATAGTGACTCGTTTTTGGACAAGCAATTTGATGATCTCATAATTGTTGGTGTGGGCAGCCAGCATGATGGGAGTGATGTCTGGTGTGAACTCAGAAAACTGGGTATCCATCATCAGGGTGGGGACCTACATACAATAAAATAAAAGTATAAAGGGCAGGATTAAGGCTAAGAGAGATGAGGGAGCATAGGGCCCATCCAATGTTAGTGATTCAAGAATTGGAATCACTGTTCCTTTGTCAGTTCCCCTCTTTGTCATAGCTATTTGTGGAATACTTACTGTATGCCAAGCACACAGCACTTCACGTGTATTACTCATTTAATTCCCATGACCTCCTGAGGTATATATTCTCTTCAAATGAAGAAGCTGAGGCACACAGAAGTTAAAGAACATATCCAAGGTTACATAGCTCTTAGTAACTGAGCCAAGATTCAAACCCAAGCAATAGAACTCTAGAGCTTGGTTCTGAAAATTATGCAACTACAAATGCCCAATTCTGTCTAAGACATGATGGGGGAATACAGAGAAGTAAGGGGTATTTTTTCTAACCTTCTGGAGCTTGGTTGGGTGGATCAGACTTAAATAAAATTGTAAGTAGGAGTACATAGTAGCATGTGCTCAGTTCCAGATGAGCAATAGAGACTTAGGAATATTTGTTTGAAAGGCTAAAGACAACCAGTAATCTTAAAGATCATGCCACTAAATCAAGCCCCAGAGGCTTAAGAAAAGATAATCTCAAGTGGTTCTGTTGACTTTGTGTTTACATTGGACTTCAGGGGATCAAAGACCAAGGCCAGATAGTGTTCCTCCAACTTGCTGTAGGTCTAGAAAGGTAGAATCTATTATTGCCAGAAAGAAATGCTCTGTAAATGAAGACCTCTTGGCTTGGGTGAGGGGTTACCAATAGAAAAAGGACCTTTGATAACATCATTCTATGATGTAATGCTTGGTGTAAATAGCAGCTATTGGAGAAAGGTCTGGGGTTCTTTGGTCATTCAGGAGCATTTTTAGGTGAGTTTGCCGGACCTGACCAATGAATTAAAAAAGTCTTTTGACTTTAAAATGTGTGTTTGGGGATCCAGGCTGTTCTCAGTGTAATAGGGAAATGGAGGCAGATCTATACCCACAGAAGAGTCTCAGCGTGGTAGGATCTAGAGCTAAGGAATGAGGAGGGTTTAAGTAGTCAGGGGAGGCTTCACAGAGGGATGGAGATGAGTATTGAAAGCATGGATAGGATTCCAGGAAATTGTGAAATATTGATCTTACTACACTTCGAAGAAAATATTTCCAAATACTCATTTGAGTTGGGGAGAACAATACCTGGATAACTGAGATTCTCACGGAATAGACAAATATTGTTTTACTCAATAGTTTCTTTATACTCTTAAAAAAGTTTTTTAGAACATTGCAGTCATTGCTGAACAGACAGAAGGATGTGTTACAGTCTCCATCATCTTTGCCTCCTTCCCACCTTGATTAAGGATTCACAAACAGGAAAGTGACCAGAAAACAGGAAGTGGGAGGGGGTGGAGGAGAACGACGGGGAGGAGTTTGCAAGAAATCTGTTTCCTTCATGGAGTGGCTGCATCAGCCTCGGAATAGTTAAGAACTGGCTGCACATTGGTCATCAATTACTTGGATGGAGCAGCAAGAAGACATTGTCAAACATTTAGAGGAAGCCGCTACAAACAAGACAGCAGGAAGTGAGCAACTGGCTCATAAAGTAAATTGGACACAGGAAAGAATAATATCAGAAATTAACATAAGCCTACAGGCTAATTACAAAGTAGGTCTAAGTGGGCCCAGTAATAAATGTAAACACACAACCAACATAAAGCCTTGAGTTGGGGGGATGGTAAGTAAGCAATATGTCACAGTCTGCCCAGGAAGAAAGGAGCTCAGATCTGGAAATCTGCCACTTCCCAGTGGGCAGAAGCATTTCTCGATCTCTGCTATGATCCAGAAGCAGGAGGTGGCAGGTGGAGGGAGGATAGCCTGTAGCACAGGATTCCCTGGGTTAGATTGGAGGAATGTGTCTTCCCTACCATGGTGCTCTTCCTGTTTTCTCTCTTCCCCCCCTTCCTTGCTCTTTCTATGTCTCTTACTCTTTTTCTTTCTTCTTTCTTCTTTCTTTCCCTCTATACCAATGCTGACAAGCCTGTTCAAGACAGACAATGGTACATGTGACTATTGCTTAGCCCCACTTGTGTAGTGGAGCTGAAAGTTGCTGTCTTTGCTTAGAATATGAAATGCTTTCTGGAACCATCTGATTCCATCGTCTTAGACTTGGGGCTCAACAAGGAGGATCTGATTCTGTATTTGACTTTCTGAGTACATAACACAAAAGAGGAAATCTTTCTAAAAGAAAACTGGGGGAAGCCCCAGTGGCTTAGTGATTTAGAGCCACCTTTGGCCCAGGGTGTGATCCTGGAGGCCTGTGTCTGGCTCCCTGCATGGAGCCTGCTTCTCCCTCTGTCTGTGTATCTTCCTCTCTCTCCCCCTGTGTCTCTCATGAATAAATAAAATCATTTTAAAAAAAGATAAAAGAAAACTGGTTTATAATGACCAGCCATGTCTTCCCACTCTCCAGTCAACCTTATTATTTATAGGTTGCCACACCCATCTCATTCACTGCTCTCTGAGTATATAGCCCTGTGGGATCCCCTGTGTGTGTGTGTATCTCTCCATTTCTCTGCCAATGAAGGGCCATTGTGAGCCCTGGTTTCTTCCATAGCGCCTCCTCTTAACTTGATCCTACCCCTTACTGACCACCCAGATGTTGTGGGCACTAGGTCACATCTAGGATCTCACTTTTCTGATGCTGCCTCCTTATATTTTCTTTAATTATTTCACATATGCATTTCTTGCTTCATCAATAAGGTTGTGAGTCGAAGACAGAGCTGTCTTAGATTGCTTTTGTTTTCTCTATAGCATCTGGCACAGTGTTAGACACACGATAGGCACTGGGCAAAAAAAAAAAAAGAAGAAGAAGAAAAGAAAATGATTTTCTATTTTCAAATTAAGAAATTGACTCATTTATAAACCAGGCTGGCTCTAATAATCTGAGTCAATGTGAGGTAATTTCCTTGGGTCTTTCCTTTTCATGTCCATCTGAGAAGGTAGACATTCCAAGACTAAGGAGGGTTCACAAATGGGTTTTATAGGGAATATCCTGAGGTCTCCCCAGCTAGGACAGTCACTGCCTACCATTTTCACAATTCTGGTGTTTTATAGTGGAGACTCTGACCCAAAGACCACAGATTCATACTCCTCTTCCCCTCTCTGCTTCTTCTTTTCTTATCCTGCTGCCTTTCCCTTTCTAGGGAAGGGACCATGGTCTATCATCAGGACAGTCATGGTAAAGAAAGACAGATTCTATAATGAGAGTGAGAGATTTCTCATAATACACAAGATTTTGTGATATGGTAACAGAAATGAAGGCTATATGTGGGTGTATATGCATAATTTGGATGAATGAATGATAGAAACCAGTGAACTGTAGAGCACATACCCTCTCAAAGGGGGTATCTGCTGCTATACTCCTTGTTGTTATAAAATTGTTATAAGCATGCATAAGGGCCTAATGTCGTAAGTGCTCAAAAGAAGCCAGAAATATGGATTTTACCATAGAATTTATTTTGTTGTTGAATAACGTCCTTTTTAAAACTTGAAGTATAATGGGCATACAATATCCTATTAGTTTCTGGTGTACATCATAGGGATTTGATACTTTGAAACATTATAAAAATGATCCCCATGATAAGTATAGTTACCATCTGTTACCATTGAAAGTTATTACCATATTATTGACTATATTCCTTATACTGTACATTCTCATGCTTTGTTTTCTAACTGGAAGTTTGTACCTCTTAATCTCCTGCAGGGTAGAATTTCTTAAAGTTTTAAATGTTGGCTTAAAAGGATAAAGACAGTGTGCAGTCCCAACAAAATACGTATATGAGACAATTTAGGCTTGAGCGAACCAGTTTGTGACCTTTGAGCTAGCATATAACTTATGAGATAAAGGCCAGGTAGGACAGGAAGCTGGACATTTAAGCAGGGGCCAGATGATGAAAAGCCTCATATGTTATGTTAAGGAATTTAATGTTACCTGTTGGCCACGGGGAGCCATGGGGAGAGTTTTTTTTTCTTTTTTATAGAGAGGGAAGGGGGGAGGTGGCAGATGGAGAGAGAGAAAAAGAGAGAGAGAGAGAGAGAGAGAGAGAATCATAAGCAGGCTCCACACCCAGCGAGGAGCCTGATGTGGTGCTTCATGTCACAACCCCAAGATTATGACCTGAGCCAAAACCAAGAGTCTGATGCTTAATTGACTGAGACACCCAGGGGCCCCTACTGAAGAGTTTTTATTTAAAAATATTTTATTTATTTATTCATGAGAGACACCCAGAGGGAGGCAGAGACAGAGGGAGAAGCAGGCTCCTCACAGGGAGCCTGATGTGGTACTCTATCCCTGGACTGGGGATCACACACTGAGCCAAAGGTAAATAGATGCTCAACCACTGAGCTACTCAGGCATCCCTGAAGAGTTCTAATCAAGGAGAGTGGCATAGTTGAACAAGTGTTTTACAAAGATCAGTTTGGTCCAAGACTGGGGAATGGACAGTGTTAAATGTGCTGGTAAATGATTAATAAGAAGCTCTCTATAAAAAAAATCGTGATCCGGATCCCTGGGTGGCGCAGCGGTTTGGCGCCTGCCTTTGGCCCAGGGCGCGATCCTGGAGACCCGGGATCGAATCCCACGTCGGGCTCCTGGTGCATGGAGCCTGCTTCTCCCTCTGCCTGTGTGTCTGCCTCTCTCTCTCTCACTGTGTGCCTATCATGAATAAATAAAAATTAAAAAAAAAATCGTGATCTGTAGTGTTTGTCAATTTCTATGGTGTAAGTATTCCCAATTTCAAGCTACCAATGACATTGTAGAGCACAGAGTTGGGAAGTGATGTTTACAACCGGCTCTCCCAGTGTAAGCCCTAGTTAAAAATCTCATTAGTCCAAGCGAAGAGATGGGGAGGATCTTAAACTAGACAATAATTCTAAAGATAAACAGGAGAGAGAAGATTTAAGACATTCACTGGACATGTCAGTTAGTACTGGAGGGAGAAGAAATCAAGGATGTTGCATGCTTGGTTGAATAGGGGTGTTATCAATTGAGATAGTTGATACAGGAGGAGGGGCACTTTTTGAGTTAAAACAAGTTCAATTTTGGACATGCTGAATTTGAAGTACCTACTGGAACAGTAGCAGGAAATTGTATGACTCTAGTATGAATCTTGAAAGAAAGGTCAAGGCTGAAAATACAGGTGTGAGAGTCTTCAGCTTATAATTGCAATTGAAATCGAGGGAGTAAACAGAATCACCCTCAGCTCACCCCAGCTCCCTCACAGCTCTGCCTGTGGATCTCCCCCAAAGATTGAGCCCAGCCCATTTCCAGAGCAAGTGAAGCTTGAGGTAGGATGTGGTCAGGTAGCCAGTCTCAGCCTCCCCCATTCCAAATTCCAATCACTGGAGCCCTGCATTAAGGCATTCTTTGTTCTGTTGGTTGCAGAATCCCAACTTCTCCCACACTGGGGCCCTCATTTGTCAAACAAGATTTCTCTCTGGATCTTAATCAAGGTTCTGTTCATGTAATTGGCCTAAAATAGTCTAGGTCTAGTATATTTTCTGCATTATCCGTGCTTTCATGGTCTTTGAGCTATTTTACAAAGTTGTAAATTGTAATGCAAATATTACTTGTTTGGTGAAATGCAATTGATCATTGCCTTAAGCATCTGTTTGTAAATTTCTTTGCACCTGTTTGTAAGTTTTTTTCCCAGCATTTCTGATGGTCTATATAAGGGGTCAATAAACTTTTTCCATGAAAAGTGGATGGTGAATAGGTTAGGCTTAGTGGGCCTTGCAACTCTGCTGTTGTGGCTGGAAAATAACCATATGCAATATGGAAATGAATGGGTGTGGTTGTACAACATAACATTTCATTTACAAAAACAGGTGACAGGCTGAATTTGGCTTGGCTTGCAGGCCATAGTTTACAGACAACCCCCCCAAATAAAATCTCTGACGTGTTTAATTTAAATTTGTATAAGGATCATGGTTTAACCTCTTTTATTTTTAATAAAAATTATCCTTTAACAGCTATTTTGTGTTCAGATTGAGGCCAGGTGGAAAATTCAATTTTATTCTTTTCTTATCAAGTTTTGCTTTTTTTTAAATAGATTTATTTTTTATTGGTGTTCAATTGACCAACATACAGAACAACACCCAGTGCTCATCCCGTCAAGTGGCCCCCTAAGTGCCCGTCACCCATTCACCCCCACCCCCCACCCTCCTCCCCTTCCACCACCCCTAGTTCGTTTCCCAGAGTTAGGAGTCTTTATGTTCGGTCTCCCTTTCTGATATTTCTCACACATTTCTTCTCCATTCCCTTATATTCCCTTTCACTATTATTTATATTGCCCAAATGAATGAGAACATACAACGTTTGTCCTTCTCCGATTGACTTACTTCACTCAGCATAATACCCTCCAGTTCCATCCACGTCGAAGCAAATGGTGGGTATTTGTCGTTTCTAATGGCTGAGTAATATTCCATTGTATACATAAACCACATCTTCTTTATCCATTCATCTTTCGATGACACCGAGGCTCCTTCCACAGTTTGGCTATTGTGGCCATTGCTGCTATAAACATTGGGGTGCAGGTGTCCCGGCGTTTCGTTGCATCGGTATCTTTGGGGTAAATCCCCAACAGTGCAATTGCTGGGTCGTAGGGCAGGTCTATTTTTAACTCTTTGAGGAACCTCCACACAGTTTTCCAGAGTGGCTGCACCAGTTCACATTCCCACCAACAGGGCAAGAGGGTTCCCTTTTCTCCACATCCTCTCCAACATTTGTGGTTTCCTGCCTTGTTAATTTTCCCCATTCTCACTGGGGTGAGGTGGTATCTCATTGTGGTTTTGATTTGTATTTCCCGGATGGCAAGTGATGCAGAGCATTTTCTCATGTGCATGTTGGCCTTGTCTATGTATTCCTCTGTGAGATTTCTCTTCATATCTTTTGCCCATTTCATGATTGGATTGTTTGTTTCTTTGGTGTTGAGTTTAAGAAGTTCTTTATAGATCTTGGAAACTAGCCCTTTATCTGATACATCATTTGCAAATATCTTCTCCCATTCTGTAGGTTGTCTTTTAGTTTTGTTGACTGTATCCTTTGCTGTGCAAAAGCTTCTTATCTTGATGAAGTCCCAATAGTTCATTTTTGCTTTTGTTTCTTTTGCCTTCGTGGATGTATCTTGCAAGAAGTTACTGTGGCCGAGTTCAAAAAGGGTGTTGCCTGTGTTCTCCTCTAGGATTTTGATGGAATCTTGTCTCACATTTAGATCTTTCATCCATTTTGAGTTTATCTTTGTGTATGTTGAAAGAGAGTGGTCTAGTTTCATTCTTCTGCATGTGGATGTCCAATTTTCCCAGAACCATTTATTGAAGAGACTGTCTTTCTTCCAGTGGATAGTCTTTCCTCTTTTATCGAATATTAGTTGACCATAAAGTTGAGGGTCCACTTCTGGGTTCTCTATTCTGTTCCATCGATCTATGTGTCTGTTTTTGTGCCAGTTCCACACTGTATTGATGACCACAGCTTTGTAGTACAACCTGAAATCTGGCATTGTGATGCCCCCAGCTATGGTTTTCTTTTTTAAAATTCCCCTGGCTATTCGGGGTCTTTTCTGATTCCAAAAAAATCTTAAAATAATTTGTTCTGACTCTCTGAAGAAAGTCCATGGTATTTTAATAGGGATTGCATTAAACGTGTAAATTGCCCTGGGTAACATTGACATTTTCACAATATTAATTCTGCCAATCCATGAGCATGGAATATTTTTCCATCTCTTTGTGTCTTCCTCAATTTCTTTAAGAAGTGTTCTATAGTTTTTAGGGTATAGATCTTTTACCTCTTTGGTTAGGTTTATTCCTAGGTATCTTATGCTTTTGGGTGCTATTGTAAATGGGATTGACTCCTTAATTTCTCTTTCTTCAGTCTCCTTGTTAGTGTATAGAAATGCCACTGATCTCTGGGCTTTGATTTTGTATCCTGCCACGCTACCAAATTGCTATGAGTTCTAGCGATTTTGGGGTGGAGGCTTTTGGGTTTTCTATGTAGAGTATCATGTCATCGGCGAAGAGGGAGAGTTTGACTTCTTTGCCAATTTGAATGCCTTTAATGTCTTTTTGTTGTCTGATTGCTGAGGCTACGACTTCCAGTACTATGTTGAATAGCAGTGGTGAGAGTGGACGTCCCTGTCTTGTTCCTGATCTTAGGGGAAAGGCTCCCAGTACTTCCCCATTGAGAATGATATTTGCTGCGGGCTTTTCGTAGATGGCTTTTAAGATGTTGAGGAATGTTCCCTCTATCCCTACACTCTGAAGAGTTTTGATCAGGAATGGATGCCGTATTTGTCAAATGCTTTCTCTGCATCTAATGAGAGGATCATGTGGTTCTTCGTTTTTCTCTTGCTGATATGATGAATCACATTGATTGTTTTACGAGTGTTGAACCAGCTTTGTGTCCCGGGGATAAATCCTACTTGGTCGTGGTGAATAATTTTCTTAATGTACTGTTGGATCCTATTGGCTAGTATCTTGTTGAGAATTTTTGCATCCATGTTCATCAGGGATATTGGTCTGTAATTCTCCTTTTTGGTGGGGTCTTTGAATGGTTTTGGAATTAAGGTGATGCTGGCCTCATAGAACGAATTTGGAAGTACTCCATCTCTTTCTATCGTTTCAAACAGCTTTAGTAGAATAGGTATGATTTCTTCTTTAAACGTTTGATAGAATTCCCCTGGGAAGCCATCTGGCCCTGGACTTTTGTGTCCTGGGAGGTTTTTGATGACTGCTTCAATTTCCTCCCTGGTTATTGGCCTGTTCAGGTTTTCTGTTTCTTCCTGTTCCAGTTTTGGTAGTTTGTGGCTTTCCAGGAATGAGTCCATTTCTTCTAGATTGCCTAATTTACTGGCGTATAGCTGTTCATAATATGTTTTTAAAATCGTTTGTATTTCCTTGGTGTTGGTAGTGATCTCTCCTTTCTCATTCATGATTTTATTAATTTGAGTCTTCTCTCTCTTCTTTTTAATAAGGCTGGCTAATGGTTTATCTATCTTATTAATTCTCTCAAAGAACCAACTCCTGGTCCTGTTGATCTGTTCCACAGTTCTTCTGGTCTCGATTTCGTTCAGTTCTGCTCGAATCTTTATTAACTCTCTTCTTCTGCTGGGTGTAGGATCTATTTGCTGTTTTTTTCTCTAGCTCCTTTATGTGTAAGGTTAGCTTTTGTATTTGAGTTCTTTCCAGTTTTTGGATGGATGCTTGTATTGCGATGTACTTCCCCCTTAGGACTGCTTTTGCTGCATCCCAAAGATTTTGAACGGTTGTATCTTCATTCTCATTAGTTTCCATGAATCTTTTTAATTCTTCCTTAATTTCCTGGTTGACCCTTTCATCTTTTAGCAAGATGGTCCTTAACCTCCACTTGTTTGATGTCCTCCCAAATTTCTTGTTGTGGTTTAGTTCTGATTTCAAGGCATTATGGTCTGAGAATATGCAGGGGACGATCCCAATCTTTTGGTATCAGTTCAGACCCGATTTGTGATCCAGTATGTGGTCTATTCTGGAGAAAGTTCCATGTGCACTTGAGAAGAATGTGTATTCAGTTGAGTTTGGATGTAAAGTTCTGTAGATACCTGTGAAATCCATCTGGTCCAGTGTATCATTTAAAGCTCTCGTTTCTTTGGAGATGTTGTGTTTAGAAGATCTATCGAGTGTAGAAAGAGCTAGATTGAAGTCACCAAGTATAAGTGTATTATTATCTAAGTATTTCATCACTTTGGTTATTAATTGATTTATATATTTGGCAGCTCCCACATTCGGGGCATATATATTGAGGATTGTTAACTCCTCTTGTTGGATAGATCCTTTAAGTATGATATAGTGTCCCTCTTCATCTCTCACTACAGTCTTCGGGGTAAATTTTAGTTTCTCTGATATAAGGATGGCTACCCCTGCTTTCTTTCAAGGACCATTTGAATGGTAAATGGTTCTCCAACCTTTTATTTTCAGGCTGTAGGTGTCCTTCTGTGTAAAGTGAGTCTCTTGTAGACAGCAAATAGATGGGTCATGCTTTTTACCCAGTCTGAAACCCTGCGCTTTTTGATGGGGTCATTAAGCCTGTTCACGTTCAGAGTTACTATTGAGAGATATGAGTTTAGTATCACCATGATATCTATTCAGTCCTTGTTTTTGTGGATTGTTCCACTGAACTTCTTCTTAAAGGGGAATTTAAGAGTCCCCCTTAAAATTTCTTGCAGAGCTGGTTCGGAGGTCACATATTCTTTCAGTTCCTGCCTGTCTTGGAAGCTCTTTATCTCTCCTTCCATTTTGAATGAGAGCCTTGCTGGATAAAGTATTCTTGGTTGCATGTTCTTCTCATTTAGGACCCTGAATATATCCTGCCAGCCCTTTCTGGCCTGCCAGGTCTCTGTGGAGAGGTCTGCTGTTACCCTAATACTCCTCCCCATAAAAGTCAGGGATTTCTTGTCTCTTGTTGCTTTAAGGATCTTCTCTTTGTCTTTGGAATTTGCAAGCTTAACTATTAAATGTTGAGGTGTTGAACGTTTTTTATTGATTTTAGGGGGGGAATCTCTCTATTTCCTGGATCTGAATGTCTGTTTCCCTTCCAAGATTAGGAAAGTTTTCAGGTATGGTTTGTTCAAATACATATTCTGGCCCTCTGTCCCTTTCAGCACCCTCGGGAACCCCATTAAACATAGGTTTTTCTTCCTCAGGCTGTCGTTTATTTCCCTTAATCTATCTTCATGGTCTTTTTTTAAAAAATTTATTTATTTATTTATGATAGTCACAGAGAGAGAGAGGCAGAGACACAAGCAGAGGGAGAAGCAGGCTCCATGCACCGGGAGCCCGACTTGGGACTTGATCTCTGGTCTCCAGGATCGCGCCCTGGGCCAAAGGCAGGCGCTAAACCGCTGCGCCACCCAGGGATCCCTCTTCATGGTCTTTTAATTGTTAGTCTCTTTTTTCCTCAGTCCCTCTTTGCCATCAACTTGTCTTCTATGTCACTCACTCGTTCTTCCACCTCGTTAACCCTCATCATTAGGACTTCTAGTTTGGATTGCATCTCATTCAATTGATTTTTAATTTCTGCCTGATTGGATCTAAATTCTGCAGTCATTAAGTCTCTTGAGTCCTTTATGCTTTTTTCTAGAGCCACCAGTAGCTTTATAATAGTGCTTCTGAATTGGCTTTCTGACATTCAATTGTAATCCAGATTTTGTAACTCTGTGGGAGAGAGGACTGTTTTTGATTCTTTCTTTTGAGGTGAGGTTTTCCTTCTAGTCATTTTGCTCATTGGTGAGTGGCCAAAAACAAGTTGTATTAGGAAAAGGAGAAAAAGAGAGGAGAGAAAGAAGGAAAGAAAAGAGAAAAAGAAAAAAGTAGAAAGAAAAAAGAAAGAAGAAAAAGAGAAAGAAAAAGAAAGAATGGGGAAAAAAAAGCTTGGGGAAGCAAACAGAAATAAAAAAGCAACAAAAACAAAACAAAACAAAACACGGGAGAGTATCTTCTGATTGTGTATACTTTAAGTCCCTTGACTTCCCCTGGTACTTGTCCTTCTAGCTGGTCTTCTGGGGGAGGGGCCTGTTGTGCTGATTTTCAGGTGTTAGCACTTGGGGGAGCTGCTCTGCCCCCTGCCTGGTGCAGGGCTCAGTGGGGGTTGTTTACCCCATGAGGCCCCAGGAGGAACAATCACAGTGGCGGGGCCAGCTCTGGAGCCCTGGATTCAGCCCCCGCAGTAACTCCAGAGCTCTCCGTCTGCAGGGTGGAGGCTCCAGGGGCGGGGCCGCTGATCTGCTCAGCTCGAGGTAGGAGCGTCCTTGCTGTCCTGGGCCCTCCTGGCCTCTGCCTGTCCTGGGGGGAGGCCGGATCCTGGGCTGTGTCCCTGCGCCCTGTGTTCCGGAGCCTGCGCTGTTGGATTCGCGCTCCCGTCCACGCAGCCCCCTCCGCGGAGCCGCTGCCCGAGCCCCTCCGAGCTGCTCCCAGGTCCAGCTGTGCGCGCTGCAGCCCTTAGGGAGCTCGGCGCACTCTCCTGGGCGCGCAGGTGTCTGTTAGTGTCCCAGGGAGCCCGAGGGCATCCCCGCCCTCCTGGGGTCCTCCTCTAACTCCTTGCGGGCGCCTTTCCGCCCGGGAAGATTGGTGCAGCTCCTGCTTCTCCGGGTCGGGGCTCTCCTGTCCTGGGGACACTCGCCCCGGCCTTAGCCTGGCTCCTCGCAGGGCTCCTCTCCCTTGGATGCCTTTTGTTTCTTTATTTCTTTTCCCCAGTCTTCCTACCTTGATAGAAGTGCGAACTCTTCTCACTGTAGCATTACAGCTGTTCTCTCTTTAAATCTCAGGACGAATTCATAGATTTTCAGGATGATTTGAAGGTTATCTATGTAATTTGGTGGGGACAGGTGATTTGGAGACTCTACTCTTCTGCCATCTTCCCCCTCCTCCCTGCTTTTTTTGAACTCCAAAATTATACTGAATGATCTTGGGCCTCCCATTAAAAATCATGATTTTTAAAAGGAAAATCAGGAGAGGGGAGGGAAATCAACACACCAGGAAAGTAGATTTCATTCACATTATCTACAATTGCATTTCTAAAGAAACCAGGTGCATGAACCGACTTGATTGAGTTTTAAAATTTGCAATGATGTGGGCTTAGGGCAAGGCCACTAAAAAAGTTACCTTGCCCACCTCTCCCCAGGACTTTGCATTCAAGCCCTAAGGAGTTTGCTTCTGCATCTGCCCTAGGTCTCCCTGTCAAAAAGCAAGCATTATATTCTAGGATCTTTTTGGATTAATGAGTAAAGAACAGAGTTGCTAGGCTCAGAGCTCATCACATAAAATGCAGTACAGTGAACATAGTGAGCTGAAGTCAGCTTCTTTATATTTTCACCTAAATTCCATTGCCAGAGGATACAAAGGAATAGATAATGCTCTACCTTCCCCACTCTCAGGACTGGCTGGAACTTTTACAAGGTTATTGTACTCAAGGGGTCCAAATGATACGTTCATTTCCATAACTTCATCACTGGACACAATCTGCTAATTGGAATTTTTCTGAACCCTATTGTTACCAGCCTTAGGCAGGCACCCTTGCTGGAGTTTTATCACAAGCTTCTGAAATTAAACCCCCCCATTTAGGGATCCCTGGGTGGCGCAGCGGTTTGGCGCCTGCCTTTGGCCCAGGGCGCGATCCTGGAGACCCGGGATCGGGTCCCACGTCGGGCTCCCGGTGCATGGAGCCTGCTTCTCTCTCTGCCTGTGTCTCTGCCTCTCTCTCTCTCTGTCTGTGACTATAATAAATAAATAAAAAAAATATTAAAAAAAAATAAAAAAAAATAAACCCCCCCATTTATAATTAATAGGCAGACCCTTATCAGGAGCCACCTCATTCATACCCATAATGCTGTCTGGTCATAGGCCAAACCTCTCCAATTGGCACTTCTTCACACAGCTGGCCTGATAGCATCATGTTGGAAACAAATCTCCCATCTTGTGCCTGGATTGAGTGAAACTGCAAGGCTTCTTTTTCTACCTGCTGGATCCCTTCCTCCCCCGCCCCTAACATGCCAGATAGAATCAATGTTCAGTCTTTTTCCCCTTTCCCTTGGACTGCTGGAAATGAAATTTCATTTCTCTGTATTACTCAAAAAATGAAGAACACCAGCATCTAATCATGTCACATTACCAGCTGCCCACTCTGCCTTACCTATAAGGTCAGTTAGCTAGAAGGGTGATAATATATGAGTTACTTTGGAGCAGCTATTGACATCAGATGGGAAATAATCTTTTTCCTATTCTGATAAAAATGGAATAATAAAAATTAAGGTTTTCTAGATCAGCTGAGCTGATTTCAAGGCCAAAGTATATATAATCTAGGTTGGAAGACAAAAATGGGCAAAACTTATTTGGGGACAATGTTATAGAACTCATGTGGTATTTTAAAAAAGGTCAATATTGATATTTAAAAATCAATAGTGTATATAACAGTGGCCAGCAGTAGCCTGATTAACATGGGATAAAAATAATACTAATGCCTACTGGTTATTGAGCCCTTTCCATATATCAGGTGATGTGGGAAATGAAGGCAAAAGAAAAATTAAATTTCCTTATTCCTTATAGTTCATTGACAAGGCCTTGAAACGGGCAGAGTAACCTTCCTCTGGGAGCTCAGCTGCCCGGATGTTGATACTTTGCTAAGAGCAAAAGACAATCTCACAGGATCCTGTGAGTCTACTTTAAGCATATAGAAATTCCTTTGAAAACTTCTTGATCTCTGTCCCCCATGATGTATGTTGGCAATCATTCCCCAAGCATATGGCCCACTGCTGTACATCTGTAGGGTCTCATTACTGAACTTTTACTAAACCGTAATAAATGACCTTTTTCCTAACATAGCTAGCCCACTTAGGGTCCTGGAAACCTTGTTTCCAAAATACCCTGGAGGTTTGTGCTGTCCCTAATCCCCTCCTCCCAACTTGAAAGTATATAGTTGGTCACCTCTGCACAACCCCGTTGTATCTCTTTTCTGCCCATGGGTCCTGTTCCTCTGCTTTAAGAAAACCACCTTTTTTGCACCCAAGATGTCTTAAGAATTCTTTCTTGACTGCTCAGAACCCTAACATTTCTACATCACCAGGTACCATGCTGGAGTATCTCATTTAGTCCTAACCATGGTTCTATAGTATAGGCATAGGAATTATCCCCATTTACACCTGAGGAAACTCAGTCTTTGAGAAGGTAAGTACCTTATCCAAGGTCATATAGCTAGGAAGTAGTCACCGGCACTTGAACACAGGGAATTTGGTTCCAAAGTCTGTACTGTTAACTGCTATACTACTTAACCTCAAACCAGCAAAAGACCAACTGTTTGGTTTTGTTATATCAATAAACAAATCTACAATACTAACATTGAATATTCAGATATAACATAAGTATATGTTATAGGTTTTATTGGGTATTAATTGACCTTATTGACTAAACTTCTTTAAACCCATATAAACATTATATAGCATTGTTCAAGATTTGGAAGCCTACAAAACCATTCTCAATTTCTCATCAGATGGGGGCTCATAATTTTTCAAAAGATAAGAGCTAAGTCTATGATAAAATGCATATAGCTAACTCGATAGGTTGTAAGAGTTTAGTTGTAAAACCTAATTTTAGGTTTCCAGTTGGAAGAAAACTAGAAAGGCATTTTTCTCAAATCTAGGTGATCACAAAGTGTAAATTAATCATTCCATACACTTTACTTTGCAAAATATGAGTATAATGAATAACGGGGGCCACTGACTCCTAATGTAAGATGTGCCTTTAGATGGAAATGAAGGAGAAGGCAAAAAAAGCCAATATAGGAAGGGCATATACTGTGAGTGGCTTTTGGGGAGCTACCTGTCTGTAAAGGCATTCTGTGCAGAGTTAAGATATGACACTCTCCAGAAAAATAGTGAAAATGGTGCAGCGAGTTAAAAAGAAGTGAATCAGAAGATGTAGGTTATTATGGAGATGGGAAAAAATGTCAGAAGTGAAGGGCTCATCACACAAAGGAATGGAGCCTCAATCTGCCAACATGAGTGTGGTTAGCTGGAGAGATAGATAGATAGTCCTATGGTGGAGCTTGATACAAATATCTGTTTAGGAAGGCCATTGCTCTTGGTTCGTTTTTCTATAGGTCACCAGGTAATTTTTAAATTAAATTTTTCTTATAGATTGCTTTGCTGGGAAGAGGATGCTACCAAGCTGATTTAGAGTTTTCCATGTCATTTCTTATCACATGACTAGTGTGAGTTTGGGTAGCATGGTAACAGTTTCTGGGCCGGGCTGAGAACCCAGATGCAGAAACCTTAGTGATCCAACCAAGGCAGAAGACCATGTGAGGGGAACCAGATTGACATCAACTATATCATAAAATTCAATACAAACTACCATTGATTATTTTCCAATTTTTCCAGTGGATACTGATCTTTTTAAAAATTTTTTAAAAATTTTAAGTTTTTTAGAAGCAGGGAGGAGAGAGAGATAGAGATAGAGATAGATAGAGATAGAGATAGAGATAGAGATAGAGATAGAGATAGAGAGGATCTTAAGCAAGCTACATGCCCAGCATGGAGTCTAACATGGGGCTCAATCTCACAACCCTGAGATCATGACCTGAGCCCAAACCAAGATTCGGGCACTTAACTGACTGAGCCGCCCAGGTGCCTCCAGTGGGTACTGATCTTGATAGAAGCACATTTGCCAACCAAAAAAAATCAGAATGAGCAGAAAAAGAGTCTTTCATGCAAAAAAAAGAGCCAACAATCTCTATTTTAAGTAGTTCACAGCCATACGCTTGAAAGGTATGTTCATTGCCGTACCATTGAAAATTGGTAGGTATGAGTGGGAGCACCAGTTTAGGCCTAGAGGAGCTTAGGTGATAACTTTTAAACTCAATTCATTCTCAGTGTGGTAGCAGTTATAATAGGGTAATTCTCACTAGTACTCTCCAAAGCAATGTGGGATAAGGCTAGATAAAGAAAATGGCTTCATGTTGGTTTGTGGTAGGTAAGAGACCTTTTAAAAAGGTATAAAGAAAAGCAGGCCAGAAATCTAAAAGCCAACTTCATGTTAAATAATATCAAAAGTATTCCTTTTGCCAATAATGGTTTTAATCGCATGCTCCATATATGTGCCAAATGGTGTTTTGTTTTAAAGTTGCTCAATTCATATGCAGGCATTGGATTGAAGGGTTATGTAATTGAAGGACAAGGCTTGAAAGAGGAGATTGTGTCACATTCATGAAGCAATTATTGACTTCACATTCCTGCTTCTCTTAGTTATCCACACCTGAAACAATCCAGGGAGCTGGCCGTAGAACTCCAGAGGTAGGATACTAATGCTTAACAGGAACTTTAAATGTGGGCATAGGTCCTGAGTAGGTGGGGAGATCATTTCTCTTTACATGACTATCCTCAATCTTTTAGCAAAGGAAACATTATTAGGTCATCAGTTTTCTTCTGTCTAGTGGTAAAACATCTGCAAGATTGAATCATATCCGGCCCTGAGGGTTGCTGTTGCATAGAGGCATTTGGTTTATTGTTAGACAAAGTGTAGTCAAGAGTAGGGGATCATTATGTAGTATAGTTTAGAATTTCCCCAAGCTCAGAGTTAGGAGAAGAAAAGTGGGTTTATTTTTTTTAAGATTTTATTTATTTATTCATAGAGATGCAGAGAGAGAGAGAGAGAGAGAGAGAGAGAGAGAGAGAGAGAGGGGCAGAGGGAGAAGCAGGCTCCATGCAGAGAGCCTGACGTGGGACTCGAACCAGGGTCTCCAGATCACGCCCTGGGCTGCAGGCGGCGCTAAACTGCTGCGCCACCGGGGCTGCCCAGAAAAGTGGGTTTATAATCTGAATTATCCAGTTTGGTTTTCAAAAATGAACATAGAGACTTTTCAACTTCTTCCCTGAAGACAACGTGTGAGAAAATGTACCTAAACTGCAGGATGGAGAAATTCAGAAGACCTAAAATATGTGATCTAGCCCAATGACTGTCTCAGGCTTGTGGGCCTTACAGCCAAGATTTCTGTCTTTGAGGCATAGGATGTGTTGGGGGAGAGCATGAATTCCTTCCATGTTATCAATCTCTTTTTCTTTTTCTAAGGATTTTATTTATTTATTCATGAGAGACACAGAAAGAGAGGAGACATAGACAGAGGGAGAAGCAGGCTCCTCACAGGGAGCCCTATGCGGAACTTGATCCCCGGACCCAGGGTCACACCCTGACCTGAAGGCAGATGCTCTACCCCTGAGCTACCCAGATGTCCCCCTTGCTATCAGTTTCAAAGAGGGATGGCCCTAATATATCAGGCTTCTCCAAATAGTCCCTTATGAATTTTTTTCTTCCTTTATTGTATATTTTTTATTGGAGTTCGATTTGCCAACATATAACACCAGTGCTCATCTCATCAAGTGCCCCGCTCAGTGCCCGCCACCCGGTCACTCCATCCCCCCACCCACCTCCCCTTCCACTAACCCTTGTTTCCCAGATTTTGGAGTCTCTCATGTTCTGTCACCCTCTCTGATATTTCCCACTCATTTTCTTTCCTTTCCCTTTTAATCCCTTTCACTATTTTTTATATTCCCTGAACGAATGAAACCATATAATGTTTGTCCTACTCCGATTGACCTACTTCACTCAGCATAATACCCTCCAGTTCTATCCACGTTGAAGCAAATGGCGGGTATTTATTGTTTCTATGGCTGAGTAATATTCCATTGTATATATAGACCACATCTTTATCCACTTATGACTTTAGAAGCTAAATCCAACACCATTTGAGAATTTCTTTACCCTTTTATACTTATCACCTTTTGGGGTAATGTGGTCAGCCATTTTATTACCTGGGAATCATAATATGTCATTCATTCTAAAACTTTGGCAGGTTCAAAGGCTTTCTTCCTTCAAATATCCTATTAATTGGTGAACTAGATCCAGTTTTCCTTCTCTTTTTTTTTTATTTATTTATTTATTTATTTATTTATTTTTTTTATTGGTGTTCAATTTACTAACATACAGAATAACACCCAGTGCCCGTCACCCATTCACTCCCACCCCCCGCCCTCCTCCCCTTCTACCACCCCTAGTTCGTTTCCCAGAGTTAGCAGTCTTTACGTTCTGTCTCCCTTTCTGATATTTCCCACACATTTCTTCTCCCTTCCCTTATTTTCCCTTTCACTATTATTTATATTTCCCAAATGAATGAGAACATATAATGTTTGTCCTTCTCCGACTGACTTACTTCACTCAGCATAATACCCTCCAGTTCCATCCACGTTGAAGCAAATGGTGGGTATTTGTCATTTCTAATAGCTGAGTAATATTCCATTGTATACATAAACCACATCTTCTTTATCCATTCATCTTTCGTTGGACACCGAGGCTCCTTCCACAGTTTGGCTATCGTGGCCATTGCTGCTAGAAACATCGGGGTGCAGGTGTCCCGGCGTTTCACTGCATCTGTATCTTTGGGGTAAATCCCCAACAGTGCAATTGCTGGGTCGTAGGGCAGGTATATTTTTAACTGTTTGAGGAACCTCCACACAGTTTTCCAGAGTGGCTGCACCAGTTCACATTCCCACCAACAGTGTAAGAGGGTTCCCTTTTCTCCGCATCCTCTCCAACATTTGTTGTTTCCTGCCTTGTTAATTTTCCCCATTCTCACTGGTGTGAGGTGGTATCTCATTGTAGTTTTGATTTGTATTTCCCTGATGGCAAGTGATGCAGAGCATTTTCTCATATGCATGTTGGCCATGTCTATGTCTTCCTCTGTGAGATTTCTGTTCATGTCTTTTGCCCATTTCATGATTGGATTGTTTGTTTCTTTGGTGTTGAGTTTAATAAGTTCTTTATAGATCTTGGAAACTAGGCCTTTATCTGATATGTCATTTGCAAATATCTTCTCCCATTCTGTAGGTTGTCTTTGAGTTTTGTTGACTGTATCCTTTGCTGTGCAAAAGCTTCTTATCTTGATGAAGTCCCAATAGTTCATTTTTGCTTTTGTTTCTTTTGCCTTCGTGGATGTATCTTGCAAGAAGTTACTATGGCCGAGTTCAAAAAGGGTGTTGCCTGTGTTCTTCTCTAGGATTTTGATGGAATCTTGTCTCACATTTAGATCTTTCATCCATTTTGAGTTTATCTTTGTGTATGGTGAAAGAGAGTGGTCTAGTTTCATTCTTCTGCATGTGGATGTCCAATTTTCCCAGCACCATTTATTGAAGAGACTGTCTTTCTTCCAATGGATAGTCTTTCCTCCTTTATCGAATATTAGTTGCCCATAAAGTTCAGGGTCCACTTCTGGATTCTCTATTCTGTTCCACTGATCTATGTGTCTGTTTTTGTGCCAGTACCACACTGTCTTGATGACCACAGCTTTGTAGTACAACCTGAAATCTGGCATTGTGATGCCTCCAGATATGGTTTTCTTTTTTAAAATTCCCCTGGCTATTCGGGGTCTTTTCTGATTCCACACAAATCTTAAAATAATTTGTTCTAACTCTCTGAAGAAAGTCCATGGTATTTTGATAGGGATTGCATTAAACGTGTATATTGCCCTGGGTAACATTGACATTTTCACAATATTAATTCTGCCAATCCATGAGCATGGAATATTTTTCCATCTCTTTGTGTCCTCCTCAATTTCTTTCAGAAGTGTTCTATAGTTTTGAGGGTATAGATCCTTTCATCTTTGGTGAGGTTTATTCCTAGGTATCTTATGCTTTTGGGTGCAATTGTAAATGGGATTGACTCCTTAATTTCTCTTTCTTCAGTCTCATTGTTTGTGTATAGAAATGCCACTGACTTCTGGGCATTGATTTTGTATCCTGCCACGCTACCGAATTGCTGTATGAGTTCTAGCAATCTTGGGGTGGAGACTTTTGGGTTTTCTATGTAGAGTATCATGTCATCGGCGAAGAGGGAGAGTTTGACTTCTTCTTTGCCAATTTGAATGCCTTTAATGTCTTTTGTTGTCTGATTGCTGAGGCTAGGACTTCCAGTACTATGTTGAATAGCAGTGGTGAGAGTGGACATCCCTGTCTTGTTCCTGATCTTAGGGGAAAGGCTCCCAGTGCTTCCCCATTGAGAATGATATTTGCTGTGGGCTTTTCATAGATGGCTTTTAAGATGTCGAGGAATGTTCCCTCTATCCCTACACTCTGAAGAGTTTTGATCAGGAATGGATGCTGTATTTTGTCAAATGCTTTCTCTGCATCCAATGAGAGGATCATATGGTTCTTGGTTTTTCTCTTGCTGATATGATGAATCACATTGATTGTTTTACGGGTGTTGAACCAGCCTTGTGTCCCAGGGATAAATCCTACTTGGTCATGGTGAATAATTTTCTTAATGTACTGTTGGATCCTATTGGCCAGTATCTTGTTGAGAATTTTTGCATCCATGTTCATCAAGGATATTGGTCTGTAATTCTCCTTTTTGGCGGGGTCTTTGTCTGGCTTTGGAATTAAGGTGATGCTGGCTTCATAGAACGAATTTGGAAGTACTCCATCTCTTTCTATCTTTCCAAACAGCTTTAGGAGAATAGGTATGATTTCTTCTTTAAACGTTTGATAAAATTCTCCTGGGAAGCCATCTGGCCCTGGACTCTTGTGTCTTGGGAGGTTTTTGATGACTGCTTCAATTTCCTCCCTGGTTATTGGCCTGTTCAGGTTTTCTATTTCTTCCTGTTCCAGTTTTGGTAGTTTGTGGCTTTCCAGGAATGCGTCTATTTCTTCTAGATTGCCTAATTTATTGGCGTATAGCTGTTCATAATATGTTTTTAAAATCGTTTGTATTTCCTTGGTGTTGGTAGTGATCTCTCCTTTCTCATTCATGATTTTATTAATTTGAGTCTTCTCTCTCTTCTTTTTAATAAGGCTGGCTAATGGTTTATCTATCTTATTAATTCTTTCAAAGAACCAACTCCTGGTTCTGTTGATCTGTTCCACAGTTCTTCTGGTCTCGATTTCGTTGAGTTCTGCTCGAATCTTTATTAGCTCCCTTCTTCTCTTGGGTGTAGGATCTATTTGCTGTTTTTTCTCTAGCTCCTTTATGTGTAAGGTTAGCTTTTGTATTTGAGTTCTTTCCAGTTTTTGAATGGATGCTTGTATTGCGATGTATTTCCCCCTTAGGACTGCTTTTGCTGCATCCCAAAGATTTTGAACGGTTGTATCTTCATTCTCATTAGTTTCCATGAATCTTTTTAATTCTTCCTTAATTTCCTGGTTGACCCTTTTATCTTTTAGCAGGATGGTCCTTAACCTCCATGTGTTTGAGGTCCTTCCAAACTTCTTGTTGTGATTTAGTTCTAATTTCAAGGCATTATGGTCCGAGAATATGCAGGGGACAATCCCAATCTTTTGGTATCGGTTCAGACCCGATTTGTGACCCAATATGTGGTCTATTCTGGAGAAAGTTCCATGTGCGCTTGAGAAGAATGTGTATTCAGTTGAGTTTGGATGTAAAGTTCTGTAGATATCTGTGAGATCCATCTGGTCCAGTGTATCATTTAAAGCTCTCGTTTCTTTGGAGATGTTTTGCTTAGAAGACCTATCGAGTATAGAAAGAGCTAGATTGAAGTCACCAAGTATAAGTGTATTATTATCTAAGTATTTCTTCACTTTGGTTAATAATTGATTTATATATTTGGCAGCTCCCACATTCGGAGCATATATATTGAGGATTGTTAAGTCCTCTTGTTGAATAGATCCTTTAAGTATGATATAGTGTCCCTCTTCATCTCTCACTACAGTCTTTGGGGTAAATTTTAGTTTATCTGATATAAGGATGGCTACCCCTGCTTTCTTTTGAGGACCATTCGAATGGTAAATGGTTCTCCAACCTTTTATTTTCAGGCTGTAGGTGTCCTTCTGTCTAAAATGAGTCTCTTGTAGACAGCAAATAGATGGGTCCCGCTTTTTTATCCAGTCTGAAACCCTGCGCCTTTTGATGGGGTCATTAAGCCCGTTCACATTCAGAGTTACTATTGAGAGATATGAGTTTAGTGTCATCATGATATCTATTCAGTCTTTGTTTTTGTGGACTGTTCCACTGAACTTCTTCTCAAAGGGGAATTTTAAGAGGCCCCCTTAAAATTTCTTGCAGAGCTGGTTTGGAGGTCACATATTCTTTTAGTTGCTGCCTGTCTTGGAAGCTCTTTATCTCTCCTTCCATTTTGAATGAGAGCCTTGCTGGATAAAGTATTCTTGGTTGCATGTTCTTCTCATTTAGGACCCTGAATATATCCTGCCAGCCCTTTCTGGCCTGCCAGGTCTCTGTGGAGAGGTCTGCTGTTACCCTAATACTCCTCCCCATAAAAGTCAGGGATTTCTTGTCTCTTGTTGCTTTAAGGATCTTCTCTTTATCTTTGGAATTTGCAAGCTTCACAATTAAATGTCGAGGTGTTGAACGGTTTTTATTGATTTTAGGGGGGGGGGATCTCTCTATTTCCTGGATCTGAATGCCTGTTTCCCTTCCCAGATTAGGAAAGTTTTCAGCTAGAATTTGTTCAAATACATATTCTGGCCCTCTGTCCCTTTTGGCGCCCTCGGGAACCCCAATTAAACGTAGGTTTTTCTTCCTCAGGCTGTCGTTTATTTCCCTTAATCTATCTTCATGGTCTTTTAATTGTTTGTCTCTTTTTTCCTCAGTTTCCCTCTTTGCTATCAACTTGTCTTCTAGGTCACTCACTCGTTCTTCCACCTCGTTAACCCTCGTCGTTAGGACTTCTAGTTTGGATTGCATCTCATTCAATTGATTTTTAATTTCTGCCTGATTAGCTCTAAATTCTGCAGTCATGAAGTCTCTTGAGTCCTTTATACTTTTTTCTAGAGCCACCAGTAGCTGTATAATAGTGCTTCTGAATTGGCTTTCTGACATTGAATTGTAATCCAGATTTTGTAACTCTGTGGGAGAGAGGACTGTTTCTGATTCTTTCTTTTGAGGTGAGGTTTTCCTTCTAGTCATTTTGCTCAGTGCAGAGTGGCCAAAAGCAAGTTGTATTGGGAAAAAGAGAAAAAGAGAGGAGAGAAAGAAGGAAAGAAAAGAGAAAGAGAAAAAAAAGGGAAGAAAAAGAAAAAAAAAACGAAAAAAAAAAAAAAAGAAGAAAAAGAGAAAGAAAAAGAAAGGAGAAAAAAAAGGGGGTGGGGGAAGGAAACAAATCAAAAAGCAAAACAAAAACAAAAACAAAAACAAAAACAAACAAACAAAAGAACCACCGGGGAGTATCTTCTGATTCTGTGTTCTTTAAGTCCCTTGGCTTCTCCTGGAAGTTGTCAGTCTAGCTGGTGTTCTGGGGGAGGGGCCTGCTGTGCTGATTTTCAGGTGTTAGCAGTTGGGGGAGCTGCTGTGCCCCTGCCTGGTGCAGGGCTCAGTGGGGGTTGTTTACCCCGTGAGGCCGCAGGAGGAACAGCCCCAGTGGCGGGGCAGCTCTGGAAACCTGGATTCAGCTCCGGCAGGAACTCCGTCTGCAGGGCCTGGAGGCTCCGGGGCGGGGCCGCTGCTCTGCTCAGCTGGGGCAGGAGCGTCCTGGCTGTCCTGGGCCCTCCCGGCCTCTGCCTGTCCCGGGGGAGGCGGGATCCTGGGCTGTGTCCCGGCGCCCTGTGCTCCGGAGCCTGCGCTGGTGGATTCGCGCTCCCGGGCTGCGCAGCCCCCTCCGCGGAGCCGCCGCCCAAGTCCCTCCGAGCTGCTCCTGGAACCGCGCAGCCCCCTCCGCACGGAGCCTCTTCCTCTGCCCGAGCCCCTCCGAGCTGCTCCCGGGGCCGCGCAGCCCCCTCCGCGGAGCCGCCGCCCGAGCCCCTTCAGCTGCTCCGTGTCCCGCCGGGTCCCGCCGTGCGCGCTGCAGCCCTTAGGGAGCTCGGCGCACTCTCCTGGGTGCGCAGTTGCTGTTACTGTCCCCGGGAGCCCGAGGGCATCCTCGCCCTCCTGGTTCCTGCTCCAACCCCCTGCGAGCCCCTTTCCGCCCGGGAAGGTCGGTGCAGCTCCTGCGTCTCCGGGACGGGGCTCTCCTGTCCTGGGGACACTCGCCCCGGCCTCAGCCCGGCTCCTCGCGGGGCCCCTCCCCCTTGGAGGCCTTTGTTCCTTTATTTCTTTTTCCCCGTCTTCCTACCTTGATAGAAGCGCGAACTCTTCTCACTGTAGCATTCCAGCTGGTCTCTCTTTAAATCTCAGGCCGAATTCATAGATATTCAGGATAATTTGAAGGTTTTCTAGGTAGTTTGGTGGAGACAGGTGATTTGGAGACCCTACTCTTCCGCCATCTTGCTCCTCCCCTCAGTTTTCCTTCTCTATAGCCTCCATCATCTTAGAGACGTTTTTCTTTGCAATTCAGATTGAAAATTGGGTTTTTGAAACTATCCCTATTATGGAAAGGAACAATTTTCTTCCAGGTAATTCGAAGGGAGTAAACTAGGGTTAGTGTAAACATTGCACTGAATTCTTCAGGGAGTTTAGAGACCTCTGTCCTTGGAGACCTTTTTTTTTTTTTAAGTAGGCTCCATATCCAGCATGGAGCCCAACATAGGCCGAACCCACAAACCTGAGATCAAGATCCCGAGATCAAGATCTGAGCTGATAGCAAGAAATACTGAACTGACCGAAGCACCACCCAGGCGCTCCTGTCCTTGGAAACCCTTAAGAGCAGAATAGATGCCTAAGATTGTTTCAGAATCCCTCCAGAGCAGAGTTTCTCAACATTCAGGGCCAGACAATTCTTTGTTGGGGGACATCCTGTACATTGTAGAATGTTCAGCTGTATCCTTGGTTTCTGCCCACTAGACGCCACTATCAGTTCTCCCTTCCCCCAGATTTCACAACCACAAATATCTCTGGACATTGTCTAGTGTCCCCTGGGAGGTAAAATCACCCCAGTTGGGAAACACTGCTCTAGGTTATGAGACTTGTTTGGCAGTGGATTGACTGGAGCAGGGAGGGGCAGAACTACCTACAATTTGTCACACCAGTTTTAGGCTCTTCTATCCCAATCTGCCTGAGGATTGCAACATATTTCCATCAGTACAGTGGCTCACTAGGCCAATAATTCTCAATGGCTGGAAAGATAGGGAGTGGGAATTCCACTCCTTTCCCTAGGAGAGTTTATTGGAAGTTTATTTTTGGTAGAATATTAGGTTTAAAAAAACTCTAGAAGCGTGTCGTGCATTAGGATGACCATTAGCCATATTCGGCTACTTAAATTAATTAAAATTAAGTAATATTTTATTTTTATTTTTAAGTAATATTTGAAGAATCTAGTTCCTCAGTCACACTATTGACATTGCAACTACTCAATAGCCATATGATGGCTACCTTATTGGACAGTACAGATAAAAGTCATTTCTATCATGGTAGAATTTTCTATTGGACAGCACTGCTTTAGAAGGGTGATAATTACTGGATAAAAGAGAC
The DNA here is from genome assembly GCF_003254725.2 of Canis lupus dingo. NCBI lineage: Eukaryota > Metazoa > Chordata > Mammalia > Carnivora > Canidae > Canis > Canis lupus. The sequence continues at coordinate 85,307,921 of NC_064281.1, forward strand.
CTTCTAAAGCAATTTACAAATGCCTTAGTGATGGCTAATAGCAAAAGTTTACCATATTCTTTTTTTTAAAGATTTACTGGGTGTTGTTCTATATGTTGGCAAATTGAACACCAATAAAAAATAAATTTATAAAAAAAGATTTACTTATTTTTAAAAAAGGTTTTATTTATTTATTCATGAGAGACACAGAGAGAAAGAGAGAGAGGCAACACTGGCAGAGGGAGAAGCAAGCTCCATGCAGGGAGCCTGATGGAGGACTCAATCTCGGGTTTCCAGGATCAGGCCCTGAGCTGAAGGGAGCGCTAAACCACTGAGCCACTGGGGCTGCCCAGATTTACTTATTTTTATTTGAGCATAAGGGGAAGGGGCAGAGGGAGAAGGAGAGAGTCACAGACAGACTCTGTACTGAATACAGAGCCTGACTTGGGACTGGATCCCACAACCCTGATATCATGACCTGAGCCAAAACCAAGAGTTGGACGTTCAACTGACTGCACTACCCAGGTGTCCCCATTTACCAAATTCTTGATAATGTGCTAGAAATTTTGCTAAGCACTTGGTATGTATTCTCTCATTTATGAGGTAAAAACTGCCATTATTTGTATTTTATAGATAAGAAAACTGAGGCTCAGGAAGGTAAAGCAACTTACCTAAGGTTACACAGCTCCTCCTCAAATGGAGGAGCCAGGACTTTAATCCAAGCAGTTTGATCCAGAGTTTGGAGTGTTAACGGGCATGTGACACAGACTCAAGGTGGTAGAATGTTGGGTGTCTGACATCAGAAGCAGTCCAGACATGCTAGTCATGGATAAGATAGCTTTCTCAATATGTGTACAGAACAGTGTATCTGGAGAGTGTGGATGTATGCAGAGGTCTAGGAGGCAGGTGGTTGGTTTTGGAGAGGTCTGGAAATGTAATTGGGATACTGGGCAGGATATAAGTATAAGATAGGGACCCAGGTACTGGAATTAGTCCATGATATCTCAACCTTGGCACTCTTGACATTTTGGCCCAGATGATTTTTGGGATTGTTGTGGGGGGGGGGGGGCTGTCCTGTTCATTGTAGGATATTTAGTAGCCTTCCTGGCCTCTACCCCTTTGATACCAGTAGCACCTCCTCCCCAAGTGTGGCAGACAGAAACATCTCTAGACATTGCCAAATATCCCCCCTGTGGCACAAAATTGCCTGTAGTTTAGAAAAGTAGAGTTTAAAAGCAGAGGCGGGGTTACATGACAATAAGGCAAAGACTTTCATATAGCCACCAACATACGAGACTTAGAGGGGACCAGCAGTTTGACTGGATGCTGAGCTGTTGGCCTCCAGATCAATGAATAGGAACAGGATTAGTCCCAGAGCCTGTACTAGAAGAGTCACCCCATGGGAATGAAGTATCTTAATCTGGAGGTGGTGGTCTCAAAGGGCTACAGTGGCAGGGAACTAGGCAGCTTATCATGGAGGTCACCTTCCCATGGCATGATACTATTGTTCTATTATCCTTAGGTGCACCGAAAAGGAGTCAGGACACCTGGATCTCATGGCACCAGCACAGTCAGGGCCCTTGGTTATCATCCAAATGGAAACTCCATGAGTTATGGATGTTCTAGGCAAACATGAGACAAACCTATAGTGACTGCCATTCATGGCAGGGAACATGTTTAATGGTTGGTGTTGTTGGAGGCACCCTGAGGAATTTTGTAGTTAGGAGGTTTTTTCTTCTTGAACTCCCCACCTGGGATTTCCTAGTGGCTTCTCTCAGAATCACCCATGCAATAAGGAGCCCCTCACTCTGTAGCAGGGCTTGGCTGAAGTTGGGAAGCCTTTGAGGAAAGAGGCTTGAGCCTGGATAATGGAAAGAAGCTTACACCCACCTAGCACAGGCATCTTGGCAAAATTTATTTCAAGTATGTTTTTTTCTGGACACTTGGGTGGCTCAGTTAGTTAAGCATCTGACCTCGGCTCAGTTTATGATCCTGGGGTCCTGGGATCGAACCCCATGTCTGGCTCCCTGCTCAGTGGGGAGCCTGCTTCTCCCTCACCCTCTGCCTCCCACTCCCTGCTCATGCTCGGTCTCTCTCTCTCTCTCTCAAATAAATAAGTAAAATCTTTAAAAATAAAAAAAATTCTTAAGAATATTTTTTTCTTCTTTAGGAGAAACACAGGATTCAAAAGTCTCTGATGGCTATGGCAGCATACATCATGAGGAACAGTTGATACTTCAGTACACCGTGGCCAGAATTAAGTTATGGGGTCATAATATTAAGTGAGACATGTTTTTAAAAGTATGTGACTTTTGGTTGATAGGAAAAGCAGGTTAGGTCATTGTATGATTGAACTTAGTGCCCGTCGTGTTGACAGGATCATTTGCAAGTAAGTTATTTCCAAACACAGCCTTTGACAAGCAAAGATTTACCAGTATCCATATATGTATTGCATTTACTCATATATTTTCCCTCTATCAAACTTTGAGAGGAAAAACTCATGAAAAATGTCTCCCCTCACCAGAATTTCTTCCTCTCTCTGACATTACTTTTATTTTTTTAATAATAAATTTATTTTTTATTGGTGTTCAATTTGCCAACATACAGAATAACACCCAGTGCTCATCCTGTCAAGTGCCCCCCTCAGTGCCCGTCACCCATTCACCCCCATCCCCCGCCCTCCTCCTCTTTCACCACCCCTAGTTCGTTTCCCAGAGTTAGGAGTCTTTATTTTCTGTCTCCCTTTCTGATATTTCCACCTTAACTGACTGTGCCACCCAGGCACCCCAAGAACTCCAGTTTTATTCTAGAAATGTATCAATGATATAACTGCCTACCCACTTCTTCTCCCTTCCCTTCTATTCCCTTTCACTATTATTTATATTCCCCAAATGAATGAGAACATATAATGTTTGTCCTTCTCCGATTGACTTATTTCACTCAGCATAATACCCTCCAGTTCCATCCACGTTGAAGCAAATGGTGGGTATTTGTCATTTCTAATGGCTGAGTAATACTTTTATTTTTATTGCTTTGAACTGGCAGCTGCACTGTCAATAGTATCTTCTCAAGCAGAATGCCTTTTATTCTTGTCAGAACAGACGAAGTGTTAAAAGAAAGGGGCAGGAGTTTGGCTGTCTCTGGTTGAAGATGGGAGAAAAGAGAGGTACTCTGTGCTTCTGATCCTACAGCTATTGTCTCTTCTGTCTCATGTCTATTTTTATCCCACAGCCCTCCCAGGCTCTGGGTGTAGGTTGCTGTCTTCCCAGAGAAAGGTAAGCTAGGTGCTGATCATAGCTGAATTAGGAAGACATCAGCTGCCTTGTCCTTATTTCTCTGAAGTCAAACATGCTCCAAAGCTGAAGCATGGAAAGGCAAAGACATTTCAAATATAAGGATGACCTTTCAGTCACTTGGAAAACATTCCCCTCTCTCTAAAGGATATATGTAACAGACACCTTAGGGCTTCAATGACATCTTTCACTTGGACACCTTTTCAGGAATGCCAGGGGTAATGGGAGGAGTCTAAAAGGAACTGGGGTTCCACATTGAATTCACTCCTGCTTAATTTTCTCCTTTATATTCAGTTAATATGGACAAGAATCCCAAAGAATGATGAAACGTTGCAAGAGGTAGTGATTGAGGCTCTCAAATGTTTGATTATTCCACCCCAATTTCTTTTTTTTTTCCACCCCAATTTCTAATGGGAGAGGAAACAGCACCCATATTACAGAGGGCTCCATAGATGCTGGGGATTGTCTACTGTCAGAAAAGAGCTGCAAAGGCAATCAGGTATGCAAGGATGAGGCTTAGCTGCCAGCAAACTCTTCATCTGTGCTCTCATAATACGGTTCATTTACAAACTTGAGACTCCCTGGAGGCCCCAGACATACATTGGAAGAGTTTGGGGCACCTGACAGTTGCACAGAATTGCCTTGGGATTTCTTTCTTACTCTACCAAGGTTCTGCTCCAACAAATTAACATTGAGGTGCTGAACTCTTTCTGAGGCTAAAGGTTAATATACCTTGGATTGATTGCAGTGACAGAGAAATGGTCTAGACTACTACTATGTTTCATTTAATCCCGACTATTCTATGATTAAGTGGGTCACAGCAAAACAGGTATCCACCAGAACTCTGGAAGTTGTTTTTTTTAAAATATATTTATTTATTTATTTATAGAGAGAAAGAGAAAGCATGAGTGGGAAGTGCAGAGGGAGACAGAGAGAAAATCTCTGCTGAGCACAGAGCCAGATGCAGGGATTGATTTCATGACCTTGAGATCACCACCTGAGCTGAAACCAAGAGTTGGAGGCTTAACTGACTGTGCCACCCAGGCACCCCAAGAACTCCAGTTTTATTCTAGAAATGTATCAATGATATAACTGCCTGCAAGTTATTAGTGAACTCCTCTATGGGTTTTTATATATAGGGGCTTTGTATTTTTGCCTTTGTGCTATGCCAATTATGTGTCAGGCACAGTACCTTTTTCATGTGGATTTATAAAGTAGTTTTAGAATTTCAAAACATTGTTAATTTCCTCACAGCATCCCTGTGATATTATTTAGTATTACCTCTTTGCTTTTCAATGCTAAGAGGTTAAACTATAAAAAGGTTGAGTAATTTTCCTTAGGGCCACATAAACAGTTGAGGGATGGAGTCAACATGAGAATGCCACTTTAAGATTCATATTCATCATATCATGCACCACAGCTGGTATACACATTGCAAAATCACAGGGTTGGAAAAGATGTTGGAGATGACATAGTCCAACCTCACAATAGCTGTTTAATCCCTTTGGTAACACTTCTGCCCAATGGCCATTCTGTACTCAAATATGTCCTGTGGTGATATGTCATTTTGTTTCTCTTCACTACTGATATTATGGTTTTGAAATTGGGTGGTTACATTTCTTCCCTCCCCATCAAACACTACTCAGCACCCATGGGCTGTTCTTTCTAGTATGGAACACTTTATTAAGATTGCTTTCTTGAGTAGTGACATGGGATACAACAGACAGTGAAGATGTACTCCTTCCTATTTCTTGACTTCATCTTCATGGTGGGGGATAGCTATGGCTGTAGTTGGTTCTGTAGCCAATATGTGGTTCTTTGCCCATGCCCAGGAGCTACACATCCTCAAGACAACTGGCTGGGAGACAGTTTCCCACATCAAAGCTCATGGAGCTCACTGAAGGGAATCACTCCAGATCGCTCCAGAAGTGGTGCTTCTGGCAGGCACATCTCTGGAGGCTGAGGCCACCCTTGGTCAGTGTAGAGTGGAAGCCCTGGCCAGGTCCTCCAAAACTAGCTGATCACATGCTTGTAGGTGAAGTCCATGGTACCCTGGCCTGTGCTGGGAAAATGAGAAGCCAGACTCCCAGAGTAACCAAAGAGGAGGAAAAGAAAGAGTAAGGAGAGGAGGAGGAGATGATGATGGGCTGCATCAGAAATGAGGTATTACTGTTGCTTCATCAATATTATACCCACTATTGGCAAGAAGTTCACGAATGTTAACTCTTTAGTGCTTTGTGATATTGATTTTTGTGAATAAAGCCATTTGGTCCAGTCCGTCCTGCCAAACAAAACAAAACAAAACACAACACAACAACAACAACAACAACAACAACGACAACAACAACAACAAAACCCAAACCAAACCAAAGATGCTTTTCTATCTTATAGCTCATTCCCTTTAGATACAAGGTAGCTTCTTGTTCATCTGATCAATTTATGGATGCTGGGTTCAAAGGTATTTTAGGAAAAATTTCAGCCTAGTCCAAAGAAGGAGCTCAGGACTGAGAGTGCCAGCTCAGTGCTCACATCAGGCCATACTGTTCTGTCTGACTACTGGGTTGTGTTCTCCAATCCTAAGGACCAAGGGGGATGGAATTGACACTACCAGTTAAATCATTTCGTTGAACTTATGAATTCAGGATTCTTCCTAGGTAGTTTGAATGAAAAAGTAGTGGGAATGACCAAAGAATGATTTTCAGGTAAAGATAGCCTAGCTCCTTTGAGTCACTTCCCTCAAAGATGATCTATAGCATTTTCTCCCAAGTCAGTTCTAGCATCCAGAGAACAGTTTCCACTCTAATCAGACAAGCTATTGCACAGAGTAGCTTAGTACTGGCCACAGACTATATGAGCCCACCTTATCTTGCTTCTGGTTTACAAATGGGATCAGCCAGTTTAGAAATCATGTCAGTCTTTGATTAAAATAATGGAGACTCTAACACTGGAAGAAGAAAATGAAACTTTCAACGGGGAGGGCAGAAAAATAACTGCATAAAAGTTGAGCCAGGGCTTACTACTGAGTACCCCCTTAGTATTCCAAGGGAAGGCTGTTTGGTTGGCAAAAGCTGTGAATTATGATCACATTTTTATCACGGATGAATGTTTCAGATGCAATATTAGGGACTCTTAGGTTTGGTTTTTAGATAAAAATATGTTTTAGTTTTAGAGAATATATTTTAATGGTCTCCTGCACTAACTGCACTAACTTGAAGTCAAAAATATTGTCACTTAGAAATTTATGTGGCCTTATTTCCTTGGGTCTCTAGATTCCTGCCATCTAACAAGAGAGGCTTGCTTCATGGAGTTGATATAAGTCTTTTGGGACACCATGGAGGTTGGAAACCTTGTCTTGGATTTTGTTCATAGCAAATATCAGCTCCTTGAAATGACAAATATTTCATTGAAAGGAAGTTTGTATATCTTTAGAATGTTTCTCCTCTTCACTAAGAGCTGAAGTAGAGAAAATTGTTTAGCCTATAAGATGAAGAATTTAGTTTAGAGACAAGGAAGATAGACTCCAGAATGGGTGACTATAGAATGTCACAGAATTTACTTGAGTGGCTTTCAAGACAGAATAACTTTTTAAGAGGATTTTATTTATTTGAGAGGAGAGAGAGCACAAGTGGGTAGGAGCAGAAGGAGAAGGAGAAGCAGACTCCCTGCTAAGCAGGGAGCCCGATGTGGGACTTGATCCCAAGACCCTGAGACCATGACCTGAGCCAAAGGCAGATGCTCAACTGACTGAGTGACCCAGGCACCTCAAGAAAGAACAACTTTTTAATTAGTGGAAGCAACACTCAGTTGGAAATCACAAGTTATGCATCTTGGCTCTGCTATATGAGCCAGTTCATTGAGCCTGGAGAAATCACTTCCTCTCTGTGAGTCTAATTGTCCCCATCTATAAGATGGGGAGGAGGTGGACTAGACTATCTCTCTAGGTCTGTCATTCTATTCATTTCACTCATTCAAATAACTACTTATGTGTGACAATATGAGTGGACTTGAGAGCATTATGCCAAGTGAAATAAGTCAGACAGAGAAAGACAAATACTGTATAACCTCACTTATATGTAGAATCTTAAAAACAAACAACCAAACTCATCAGTACAGAGATTGGTGGTTGCCAGAGGTGGTGGGTGAGAGCTGGGGGGAATGGATGAGGTTGTTCAAAAGACACAAACTTCCAGATATAAAATAAACCAATGCTAGGGATCTAATATACAATAAGATGATAATAGTTAATAATACTGGATTGTATATTTGGAAGTTGCTAAGAGAGTAGATCTTAAACGTTTTTATCACAAGAAAAATGTGTGTAACTGTGTGGTGATGGATGTTAACTACACTTATTATAGAGATAATTTTGCAATATAAAAATATCAAATCATTATGTTGTGTTCTTGAAACTAATATACTGTTTTATGTCAATTATATCTCAATAACAATCTTTATGGAATACATGCCATGTTCTGAAAGCCATTCTAGGCACTGGGGATTTGAAAATGAACAAAACACACAAAGTCACTTCTCTAGAGAGGCTGACACAGGCAACAGACATATGTCAGGTGGTGATAACTGCTATGGATAATCTTGATGCAAAGAGGTAGGAAGCAATGGGGAAGGTGTTGTTTTCATATAGGGAGATCAAGAAAGGCCTGCCTAATGAGTAGCACAGGACCAAATATCTAAAGAAAAATAAGGGAGCCAGCCATGCAGCTATGTGGATGGGGAACATTTTAGGCAAAGCCACTGAGGCTAGACCATTCCTGTACGAGGTGACTATGGCTGGAGCAGATCGAGGGAGGGAGAGTGGTACGAGATGAGAGCAAGGAGCAAGAGGCCAGATCATGCAGGGCCTTGAAAGCATTGGAAAGGGCTTGGGAGGGCTTTGATCAGGATGACATGGTCTGACTTATGTCTTAAAAGGGTGGCTGATTGCCACTAGGAAAAGACTAGACTGTGGGGCTTACAGGGTAAACAGGGAGATCAGTTAGGAGCCCTTGATCATCGTCCAGGTAAGAAGTAATGGTGGCTTGGTCTAGGGTGAAGTGGTAGGGGTGTTGAGAAATGGTCACATTCTAGGGTGGTCTGGAATGATTCAAGGCTTGTACAGGTTCTTGTCATGGAAATCTCATGATTTCTTCTATTCTTTGCACCCCTTCCAGATATCATGAGTCTATAATTACACTTCATGTGCTTCAAAGACAAGAGATTTTTTGTTTATCCCTTTTGTGAATTCCCCAAGTTCCTAGCTCTTCTCAAACCAAAGTAGAAAAAAAAATACCCTAACAGACAATGGAGGTTGTTGGTATCATCAGTCTAGAGAGGGCTTGTCCTTTTCAAGCTTGTTAAGGTTGTTCTATTCCAGGGCTAAATGACATTTTATTGACTGCAGGACAAGAAGATACTTAACGCTTCTACATTATCAAGAATCTTTCTGGCCTATCTCTCAGGGTTGTCTGACCATCTTGTTTTGACACAGGTATTTGTCTACTCTCTCAGTGTCCCAAACACTTTCTTAATCTAGGTGATTATATCAGCATGGCATCAAGTCAAGAAAGAATTTGGAAACTATTCTATTTATTTGATCTATGTAGACAATTTGAAGAGTCTAGACCAGAAATAGTATAGCCTTGTCATGTTACATTTCTTCTCTCATATGTTTCCTCCCTACTAAGGAAATTCAGGAAAATGTTTTCCTATATAATTTGATACTTTCCCTTTTTTTCTGAAGTAGCAATTCTGCTGCCAATGAAGCCAGGTCAAAGAATGGATTAGATGGATTTTTGTCATTGCTTGGATGTTATAACTCATTCCTCAGCTAAAGATCAATCCTTCTTACCATCTCTCTTTTTTAAAAAATATTTTATTTATTTATTTGAAAGAGAGAGTATGAGAGAGCACAAGCAGGGGGAGTGTCAGAGGGAGAAGCAGACTCCCTGCTGAGCAGGGAGCCTTATGTGGGGCTTGATGCCAGGACTCTGGGATCATGACCTAGCCAAAGGCAAATACTTAACTTACTGAGCCACCCAGGTGCCCCCCTCTTCTTCCTGTCTCTGTCTCATTTCTTCTTCCCTTGCGCTTGACATATAGGTCTGTCTGGTTCTTTTCTATGCCTCCAACTTCGTAAACTCTAGCCAGAACAGCCATATAGACTTTCTTTCCTTTGAACAAAGGTACTTAAGTACTAAATGGGAAACTTAAAGGAATGATTAAGCATGAATACTCTTTCATCCATGCTTTCTTACACCAGAGAGATACTAAGATATTTTAAGCATCCCTTGAAACTTAATCACTTGAAATTTAATACTTTTAAATTTAATACTAATTTAATACTAATTTAATATTAATTTTAAATTTAATACTTTTATGCAAAAAGGCTAAAAATCTATAGTACAATTAGCTTTGCTTTTTGCTCCAGACTTGCTGTAAAATTCTGAGTAAATCACTATTCTTTAATAAATCAGGGTGAAAATTTTTCAAGAATGAATAAAGTGCTAATGAGTTTAATATACCAAGAGTTTAGGCAAATCAGTAAGTAAAAGATGAAGACTCGAGTAAGAAAATGGGTTAAAAAATGAACAGTTGATTCCCAGAGGAATAAAATACATTGCTTATAATATGAAAGGGTGTGAAATCCCACTTTCAATAAAAATTCAAATGTAAAACAATAATGAGATAGCATATTTAGCTGTCAGATTGACAAAGATTTCCCAAAACCATTGACTTTTTTTTGCAATTTATGATTCCAAGGATGTGAGAGAACAGGCTTTCTCACACACTGTTGGTAGGAAGGCAATTTGGCAAGAGCTGTTGAAATTAAATAATGCACATTCCCCGTGATTCCATAATCTCATTCCTAAGAATTTACCTTACACATATAATCGCACAGGTGTTCAAAGACACACACACACACACACACACACACACACACACAGATATTCGGCACAGCATTGTTTAGAAAAGCAAAATCCAAAAACTTAAAAATCCTTGACACAAAGTGTTCATTAATAGAGGACTGGTTAAATAAATATGGCACATTTGTATGATATAATATTGTCATTAAAAAGAATATTGTAGGCATAAGTATATTCACAGGGAAAGATGTCCATAATGTATTTTAAATGAAAAATAAACAAGTTGCAGAACATTTGTGAAAAGAAGTCTGTGTATGTGTGTTTGTGTGTATATGTTTCTGTTTGAATATGCATAGAAAATACCTAAGAGGACACACCTATATTGTTCATAATGATGACTTCCAGGGAGTGGGTTTTGAGACTAATACCATGTATTATTTTTATAGCAAAAACTTTAAAATAAACATGGTTGTGGAGAAGGGTGGTGGCTATCTGGGTTCCTGATACTTGAATAACCTCAGTTTGAGAATTAAGAAATAACGGGGTGGGAGGGGGAGAAAACTGCTTGAGTAAATGTGACACATCTTCATTTTGGTTGGGTAGACAAAGCCCAAACTGTTCTAAATTCTGGCTATTTCAGTAGGTATTGAAGTCATCACTGTATAGGCCCATCAGAAGGTGGAGAGATACTATCTGGCTATTAGATGATGAGGGGATAGATTGGAGGATCTCTAGAGGTCATTTTTAGCTCAAAAATTCTATCCACAATTCCTTATATGAATAATGGAGCTGGTGGTGGCCACAAACATCAAATCACTCCAAGTTGTCTTTGAAGACCAGAGGGAAATTTAAAAATTCCACTCTCCAGCTTCAGAAGGGTTCTCCATGGGTCATCATCCCCCTTTTTTGGAGGAAGAGGTAAAGGTGGTAGATGCACAGGAGATTTGCAATTGGGACCATGTTCCTTTCCATTCTCTGATTTGTATTTCTTTGGAAAGTTCTTTCAGTGCCTTTTTCTCTTCTGGCTCACCCCCCGCCCCCGGTTTTAAACTAATGAACAAGCAATAACAATCCACTGATAGCATGGTGAGACAGGAAACTTTGCCTCATTCAAGATCCTGGTAGTCATATGCTGATTACCTTCCCTCTAGAGGACCTCCAAAGGCTTCTGTACTTTTTAGGATAGAAAAGAGATACCAAATTAGGGTTATTTAATTCTGCCAGTAGCAACCAAGTGTGCCCTGAATCCACAATGTCCCTCAGTAAGGTAGCTGTCCTTCTGACTCTGGAGAGTCCTTCTACTCCTGGTAGAAGAAACCACTTCCCTTATACTGTCTTATCTGTTGGACTCACTATCCCCCTAAACTTAGGGCTGGATTTATCAGTGACAATTCAGCCTGAATTCCCAGCCCTCTTTCTTCAAACTGTCAACCCTGCACCAGTATTTTGAACTTTATTCTACAGTAAGTAAGGAGCAACCCTGACCATTTGAGTAACATTATCAGACACCTATGATCCCACAAACACAGTACTTTCTTATCTCTAACAGCACTTATATTTTGACTAATTGTTTATATGTTTGCTTCCTTACCTCAGTTAAGTTCTTTAAAGGGACTTGGTAACTAACTTGGTGTAGAGGGGGTGAAGGATAGGATGAAGATGAAGACCACTGCAAGGTTTCAATTCTAGAACACTGGAAGGATATCTGGAGGGATGAAGGTGCCATGACCTGGGAAAGGATACCCCCAATGAGGAGGAGGATATGGAGGGCAAAGCGAGGCTAGCACAGGCAAGAACATAGACTCTGCAGACAGATTGCCTAGGTTTAAATTCCAGTTAGTCTACACACCAGCTGTATAATCTTTGGAAAGTTATTTAACCTCTTTGTACCCTAATGCCTCCATATGTAGGAATGAGTAGTAGTAGTATCCCACATTACAGGATGGTTGTAAGTATCAAACAAATTAATGTAGATTATGTACTTAGAATGGTGCCTGGCACATAATAAATGCAAATTAGTGTTTACTATTTTTATTATTAGACATTGTGAATTGTAAAGGTCTGGGGTACATCTAGGTGGGTAAATCTAGCTGAAATTGAGAAAGAAATTACGGATCTCTTGATAGATACTGAGCTACAGAGGGAGAAGAGATAGAGCTCTGGGCAGCACCAGTATTGAAGGGGAAAAAAGACAAGGACTCTGAAGAAGAGACTAAAAGGCAGTGGTCAGAAAAAGAAGAAGCACCAGGTAGACATGATATCATGGAAGCCATGGCTTCCTTGAGCCATGATATCAAGGAAGCCATGATATCATGGAAGCCATGGAAGCCAAGCCATGTCCAAGAGAGTTGCCAACCAATGAGATTAAAGTGATACACCAACATTGGAACTGTGTGTATGGCGAGGGATTGGAAGAGAGGAGGGTGGGAATGTCATCTGGGGAGTAGATAGATGAAAGGGGAAAGAGTTAAAGATCAATATGGCCAGCTCCTCACAAATACTTGCTGAGGAGTAGCACTGTTCAACCAGTCCCCTGGGTTATCAGTGGATCCAGCTTTTTTCTTTCACCCCACTTCAGTCTTCTCTGCCCCAACTTCCAGTCAGAGGACAAGTAACCACCAGCTGGGATGTGATGGCTATTCATCAAGGTTCCAACTTAGGAGTGGCTCAGCCAATGACCATAGACTAATTCCCCTTTACAACTAGGATCAGAGAAAAAAGAAGGAGGGCAGATAGATGAGCACAGGAACCTAACAATTGATGTTTATGATAAGAATCAGGGTGCACCTGACCCAGGGCTCTGACTCTGGGTGTGGCATCTGGAACCTTCCATCATAAGGCTAATCTTATGAAGGTAACAGAGTCCCAAGCATTGTTTTCATCACCAACCTTTCATTCCACCAGCCACTCTGACTGGGCCACCATCATTCTCACTCCCCTCAACATTGCTCATTTGCTTCCCTCTGACCCGTGTGCCATCCTCTTCTCTCTTCCTTTCCAGCTCAAAGCCTATATTTAAAAATGTCCCTCACCTTGAAACCTCTGTATCTACTTGTGTCTGGAGTGTCTTCCTATATTGTCCACATCACACATTTTGGACGACGGAGCATACATTTGCTTGCACTGCTCTATTTCTGTCCTATGGTTTTTGCTGGCATATGAAAAGGAACAGTACCAGGGAGTGTTTAGTGCACTGGGATAGGACAGCTGGGAAGGGAAATGGAAGGAGAGCTCTGGGTTTTGCACCAGTATTTCACACTTGAACTGAATTTGCAACAAGAACTATAAGCTGAAAAAAACAATCGCAATGATGAGCCTGGGGTGAAAAGGAGACAGAAAATGGCTGTCTTTTAGACAATCAAACATGTGAGGTGAAGGAAGAGAGGATGATATCACAGGCAGATAAGATATACCTGCCCTGGGATAGGAGAATAGGAAACTTCCTAGCTGGACATGTGTATGTCGGTTAGGGCTATATACAACAATAAGCATGAAGCTCTAGAAAGGCAGCCCTGAGATGCTGTAACCCTGAAGGGAGGGAGGGAGAGAGCATGGCTAAAAACTCACATGTGTTTTTATTTAGTGATTGGCTTTTTATATTACTGCCTGGTTTCTTCTTTGTGAGGTATTATGCAGCCAGCTCCCTTGGTCTTCCTGAAACCAAGTTTAAGTAATTATGATTTTTTTCCTTTCTGAGAGATGAATATCACTGTTTTAAATCTTTTGTGTCCCTTGGAACATAGACGGCCATGCTCACTAAGAGGGGCGGGGACTGGAAGGACAGCATGTGCATGCTTGTTCTCTGCACAATACTATAAATTTCTTGAGAGCACTCACTGTATCTTTCAATTTTATTGTGAGACATATAATTAGCAGTCAAAAATACTTAGACAATTGAATAGAACTGAAGAGAATTAATCATTTGCTGAAACTCTATCATCAATGAGTTGTTCCAGAGAGACACTACTTGGAGCTGCTTTGTTTATTTTCAGCTTCATTGTAATGGTTACCACTTCTGATGGGCCCTCAGAGGCAGAGTGGAGTAGCAGAAAGAGTGGCTTGAGAGACAGGAAGCATTTTTGCCAGTTCAGATTCAGCTGAGTGACCTTGGACATGTTGCTTCAGACCAAATGATCTATAAACTCTACAATTCTCTATGAGTGCAGTAGGCCGTGTCCACTGAAAGTCAGCAGAGATACAGGAGAGAAAGTAACTCAGTGTTTCAGTTTGGCCACCAGGATATGATACAGCTTTTCTGGCCTTATCCTCCCAAGAAGGTTTATTATCTCGAGTTGATTGGCACAACCCATTTATTTTTTGGTCTAGAACTTTGATTTTGGAATGAAAATCAGAGAATTAAAGCTGTTACTCAGTTTATGAAAAGGCAAATACTTACTGTTAGATTGGGTAATTCTGGTAACAAAGAGTTTATAATGTTAATACTATTTTGTATTAATGCTAAGAATATAGGTATCATATATTGAATGTTACGTACTACAAATTATGCCAAATATCCAGAAATAATTCTCATTTAAATCTTGCAACCATCTAGGACATGGGTAGTATCATTATCCCCATTATACAGATGAGGAAACTGATGCTCAATTACAGTAAACAACTTTGTCAAGGTCACTCTGCCGGACCTCTCAGCTACTATGTGCTGGGGGGTGCTTAACACATTTTTGAAAAAAATGGATACATGATATTAGCCAGCAGGCAATATCAGCATGGCTTCAAACTAGTAGGAGTAGGGGTTTTATTAGCTACCACTTCTGAGTATTGGCTATGTGTCAGGCACTGTTCTAAGTAATGTACATGCATTATTCCATTTAATTCTTACTTTACTTCTCTGAAGTAGACTCCATTGTTGTTCCCATTTACAGACGAAGAAACTGAAGTTTGAAGAGATTAAGTGATATGCGCAAGGAAACACATCTAATAAGTGGCTGACTGCAAAGCCTATACTTTCTACCCTTTCAGGTTGTCTATGAATAGCAGGGGGACTTTGGCCATTCTCCCCATTACTTTCCGCTCTCATATTTTGAGTAGTTGAGACTTAGAGGTTAGACTCCTTAATTTTCCTCTCTGTGTCACCTTTGCCCAGGCCCTCACCATTCCCCTCCACACTGTGCAATCTCTCCTTGAGACCACGAGTCAGATAGAAGGGAGTAAATGGAATGTCTTGTTGCTGATTTTCTACAATCTTAACACAAACACTTATCAGTGTTGTTGAAACTTAATCTCACTAGCTCATCTGTGAGACCAATTTTAATTTGGAGCCATCTGCCACAGACAAATGAGTAATTATGGCAGAGCCCAGAGGGGTGGGCCTTGGGGAGAAGGTTGGCTTAGCCTCTTTCCGCCTGCATGCATTGACGCAAGTGACCAAGAAAGAAAATTCTTTGGGTGGGCTGTTGATGCTGAGACCAGCAGCTGTACCTCCCTGTTGCTTAAGTCCTTAAGGACACCAGTGAACAAGAAAGGATGACTTTGAGGTTATACAGCTTGCTTAACAGCAGAAGGGAGAGTCATCTCCCTGTCATCAAGGCCAAGCAGAAGGAGGTAATCTGTGAACTGGGCCAGCTTGCTAACCAGCCTCTCTCTCTCTCATTATACTAGTGGTTCCTTATGATGAGTGCCACTTGCCAGCTGGTCTCTCCACATTATATGACAAGTGAAGTCAAATTGATGGAATGAAGCTGAGAACAATAGTAATTGACCTCTGCCTAACATTTAAATTATTTTCAAAAGCCTTTAATGTATCTTTATCTTATTTCTTCCTAATGACAAGCCCTGAAATTAGCAGGTACCGTTAGATTCATTTTATATATGAGGAAACTGAGCCTTAGGGTGATTCTGTAACTGGACATGTGTAAAAGACCTCATACCTTGCCTAGGGTCACCCTGTTAGCTATAAGCTGGGTAGCACCTCAAACTCTGAATTCTAGTCTGTCATTTTGTCTTTGAGATGAGTGGTTTTCCAGCTATGCCTGATCCTCAGGGGCCAAGGAGGTATAGGAGTATATGTGTGTGAACAAGTGGGAGCTTCAGGCCCTGATCTACACATAAACTAGGGCAGCTCTGTGTGGGTCTGTCTGTTTGACATCTGGGCAGGATTTTGTTTAATGAAAGGCTCTGCTTCTGAAAATGTTTGAAAACCACTTGCCTGACTGGTATTTCTCATGGAGAGTAGAATGGGTTACAAGGTGTCCCCTCAAAAGATGTGTTCAAATCTTAACCTCCAGGACCTGTGAGTATGACCTTATTTAGAAAAAGGGTCTTTGCAGATGTCAAGTGAAAATGAGATCATCCTACATTAGGGTGGGCCCTAAATCAATGGCTGGTGTCTTTTTTTAAGATTTTATTTATTTATTCATGAGAGACACACACACAGAGAGAGAGAGGCAGAGACACAGGCAGAGGGAGAAGCAGGCTCCATTCAGGGAGCCCGACGTGGGACTCGATCCTGGGTCTCCAAGGATCACACCCTGGGCTGCAGGCAGCGCCAAACCGCTGCACCACTGGGGCTGCCCAATGGCTGGTGTCTTATAAGAAAAATAAGATGGAGATCAGGACCTAGAGACACAGGGAAAAGACACAGAAGAGAACTCTGTGTGATGATGGAGGCAGAGACTAATGCAGCTATAGGCCAAGGCATGGAACAGATTCTCTCTTCGGGCCTCCAGAAGGAAACAACCCTGATGGTATCTTCATTTCAGACTTGTGACCTCCTGAATTATGAGACAATGCATTTATTTTAAGCCTCCCAGTTTGTGGGAATTTGTTATGGCAGCCTTAGGAAACAAATACAGAGAGGGTCATAGACCTCTTACTGAGAAATGGGTGAGAGTGGGCTTATTAAAATGCTGGTTCCAGGCCCAAACCCCAATATTCTGACTCTGTAGGGGCTCAGCCATCTGTATTTTGACAAGTTCTCCATATGCACAACAATTAATTTTTGAGCTGGTTTTGACCAGAAACATGGATATGAGACTCTGCTGTGGATTGTAGCTGGTTTGGCTCCTCTAGCTGATGACACTCCTCTAGTGGCTCCCCGAGTCAGTGGGCCAAAGGGGAAGGCTTAATATACAAGAAATAGGCTGGCATTAAACCTTCTTTAGTACAAAACTTTTGAATTCTGAGAATTATTTAAGAGTGTTTACTCCCAAGGAATCACAAAATCTGCCACTACGCAAATAGGCTGTAGTAGTCAGGGAGTGGATGCTGCCAAGAGGGTCTGATTTCTGGAGCAGCAAGAAGACTTCAGAACAACACACACACAAGAAGACAAAAGACTAACACCACACCCCCCCCACACACACACACACTCATGCATGTACAGTCTTATACCTGTCTGGTGTAGAAAATTCTGATAAAGCATCAACATTTTTACTTTAAGATTTGGTCTCGAAAATTAACAAGGCAGGAAACAACAAATGTTGGAGAGGATGCGGAGAAAAGGGAACCCTCTTACACTGTTGGTGGGAATGTGAACTGGTGCAGCCACTCTGGAAAACTGTGTGGAGGTTCCTCAAAGAGTTAAAAATAGACCTGCCCTACGACCCAGCAATTGCACTGCTGGGGATTTACCCCAAAGATACAAATGCAATGAAACGTCGGGACACCTGCACCCCGATGTTTATAGCAGCAATGGCCACGATAGCCAAACTGTGGAAGGAGCCTCGGTGTCCAACGAAAGATGAATGGATAAAGAAGATGTGGTTTATGTATACAATGGAATATTACTCAGCTATTAGAAATGACAAATACCCACCATTTGTTTCAACGTGGATGGAACTGGAGGGTATTATGCTGAGTGAAGTAAGTCAGTCGGAGAAGGACAAACATTATATGTTCTCATTCATTTGGGGAATATAAATAATAGTGAAAGGGAATATAAGGGAAGGGAGAAGAAATGTGTGGGAAGTGTCAGAAAGGGAGACAGAACGTAAAGACTGCTAACTCTGGGAAACGAACTGGGGGTGGTGGAAGGGGAGGAGGGCGGGGGGTGGGAGTGAATGGGTGACGGGCACTGGGTGTTATTCTGTATGTTAGTAAATTGAACACCAATAAAAAATAAATTGAAAAAAAAAAAAGATTTGGTCTCTATTAAAGACACAGGTTGCCAAGTGAGCGTTGATACTTGAAGCCAGTGTTAGCCATTTATGCCTGGCCTCTGATCTTTATCTGAGAGCACTTTTGATAAGCTAGAAGAGGGAAAAGAGCATGATGAGCTGAGCAAAAGGGTTCTTTTTGCCATCCTGAGGCCAAACTCTGCCTAGTAAAGCCAAAAAGGGCACTAGTTTATCCACCCAAGACTGATGGAGGTTAGCTGTGCCCAGTCCCTTGGAGAGATGGAGGAGGGCTGGTGAAAAAGCCCAGTGTTTGGATTCTGTGTGTGGGAGGGGCACCTTCCTGAGAGTAGCCTACCAAGCTGGACCTGTGGTCCTTCAGAAGGCCTGTGTTTGCTCACATCCCTGATTGCTCCCAGGTAAACAAATCCTGTTTCTATCTCCCAGAAAGGCAGAGCTCCAGCACTGTGGCAGGCTGTTGTTATAGTTACTGACATATGACTTATCACAGCAATTGTCAGAGCAATGGGAGAAAATAAAACTTAGCAGAGGCTGGTGGTGGGGGTTGGTAGAGAGAGCAGAGTGGGAAGAGAAAGCTTTTGGAGAAGACTTGGGGATGGGGCTGCTGGTTTTGTGCATTTGTACATATGCTGTGATATTGGAGTATGGACAAAGGAGGTCTTACGTTGGCAGTGTGTCTGAAAGAATCTTGGGAAAAGACAGCCTGTCCCAAACAGTTTTACCCCTGTTCCATATGTCTGACATTTCACCGTTCATTAGTGATTCATTCCTGTGAGTTAAGCACTGCTTTTCCCCAGGGGAGGTCATGCCTTAGATTTTATTTCAGAGTAAGTTTTTCTGGTGCCTTTCTTCCTCAGGGTTTGCCAGAGTACTGGGAAATATGAGGGAGATGGGGGCCATCAAATGAGGACACAACCTATGTTCAAAACTTAGATAGGGTTGGTATTGCTAGCCTCCTCTTTGGAAACTTCCCTGTAGTCTCCTCTCTTTCACAACAGTTAGGAAGTTAAATGGGGTTGAATATTAAAGTCCAGGATGTCTTATTCAATCAGCTAGCCATGTACTTTTCTGAGGGATACATGTAACTCCTTATTCATCAGCAAATATTTATATATGGTCCATTATATACTAGGCACTGGGTTAGGTAGTATTGGGGGAGAACCTGGAAACAGTTGGGCATTAGACTATGTCCAACATTTAAGAAACAATCTAGTTACAGAGACCAAACATCTACTCAAGTAAGATTGACTAATAGTACATAGTAGCATGGGATTGGTGTCAACGGAAGGATAGAGCTAAAGGCTACACAGTCTCAGAGGTGAGCAAGGTCATCATAGAGCAGGTTATCTGGGTAACCCTTAGTTCAGAGTAACACAGTAAATCACTCATCACTCAGGCCTTTAGCAGGGCTGTGAGGAAACAGGGCACAGAACAAATCAGTTTTTATGGGAATCGTGATACGGTCTGGGTAGGGAACATGTTCATACCTCTCTGCTTTGCTATTTATTCAAATTCTGGCCTGTCCTTTCCAGAGAGCTCTCCGTCCTTCACTGATCTACCCTGTCTCAGAACTCCTGTGAGGGGATTCCCAAGATTTAGCAGTATAGCCAAATGGTTAGGCAGGGAGGTTTAGGAGTTAGATTCCTTGGGTTTGGATCCCACCTCTGACACTGTGATCTTGGACAACTGATTTGACTGTGACTTGATTTTCCTCATTGGTAGAATGGGGGCAGTCATAATAGTGTCTACCTGACAGAGTCGCTGGGGGGATTAAGTGAACTCAGTGGTATAAGCTGCTTAACACAGTGCTGGCTGCATACTACTTGTTTATAAAATAAGTATTTATTGAGTGATATTACAGCAACTTTCCTAGTGTAGACATACAGCTGTGCTCTATTAGGTGCTGATGGAAAATGGGGGCATTCAGGCCCTTTACTCAGTGAATTTTTTATCTACTGTCTTTCTGCTCTGTCAATTCCAATGTTTGGTCTGTGTGTTATCACTTAGCTTACCTCCATTCCTTTTTGTTTAACTGGGTAGGCAAGTAGAAAAGTTACGAATTCCTTTTTAACCTAGCTTTGGTTGTATCCTATAAGGCTTGATGTCAAGTGCTTTCTTATCTAAGTACTTGGCGATTTGGGGTTTGATTCGTACTATTTTTGTTTTTTAATGTATTGTGGTGTTCCATGTTTGATGACTCTGTATTTCTTTTGTCCCTACTCTATGTTCCTACTATGCTCCAAAGAAAGCGAGACCGTTAAGAAACCTGCCTGAGAAACCTAGGAATAAACCTAACCAAAGAAGTAAAGGATCTATACCCTAAAAACTATAGAACTCTTCTGAAAGAAATTGAGGAAGACACAAAGAGATGGAAAAATATTCCATGCTCATGGATTGGCAGAATTAATATTGTGAAAATGTCAATGTTACCCAGGGCAATATACACGTTTAACGCAATCCCTGTCAAAATACCATGGACTTTCTTCAGAGAGTTAAAACAAATTATTTTAAGATTTGTGTGGAATCAGAAAAGACCCCGAATAGCCAGGGGAATTTTAAAAAAGAAAACCATATCTGGGGGCATCACAGTGCCAGATTTCAGGTTGTACTACAAAGCTGTGGTCATCAAGACAGTGTGGTACTGGCACAAAAACAGACACATAGATCAATGGAACAGAAGAGAACCCAGAAGTGGACCCTCAACTTTATGGTCAACCAATATTTGATAAAGGAGGAAAGACTATCCACTGGAAGAAAGACAGCCTCTTCAATAAATGGTACTGGGAAAATTGGACATCCACATGCAGAAGAATGAGACTAGACCACTCCCTTGCACCATACACAAAGATAAACTCAAAATGGATGAAAGATCTAAATGTGAGACAAGATTCCATCAAAATCCTAGAGGAGAACACAGACAACACCCTTTTTGAACTCGGCCACAGTAACTTCTTGCAAGATACATCCACGAAGGCAAAAGAAACAAAAGCAAAAATGATTGGGACTTCATCAAGATAAGAAGCTTTTGCACAGCAAAGGATACAGTCAACAAAACTAAAAGACAACCTACAGAATGGGAGAAGATATTTATTTGCAAATGACGTATCAGATAAAGGACTAGTTTCCAAGATCTATAAAGAACTTCTTAAACTCAACACCAAAGAAACAAACAATCCAATCATGAAATGGGCAAAAGACATGAAGAGAAATCTCACAGAGGAAGACATAGACAAGGCCAACAAGCACATGAGAAAATGCTCTGCATCACTTGCCATCAGGGAAATACAAATCAAAACCACAATGAGATACCACCTCACACCAGTGAGAATGGGGAAAATTAACAAGGCAGGAAATCACAAATGTTGGAGAGGATGCGGAGAAAAGGGAACCCTCTTACACTGTTGGTGGGAATGTGAACTGGTGCAGCCACTCTGGAAAACTGTGTGGAGGTTCCTCAAAGTGTTAAAAATAGACCTGCCCTACGACCCAGCAATTGCACTGCTGGGGATTTACCCCAAAGATGCAGATGCAATGAAAGGCCGGGACACCTGCACCCCGATGTTTCTAGCAGCAATGTCCACAATAGCCAAACTGTGGAAGGAGCCTCGGTGTCCATCGAAAGATGAATGGATAAAGAAGATGTGGTTTATACAATGGAATATTACTCAGCTATTAGATATGACAAATACCCACCATTTGCTTCAACGTGGATGGAACTGGAGGGTATTATGCTGAGTGAAATAAGTCAATCAGAGAAGGACAAACATATGTTCTCATTTATTTGGGGAATATAAATAATAGTGAAAGGGAATAGAAGGGAAGGGAGAAGAAATGGATAAGAAATATCAGAAAGGGAGACAGAACATAAAGACTCCTAACTCTGGGTAACGAACTAGGGGTGGTGGAAGGGGAGGAGGGCAGAGGGTGGGGATAAATGGGTGACGGGCACTGAGGGGGTCATTTGACGGAATGAGCACTGGGTGTTATTCTGTATGTTGGCAAATTGAATACAAATAAAGAATAAATTTATTATTAAAAAAACAATAAATACTAGAACTTATTAAAAAAAAAAAAGAAACCTGCTTGACTCAAGGGGCTTAAGAGAAACCTGTGGGAGACAGGACCAGAAAAGAAGGGTACTGAGTGCTGGGCTTCATGTGCTGGTTTTGCTTGTAATGAGACCTTGTAGTCACTGAAAGCATGAGAGGAATGACAGGATTGTTATGCTGTATTGGGGAGAATAAGACAGCATCATTGCTCAAGATGGCTTGTGAAAAAGAAAGGGTTCTATAAGCAGGGAATCCAGTTAGAAGATTTTCATGTTAGTGTAGGATAGTGGTTCTCAAACCTGAATGTTCATCATAGTCCCAGGGGGGCTGGTCAACACACAGTTTTTTGGGCCTCCCCCCCAGAGTTTCTCATTCCCTCAGTTTGCGGTGGGGCCTGAGAATTTGCGTTTGCATTTCTATCAAGTTTCCCTGGTGGTGCTATCTAATGGTGCTGGTCCAGGAACCACACTTTGAGAATCACTCATCTAGGAGAGAGATGATGAGGAGCACAGTGGTGGGAGGAAAGAAAATATGTAAGTGAGATTGGGGAAGAAGAAACCATAGAGCTTGGAGATTGGACACAGATGCAAGGAAAAGGAAAGACTCAAATATGATTCCAGAGTATTAAATCTAAGTGCCTCAGAGGGTAGGAGGGTCACAGAGGCAAAACCCCAACTATTTAGGGCTGGAATGCAGTTGCATCACAGGCATTGAGAAAATACATGAGCCCCTGTGTCCTCTGCATCTATGCCATGGCATTCACGTTTAAAGGTCTTCTTGTCATTCTCCAGGAGAGAGGCTGGTGAGAGGGACAAATCCCATGTCTGAGTTTGGTTTCCTCCTTTTTTAAAAAATATTTTATTTAGTTTTGCGCATGCACACGCCTGTGCATGAGAGAGAGAGAGAGAGAGTGCACAGCATGAGGGGCAGAGGGAGAAGCAGACTCCCTGTTGAGCAGGGAACCTGATGTGGGACTAAAATCCAGGACCTTAGGATCGTGACCTGAGCCAAAGGCAGATGCTTAACTGACTGAGCCACCCAGGCATTCCTGGTCTCTTCCTTTCTAGAATGTAACCTTTGAGTAGAGGAAGAAAATGAAGCTAGGGAGCAGGAGGTAGATAGGGTAGAAGGAGCTTAGATATTCTGGAAATGGAGTGCACACTTTCAGGTTGCTAGGTATTTTTTTTTAATTTTTTATTTATTTATGATAGTCACAGAGAGAGAGAGAGAGAGAGAGGCAGAGACACAGGCAGAGGGAGAAGCAGGCTCCATGCACCGGGAGCCCGACGTGGGATTCGATCCCGGGTCTCCAGGATCGCGCCCTGGGCCAAAGCCAGGCGCCAAACCGCTGCGCTACCCAGGGATCCCAGGTTGCTAGGTATTGAATGTATATGGGCAAATGCTCACAGGAAAAAGACAAATGAGGAAAACTCAGTGTGGGCCATGCAGGGTAGCTCTAGGATACTGAGATCACTGATGCTATTTCTGAAAAGAGAGTGTTGCCATCATAGGGCTTCTTAACTCCAGCCTACCTAACCTTCCCTAGTTTCAAGGCTTCTGATTCAGGGGCCTTATTGTTCCTGGCTGTTTCCCCAGCCTGCAGGGATTTCTCTTACCTGCTTCTCTCCACTCGGCCGCCTGTAACTGAGCAGAAGCTCCACAGCACCCACCACCTCCTTGCGGATGGCATAGAGCAATGCATCGCCTACATACACGCTGTGGTTCAGCAGTAGCTCCATGATCTCCAAGTTCTCATTCTCAATGGCAATGAGCAGGGCACTCCGGCCCAGAGGATCCATGCAGTTGATGTTGACATTGTAGTAGATCTCAGCCTCCTGTAGGGCCTGCTTCACGGTAGCATAGTCCCCCTTCTCCACCGCATTGAGGAAAGCCTTCTCTTCTGCAGAGAGCTCAGTCTCAGCCCTCACAATTTGCAGGGGGATGCGATCTCTGTATGGTGAGTAGTTGACTTTTTTGTAGTAGAGTTGGGCCATGGTTCATAGCAATTTAGCAACCTGTGAGAGAGGAAGACCAAAGAGAGTCTTAGGTGCTTGAAGATCTCAAGTGGCCAGTTTATGGAGGCAGCCTGGCTAAGGGGTTGGAAAATCAACTGTTTTCACATCAGATCTTTCTCTTCTTGCAAAAGGGTATAGTAGAAAAAGCCTGGACTTTTGGGTGGGAAAGACCTTGGTTCAAGTCCTGGCTCTGCAACCTTGGATAAGTTACTCAAGCCCACTGTACTTCAGTTAATTATTATTAAGGTTATCAATTGTAATAGCATTAATAGCAGTTATCACTTAGTTACAGTTTACTGTGTACCAGTGCTATGTACCAGTGCTATGCTAGAGAATAATCCCTTCTTCATAAAGCTATTTTGAGAATCAGATGAGATATTATCAAGAAGTTGGCACAGTGTTAACCTCCTAAGACATGGCACAAATTATTTCTTTCCCTTCTGAAGACACTCATAATACTTCTGATTGATGATGCAAAGTTGGAGTTACCTTTGACCAGTTTTTTCATGCTAACTGAAACCCTGCTTCTTGCTGCTGCTCACTGGAGAGCAGGTAATGGCTCCAAGAGACCAAAGTCAAGTACTGCCTCTACCTATTCATAATTTTGTCCTCTACCACTTGAAATCAAGGAGCTGATGGATCTGATAATCTGTTTGATTCAGTTCTCAGAGGTGAATGGTCTATTTTATATGCACCACATCTAAAACCAGATTTCAATGGAATTGATTTTAAAGTAAAACCTATTATTGAACTCCTACAATGTGTTTAACTTTCTCTGGGAAACCAAGAAGACAGTCTTTGCCTTCAATTGTATAAAATGAATAGCAGTTTAGAGTTCTTGCCTCATAGTTTACAGCTCAAATTTATCCATGATCCTTGCTGACTCCTTGTACTCGTCCTGTGGGATAGGAATGTTTATCCTCCCCAGGGGAGAAGATGAGGCTCAGATCCATAAGGTGACTGGCTCCCCTTTATTTCCCATCCCTGGGCCCTCCAGGACCCTCTGGAGGCTGAGCTGGGTAGATCAATTTAAGTGTCTCATTACCAAACTGTTCTGCCGGCAAAAGGAAATGGAAATGTGATAAAGGGCCACTTGTCTCATCTCCTGAATGGAAGAGAAGATGAAGACATGAAGCTTCTACAAACGTTTGCCTCACTCTTCCAGGTAATGACATCCTTGCTTTGGCAGAGAAAGAAGCATATATTATACCAAGTGACATTTGCAATTCATGTGCTTGTGATCTTCTGGGAAGTTAGTATTTGAAGGTGAGTGTCACCTCTTGCCCTGAACAAGCCCAAATGACAAATTTCTCTCTGCATCCAAGTCTCAGGAGAGCCAGGTACTGTTTGGCTGTCTTGAGAAGCACTGATATTTTTCTTTGCTACTTTCAAGTAACTCAGCAGTGGCTAAAGGGAAGTGACACTTAAGAGTAGGCATTTGCCACTAAACAGCAAATGACTTTAATAATACTAATTGTAGACTGCCACTCTATCTCCACGATGAAAAAAAAAAAAAAAACAAGGATGAGGAAGAAGAGACAGTGTGATCTCCTGAAGGGAGACTCAACAACCCGATTCAGGTTATATTTATTTAATCAATGTAAACACACTGGAAGCCTGCAGTGTACCTTGCACTATGCTAGTCACTTTGGGAGGGTAGGAAAGAATAGGTCCATGCCTTCATCATCTCTCACTTAAACCATTTCACAAACTTACAGTTGGTCATCCTCATTCTATTCTCTTCCCCTCTGCATGGTCTTTGGCGCCACCCCCAAGTTGTCCCATGGAATATACATCTGATTCCATTTTACTCCTCCTTGATTAGTTTCTTGCTACTCTTGTGATGAAATCAACATTCCTTTCTGAGGGCTCCTAGGTCTGGGCTTGTGTTTACCTCTTCAAATTCTTGCTCTCATCTGCTATTCTTTAGCCTCATGGAACTTCTTTTGATTCTCCCAACATGCCAAGCGTTTTTGCCACCTCAAGACCTTTGATTATGTCCTAGAATGCTCTTTGCCAGCTTTCTTCATCTCTCAAGCCTCAACAAAATGTCACCTCCACAGAGTAGCCCTCACTAGCCACCTTTTCTAAAGTAGTTCCTTCATACTCTTCTCTCCATTGTATTCTCTTCCTTTTTAATGCTTATCACAATTTGTAGTTACTTATATCTATGTCTTACTGAATAATCATCTCTTCTGTCCAATTTGCTTTAAATCTTAAGTTCAGGGACTGCACTGTCCTGTTTTTATAGAACCTGCACCTAGCCAAGTTCCTGGCATGCCCTGAATGCTTGACATATATTTGATGAATAGATGAGTAAACTTTCCATGATATTCTCTCATCTTTCTCCATCTCACCCTAAGTTCTAGCCATACCGAGCCATGCTCTCTGAGTTCCCCTTTTATAATCATACCTTTGCACATAGCTTCTTTCTACTCTCTCTTCCTGATAAATTTCTTCTCAGCTTTAGCACTTTGCTCATAGTTCTCCTTCTCTGTGAACTTTTCCCCCAACAGCTTCAGAAAGTTAGCTAATCTCCCTCTGAGTTCTCCACTGTTACTTTGATGACTTTTTTTCCCAATGTCACCTAACTGCATGTTTGTCTTTCTGCCACTAGGGTAGGAGTACCTTGATTCCTGCCTTCTAAGTACTCACAGAGGGTCTGGAACATGACAGGTGCTTGACAAGTGAATGTTTAATGAACAAATATCTAACTTTGGAGGGTTGGCATGGTCATGAAGTGCTAAGTTATGTGACACTGATTTGATTTTTTTGCTATTTCAGGAAGGGCTCAGTGAGGGCTGAAGATTGCAGAGAAGGTTTCATGGAGGAGGTAGCTCTAAGCCAGTCTTTGGAAGATGAATTAAATGTGAAAATGTAAGGGTAGTACAGTCACTGCAGAGCATAAGAACAACAGTGGTGAGATTGATCATGGCCTAGTTGGAGGGAGCATAGTTTTCGGGCTATAATAAGGTACAAAGATTGGGGGTGAGCTAAAATTCCAAGCCAAGAGCTCATAACCTCAGTTTTCCCATCTGAAAAATGACCTTAAATACTTGTTGCCCATTTGCTACTTAAGAGGTTACCATGGGAGAGAAGGCTAGATGTCTTTTCAGATGGTGTCATAGCATGGTTGCTGCGGGAAGATCTTGTCCACTTCTGTAAGGAAAAGCTGTGGGGTAAACTGAAGACAAATGTGTCCTAGAACAGTATGAGAAGGAGGGGAACTAACTAAATCTGTGCCCTATTATATGCCAGGCACTATGCCAGGAGCTAGTGCAACAAAATAATTAGTAGAGTTTTGAATATTTACTATGTCCCAGGCACTGTTCCAGGGCAGCACTATTACTACTACTGCTTCCTGTGCTAATAGTAGTACTAATGAAGGCGACAAGCAGTACCATTCATTGAGCTTTCACTATGTACCAGATGTGTGGGTTATAGTAGTAAAGAAAGAAGACAGTAAAATCATGGTGATTTGAGACTTGAAGTAAGTATAATTGGATTATATATAGTCAATTCAGAGTCTAGATTTACTTTTCATCTCTTGCATTTGAAGTTGGTCTAGTCTATTGCATTTCCAGTGAGCTGTGCTATGAAAAGCCTCGTAGTATTCCCGATGGAGAAAAACATCTCCTCCAGAGGTTTGCCTGAGAGTGTACTATTAGGGAATCACTCC